>NW_024870817.1:13315000-14520000 GCF_019054845.1 Dipodomys spectabilis
ATGACTGTAGCTATTCCATACTGATATATTACAGTATCACCTAAATTAAGAATGAAAAGGTTAAAATATTTTTAAGTAGCTTACTCGCTTTTACTTCAACAAAATTATTTTATCTGTAACAATTTCTTTCATTTAAATTTTAGGAAGTTAAATAAAAATAAAAGTATGCATGTATTTATATATAAGTACACACAATCCCTTATTACTATATGCCTAAAAAGACCAAAAACAATAAGCATATTTAGTGCCCAGGTCGTACTTACTAAAGAGCATTTTTCACTATAAGGAAACTTCTTAAAAAATTGCTGATTTCAGATTTGTGACAATAAATTACAAAATGAACTTGGAATTGCTCACTGTCACCAAAAGGAGGAAAAAGGTCAAGGAATAATATTCCTACTAAATCAAATGGAATAAGATACAAGTTGTCACATGGACAATGTCACCATGAAAATAAATTATAGTACTGAAAAATTACCCATTGCATTGGAAAGAAATTATGAGTCTATGTTGATGAATATATCAGTGGAAGAAATGGAAAGTTTTATATAGTTTTAAAGTAACAACCCACAAAATAAAAGGTTGAAGAATCCTTCAGGTCTTGACTTTAATTATAGTCAATGTGACTCTCATAATGAAGGGACAAATCAAAATCAGGTTATGATTCAAGATATTATAAGACACAGATTCACTTCTATGAATTCCCACCAATGCTGCAAAACCTTATTCTAATACTGAGGAGCTACCAAGTAAATTCAAAATGAGGAACATTCTAGCTTGCTGTCTTTTGTATGTTGAAATAATAAAGGTCAAGGAAAGAGTGAGGAATTACTAAAGATTAAAGGATCAGAAAGACATTACAAATAAACATAATGCATAAATGAGAAAAATATCATTTTGCTAGAAAGATATTTGGATGTTTTCTTCAGTATGGACAACTGGAGCACTCTGACTATAATATGAAGCAATAATTGCACTGATGTTATCTTCCCGGCTTTCATGGTTAAGGGAACATTCTTGTTTGAAGGAAATACACTAACATTAGTGTTAATAGGGACACTCTTTTCTCTAACTTTCAGCATTTCCAATTTAATCAAGTTGGGACGAAAACATTGTCAGGACACTAACAGTGGAATTCTGCTACATTTATAATATGGAAGAACAGCACAATGCTTTCACTTAAAGACTGCCTTTTATTTTGGCTATAGTTCTAGAAAATTACAAACTGCCAGTTGGAGTTAACTGCCTACAGAATTAAGCTTTCCAATCATTGTGCCAGACCCCTGCTTGGAGGAAAATTAAAACAAAACTGTTATCAGATAATGGTCCTTTGGAGAATTAGGAAAGGTTTAGCTTGGCCATAGCCCCAAAACCCATTGTTTTTGGCTATAATAGTATACTCCTTACAAATCAGAATGTTCTTTTTGTCCTATCTGAACACAAGCTCAAAGTTTAAACAATAGCATATGTGCTACATGTTGTGGTTTGGATGTAAAATGCACCTCCACAAACCATGTACTTATAATTTGATACTAAATTGGGATATGACAGAAACTAGTTGAAGGGAATGTCTTTGGAGGCATGCCTCTGGTACTACATCTTTTCTTGAAGCCTCTGCTCTGTCACTCTGCTTTCTGGTCACTACGAGTTTTCTATTGTCAGTGTCGCTTGCATGGGTGCTCTGTTTTACCACAGAGCCAGAAACAACAGGGCCAAGTAACTAATGACTAAAACCACTAAAACTATGAGTGAAAATAACTTTTTTTTAAGTTGATTTTCTCGGTATTCAAGACATGAAGTGGAACTGTGACTCAAGTGGTAGAGTGCTTGCTTTAAGCTGAAGAGCTCAGGGAGAGTGCCCAGGCCCAGAGTTCAAGCCCCATGACCACCACCACCAACAACAACAACAAACCAACAAAGTTGTGCTGGTAGCCTTAGTATGGCCGTGTTTGTGATCGTTTGGGTAAATGCCCAAAAGTTGGATTGTTGGGTCATATGGGAGCTCTATGTGGAGTCTTTTGAGGAACCTCCATACTGCTTTCCAAAGTGGTTGAACAAGTTTAAACTCCCACCAACAATGCAGTAGGATTCCCTTCTGGCCACATCCCCTCCAGCATCTGTTATTATTAGATTTCTTGATTATAGCCATTCTAACTGGAGTGAGGTAGAATCTCAATGTTCTTGCCTTTTATGGCTAGAGTGGTTGAGCATTTCTTCATGTGTCTATTGGCCATTCTTATTTCCTCCTCAGAGAAGTTTCTCTTTAAGTCTTTAGCCCACTTGTTTATTGGACAGTTGTTTCTTTGAGGATTTGTTGTTGGAGGATTTAA
Source organism: Dipodomys spectabilis (assembly GCF_019054845.1). Lineage (NCBI taxonomy): Eukaryota > Metazoa > Chordata > Mammalia > Rodentia > Heteromyidae > Dipodomys > Dipodomys spectabilis. The sequence goes on from NW_024870817.1 coordinate 13,317,331, forward strand.
TTTTTTGAGTTCCAAGTATATTTTACATATGAGACCCTTGTCCGTTGTATGGCTAGTGAAGATCAAGGCTACCAGCACAACTATGTTTATCGCAGCATTATGTGCCATAGCTAAGATATGGGACCAACCCAGATGCCTCTCAATAGATGAATGGATCAAGAAAATATGGTATATATATGTTTTATACACACACACACACACACACACACACAATGAAATTCTATGTCTCCACCAGTAAGAATGGCATTGCCCCATTTGTTAGGAAATGGAAAGACTTGGAAAATATTATATTAAGTAAAGTAAGCCAGGCCCAAAGAAACATAGGTCCCATGGTTTCCCTTATTTGTAATAACTAGTACATGTGTAGGACAAGCAGAAAAGGCCAAAAGCTATGTATATATGAACATATAAGATGGTGTTAAGCGAAATGAACCCCAAGATAGGGACACAAATACCGTTTTTCTTTCTTGCTATTGTTTCTAACGTGCTTATAATGTACCATGTGATTTTTTTGTTGCTTTGTATGTTCCTCCCCCATTTGATGTCAGTGCCCTGCATCTTATATATACACTTCTCTAATTCGGGGAGGAAAGGGAAAAAAAATTCTTAAATAAGGCTACAGGTTGATCCATTGTAACAATGAGATGTACAAGACACTATGTTGAAAAAGAACTTTACAACTTCAATGCAGGGCAGGGGAGGAGGCGCATGGGAACAGGGGTAGTTGCGGAGGTGGGAGGGAAGGGATGATAGGGGGAAAACAAAGGAGGAGGCAACAATGCTCAATAGGAAATGTACTCATTACCTTGCCCAAGTAACTGTAACCATTCTGTACAGCATTTTTACCAAAAAAAAATAAAAAAAAATAAAAAAACAACAACAACAAAAACAAAATATAAGGAAATCAAATCAGGACATTAAAGTTCAACACACACACACGTTATTTTGTTGTAGTCGTTGTTAGTAGTACTAAGGTTTGAACTCACAGTTTTTCACTTGTAAAGTAGTCACTCTACTGCCTGAGCCATGCCTCCAGCTCTTTCTGCTCTGGTTGTTTTTGAGATAGGACCTCACTGTTTTCCAGTTCATGCCTACACTGCTTATGTTTCCTACTGTCAGTGGGAGGACAGATTCATTTTACTATGTTCAGCTTTCTCTATTGAGATGGGATTAACTAGTGTTGTTTTTGTTGTTTAGGCTAGCCTGAAACAACAATCCTCCTAATCTCAGCCTCTCAAGTAATTAGGTGTGTCCCGCCACGTCCTGATACTCATTGTAATAGCTCTCATGAACTTCCTGCCTGGGCAGACCTCAAACTACCACCCGCCTACCCACCTCCCAAGTAGTTAACATTTTAGGAGTCACCTGGCTCGACATCATTCCACAAAGGTAACAGAACAACTGTGCTTTAAAATAGTCACAGAAGACAGTAAAGCATTACCTTGATCCCACTATTAATGTCATCTCAGTAAAGTGCTGAAACAGCAGATCTGCCCTCCCAACAGTAAATACTCACCTGTTGAATTAAAGAGCATTATATAAAAGGGCTCCTCTGTTTCTGGAATGCCATCCTCATTAATGTATACAGATAGGCTCTGCTCTCTACTTTCAGTCTCAAAAGCAAGGACTCCTCCTTTTCCAGCAAGAACAAAGTCTCCCTCTTTTTCGGTAGCCTTTCCATCCCTTGTAGCATATTGGACAGTGCAGGTAACATCCACAGATCCATTCCTGAGAACTGTAAAGTTGGCGGTCTCACCTTCCTGAACCCTTACCACTCGAGGCTCTGAAAAATCCACCGAGAAGAAACACATAAGCCTTTCACATTCCACCAACACATATTCAGGTCACTCTCATTTATCTCTGCCACCCAGGCATGATAAATACACTACATCAGCTCCATTCCCAACTCTGAGCCAGGGCCTTTCTTAACACATTGACAATGGCCTTCTTCTTGCCTTCATATCTACAAGATCCCTTGTCTTTGGCACCCAATTTGTCAATAAATTATATACTCCTTGAAATTCTTTGACCACTCATTTGTAAGTCTTCTTTTGAAGTTGAAGCTGTAAGTTGTTAGACAACCAAACCAACTATCTTATGTTTTATTTTGGCCACAGCAATTGACAGGCATCTGAGCATAAGATGAATACAAAAAGTGTCTATTCATTGAAGCTTAAAAACAAGTATCAATAAAACTCAAGAGATTTTAAAGGTTTCTACTTCAGTATATGGTCCTTTATAGGGGATTTACCAAAAACAATTAAGGAGGGGTTAGACATCAATTAAGATGCATAAATAAAACTAAAGGATGTCTCAGGTGACCCAAGACCATTCTAGCAAGCAGTAAAGTAACAAATAAAAGATTCTTGATTCACATGCCTATTCACATGTCTTTTTCTTTTTTAAAAAAAGTTTTTTATTGTGAAAATACTGCACAGAGGGGTTACAATCACACGAGCAAGATAATGAGTACATTTCTTATCAAGCATTGTTGCCTCTTCCTTTGTTTTTCCCCTACCATCCCTTCCCTCCCATCTCCACAACTACATTCCCCCCTCCCACCCACCTCCCACGCTTAAATTGTAAAGTTCGTCTTTTGAACATAGCAAGACTGTCTTTTTCTACATGAAAGAAAATATCTTGAAATTATAAAGAAGATCAGACATAGAGCTCACAAAACAATATTCAGGTTATTTTTTGTGTGTTTCACATTATACTTCGAACACCTTAACGAATCACGAAAATATATTAAGTAAGCAGCAAGTATACTTCACTGAAAGTTCAGTTGAACATAAACATGCATACTATGGTTAAGATGTAAGCCCACTCAAATATGACAGCAATACCACCTGCAAAGTAGATGGGGTCATCGTTTCCTCCAATCCTCAGGGTGGCAGTCGTTCTGTTCCCTACTTGAGCTCCCCCAGTGGCATTAAGCAAGATAATGGTAAATTCTTCCATTTCCTCGGGAATCTTTTGGAAAATTATACATATTAAGTCAAGTGAATTACCCATACAATTATACTATATACACCAAAATCAATATACTTAAAACAAAAAAATGAACTCTTTTAGGAATGTAATGTTGGAGCAACCTACTAATGGTTCATGCCTGTAATCCTGGTTATTCAGAAGGCTGAGATCCAAAGGATCTTGGTTCAAAGCCAACTAAGCAGAAAAGGTCATGAGACTATCTCCAAAATAAACAGCAAAAAGCAGAGCTGGAGGCACAGCCCAAGCAATAGGAAACCTACCAAGTAATAAGCAGAAGACTCTAAGTTCAATCTGCAGAAATACAGGAAAATGAATGCTAATATTCACTTCCATTTCCAAGGCAGACACTTAGTCAAATAATTCTTCTAAAACTAAAGTATTCTTAGCCAGACACCTGTGATCCTCCTACTCAGGGTGCTGAGATCTAAGCATCACAGTTTCAAGCCAGCCAGGTTAGAAAAATCTGTAAGATTAGCCACCAAAAAAAGCAAGCAATGAAGTTGTGGCTTATGTGGAAGAGCCCTAGCTTTGAGTAAATAATAGCTCAGGGACAGTGCTCTGGCCCTTAATTCAAGCTCCAGGACAAGCACAAAAATAAAATAAAATAAAGAATAAACTATTCTTAAAAGACTCAGACCCTCTCAAAAACATATTATAAGATGCAGTAATCCAAAAGGCTATTTTATTTTGACTAATGAGAAAGTGTAATGGAAATATATTTTGCCTTAAATAAGGTAAAAATAAGCCAGGTGCTGGTAGCTTACATCCTAGCTACTCAGGAGGATGAGATCTGAGGATCATGGTACAAAGCCAGCCCAGGCAGGAAAGCCCATAAAACTCTTATGTCCAATAAACTACTCAGAATAAGCCGGAAATAGAGCTATTGCTCAAGTGGTAGAGCACTACCCTTGAACCAAAGAAGCTCAGGAACAGTGCCCAGGCCTTGAGTTCAAGCCTCAGGACCAGCATAAAACCAAACAAAACCAAAAAAGAAGGCAAAAATAAACATGCTATATAGCTTACATTATTTCCATGAAAATAGGAAAAATATTGTCTATAAGAAAAAATAATTAGGTGACACACTTAGAACATAGTAAGCAACAGACCCAGATCTAAACCTCTTAGAAACTTCACAAGATTTCACATGAGAATCATGAAGACCTTACTTCCATGTCCTAGCAAGATGAGATTCCCACATCTTATCTAGTGAGCAGTCCTCTCCTCGCTACATTTTTGTCTCATGAGGAAGAAAGAGCCTTCACAGCTCTTCTCAGCACAGCCCTCTGAGAAAGGTTTGGTTTCCAGTGTTATTAAGTTCTTTCTCTCGTATCAGTAAGATGAGGGACTATGTTGGGCCCATTATTCTATGGCTGAGGGTTCTAGTTCTTAGCATGAACCACAGGATACACAGGAGATAACTTCACTTCAAAGACAAGCCAAGTGCTTAAGATCCCCCAAACTACTACTATCAGTTCCAACAGTGAAATATACTTTCAAGGAAAGCCAAAATAATGTTACTTTGGTCAAATATTGAGCTTTTGATCAGATACTTTCATCACAAAACGCTACCAGATATTTAATTTTTTAATAAAAATAATGACTGAAGCAGGAATATAGTTCACTGATAAGATACTTGCCTAGCATGCACATGACTAAAGACAATTCTCAACACCCAAGATAAAATAAAACAAAAACAAAAACAAAAAATGATTGAGCAGCTACACTAAGTAAATATATACAATATTTACCTCATCTGGAAGGGAGTAGACAGTAATATTTTTTGAAAATTCCTGATCTCCAAAGAAAATAGTCCCTTGTACAGGAAATACATCTTGTGTAAAGTCTGGACTAACCACCCACGATACATTAACATCACCAAAGTTGCCTTGATTTCTTACCACACCATAAATAGCTGAGAAATAAAAACATATAATATAGATGAACATATATTAAACTTTAAAACCAGCAAAGAATTTGCTCAAATAAACAAAAGTAAAAAAACAAACTCCTTTTAAAAAAACCAAATTATATGTTTAGCACATCCACTGAGGTTTATATTTTAAAAAACAGCTTATTCTTCCTTCTGTATGTATACAATTAATATAATAAAATAAATGTGCTGAATATCTCCTATCAGTTTGAATTTTTTTTGTTGGTCATAAGGCCTTAACTCAGCCTGGGTGCTGTCTCTCAGCTCTTCAGCTCAAGGTTAGTGCTCTACCACTTGAGCCATAGTGACACTTCCAGCTTTTTCTGCTTATGTGGTGCTGAGAAATCAAACCCAGGGCCTCATCCATGCAAGGCAAGCACTCTACCACTGAGCCACCTTCCCAGCCCTCAGTTTGAATTTTTTAAGTCATCTGGAAAATGATATCTGAAGGCATTTAGAAGAAGCTTGACCTATCCACTCAGAGTGATTTTCTTGGACAGACCTGTCTTCAAATACACAAGATTATGTAAACCTAGTTTGAATGTTTGAGTGCCTGAGTTGCACTGTATCTGGTGAACTGAAATCAAAATACAGCTGCAGTTATCAGTATCATCACAATGTTTAGGTAAGTATGAAGTGTTCATAGATTTATTTATAACACAGTTTTGACTATGGCTGATCAAAACAATAATAATTTTAAAAACCAAAAGAAATTTCCAAAACAATTAAATTTTCATGTGTGCATTACACAGCTCAATTAATGTGCAGAAGTTCTCAGTCAACCCCAAATATTGTCACTTGTGTTTAAATCATTCTATGACCTGCTGAGTGTTTCCCTGGCCTTAATTTTGTGACAATCTGCCTGCCAGAAATAAATGCCGACTGTAAAGCAAAGTAGAAGTTAATGGGTTCAAGTTTTTTAAAAAGTGAAATTTTTAGATTTGTTTAAAGGCAGCATATCTTTAGCAGGAATTGTGAGCCATTCATGGGAAACCTAAGCATCCATAGTACCTCAGAGAGCTATATGCATCCTGTACATTTCACTGTTTTTCCTAAGTGGTGGACTCCTTGAAACCATCTACCTATGAATATGAAAGATCAAATATACTATGTAAGAAATAAAAATGAGCAATACTAAATTTATTTACTACATGTGGTTTCTGAAGTAGAATGGACAATTCAAAATAACTTGTTACAGCTGGGCACAGATGGCTCATGTCTATAATTGTAACTACTCAGAAGGCTGAGATGTGAGGATCAAATTTCAATACCAGACAAGCAGATGAATCCATCTGATTTGTGTGTCCAGTTAACTAGCAAAAAAATAAAAAAGCACCAAACTGAAGGTTCACATGGTAGAGCACCAGTCATGACAGAAAAAGTCAGGCAAGAATGTTAAGCCCTGAGTTCAAGCCCTAGTACCAGCACAAAAACAAATATATATATGCAAATATATATAAATATATAAAAATGTATATATACAAATATATATGTATATGTATACATAAATCAGTATTAAGGCTCCTTAAAAGACTGCACCTAGAGGTCACCTATGATCCAGCAATCCCACTTTGGAGCGTTTACCCAAATGATCACAAAAAGCACATACTAAAGCTACCAGCACAACTACGTTTATTGCAGCATTATTCACTATAGCTAAGATATGGAACTAACCCAGATGCTTAGTTTAATGGATCAAGAAAATGTGCTATATATATATATAATGGAATTCTATGCCTCCATCAGAAAAAATGACATTGCCCCATTTGTTAGGAAATGGAAAGACTTAGAAAAAATTGTATTAAGGGAAGTAAGCCAGACCCAAAGAAACATAGGTCCTATGGCTTCCCTTATTTGCAATAACTAGTATATATCTAGGATAATCTTACCAGACAAGCAGAAAATGCCAAAAGCTATGTATATATGACCATATAAGATGATGCTAAGTAAAATGAACCTCAAGATAGGGACACAAGAGGTTTTTTCCTTGTCAATCTTGGTTTTAATGTACTATATGATTTTTTTGTTTCTTTTGTATGTTCTTCCCCCATAGTATAATCCCTGTTGTCACTGAATTTGATTCTGATGCCCTGAATCTTGTATATACATTTTTTTCTAACTTGGGAGGGGAAGGGAAATAACAAAATGCTGAAACAAGGATACAAGTTGACCCATTATAACAATGAGATATATAAGACACTATGTTGAAAACAACCCTTGGGGTTGGGAAGGAGTTGGGGAGGTGGAGAGAGAAGGAATAGTAGGGAAAAAACAAAGGATGGATAACAATGCTCAATAGGAAATGTCCTCATTACCTTACTCATGTAACTGTAACCCCTCTGTACAGTATCTTTACAATAAAAATATGTAAAATATATATATACATATATTTATTTACTAAAGATGTAAACTAAAAAATGACAACTTTCTTCTTCAGTAAATAGAAATAAAATATAGAAAGTAAAATAAATTACCACTGTAGGTATCATCTCCTTTGCTTTCATTTATCATCATAGTTATACCATCAGAAACAAATTCTATAATCCCGTGAGGATCATCATTTTTTAGAATTGTTATGTTGACGACTGTCGCGCTTCCCAGTTTGCTCTCCCTTTCACCATGGCTGCTGAGAACCACCCAATAGTGCTCGTCCAACTGTAACCAAGATAGCAAATTAGGATAGATGGAAGACTAATTTCTACAGAAAATATGCATGTATTCAATGATAGTATATTTAATTTTTCATAAGCATACAAATTATTTAAAAGACAAAAGAGCTGATAGTCCTAGAAAAAATAGCTACCAATTAAGAAACACAAAACGTAAGTCTACATCATCCTGAAAGGAAAAAGATAAACAATGGTATTAATTCTAAAGTAGGAATGAGTCATATTCATGGATGAACTAGTAGTCCTTTAAACTAGCAAGAGTAAAGAAGAGAAATATGTAAGCTGCAGGTGCACTGAAGTGTAAACATAGCAAAACTATATGTGGACATGCTAACATACACGTATTTGTTTCCCTTAAAAAGTGATTGTAGCCAGGCACCAGTGGCTAACGTCTGCAATCCCAACTACTCAGGAGGCTGAGATCTGAGGATCATGGTTTAAAGCCAGCCTGGGCAGGAAAGTCCATGAAAGTGGAGATGTGGCTCAAATGGTCAAGTGCTAGCTTTGAACAAAATAGCTCAAGAACAGTGTCCAGGGCCTGAGTTCAAGTCCATGAACTAGTACAAAAAAAAAATAGTTAACTTTCATTTCAAAACCACATCACTAAAATTTCCATTAAAACAGCTTATATAAATAATACAAATGAAGATAATACACATAAAGATAAAAATAATACAAATAAAGATAAAAAGAGATAAAACCTGATCACACAGTGAAGTCTCAGATGGTTTGGTTTGGGCATTGCTCTTCATAGGACAAAAACAGTTCATCTGAAACATATGTTTGGGTTCTTAAGCATTTTTTTTTAAATTTCCAAACAAACCCATTTCTCATCCTGTAGCTTTCGTAACAATGTTCAAAATATTTATAACAAAGACTATCAACAAAGACTATCAACTTTCCACAAAAGCAAATACCTCTGGTATGCCATCCAGTCTGGTCAGTAAGGTGATCACTATTTCTCTTTCGCCGGGCTTAAATTCTAAGACCCCCATGTTCCCGTAGAATTCACCATCTCGTGGCTCCACTCTGTAGTGCAGGAACTGTTTTACCAGAGCTCCCCTGGAACGCATGATGTGGAGCTCTACAGCTTCTCCTTCCTTTCAAAAACAAGACCCACGAAAGTGGGAGTCATTTTAACTCATCCTTCCACAGCTGTGGGCCCAGTGGAAGGTTCAAGCTTACCTTTATGACATAGGGTCCTCTGGAAGCAGGACAAAATTCAAAAACTCCCCCAGGATCATCATTTTCCAAAATAACTAGGTCGCGACTAGTATATCCAGATTTTAGCACTTGATTTTCCACGTTGGCCCTGGAGAAGTCAGAAGGGTAAAGAGAGGCACTCCTTATAGTAATACTGCTGAATTTTGCTCTACTACAGCTCTCCCAGATAATAAAAGGGAAATAATTAGAAACAACACCTTAATGTGAATGTACATATACTAAAATCATCTATGACAATAATGGTCTTAGAACACTTACAGAACAACTACTTCTGAATTCCTTGTATCTTAGATATCAGTCTATCATTAGAACTGATCAAAGAAATGCAAGAATCTGAGAGTTTAAAAGCCAGAAAACTCTTAAGAATTTTCCATCTTGAAAGCTTCTCTGAATCTTTCCGAATGTCACTCCTATTGAACTAAAACATACTCATATGTGGACCTCAAAGACAAAAGATAAACTGGGACATGATAAATTATACAGATCTCTAGACATTCAAACAGTGAGACTAAAGGAAGGTATTTATACGAGAGGATCACTAAAGTTCAGTAACTATGTGCATGTGATCAGATAAAATGGTATTTACCAAAATGAACCCCAAGAAATGAAAACAAGGGTTCTCTGTTTTTTTTTCTTTGTTGCTCTTTTTGTTTTCTGTACCCTTTGTCTTACCTGTAAATTTATCTATTTTAGGGAGGTTAAAGGAGGCAAAGAAAAGGTGTGACAAAGGGTTAACAAATTCAACAGTGGTACTCACTGGACACTATGTTGAAAATGAACTATATAATTTGTGGGTGGGGAAAGGAGAGAAAAATTGGTGGGGAGGGGAGATGTGACATTGTTCAAAAAGGAATGTACCCTTTACCTGATGTATGTGACTGTGACCCCTCTGTACATCACTTTTACACTAACAATAAAAATATATTTTAAAACATCACAGTAAAACCACAACTAATATGTAGAACTATGTATAAAAGGCAGCATAATAGAACATATGAATGAATACCTTTCCCAGGCTTTCAGAAACTTAAGAATCCACACTTAGCATGTCAATGACTACAGAGGAATCTAAACAGTATAATTATTATTTTGTTGCTAATGACAATGATTTTTCCATATAAATTTGTCCCCATTACTCTTACATTAATATCTTATAATTTAAAGTTCCTGTACTCACATAACCTAGTAGGTAAGAACCTGAATCTAAATGAAAAATATAACCAGGCATTGGTGGCTCATGCTTGTAATGCTAGCTACTCAAAGACTGAGATCTGAGGACAGTGGTTCAAAACCAGCCAAAATAGGAAAGTCTGTGAGAATCTTATCTCCAATTAACTATCAAAAAACTGGAAGTGGATCTGTGGTTCAAATTACCAGCTCTAGTAAAAAAAATCTAAGCAAGAGGGTGAGACCCTGATTTCAAGTGATGGTACTAGCGCACACATGCACGCACGCACGCACGCACGCACACACACACACACACACACAACAGTAACCTATAAAAATTTACTCCAAGCATTAAACAATAGAATTTTTTAACTTTCTTAAAATATGCCACCCATAAGTAAAAGGTAAATTTTGAAAAGTTCTATATAAAACACGCATGAAAGCATAAATTAACTCAGACAAGTAAGAAAAGTGTTAAATACCTGTTAAACAAGATGCGATTCATAATTTCACAAATAAAGTACATTCTTAACTATTCCCTAAGTTATCTATAAACATATAGAAAATTAAAAATATTCTTCAGAATTAAAGTTCTTCAAAATATGTGATAACACTAATTGTTAGACTTTTTTTTCCTGGTCAGTCCCTGAGCTTTTTTGCTCAAGGCTAACAATCCATCCCTTTAAGCCATAGCTCCACTTTTGGTTATTGAGTGGATAATTAGATATAAGAGTCTCATGGGGACCTTCCTGCCTAAGCTGACTTTGAATGGCAATCCTCGGATCTCAGCCTCCTGAATAGTTAGGATTATAGGCATGAGCCACCGGAGCTGGCTAGACATTTTATTAAATATCTTAATCACATTCCTAACTGAAAACTTAAGAACCCCCCCCCCCTCAGAGCTTCAAATAATATGCTGAAATCACATACACAGCATGCACTGGACAAGGAGCATTTCTCAGGATCTGGGACCATGCAGAACTCCCCCCATCTCATCCAAACACAAGCACTTAAAAAAACAAAATGACAAATCACCAAAAACAAGGTATTATCTTTGAACACTTACCCAAAATACACGACAAATCTTTCTGTTTCTACCCTGTCAACACAGAAAACACCGTGGGAGGGAGGAAAAATGAGGCAGAGGCACCATTTACCAAAAAGCTCACCAATATTTCTAGAAACTTAGCATGACAGGATAAAAATAAAGCTAAAGAAAGCTTTCTTGTTTCCTCCAAGACCCTGTAATGTTTGCTTTCTGGGAATTATGCACAGTGTTCTTTGCCAGTGAAAAATGCTCGGAAGAGGTTGAACAGTGCTCAATTATGGAAGTTGACCTCATGGCCAGCCAGCATATCAAGGTCTATTCAAGGCTTTCCTTTCCTGCCTCCTCTATGGTGCTTGTGTCTGCCAAGAATTGTGCCTGCTTTACACATTGGCACCTGAGCACATTTCACTCATCCCTACTCATATTTACATAGTAGTTTTAATTAGATTTTTAAAACTCCATCTTTAGATCTAATGGCTTTTGTTGAGTTAGAAACATTAAAATTCTGTAGCAAAAAATTTACACCTGATATGGTTTATGCAGAAACATATTCAAGAAGTCATAGAATATCACAATAAGTTTTCATTACAATTATATATCAGGAAATAAATATAAATACTTTTTCCAATCTCAACAATGTCTCTTGTTTTCAAATCGCCATGCAAAGCTCTATCAAAATGTAAAGGCATTTTTGAGTATAATGTTTAAGTCAAATGCATCATTAATAAATATGGAGCTTCCTATCACATACTTAAATTCCTTCTGATTATTTGTGATTTGGAGAAGATTAACTCTACAGTATTTTTAGAGACTATGGTATTGAAAGCAACTAGTTATTTAGTGTAAGAGAAATTTTTATTATCTTAAGCTGAAATACAAAGAATTTAAGTTTACATTTAACATTTCAAGAAAATTGTAAACTATGTCCTAATAAGAAGTATAACTCTATTTTATGAGAAGGTTGTATTGTGAGTCCCTCAATCAATCACACCTCCTATTGTGCATTTATTGTTTCACTTAACTTTTGCTACCAATCCACAAAATTACAAGAAGGATCTGCTAACACAGACCCTTTCAAATCATAAATTTTATTCTTATTATTTAACTAAATGTTTTCATGCTTCAATGTAATTTGCTTATTCTTTTTTTAATTTTTTTTATTTTTATTGTGAACATACTGTACAGAGGGGTTACAATTACATGGGCAAGATAATGAGTACATTTCTTATCAAGCATTGCAGCCTCCTCCTTTGTAATTTGCTTATTCTTGATAATACACTAATTACTAATTGAATGAACACACTGTAGCATATATTTTAATTAATTTCTTCTATTAGAAAAGAACTAGCAGGATGACCCATTGTAACAATGAAAGACACTATGTAGAAAATGAACTTTACAACTTGGGGAGGTGGAGATGGAAGGGATGGTAGGGGAAAAACAAAGGAAGAGGTAACAACGCTCGATAGGAAATGTACTCATTACCTTATTCGTGTAACTGTCACCCCTCTGTACACTATTTTTATAATTAAAAACATAGAAAGAAAAGAACTAATAATTTCTGAAATATTCTATCATTTGTATCCATAGAGAGAGGGGGAGAGAAAAGCAAGACACATTAAAATTATGTTAATTTCAAATGTTCATATGACAAAACTCAAAATTACAATTTTGAAGGAAACAAAAAATTATCACTAAATGTTTTGCAAGTAAAATCTAAAGTAATCTTTAAACATTCAGTTAAGAGCAAGCACTCTGAGGTAAGCTAACAAAGCTTAGCTTCCAACTGCTACAGTTCCAAGTTAAACACTGCTGATTATTGTTTAGTTTCTGCAAGATTATTCACTGATTTAAGAGATATTAAAGCTTAATGAAGAAAAAAAAAGATAAAAAGAATGGTTCCTAGCTTGTATTATACTGATTTTTGACATGTAAAATATCTTTCCTAAGATTAATTCTGTAAACTATATAAAAACTATTATCTATTAGACACTGTAGACACTGTGTGTGTATATGTGTGTATGCACCGAGTGCACTTGCAGGTACACACACTTGCATTTAGTTTGCTCTCTTCACTTTCATTGTTTTGTTTTACTTTTTATGGAAGAAAGAAAATAAACAAACATAGCATGGTTCTGAGGGCAAATAATGACCCTCATAGATTTGTTCTCTGTATTCATTAATACAAGAATGAAAATCACCAAGTGCCAGTAGCTCACGCCTGTAATCCTAACTATTCAGGAGGCTGAGATCTGAGGATCGCGGTTCAAAGCCAGCTTGAGCAGGAAAGTCCATGATACTCTTATCTCCAATAAACCACTCATAAAACCAGAAATGGCACAGTGGCTCAAATGGTAGAGTGCCAGCCTTGATCTGAAGAGCTCAGGGACATTGCCTAGGCCCAGAGTTCAAGCCCCACGACTGATAAATAAATAAATAAATCACTCATTTCTATAAATATGTTTGAAGAAAATATCTTCAAAAGAGGATATAGTAATAGTTAATTATAAAATACAGAAAAGTCTGTGGATTACATAAAACAATTCTTATTACTTTATTCCTATAGAACACAGATATCTCAAATTTAGCCATGGATTTCACTATTTCTAAATAAGAATGTACAGTATCTTAATATTACATTAACTTTCCTTATATTTGTATCAAAATTTATTTTTAAAAAACTGTAGAAGATAAACTTGTTTTTGCCTTATACTTTTTGGATTTGTTTTACTTTTACTTTTTAAGTTTGTCAGTACTAGGATTTGAATGTGGGGGCTTAACTCTGCTAGACAAGCACTATACCAATTGAGCTATGTTCTCAGCCAGCTTTGCCTGTTATTTTTCCAATATGTCTACATTCTGCCCATGGCTGGCCCCCACCTACAATCTTCCTACCTACACCAGCTTTCTAGTATCTGGGTACACAGAGGCATATCACCACACCAGGCTTGTTCTTGACAAGGATTTCAACTTCCTGCCTCTATTAGACTCAGACCTCAACTATCCTGATTTACCTGTCAAATAAGTGGGATTACAAGCATAAACTACCAGGTCTAGTCTTTGGTTTTTGTTTTGTTTTATTTTAATCATTATCTAATTAAACTCAGTAGTACTTATTTTTAGAGATTTCTGTATAAGACAACTGTAAAAGTTTCTTACTATAAAGTGACTTCTGAGAAATGCTTAATAACTTGCTATTATGAATGAAAAGTTGCCCCTTTAATTTGATTAATTTTGATTCTCTAGGAAATAAACATAATTCAATGTTTAAATTCCCTGTTAAAAACAAAAAATAAAGATTAATTGCTAAATTCATTATTAAAGATTAATGCTTTATTACTTGAAAAAGTTCTAACCTGCTCCCCTACAGAAAAACAGAGATTTGTGTAACTTAACAATTCAAGTATATGACTAGTGCCTGTTGCTTTTCATAAAGAATCAAATTGGCTTTGCTTCAGATTTCTTTAATACCTGCTGTAAATCCTCTATTCAATGTTTATTCATACAAATAGCATTACTTCAAATGGAGAAACGAATAAAATGAAACTCAAGGTTATCTAGAGAACACACTCACAAAGGTCACAAGGAGTTATGTGAGTGGCCTCTTACCTGTCTAGAGAAAGTGTGAGAGTTTCATTCATTTCCGGTATGTCATCACCCTTGACAGTAATGTTGATTGTTGTATCACTTTGACCAGATAAAAATACAACAGAGCCATTAAAGGGATCCAAATCATCCATGGTTACCACTTTTGAATTAAAGGCAGAGGGCTTCAAACTCCAGTAGACAGTAGCTTGGCCATCAGTTCCATCACGATGTAAGGGAATGTACACCTTATTTTTAAAAATAAAAGAAGAGCAAGTTCTACTAAAATGTATGCTCAAAAATAAGGTTGAGTTTGCCAGTCCTCACATACATATGAATATGTATTCTTTATATGAAGTAAACTATTAAGTGACATTAATAACAATTAAAAACAGTGGTGTTATATGCTTCTAATACTAGCACTTGAGAGACAGAGATAGGATTGCCCTTCAAAACCAGCCTAGGCAAAAGTACTAAAAAGAAAAAAAGAAAAAAAAAAGACCAATAAAAACAAAAAAAGCTGGATTCATCATGCAAGTCCTTAGAGTATGCCTGGAAAGCACAAAGCTATGAATTCAAGCATCAATACCAAAACAACAAAAAAAGGAAAGAAATGTAGCCAGGCACCAGTGGATAATGCCTGTAATCCTTAACTACTCAGAAGGCTGAGATCTGAGGATTATGGTTTGAAGCCAGCCTCAAGGAAAGTCCTTAAGATGCTTATGCAATAAACTACTCAGAAAAGGCCAGAAATGGTTCTGTGGTTCAAGTGGTAGAGTGCTAGCCATGAGCACAAAGAAGCAAAGTGACAGTGCCCAGGACCAGCAAAAAAAAAAAATCTATAAAATTAACCCTCATATCTAACAAGGATTTGTCTTAATAGAAAGACAAAGGTATTTAAAGCTAAAGAATCCTGAAGAAAGTAGAACAATCTTGCTAAATATTGTTTTTTCTCAGAGGTTCTCTAAAAAAAGAATTCAATATCAGAACATAAATTGGAAAATAAACTTTGTCATTAAAACTAGAAAGCATTATGTACAAATATTGAAAAATGATACAAAGCAAAGTGAGAAAATGTTACTAACCAACAGAATAAAAACATAAAAATAAAACTGAATAATGAATCATGACTTGGTTACTTTGTGCAAGTTATTTAACCTCTCTAATCTAGATTTTTGCATGTGAAATAAAGCTACTGATTCCCAGCAAGATGTGGCAAGAAGTACTTCCTGATCTTGCCACAGAACAAGCTAAATAAATGGACAATATTATACTAATTCTGAAACAAGCTCTATTTGGTAGTTGTGTTCTTATGAAGCACATTTTAAGTACATAAATATATAGACCATGATGAACTCTTTTCAAAGAATATACACAGTATAATCAAACAGATGCTATTTTCTTTACACTCCTAAGATAGATATCATCTTGTATCTTTGATTTTTACATAAGTCAGTTTTGAAATACACAGAATTTAATATATGTTATATATTATAATTTCATATTATTATATTATATGTTATATAATATTATATTACATATTATATATACCTACCCAAAGTAACAGTAATATATATAACAGTATATATAACAGCAATATATAACAGGATATATAAATAGTAGAATATATAAGCAGTTATATACATTGGTTTATATATTACTATATATATGCATTTGTGTGTAAATCATATATTTTATACAAATAATATATACAAATAATATACATACAAATATATATACAAATAATATATTTTATTGTAATATATAATATATTATACAATTTATATACACACACACACACATCACTACTACTGTGGCTACCAATGGTCAGAACTTCACACCACAATGTAAGATTCTTAGGGAAGAAAAACTAGCAAACAAAAAACTAACAGAGGCTGGCCTCTTTGTCACCTGAGGGATAGGGCATATTTGGATCATTATGTCATATTTGGGTTATTAGAAAAGCTAGACACTCCTACTTTTACTGTTCTCAAAGAGAGCAATTCAAGCACAAACATTAACCTCTGAAGGATAAAGTTGAAATCGAGATATTAAAGATTTCAAGCTCTTTTAACTAGGCTGGCTAGTGCTCTTACTCTCCCTCCCCCCCTCTCCCCTCCTTCTCTCTCTTTCACTCACTCTCTGTAGATAGATGACAGACAGACAGAATCTAAACATTACTTCAAACTCATGAGGCCATGTCAATAAGAAAGAACTTTCTTACCATTTCAGCAGTAGACTCTTCTGGTTCATGTAAAATGATTGGAAGGTTGCTAATAAAGCCAATTTCTCCATTTGCAATGGCCGGAGTAACTAGTAATGTAATATTTCGAATTTGTCCAAATCTGGGACTTATAGGTGGGATTGGGGGAAATATGTTCACCAACACTGCAGTTTCCAACTATAATAAACAAAGACAGGGGAGAAAGCTTAAAATTCAAAAGCAAAAACCCTTGCACTGGGAGCATAGCACAAATGGTAGGTAGAACACTTTCCTAACAAGGGTGAGAACTGGGTTCAATCATCTTCACTGCAAAAGGAAGGAAAGGGAAGGGAGAGGAAGGAGAAAAGACCAGGGTATGGTGGGCTGGGGAGGGATGAGAAGGTAGGGGAGATACTCTCTGGGCCTCTCTATTGTTTATAATAATAAATAGCACTCTATATCACATAAATGCCACAGAGATACTTACAGGTAGAGACTATCCAGACAGAAATCATATCTACTCCATGTCACCTCACTACGACCATCACCCAGCTTTTCTATGATCACATAAATCCCGTCTATGTCTTTATCTATTTAAAGCCAAACCCAGAGAATGGCTCACACCTTTTATCTCTCATCCACTGACGAAGACTTTCAACTACTCATTCACTCCTCTCCTTTGCCCAACTTTATCTAGTATCAGAAGACCATTCACAACTTCCATTCTAATTTAACTATTTAACTAATTTAATTATATTAAAAACAGAAATTCAATGCAAGTATAAACAGCAAATCCCTATAATCAAGGTGGCACTGAAATGCTCACTCCAGGGTGATTGCACTTAGATTGTTCCCCATGGCCACCTCACAAACACAAAAGGCACCGATCCTTTCAACCAGCTAAATTTCCTTCCTCTTTCATGAAGCTTTCCTTGAATTGTCCAATCTTCTTCATTCTGCTTTTTTCTGAAGTTCTACTGCTACTCTCATTAAGCTTAGAACTTCATTACAAACTTCACATGTTCCCAGACTTTCAACATTTAACATATTACTAAACTCAATTTATAAATCCATGGTGTTTTTTTGAGATTTGAAGGAACTAAGAAGCATTTCAGGATTGTGAAAAACAGACATGAATATAAAAAACAGAATGGATGTGTACACCAAACCAAGTAAACTAAAACATATAATACTTTGGTATAATTCATTTACTTTACAAAGTAAATATAAAATACAAAATGTAAACATATAGTCAAAAACCACATTTTCTTTTTTCTAGAGAAAGGAATGTATACATCCATGTATAGTCTTATATTCCATATATTCATATGTTCATATATCCATATATTCATCTTACAAAATAGTACAAGGAAAAATAGATTTGAATTGGACCTAAAATCTAGAGTATGCTTAAAGGCAAAGATGCTTCTAAAACACATTGGTCATATATGTAAATATCTGTGGATGAACTCATTCTATTCAGAGCCACTAAACTGTTAATGCTATCTCAAACATCAAGGAACTAGAGCTCGCTAGATTTTATTTTTACTCAAAATGTTCCAAGACAAAGGAAAATCATTTTAGATATTTTATCAAAAAAAAACTTACAGAAGTAATTCCCAAAGTAGTATTTTAGAGAAATCTTAAAAGATGATATTGAAGATTATGATATGATATAACAGGAAAAGGCAATTTTACACCAGTCTGGCCCATTTCCTAGTCCATAATCCTTTGGTCTGAGACACTGCTCAATCGGACTGTCCTATTCATTCATAAAGAACCAGACTTTGGGGGCTGGGAAGGTGGCTCAGTGGCAGAGCACTTGCCTTGCATGCATGAGGCCCTGGGTTCAATTCCTCAGCATCACATAAGCAGAAAAAAAAAAGGCAGAAGTGGCACTGTGGCTCAAGTGGTAGAGTGCTAGCCTTGAGCTGAAATGCTGAGGGACAGTGCCCAGGCCCAGAGTTCAGGCCCCACAACTGGACCACCCCCCCCAGACTTTGCTTTCACACAGTCTGAACCAGGACAGCACATTAGTAGCCCATATCTAACAACGGTGTATCTGAAACATTAATATTTATTTAACTGAGTTAGAGTTACTAAAGAATGAGGATCCTATCTTTCGGTTCTTCAGTTTCATTTGGATTCCCAGCCAGTCTAGTGCTTCTTATTCTTCAGTTGCTTATTCATTGTGGATTAGACAAGCTATGTAATCTTCTCATTCAACCTGCCTTCCACTTTATAGCTGTTTTAACCTCAAGGAATTGTGTCAGGGATAAACAAGATATATATTAGCTATCTGCATTGTAGAGCTTTTGTTTTCCCACTGAATAGGAAGACACGTGAAGAACTGAGTCCAGTTAGTAGACCAAACAACTTTATAGTCAAGATCAATAAAAAAATCAGATACTAGTATATACATTTTTCTAATTTGGAGAGGGGAAGGGAAATAACAAAATGCTGAAACAAAGATGCAGGTTGACCCATCATAACAATGTTTCACTATGTTGAAAACAAACTTTACAGCTTAGGGAAGCGGGGGAGGAGGGAGCCGTTGGAGAGGTGGGAAAGGAAGGGATGGTAGGAGAAAAAAAAAGGAGGGGATAACAATGCTCCATAGGAAGTGTACTCATCACCTTACTCATATCATTGTAACCCCTTTGCATAGTATTTTTTTTTTTGCTATCCCTCAGCTATTCAGTTCAAGGCCAGTGCTCTACCACTTGAGCCACAATGCTACTTCCAGTTTTCTAGGGGTTTTTATTGAAGATAAGAGTCTCATGGACTTTCCTGCCCTGGCTGGTTTTGAACCGTGATCCTCAGATCTCAGCCTCCTGAGTAGCTAGGATTACAGGTGTGAGCCACCAGTGCCCAGTTGTACAGTAGCTTTACCATTACAAAAAAGAAAGAGAGAGAGAGAGAGAGAGAGAGAGAGAGAGGAAAGAAAGAAAGAAAAGAAAGAAAGAGAGAGAGAAAGAAAGAAAGAAAGAAAGAAAGAAAGAAAGAAAGAAAGAAAGAAAGAAAGGAAGGAAGGAAGGAAGGAAGGAAGGAAGGAAGGAAGGAAGGAAGGAAGGAAGGAAGGAAGGAAGGAAGGAAGGAAAAGGAAAAGAACTTTACAACTTTGGGGGGAGGGAGGAGTTGGAGAGGTGAGGAGGAAAAACGAAAGAGGGGATAATAATGCTCCATAGGAAATGTACTCGCTATCTTACCCATGTAACTGTATCCCCTCTGTACAGTATCTTTACAATAAAATATATATAAATTTTTTAAAAATCAGATACTGCATTTTTCAAGTGTTTTCTTAGCTTTCAAAAGTTGTCAAACAAATTCTGTGGTGTTTATATTGAATGATGACTTGAAATAGCTAGGATAACATTTGATCCTCAGAAAGTTCTTAAGGAGGATTTGTTTATGTGAAAATTCTCTGCAGCTACTTTGAAAGAACTATCAGATATTTTAAACGTTTACCATAAAAATAATACTTGCGTAAGCAGGAGTTGAGCATGACAAGATATAGGGCACTTAGTTTTTCTTATTAAATAGTTAAAAAAATAAAGTCCAAGTATTCTATCTACATTTAATAGATAAATAAACAGACTTTTTAACCCAGAAATGGTGGCTCATGAGTATAATCCCATCTACTCAGAATAGAGGTAAGACGATCAAGCTTGGTCAGAGTTACCAGGAGAATTTGTCTAATAAACTAAAAGAGGGGCAGGAGATGAGAGTTAAGTTGTACATACAGTATTTGCCTAGTAAGTATGAGACCCTGAGTTCATCCCCAATACCAGAGAGCAAAATAAAAATAGAAGATTTTTTAAACTATTTAAAAGAGAAAAGGGTTTCATATTGTATTTTTTATTTCTGAAATATCTCATTCTTACATTTTCTCAAATCAATTCAAAGCAATTCCAGCTCTCTCATCTAACAGGTTGTTAAATTACCCCATTTTGTCATTCACTAGTCTATTTTGCATTTCATGTCTTGTGTACTTTCAATATCACCTGATTTGATTGCTAATTTTAATATAACCCTCATCCTACTATTGAACATCTTAGAAGCAAACATTGTCTTTGAATTCCCTAAACAACTTTAAGTAACAGAATCTGAAATATAAAGAGAGCACAATAATGGTTAACTAACTTTCATAGAAGTAAGTATACTTGCAGTTTAACTAAAACTGAGATTATTTTAATCATTAAAGTACCTGTACTAGGAAGTGGGCCCCATTTTGAAGGAATGCATCATTTCTTATTGGTAATTTTGTAGCAATTTGTGTTTTATGTTCTGGAAAAATGAGGTAGTTTCTCCTAGAAGTATTTAAGATGCCATCTTTCCCTCTCAAGGGGTCCACAGCTCCTGTGGGAATGTACAGTGCAGAATAAAGCATCCTCACATCTCCTTTGGTTCCTCCTAGTCTCGTAAAACTCAAAGACAAATAGCGTTCCTCTGGACTGCTTTCAATCTTCTGGTTTTCCATAGGAAAAAATGTTATGAGGCCATAAACATCATCACTATCCTGAAGGTAGAATAAAAGCTGTAAATAGAGAGGTAAAATATTAGAGCACAGAATTCTTCCATCTAAGGTTATCAAACTCTGCTTTCTAAGCTATTTTGATGTTTAATATTTATTTCTATAGCATGTCTAAATGATAGCTCCTTTGTTTTTTTAATATATATTTTTATTGTAAAGATACTGTGCAGAGGGGTTACAGTTACATGAGTAAGGTAATGAGTACATTTCCTATTGAGCATTTTTATCCCCTCCTTTGTTTTTCCCCTACCATCCCTTCCCTCCCCACCTTCCCAATTCCTCCCTCCCCACCAAAGGTTGTAAAGTTTGTTTTCAACATAGTGCCTTATACATCTCATTGTTACAATGGGTCAACTTGTATCCTTATTTCAGCTTTTTGTTATTTACCTTCCCCTCCCCAAATTAGAAAAATGTATATACAAGATGCAGGGCCATACTAAAGCCACCAGCACAACTATATTTATCACAGTATTATTCACCATAGCTAAGATATGAAACCAACCCAGATGCCCCCAAGGATGTGGTATACGTATACAATGGAATTCTACGCCTCCATCAGAAAGAATGACACCACTCCATTTGTTAGGAAATGGAAAGACTTGGAAAAAATATATTAAGTGAAGTAAGCCAGGCCCAAAGAAACATAGGTCCCATGATTTCTCTTATCTGTAATAACTAGTATATGTCTAGGACAAGCAGAAAAGGTCAACTATGAACATATGACTATATAAGATGATGCTAAGCGAAATGAACCCGTTAGGGACACAAGAGATTTTATCTTTGTTGCTGTTGTTTTAAATGTATTTATAACGTACTATTTTTTGGTTCCTCTTTTATTTGGGGGGGGAGGGGTCCGGTCATGGCCCTGAATTCTGGGCCTGGGCGCTGTCCCTCAGCTCTTCAGCTCAAGGCTAGCACTCTACCACTTGAGCCACAGCGCCACTTCTGGCTTTTTTTCTTTCTGCTTATGTGGTGCTGAGGAATCAAACCCAGGGCCTTAGGCATACAAGGCAAGGGCTCTACCACTGAGCCACCTTCTCAGCCCCTTGATTCCTCTTTTATGTTCTTCTTTCATGTTTTCAGTGATAGCTTTTTTGCATGAGTAAAAGATAAAACTTTCCCAAGTTACAAAGTTTTGAACATTTTTAAAGAGTAAAATATTAGAGCTGGAGTTATAGCTCAGTGTTAGAAGCATGTGCATGACACACACAAAGCCCCAGATTTCATACCCACTACTAGAGAAAAAAGAAGAGGAAAAAAAAGGAGGGGGGGGGGAGAAGAATTAATTGCAGAAGAAACAGTGTTGAGTTTTCTTTGTGTCCTCTTGGACTAAACAAAACTTAAGCTTCTTGTGATAACATGCTTTGGCTTTCCATAGCACAAAAACACGAAACAAAACTTAAGCTTCTTGTGATAACATGCTTTGGTTTTCCATAGAACAGAAACACAGCAAAGTATTGCAGAACAAGAACTCTACCTCTGCTGGCTCGCTCACTTCCGCACCTCCTTGTATCGTATGAGGCAGAATTTTAAGCAGAAAAGCTTCAGCCTCCTCTGCGAACTCATCATGAACAACGGCAAGAGGAATCGATGCCAACATCTGCCCTTGTGCAAAATGGAGAAGGCCGGAGCTAGGTCTGATATCTGCTGTCACTGGTGAGGGATCACTGCTGTTCCGTGTCAGCACCCAGCTCACAGACACATTGCCATGGGTGCCGCCATTTCTAACCACTGTGATCTCTTCAAATCTAAAATTGTTTAAAAGAATGTACACTGTCACATCACACTCCCTTAGAGTGGCTTCCCCAGTATCAAGTTAGTGAAATAAAAATCTAGCACACGCAAAAAAAAAATGTTATTTTTAAATTTTAAAGAATAGAAAAGTGATAGTGTCCTAAGAAACCATTACCATGAGAATTCATTTGCATAGTTATATCAAATTTAAAATAAAAAGAAAGCAGTGAAGCAATTGTAAGGAAAACGACACATGCAGTGTGTCCAACATCACCAAAATTAAGTCAAATGGCTAGCATGATGGCTCACACCTGTCATCCTAACAATATAGGGGATAGAGATTGAGTAGATTATGACTCAAGGCTAGCTTAGGCAAAACACAAGCAAGATCCACTTCTGAACCAACAAAATCTTAGCATGGTGGTGCATGCCTCTTATCCCAGCTACATGGGATAAGAGGCGTGCTTGAGTGAGAGTAAGTAGAAAGTCTTATTAAAGAAAAAAATAAGTAATGGCTGGGGGTGTTGCATTAGTGGTATACTGCCTGCCTAGCAAGCACAGAGGCCTGATTTCAAACCCTAGTATGACAATATACATACATGCATAAATGCATACATATATAAATGCATATTAAAACAGTTGTAGCAACAGGCTGAAAATAAATCATACCTTGATGTTGTGTCTTCATTAATTACAATTGCTTTTTCAAACAAAATACTATTGAATGAGAGGACTCCATAAGGTTTGTCATTCGGCTTGATGGTGACTTGTATACTCTGAGGGCCTGTTAGCACAGCATCCCCCTGCAAGGTACTCTTTAGTAACATAATGTGAAATGACTCGGCAATCTCTGGTATAGTGTCGTCAATTATTTGAAATTGCAGATGCGCTTCATAAATAAAAGGTGGGAAAAGAATGGTTGTGTTTGGCTGAAGATCAATGAAGTCCAAGTTTTGCTGAGCATGTACTGTTGAATTCCCAGTTAGAACTGTGTATTGCATTGAAACTTCATATTCATCAGATCCAATCAGATTTCCATTGCTATCCTTCCCACGAACCACTGGAATAGAAAGTATATGGTTTTCCTCAGGTACCAAATAGACACTCTGAATGAACCTCACAGGGCCATCATTTTTCTTGATGATGATCTCAACTGAATTCCTAGTGATATTAATCTCCGCTCCTCCTTCTACCTTTTTCAGGTGAATCAAAAATATCTCATCATTTTCTGGCACCTATCAAACAAATAGAAACCATAGTAAAACATCTGTAGCCAGATTATAAAATGCAAAGTACTAGAAGTAACTATGTTTCAATGCCATTATACAGATATATCAAATAACTTAAGGGAAAAATTAGAGAGAAGCACTTTTAGTCTCCATTTACCAAAATCTTCATAAAGCAATGGCATGAGGAATTAATGAAATCCAGTATATCTTTCAATCTTAATGAGAATTTAGGTAACTATAAAGATTAAATAGCAGAAATGGACATAAATTCTAATCATTGTTAGTAAGTTGCTAGGTCAGACATGGTAGCCAAAGTCTAATAATAGGGTTAAAAGCTGTCAGCTTTTATTTTTTTAATATTTTTATTGTAAAGATATTGTACAGAGGGGTTACAGTTACATGAGTAAGGTAATGAGTACATTTCTTATCGAGCATTGTTATCCCCTCCTTTGTTTTTCTCCTACCATCCCTTTCCTCCCCACCTCCCCAACTTGCCCCCTCCCCCACCCGGCCCCACTAAGTCGTAAAGTTTGTTTTCAAGATATGTCTTGTACATCTCATTGTTACAATGAGTCAACCTGTGTCCTTATTTCAACATTTTCTAAATTTGGTTGGTGGTTTTTCTCACAGAAAAATCTGTGAGACTCCCTCTCCAATTAATCTACAAAATATTGGACTAGAGGCATGGTTCAAGTGCTGAAGTATCAGCTATGACCAAGAAAGCTGAATGAGAGCACAAGGCCCTGAGTTTAGTTCCCAGTATTGGAACAAGTCTAATCTAAGAATCTGAAACAATATAGTGAACATCACATAATTGTTCATTTTCAACATTAATTGTTTTCTTTTCCCTAAACATTTTCTAACTCAGATATCAAAAAATATGATATGATAAGTCTGGGAAGGTGGCTCAGTGGTAGAGTGCTTGCCTTGCATGCATGAGGCCCTGGGTTTGATGACTCAGCACCACATAAGCAGAAAAAGCCGGAAGTGGCGCTATGGTTCAAGTGGCAGAACACTAGCTTTGAGCCGAAGAGCTGAGGGACAGCATCCAGGCCCAGAGTTAAGGCCCCAGAAGCAACAACAACAATATATATATACATATATATATATATATATATATATATGTATATATATATGTATATATATATATATGTATATATATATATATATATATGTATATATATATATATGTACATATATATATGATATGAGACATGTTTTCCAAAATATTCCAAAATATACACGTACCCCTTTGGAGAGCGCTATCGAAATACTACATATATCCTGAGTACCTCTCCACTGTGCTACTCAAACTTTTCTTAAAAGCCACAAATTCTATTTAAAAAATGAAAGTTTAAAAAGTAACAACATTATTTTCTCCATCAGTAGCAATATTACAAAGTAAGCCTATTTGTCTCAACAAATAAAAAGGGTGATTTAACTGAGGTCTTTTCATTTTACAAATAAAATGTATCATTAATCATTCCCCCCAAATGGTAACCTTCCAGGTCTCAAAAAGAGTATTTGTTGCCCTCCAGGATAAGATGAACTTAGGAGTTATCAATACTTCCAGTTATTACATCTATCATAAGAAGTTATGTATTAACCAACTATGTCTCCAAACACACAGCTCAATATTAGCATGCTCATAACTGAAGTATAACAGGTGTACTTTACAAAAGATAAGTGCATTTAACTTAATATTTGACTTGACGTCTCCTAAAACTTGGGGACAGTCCTTGTCCCCCAAGTATGCTTAACATTGTCCCACCTCATCATCAAGAACTGTCAAGTTATAAATGACTGTTGCTCTGCCAGGGGGAAAAGTGATATTTCCTCTAACTGGGCTTACGTCTTCATCAGGGGCATTTGGGCCATCCTCTATCTGCAAAGAAATATACAGCAAAATCAATCACAAATTATTTCAGAAGAGTGAGATGCCAGCTCACAAAACTCTGAAGTTTATGGAAAGATGTTTTGCATCTATTGCAAATCTATTCTTCCAATTAACAGGGGCTATAATGTCACTATATATCTTAACTATCATTGCCTTAAACTATGTTGCTTGTAAGATTTCAGTGTTTTCCTCAGTCATTCTATTCAACTTCAGGGAGCTCTAGAAGTACTTTTTTATAAGAAGAATATTTAAGACTAGTAAATTCCCTTCAGAAATGAACCTAAATACCCATTCCAGTACATCCAAGTGGCCTTCAATGTTATTAAACAATGCTGTACCGAGTTGTCCTCATCTGTAAAGTGAACATAAGAATTTTAATTTCACAGACTGAAGGAGGACTGCATCATTCATTTAATAAAGTATTTACTGTAATCTATTCCTGATCTCTTTTGGGTTCTAAGCACATAATAATAGAAAAAGCACACTCCAGCCACATGGACCTATAGTAACTGGATGGAAACAAATGATGAATGATGTGTGCATATCACAGGATAACAAATCTGATGGGAACAAAAACCACAGGACACTGAATTTTGTGAAGGATGTTTCTGTATGCAGAAATAACCAGTGTAAGGTACATATGTCACATGTATGGCAATACAAAGTGTTCCCAAAATGCTATCTATAATTATTTAAACAAAATAACATGATGTGGACTCAATAAAATAACTTATCTTAGATAAACTGAAGATACTATAACTTGCAAAGCTTATTCTTTCTACATATTTTCTATCTTTCCCGTATCTTCAGGCCTGGGAAGGTAGCTCAGTGGTAGAGGGCTTGCCTTGCATGCATGAGGCCCTGGGTTCAATTCCTCAGCACCACATAAGCAGAAACAGTGGGAAGTGGCGCTGTGGCTCAAGTGGTAGAGTGCTAGTCTTGAGCTGAAGAGATGAGGGATATCGCCCAGGCCCAGAGTTCAAGCCCCATGACTGATCAAAAAAAAAAAAAGTATCTTCAAAACTTTATTATCTAACTACATATTTTTTCTTCTTTTTCTTTTTATCTAAGCAGCTGTACAAAGGAGTTGTACAGCTATAGAACTGTACAGTTGTAGAAGCTGGCACCAGAACTTTTGAGTGTTTATTGTAAGTTGAAAATAGCACATTTGATCATATTGTCAAACTGATAAGGTTGAACTGATGAAGGTTCAACTAATCAGTTGAACCTTTAAATGTGAATCTTCAGAACATCAGTTTGGTGATACAGGGATCAATCAATAGGCAGTAAAATGATTTGTTTTAGCTATCATCTGAAAAACTGTCACATTTTTATAAACACTATAATACCCATGGAGCCCTACAGTGGAGATAATTCCTATTTATATCATCATTCCAGTCCAAAAAAAAAAAAAAAAGAGGACTGACCATATGTTAAATACTGTTTTACAAACCTAAAAAAAAATCCATGGATATTTTTAATATATACCCTTGAAAATATTTATCATAATGATTCTACAAATGTTATAGAATTAACATTATCATTCTCTGTTGAGACTTATCATTTCATCATGTCTAAAATAATTTAGTGTCATATAAATTTCACACACAGAAGCAGCAAGAAAAATATTTTTCTGCTGTGAAATCTACCAGATAGCAAAGGTATTTCTTTTTTATTTTCATTGAATATTGTGTTGATAGTATAAAGGGCTTTGATTTACAAAATTGCAGCCATCTGGTATGGACTCTAACGTGTTATCATCTAAAATAATTTCCTGGTAAACTTACCTCAAAAGTCACAGTGACCATTCCATAGGTCCCCTTTTCCCTGATGAGAATAAGAGGCACAGACTCATTTCTGCCCCTGGGCTCACTCACTGTGACTGGCGAAGGCTGTTGGGAAGAGCAGAGACACTGATCAATCAGATATAGGTCGTAAAAGCTCTTACCTAAGAAATGTTGAATTTCTGCAGGCAAACCAGCTCATACTACAGTATAAAATAAGTGGCATTTCTGTCAGAAGTCATGGCACACACCTGCCTGTAATCCCAGCATTCAGGACACAGAGTCAGGAGGATAGGAAGTTAAAGAGGCCCACCTGAGCTACACTGTGATTTCAACACCGACCTGAAACTACAAATAAATCAAAAAAGTGCTACCAGCTAACTGTAGCTGATAAAAGTTGTGAAGTTTTAAAAGTAATAGTGTATAGGAAACAAAAAAACTGGCCAGGTAAAAGATGTTCTGTCTACCACTACTATCTGCTATTATCTATTACCTTGAAAGTTATTTAGCTAAAAGAAAATTAAAATGCTCACAGAACCTGTCAGTTCACAGAACTGAGTTAAGCCTCCACTGGGACCATCTTGCTCCCAAAAACTGTTCCTTTGTCATCAAACAGTTTATCACTGAAAAATAATTGTCAGGACATGACACCTTTCTAGTAGTCTCCTTTTTACTCTCATGACTTTGGATATTTGGTTTGTTTTATTTCATTCTTTTTACCATCCATAAAGGAGAAAAATCATGTAATAGTGTTTCTGAGGAACTGGCTTATTTCACTTAACAGGATGGTCTCCAGCCCCATCCTTTTTTCAGCAAATGACAGAATTTCATTTTTCTTAATGGCTGAGTAAAACCCATTGTGTACAAATTCCACCATTTTCTATAAAAGCTGCTTTTTATTTCCTTTTGTCAAATGGGACATTATATTTTTTATTTATTTATTTATTTTTGGTCTGGTCATGGGGCCTGAACTCTGGGCCTGGGTGCTGTCCCTCAGCTCTTCAGCTCAAGCTAGCGCTCTACCACTTGAGCCACAGCGCCACTACCGGCTTTTTTCTTTTTGCTTATGTGGTGCTGAGGAATCGAACCCAGGGCCTCATGCATGCAAGGCAAGCGCTCTACCACTGAGCCATCTTCCCAGCCCAAATGGGACATTATAAACTTTATCCATGAAGACTATGCGAAGGATGACTGGACCCTCAGAAGCATCTTCAATTGCAAAACCCCTCAAGTAGAACAAGTGGACAGTAAACGTGCTGCAGCTGAAGTTGATGCAATTTGTGCTAAAATATCAAAAACAGGATGGCAGCATCATGGAAAAATAACTTTGATAATTAGCAAACTACTGTCTGGCAGCTACTAGAATCATCACATCGTGACCATACCATAGTAAATGAAATGATCCCAAAGGCATTGTCATTTGATAATACTGTCACAGTAACAGTCCTTGGCCAGCCAAGCTTCACGTTAGCTGAAGGTTTCTAATATGAAAATAAAAAATAAAATGATAAAGTATTTACAAGAAAAATAATGACTTTGATAGAGTAATCTATGTATGTAAGTAATTACAAGGAGCCTGAATGATAATACAAATATACTTTTAACACATTAAGAAAAGGGATTCATATTAAGTCCCAAATGAAAAATTTTTAAACAGTTCATAAACCATTAACCACAATTCATGATATCTAATATCATAATTTTAAGTAATCACTAGCTACTCATACTATATTGTAAGTTACATTGTGATTGGTATGAGGTCATTGCTAATAGAATAAAATAAACATGCAGTACAAAACTTTATTCAAATGTGATCTGTTTCTCACATGATAGAAAATGCTTAATCTTGTTATTCTATGAATCAGTACCCAGAGATAAAATATTACAGAAATTTTTATTTTAAAAACTGCAGTTTTCTACATGTCTACTGATATACAGAGTAACACGAAGGAGCATGTTAAATACATAAATTACAACATCAGAGCCTAAATGTTTCAAGCAGCAGTTTCACAAAATTTCAATCATACTGACAAAACTACTTTGGAAAAAAATAAACTATCAAGGTCCCATAGAAAATAAAATGGAGCAGTGCTAGAAGTTACTGACTCAACCTAATAAATCAAGCTATAAAATAAGTTCAATTAGATCTTAGGCTAGTCAAGTCCCCACCTCACCCCCAACTTCCCAGGGTTCTCACAAAGACCTTCCACTTTCATGCTTGCTTTTTGTGTCCTTGTATGAACTTGGAAGTTATTGTCTTTCTTTATGAATCTGGTAGTTAGAGAATAGCTAAAAGAAAAAAAGGCCAAAACAAGGCGAGATTTTCTGCAGTATCTGTCCTGACAATTCCTAATTAAGGTGAATGAATCCTAGCTGTAGATCTCAACAGGACTGATAGAGAATAACCAGACAGTGAGATTACCAAAGAGATTTTCAGTTCTGGTTTAGTTAAAATCCATTGCACCACCTGAATTGGCTTCTTTCAATAAGTAGATTTTTTTAAATTGTAGCAAGAATTTTTTATGAGCTTAAGGTAAAGGAGGGTAGAAAAACTCACTTGTAATGTCAAGTGGAAGATGAAAGTTTCATCGGGTTCTGGTAGGTCATCATCACATACCGCGATGTACACTGTCCTATTTGTTTCTCCCACAGGTATGAAAGCTGCAGCATATGTGTCAAAAAAGTCTTTAGTGTCTTCTCCATGCAGCTAGCAAATAAAGAATACAGGTCATTCTTAGCACTCAACTAGAAGAGATCCTGATGCTAATTGATGCAATCAGATAAAAGAGCATGGCCCTGACTTTGACAGTGGACAGCATAAAAAGACATGCAACATAAACGCATGACAACTCATAACAACAAATTTCCTCAGAAAAGAATTGATAGAAATAAATAATTCTCTACAAAAAATTTCCTTATATTATAGAAGAAGATGAAATTACATAGAAAGCTAATAATTAGGAAGGAAAAAAAGTGCTTTGAATTTTTTCCTCTGGCTCTTAATTGATCAGGAGTGGATTACTACATGTCTAACAACAAGAGGACTAAAATGCACACGCAAAAAAAGAAAAAGAAAAAGTGTAAAATTATCCTGCCAAAAACTGCCAGGAAAATCATTTTTTCCCCAATTGATTTTCAAAAATTTACTCACCAAAACTTTCAACCTAAAGTTTAGCACAGCACCTCCCAAAACAGACACAATCTTTTAGCATCTCAAACCAATTGCTTACTATATTTTAAGGTCTTAGTCTGTAACTATCCACATAACAAATTCTCCAGGTACTAAAAACTACAAAATTATGAGAGAGCAATTTATTGTGTAAATTTGAATGAGATTTTCTTTGCTAGAGAACTAAAAATGAACAATTTAACCAGCAGAGAAAAATAAATTTTATACAAATAAAAATGGAGGACATTCGTAGGGAAATTTTAGTCAAGTTATAGTTCCAGTTTATGAACATAAATTAGCTTCTAAATA
This sequence comes from Dipodomys spectabilis, assembly GCF_019054845.1. Taxonomy (NCBI): domain Eukaryota; kingdom Metazoa; phylum Chordata; class Mammalia; order Rodentia; family Heteromyidae; genus Dipodomys; species Dipodomys spectabilis. Next base: position 13,348,807 of record NW_024870817.1, read on the forward strand.
CTTGAGAAATCGAAATACATTGCCAAGGTTGTTACAAAACTTGTACATATATTGTAATACAGACAAGGTTTATATAAGACAGCATGTCTGTATTAGAAAACATTATAAAAAGTCACTGAGGCAAAAAGAAAACTACAACAAACCAAAATCATTAGTTAATCCAAAATGGAGTAAAACACAGCAAACACCTAAAGGAACCTCAGTGAAAAAGAGTTAGGGAACAATTAAGGTAGAATGATAAAAATTATCAAGGAAACTGAAAACGAAATAGAGCAACCTAAAAAAAAAATTGCAACAACACAAGCAAAATTACATTAGAAAATTATCAAAAATAATGTAAACCTAGACAAAAAGCAAACATACGTGTCATAAATAAAAACTAAAATTAATGTACAAAATTACATCATTGGAATGAGCTCACAGTTCTCCTTTATCAGTTTTAACCATATGTCATAGCATGACAATTTAATCTATTTCTTAAAAAATTATTCTTGAGAACAAAAATTTCAAGTACTTTGAGCTTCAAATATAGCCCAGCAATACTTCACCTGGCACCAGTGAATACTGCTTATAATCCTAGCTATTCAGGAAGCTGAGATCTAGAGGATAGTGATTTGGAGATCACCTGGGGGAAAATAGTCTATGAGACTCCATCTCCAATTCAACAGAAAAAAAGCCAGACTGGAGGTATGGCTCAAATGGTTGAGCACTAACTATGAATAAGTAAGAAGAGCAAGCACCCTCAGTGCCCTGAGTTCAAATTCTGATTCGAATCTGAAGAGTAGATCAAATTTGATCAAATTTAAAGAGTAGAGTAGTTCAAAAATTTAACAAATGCTAACTTTTAATTCAGTTAATATACTCAATTACTCCCACAAAAAGAACTTTCTAACAGAACTATCAAAAGTATATGATCTCTTTAGAGTAGTCTGTGAACCCACACTCTTGCTATTTGCTTGAGGAGAATGATGTTATCAACAAATCATACTGAAACTAGATTCGGAATTAATTTTTTTAACAGAAAACGTTCTTGCCTTTGGAACTAAAAGAATTGAACACGTATTTCCATAAGCACAGTCCTAAAGCAATTTCTTACCGATACAATTGCAGTGATATTAGCTGGCTTTCCTACCCTTTCAATGACAAGACGAATGACTGTTGTGCTTGTTTCATTAACAACAAATTCTGTTTGTCCAGCAAACCGTATTTCTGTTTCTCCAAGTACAAAAGGGATGAGGAAAGCAGAAAGAAGATTTACTAATAAAGATGCAGAGGGCATGCCTAGAAGATAAAACAAAAATAAAAAAATCATAAAACTTTCCAATGCCTTTTTATTATATTTTTTCCTCTACACTGTGCACTTAAGAGTGGAGAGTTAAGACAGTGCACAACTAAGATATAAATTCATCAACCATAAAACCATCTGACTCCAATGTGTGATAACACAACATTCTCTGGTATCATAATCTCTTCTTCAGGTTCTTCTTTCTCTGTTTGTACTTAGGTTTTCATCTTCAGCTTCTATACGAAGATAGTAACTGTAAGGCAAATGTTATTAAAGTAATTGAAGATTTATTGACACATTTTAGTCTGAGAAAAACCCAATAAACAATAGAGGATGGAGAGTTTTTCATGGCAAGTTCAGCTTTTCATCAATAAAATTGAAATACTATATTCAACTAAAACAGTGAAAGCTAACTTTTCAGGAGTTGGTTGATTTTACAGCTAGTGCCTACATTTTTCTTAGATATGTCTTCAGATGTTTAATCTTTTCTTCAAAAAAGAGACAGCTTTCACGATGTCAGTTTCTTCCATTTTATTAGCTAGCATATTAATGCCATTTCTATAAATGTCCATGTTGCTTTGAAACAAGTAAATTCAGCCAACCATGTATTTTCTTCTTTTCCAAACTCCTACAGCTTTCTTCCTACTACAATATGTGTGTCTATGAGTCATCAATATTGTTCCTACGTTCAGTTCTGTGTGGTTCAAATGCTTTCAAAAGCACAACACTGCAGTGGCCTCTTGAAAGCACTGCTGTTTTGATATGTAGATGCACCTCCAAAAATGTGAACAATTTATCTCACGGATCATTAAGATTCCAATGGATCTATGTGATCGGTCACACGAACATAACAAGTCCATGCATTTTAAAGAGAGCATATTAAAGGGGAGTTGTATTACCTACTCTGGGCCAAAATATTTTATATTAATCTTTACTTTGGCTATAGAACTATCATGTATTTGGTATTTTCACAAGGCTACACAAGATTTGATTTAAAGAATCACCAAATATATGAACTCTTGATATATTTCAAGGTTTAAGTACATTTTTTTCAGCCTACTATATTCAGACAATGCATTTTGAAGGTCATTCAATGATGATTCACATGCCTCCAATTACAAAAGGCATAGAAACAGAAATACAATTCAAATTGAGTTCAGGAAGGGACACGGGTCAATAGGGACTCTGTTTCAGCAAACGAGGACATTTGTTGTCTCTTCTCTCTAAGCATGTCTGTGCCGAGGCTAAGAGGAATGGGAGAAGAAATAAAAACAGTTAGTCAGCAACTATAAACTCTTTCCCAATTCCTAATTCAGGAATTTCTTGCAAAGAAAGAAAATGAAATGTTGAGAGAAAGTGAAAGAAGAAAACGAACAATAGATTAGAAAGGCTTTATCATACTTTCCATGAGTATGATATTACAGTATGATGTTTCATGAGTATGAATTACAGCCAAGTGCAAAAGATCTTTTGGGGTACTGTAGAGCCAGAGAGATTTCACACCCCACTTATGACAAATTATGGAAAGGAAAGAATCTAGGAATGGTTGAAAAAACATGGAATGAAGGGGTATGCAGGTAACAACTTAGGCCTTGAACGCAAAAGAGGAAGATCAACTTTTATCTACTGTGATTGTGAAAAAAAAATCTCAAATCCTTGAATGGATGTTGAGTAGAGAAAATTCAAGTTAGAAAAAACTAAGTGAGATTACAGTATGAGAACAAGAGAGGGCAACCAAAGGAGATTTTCAAAATCATCCTGCCTAAGGATCAACATGGGCATTTGTTAAAATGTCAATACTCACTCGTAGAAATTCTTATTTCTGTTTATATTCTTTTTAAATTGTTCTTTATTTTATTGTAAAGATGCTATACAGAGGGGTTACAGTTACATAAGTAAGGTAATGAATACATTTAACATACAAAATTGTTAACACCTCCTTCATTTTTCTCCCATTATCCCCCCTACTCTATTCTACCTCCTGAAGTTGTAAAGTTCATTTTCAACATAGTGTCTCTGTTTATATTATTAAAGCTATACATAGAAGCAATAGAGGAGGCAGAAAGCTAAGATCTCCCAAGACAGAAGAGAGGGTTTTTGTTGTTTCTTTTAAATTCTGAACCAGTAGGTATAGGTTGTAGGTCAAGAATCTTCACTTAGGAAAGAACAGTGCTGGAGGAATATCAATACCAAATTTCTAACTCTACTGCAAAGTCATAGTAATCAAAACAGCTTGGTACTGGCACAAAAACAGACTTCAGGACCAATGGAACAGAACTGAAAACCCAGAAACGAACCTAAAGACCTATCTAATCTTCGATAAGGGAGCTAAAAAAACAGAATGGAAAAAGGACAGCCTCTTCAGTAAATGGTGCTGGCAAAATTGGTTAACTACTTGTAGAAAACTAAAGCTAGATCCTTATATATCACTCTGCACCAGAATCAACTCCAAAAGGATCAAAGACCTCTAAGTCAAAGCAGACACTCTGAAAACATTACAGGATAGAATAGGAGAAACCCTAAGTCTCCTTGGCACAGGCTGAAATTTTCTTAATAGAGATCCAGAAACACAACAAATCAAAGATATGTTGGACAGCTTCTGCATGGCAAGGGACATAACTAGCAAGATCAATAGAAAGTCCACGGATTGTGAGAGGATCTTCACTAGCCATACAACAGACAAGGGTCTCATATCTAAAATATACCTGGAACTCAAAAAATTAAATCCCCCAACAACAAATCCTCAAAGAAACAACTGCCCAATAAATAAGTGGGCTAAAAGCTTCTCTGTAACTCTTCAGAGAACTCTGAAGAGGAAAGAAGGATGGCCAATAGACACATGAAGAAATGCTCAACCTCCCTAGCCATAGAAGAAATGCAAATCAAAACAACATTGAGATACCACCTCACCCCAGTTAGAATGGCTATAATCAAGAACTCTAATAACAACAGATGCAGGAGGGGATGTGGCCAGAAGGGAACCCTACTGTGTTGTTGGTGGGAGTGTAAACTTGTTCAACCACTTTGGAAAGTAGTATGGAGGTTCCTCAAAAGACTCCACATAGAGAGAGAGCTCCCCTATGACCCAGCAATCCCACTTTTGGGCATTTACCCAAGTGATCACAAACAAGACCACACTAAAGCTACCAGCACGACTATGTTTATTGCAGCATTATTTACCATAGCTAAGTTATGAAACCAACCCAGATGCCCCTCAGTAGATGAATGAACCAAGAAAATGTGGTATATACACACAATGGAATTCTATGCCTCCATCAGAAAGAATGACATTGCCCCATTTGTTAGGAAATGGAAAGACTTGGAAAAATATATATTAAGTGAAGTAAGCCAGGCCCAAAGTAACATAGGTCCCATGGTTTCTTTTATTTGCAATAACTAGTATATGTCTGAGGCAAGCAGAAACGGTCAGATAAGTTGATGTTAGGCGAAAAGAACCCCAAGATAAGGACTCAAAGCGTTTTTCTTTCTTGCTATTGTTTCTAACATATTTATAAGGTATTTCTTTGTTGCTTTGTATGTCCCTCCCCCATGGTATAATTCACTGTATTTGATGTTGGTATAATTTGTGGAAGGGAAGGGAAAAAACAAATTTTCTAAATAGGGATACAGGTGGCCCAATGAGACGTTATGTCGAAAAACGAACTGTCCAACTTTGGCGTGGCACGCAGGGCGATGGGAGGAGGCCCAGGGCGGGAGGAGGGCAGATGGAAGCTATGGGAAGGGGAAACAAAGGAGGAGGCTACAATGCTTGATAAGAAATGCACTCATTATCTTGCCCATGTAATTGTAACCCTTCTGTACGGTATTTTCACAATAAACAACAAAAAAAGAATCTTCACTTGTTAAGTATCCTTGTTTATTCTGATGGAACTGATCCTTTCAGTATACTTCAAAAACCAGTCCTAAAGGAAGAAGAGTAGTGTGAGGAATGTGTCTCATGGTAATCACATGAAAGATGCAAACATGTACTTAACTATTGAATTGTTCAGTGCTACAGACATGAACTTTCTCCACACTTCCTCTTATGCTTTTCTCATTTTCCTGATATGGTATTTGAAGATTCTATGCATTCTAAACAAAAGTACTGACTTATTGAGAGCAATTATAATAGCAAACGCTGATATACTGTTGTACTTTATACACACTAAATATTCAGTCCCTAAGCCCTCTGTGATACCTCTGGGTATCACAAACATAGCTGTGGAAACTAAAGCACAGACAAAGTAGTTGCTCTCACTCAGTTAACTAAGTGGCTAAGTAGGATTTGAATCCCAGAGTCCGCCACCAGACTCTCTGCCCAGAAATCCCACTATACTGTTCTGATACTCACTCTTACAAATACACCACCCTTTATATTGACAAATGTGGTAGACTGCTTATGCTACATGTTTTCAAACATCCAAATACTCTAAACATGCAAAATAACCAAAAATTACCATAAAATTCCTAACTATGCATCTCCTAGAAGTATGCACCTTATTATTCTGACAAATATTCCATGTTTGTACTGTTCACTACTTTCAATATTTAACAGCATCTTTTAATGTCAGGACCAATGTGCTCAAATGCTGCATTCTTACGATTTCCCAGGCAATTAGATCCCCAAAATCTTGTGGTGAAGTCAGTAAATTCATTTTAAATTGGACCACATCAATGAGTTTCAAGATTATGCAAAATGAACAAAACAAACATGATTGGAAATGTTTCAAGTTGTGTGACATCATTGATAATTGCATCTCCTTTGCTTTCATCTTCTCACACTGTAAGAAAGGTTGTTGTGGTGATATTGGCATTGAATAGAAATTAAAAGATGAAACAAAAGCTTTGAAAATAATACTTCCATTAGAAGAAGACAGGCATAATTACAGAATAGCTGCATACTTCTGTTTTCAGAGTAACTAAGAATACTCTGCTCTATTATTCTAAAAATCTTGTGCATGAAATTCCTTTATTTTTGTTTTATTCAACTCAGAATGCCAGGCATTAGTCATTAGTCCACCTATTAATCATTTAGGTAACTTTTTCTATTATTAGATTTACATACTCTATTAGACCTTTATTTTAAATTCTTCTTTAAATGAGTTTGGAACAACATATGTTTAAAGATCATAATAGACGTAATTTGTTCTGTCACAATTGTACAGAATAATTTTAGCTTTGCTGACAGCTTTCTTCCTTTCTGGGATGGCAAGATACTACAATATTCAAATCTTCTCATTACCAACTACCCATGTCCTTCTCACACCTCCCACTCCTGCTCAGTATGATTCAGAGGAAATTAAAACTATGCCCACTTGCAGATCTCCTGTCTCTTAATAGATTTCTTTTCATGTGAATATGAGATTTAGGTTACTTTCTTGCTTCTTGTTTCCTATGAAATTTTAATTGTCTTGATAACACACAAGTACAAAGTCTTGTGTTGAATTCCAGTCATCATATTCAGACTAATCAAGTCATCTAGCAGGAAAAAATGAATTAAAATCTGGAATATAAAGAGAAAGTCTTAAAATGTAAATTAACTGCTCTCAGAAGCACAGCTTACAGCTTGCTATAAGGTTGGTATATTGTGAGCCATTCTGCATTTTGCAGCACCCTATGCTAATTAATCAGGACCCAAAAATACTCAGGTTATGGCCGTTGGCTCTACATACATACAGGGATTGCTATATGACTTAGGTAAAGGAAATTAAAGCCAAGAAGAGAATTTTGAGGCCTTTGCTCCAACATCGACAAGTAGATATTCTCTACCACCAGGTTTCAGATTGTGAAGACTGGGCCAGCTTCCCCCACAATCTTGGAAAGAAAGCCAGAATAGCTGAAGACCAAGCCAAGAGGTGGAACGGAACCCTATCTTGATAACTAAGCTTTAGTTTCTGAATCCAGCTTTACTTCAAATTTTTCAGTTACTGAGGAAAAGAAATACATCCTTTTGTTCTAATGAAGTTAGTTTGGAAATTCTGTTGGTTTTAACATACATATTTGCCCATCACTGTCCAATTAATAACATTATGAAACTGTGCTAAAATATATTAGTTGAAGATTTCCCTCCCATGTGCTACCCCTCCACAGTGTTAGTAGTCTTCTATAAGAATAGTAAAAGGAAAACACACTGGCTATCTCTCCTTTTTTCTGTAATTACTACCACTATTTGAACCCAGATACCCTCACTCTCAAATCTTACTAATCCCTTGTAAGGAAATATAAGATATGTAGGAAATGTAGAAAAACCAAGGAGGCCTTAAGAATAGAACATGGCAAGTGTACAAGTTTACACTATATAGAGTCATTTCTGGAAAAGCTAAATCATACAGTGTATGATTGTCACTGAAAGAATCCCAATATTTTCATTAATTTATTCTGTCATTAATTCCTTTTTTGTCCTATTTTCCAGGTACCTTTTCTTCCCTTTTGAAAATATGTTTTCCCAACTTTATTCTTCACTAGGATTACTTAGCATGTAAACACACTAAATGTCATACTATACAGCTATAATAACTAGCCTGGTGTCTTTATCTACCTAACTTCCTGTACCTTAGGAAATGTAATAGGTACAGTGTATTCTAAGAAAATGGGAATGATCTATTTTGGGACTCAGTAAATGTGTAAATACAGAGTAGGTTAAGAAACAGAATAAAATAAGCAATGAGAGTTGGCAGCAAAATAAGAAAAGAGACATTGTAATAGCCTGGTACCCATGGCTCATGCCTGTAATCCTAACTACTCAGGGGCTGAGAAGGACTCTTATATCCAATTAACTACTCAAAAAAGCCAGAAGTGGAACTGTGGCTCCAGTGATAGACCGCTATCCTGGAGGAAAATAAAAAGCTCAGTGATAGCACCCAAGCCCCAATACCAGCACTAAAAGGAGAAAGGAAAAAGAAGAAGACAATATAAAGAGAAGCATAAGAATCCAATTTTTTTTGTTTGGGTTTTTTTTAACTGTATTTTTTTGTCTTTTTTTTTTTTTTTTTGGTACTGGGGATCGAACCCAGGACGTTGCACTTGCTAGGCAAGTGCTTTGCCACTGAGCTACATCCCAGCCCAAGAATCCAATTTTTTTTTGCTGTAATCAATGTCAATGAAATGTCTTATCCATTAGAATAATATTATACCATTTGTAAAAAAAAGAAAAGACTTGGAAAAAATTACATTAAGTGAAGGAAGTAAGGCCCAGAAAGACAACGAATGCATGTTTTCCCTTATATGTGGAAGCTTGATGTAAATGACAACCCAACGTGAATATGTAACTGTATACAAATGTATTAGCGTAAAGACAGTACACCCAAAAGAGATCTCACATAGTGCGATTTTGCCTTGAAAAGGCAAATTTAACAAAATAAAACACCAGGGAGTAGATATTGAAAGAGGTGGGGTGGGATCAAGGGGGAAAGAGTAGATAAATGAAGAGAAGGGGAGAATGAAGTCAAGAATCCAATGTATATCCTACAAAATCAAGAAGAATGAGGGAAAAAGTAGGTGAGAAAGAGAGAGAGGTGAGAATGTTAAAAGGTGACATTGATCAAAATATACTGTACTCATAAACTGCTTTGTGAAATGGCAACTCCTTTGCAAAACTACGTCAAGATAATTTAAATATACAATGTATATATGGGAAAAATCCTCTCTTTTTGACTAGGAATATGACTTATTGGTGGAATGTTTGCCTACCATGTGCAAAGTTCTGGGTCTGATCTCTAACAACAGAAAAAAGAAAAGACACTTTCCTAATTTGACAATTCACAATTCAGAATAAGTTAACTGCACAGTATCTATGAATAATAAGAACAAGGTTGGTCTTAAAAAGACAGAACAGGAAGGGTGCCTTAACTTTCAGCCTCAACTTTTGCTGTCAGAGCTATCATAAGCATCTGCCCAAGGTGTGACCACTAGGTAATTAATACTGAAAATATGATCCTAATTAAGCAAGGTTTTCACGTTTAGAATTACTTGAATTCTATTACATTTACTAGCAGGCATTCTAAAACTATAGAATTACTCCCATGGAACAAGAGAAGATTCATCATTCCTATCATTAATTATTCAGACTCTAAGAATTCTTAATCTGTATTGTTTGTATTTAGCAAGTATTACTTCTTTTAAATGTCTTTTCAACCAAAGAAGAAATTTAAATTGGCAATATTCCCCCTCTGTACATCACCTTGACAATAAAATCAAATTAAAAAAATAAAAAAATAAACTTGTCATATTCCAAATAAAAGTTGTAAGGTAATGCTACAAATAGAGGCAATAGTATATTTCTGTTTTTAATCAACACATGACAATTTCACATATCTTCAGATCATAAAGGTGTAAGTCAATACATGTATATAACTATGGTGACCAGATAAGAGTAACTGATACACAGTATTCACTACTTCGAATATTTGTCATTTGCAGGAAATAGGAACATTAAAAATCAATTGATTGTTGTTGAGTATAGTTATTTTAATGTGCTACAGAGCATTACAAATTACTCCTAACCACTCTCTCTCCTCGCTCCCTTCCCTACACCCTTTTAAGTTTCTAGTAATCACTATTCTTGCTTCTACTTTTTTGAGATCAACTTTTTAGCTTCCACATCTAAATGAGAAAATATGGTATTTGTCTTTCAGGAGAATTGTTAGAAGACATATTAACTGATGCTTTTTTTTTTTTGGTCTGTTGTGGGGCTTGAATTCAGGACCTGAGCACTGTCCCTGAGCTTTTCTGCTCAAAGATAGCACTCTGCTACTTTGAGGCACAGCTCCATATCAAATTTTCTGGTGGTTAATTGGAGATAAGAGTCTCACAGACTTTCCTGCACTGTCTGGCTTTGAACTACAATCCTCAGATCTCAGCCACCTGAGTATATTTACTTACTCTGTAAGTAATCAACTTTTTCCCATTGAAAAATAATACTATAAAGTAATTCTTTTGAAATAATCACTAAAACTAGGCAATTCTTAGCATTACTGCTTTTCTTTTTTTTTTTCAAGATCATATAGCACTATTTCGAGCAGATTTAGGATGCAAAATGTCTCTGTATTATAGACCTAAACTACTTTTTTTGTATTCTATAACATGAGCCAAACCTTCACTTCTATTTTTTACTCCTTAATTGAAGATGAGTTTTCACATTTTCTTAATCTACTAATTCATGTAGGTTGTCTATTTCAATAAGCTTGCCATTAGAAACATTTTTTTAATATAAAGAAGATGAACTCTTATTCAGATTATAGAAAGTATTGTTCTTTTTACTTTATTTATATTCAATATTTCATTAATATCTTTTATTTTATTCATCTTTAAATCACATAGCTACATGGCACAAGATTTTTTAAAGATAAAAAATGAAAATTAACTTTCTTTTACCTTACCTCACACCATGGGCAGATTCTCCTACCCATAGTCAACAACTGTTGTCAACTTCATTTGTGTGAGGAGTACAGGAGGTTGAGGGTAATGTATTATCTTTAAGCACTTGTACAAAGGAGTTTCAATTCAAAATGTCAATGTCAGTTCGCTAGTACAATGCATCTTGACCAACATCACCCTTATATTATCTATTCTTCCCTTTCTCCCCAGTTCTATCCATCCTCTTAATTTTCATATGTTTCCTTCAAAAGATAGTCAAGGATCTTACTGGGTGTATGGGGAAAATCCTAGGGACAGACATTGTGTTTTTTTCTCATATACACTAGAGGACTCCCTTCACTAGAATTGACCAACAGAGGGAAATAGGTTTACATGTAAATATTCATGTTGAAGATATATTTATTGTCTCAGCTATATGGCATTGTTATAGATTCATCAGTAAATGATGGCTTACATGGACATTCACTTTGCTCCTCAGTCCATTTCTCCTAGGAAGGGGAGATAAATACTTTCTTAGACCACATATTGTCACATCTCCATATATCAATGAAAAGTATTTCTTCTCTACACAGTGGGTTCAGCAATCCACTTGTGATGCTGTCTTTGAAGTATGCTGTGAATCCCTCTGATTCTTTCCTGCACACTTAACTTATTCCCTTGTCTTGATGGAGAGCAACTTCCAGTACCTTTCTGAGAAAGAGTATAATGGAGATAAGTTTTAGTTCTTGTTAGAAATTATGACATTATCTTTCACTTAACTAAAGCTTTCATTAGGTAGAGAGTTTTAGGTGAAAATAGTTTCTTTCTGATATTTGAAAGCCTTGGTTCATTATTTTGAAGCTGTCGGTATTGCTGCTGGGAAATCCAAAGTCATTCTGATTCTGAGCTGCTATAAGTGACCTGGTTTTTGTGGAGGTTTTGTTTATTTGTCTGTTTGTTGCTTACTTATGCTGTATCCCCTGCATTTGGAAAATTCTTTGTGTCCCCATTCTGAAATTTTACAAAGATGAATGTAATCCTAGAATAGCATTTGTCTATTTTGCTAAGCAGTCAGTCTTCTTCAACTAGAATTCATATTCTTGAGATAATCTTCTTGCAATATTGCATAATGATACATATCCCTGATCTTTTTTCTCTTCAGGAACTCCTATTATTGTCACTGATAACCTGAGACTGGCTGTCTCATTTTAAATTCTTTCATTTTTATTCTGCATTCTGTAATTTTAACTAATCATTAAATTTCAATTGCCCCAATAGTTCATGCTTCCATATCTTAATGTCTGGGAATTTAATACTTTGTTGTTAATTTTTATTATTTTTACATATGTGTTACTTTATTTTCAAATTTCATTTTTATCTCTGAGTAATTGTACAAAGGAGTTGCCATTCAACAAAATAGTATATGAGTACAATAAATTAATCTTTCAGAAAACACTCACTTTCTTTTTTTTTTAAGGTTTTTCTTTCTAGTGTCTCTTACTTCTGATTTGCTTTGTTATTTGTTTATTCTGAAATCTATGCTCCGTATTGGATTTCTTCAGCTATCTAGTAAGTATGTTTAAAAGTGGGAAACTAAAATGATGGATGCTCTCAACATACTTATCTTCATATCTGCATATGATTTAGTGTAAGAGACCAAACTAATGAATAGATATTCTGAATCTGTGTGGGAGAATGTAGCTTTTCAATTTTGGGGAGAAATGTAGGGAACGATTATCAAAAACTCCTGAATTTAGTACCTATGGAAAAACACTTAACTTCTCAGATTGCCTAGATTCCCCAAAGAATCTAGCAAGAATTTTGAGACCCAATAAGGAACTGGAATTTCAAAATCCAGTCATCATCTGATCACTCAATCTTTGTTTTCTTTAAGGAGCTCTTCCTTCCGACATGTCTCCCATAGTCAATCACATGATTATGCTTTACTTTTTCTGAATTGGAGGGAACCAAGTGGGAGTTACTCATAGAGAACAAAGCAGATGATAAATCTAAGCATCTCTCCCCCTCTATCACCTACCCACCACCAAAGTTATAGAAGCAATTATGTTACTAACCATTTTTCATGCCTTTCATGCTTTTTCTATGCAAGTCTGGCTATTTAGGGAGCCTATAAACTTAGAGAAAGCTTTTGTGTAGACTAAGTCAGTTACTACCCATCCATCTGCCTTCTGGCTCTAAAACCACACAGCGATTATTTCTTGTCTCTCCTCTATCATTTGGGGGTTTTTGTTGTTTTGTTTTTCTGTTTTGTTTTTTAGTCAGTCGTGTGGCTTAACCTCAGGGCCTGGATTCTGTCCCTGAACTTTTACTTAAGGCTAGTGCTTTTACCACTTTGATTCACAGCTCCACTTCAGTTTTTGAGGGTTAATTGGAGATAAGTATTTCATGGGGACTTTTCTCCTGGGCTGGCTTCCAACTAGGATCCTCAGATCTCAGTTTCCTGAATAGCTAGGATTACAGGCATGAGCCACTGGCTCCCAACTCCAGCTGGGGTTTATGTTTTAAAGCTTTTATTCTATAAAGTTTAAGATGGTTTATATAAATGTAGCATTAAACATATATATCCAAAATCATGTTACCACAAAACATTTTGGAGTTTCCTGTTAAGTGCTTCTTACAGTTAATTTGTTCCCATGTATATAATTTATCTGGTTTTATTTCTACATTTATGTATTTTTAAAAAGACTTTTGAAATAATCTTTAACGATTTCTACTGACACTAAAAATAAAATGCAAACGCCTTGCCAAGAACTAAAATCCAGCATAAAGATGTGTCTTGTACCTCTCTCCTCCCACATGCTAAACTATAATGGTCTTCCAGATCCTTGAATGACTCAAGCCTCCACCCAAGTTTCTGCCACAGCTGAGTGCTTTCTTGGCCTGTGACTTTCCTTTCTCTCCCAGTTTATATGACCTTTTTCATCTTTTATATTTTTAGTGAAATGTCACCTTCTCAAAATGGCCTTCTCTGTGTAAAGAAGCATATCCCATCTTAGCTACTATTTGCATTTATTGTTTTTCTTCTCAGAATAAAAACACTTTCTGGACAATGCCCTTTGCCTTCCTTGTTGCAGTACTTAGCACAAATTCGGAAATAGAATAAGCCCAAGTTTTATGGAAAAAAAATGCATGAATAAATAAATCAACCCACCTTCTTAAAGCAATGGGAAGACCACAGTGTGGAAAAGAAAGCAAAACTGTCTGCATCCTTCCTTCCCAATTTTGTTTTCTGACAACCAAAAGAGACAGGTAATTGATCTACTCTGTACTTGAACTCCAATAACATAGGCACAGACATTACATTTACAGATATTATCAGAAAAATATCAAAAAGTTTGACATAAAGAAAAAAACCTTTTGTATCAGTTAGCTTCAAATCATATAGGGAACAGACCTAGCCAAGATTGAGCAAGATGTGCTTTCTTTCATCAACAATTGTTTACAATTAATAAAAGAGGGAAAGTGATATGTAAACTCAAAAACTTTTGCCTAGTAAACTGACAAGTCACTTTTGCCCAATTAAATGGGCGATCAATAACTTTTGCCCAATTAAATGGATGATCAGTAAATTATAAGAATATTTTCTCTTGGTAGGACATTAATCAGTCTTGTATATAACCCAGAAATCTGAATACTACCTTTTAAACTTATTTACTTGTTTCTCAAGTGCTCTCTGAACCAGTATTAACACCCACTGTCTCTCTTAAAAGTAGTAAGTTGAATAAAATTTTGACATGCCTTCATTTTATATTTGAATGATAGTTATATTTATAAACTTCTGATTATACTTCAAGCATTAATTTTTTCTAAAGAAAACATGATATCAGAAAATAACATTAGCCAGGTGCTAGTCATTCACACCTGTAATCCTAGCTACTCAGGAAACTGAGATCTATAGACTACAATTCAAAGCTGAAAAAAGTCTATGAGACTCTTACATCGAGTTAACTATCAAAAAGCTAGATAATGAGTTGTGGCTCAAGTGGCACAGCACCAGCGTAGAGCAAAGAAGCCAAGTTAGAGTATGAGGCTCTGAGTTCAAGTTCCAGGACCGGCGTGTGCATCCATACATGTATGCATGTGCACTCACACACACACACACACACACACACACACACATCACCTTAGTCTATATATAGATCCTTGGTTCTAAAATAGCCATTTAAATGAGCAACAGTCTAGAAAGTAACATTGCACTTAATGTAAATAGGATAAGAAAATACTTGATTTAACACATAAAGTCTTTTAACTTCTGATTTTAATCTTCTTTCCAAAATATTTAAGCTTGACATTTTCCATGAAACCATACAGTCCCATTTGCATGAGTCACCAAGAAACAGATGAGAAAAGCATCCTGCTCATATCTGGAATATATATATATATATATATACATATATATGTGTGTATATATATATATATATATATATATATATATATATATCCACCAAGAAAATAGAATCTGTATAGAAGCTTTTATTGTAGAAGCTCTAGAAGATTATGGATTTCAGCTGTGCTTTCTCTATCCCACTTTTGGAATGCACAAGATGAAATTCTCACTACTCTAAATCTTCTGAGGCAAACTGAGAACCATTAAGTCAGTCAAGATTGTCCATAGAGCTGATATATGTGAGTGCCTGACATCATCTCTGCCAAGATAAGACATGCTTGCCTTTTTCTTCCTTCGAAAAATAAGGATCTGATTTCTCAAACCACCATTAGATGGCACCACTTCATCTTCAAAAACAACTACTAATTTCTTGAATCATGACACAAGATTCTGAAGACAGACTTTTGCCACTTATAATGTTACTAATAAAAGTAATTTCATAATTCCATTCCTTGAAGACAAATGTCACCAAGAATTTCTTGAAATTTAGACCTCATATAGCAACATTCTAATTTTTTCTAGACAAATAAAACATTTTATCCCCTGAAACTTAATATCATTTTTAAAAAGAATGATTTCTTTCATAAATGTTCTGTACCTTGTTATTGAAGTTAGTATGCTTTTACTGGAGCATCGGATACTTGGGTTTCCCAAAGGAACTATTTGGTTTGAAGATAAAGAAGAGAGCAAAATAAAGAAGTTCATGTTGTCAAGCCAGAGTTTGCAGTCTGGAGGCCAAAGACAGATGTTTTGGTCCAAATTGTGTTTACAAGAATAACACTAAAGCATCACTTACAAAATTTCAAATTTGAACATATATTTTTAAATGGATCTCTGTGTTGTTTTCATACTTACCAGCACCAGCAAATTTAGGTCTACATTTTTCATGCCATCAATTGGCAAGAGTTAAGTAAGCAACAGCTACTATTTAGACAGTTGTTGAGAATATTTGAGAGATATTGTCCTTTGTAGCTTCAAATGTTTCCTCATACTAGAGTCAAAGAGGAAGGTAAAATATCGCTCATACTTGTGTCCTTAAAAGGTAGAAGGGGAGATACATGTGTATACCCACATGTGCATGTAAATACACACATCATGACCACCGCCACCTTATGAGTTACTTCCTGCAAGAATTTGATGTAACAGAACAATGCAAAGAATCCATGGCAGGGCCTATGTAAAAATCTTATCACAGAAGCCATGAATCAATGATCTGGACTCATCAGAACTTTTATTACCTGAGGTCACAAAAGCAGGAGGCAAGCATGGAACCCAGAGTCAGCTTCAACCTCTAATCTAGTGTATAATAATACAATAATTGCTACTTTATTACCACTTTTATCACTTACAACAGTATGTTAACTTTAAAAATACCATCCTTACCAATAGTTCCCAGCTAGGTAATTGGGAGGCTGAGACAAGAGGATTACTTAAATCTCATCTGGGCAACACAGCGTGGCAAAACTCTATCACACAATAATCCAAACAATATCTCACCAACTTTTGACAATTCTCCCATTTGAAAGTAGGGAAGTAGGGTAAATGCCTCTTCTTTTTCAATCTACATTCTATGGCCATTTGCCCAATAGAATAGAGTAGAAGTAAATGCTTGCCCACAGAATCTAGTCACCATATTGAAAGGAAGCTCAAGTCATTCAGGAGAGAAGAGAACACTAGCATGAATGCTCCCATCTTGGTAAGGGAGGGCAACATGATGAAACAGGTTCTAACAGCCCAGTACTTACTATGGAACAAAGACAAGCTGTCTCCACCATGTCCTACCCAAATTTTCAGATTCATGAACAACTAAGTGATTAGTTTGGCCACTAAATGCTAGCACTTGAAGCATATGTAAGGTGGGTTTCCTACCTAAGCACAAACGAAAGAACAAACCTCCATAGAAAACTGTCTGAATTTCATCAGTTTTAAGTAAACATATCTTCCTCAGGATTCCAAAAGAGGAAAAAAGGAACTCATAATGAAGGTCAATATTTGGCAGGCTAATCATCAATAATTTTGATTTCCTGTGTAACAATATTAGCTAATTGAAGGTAATCCAGTGTTGAGCGCTATTCTAGCAGCTATACATATTTCAGCTCACTAAATCCCCAAAGAACTACATAAAATATGGAGGTATCTCATTATGCCTGTTTTCAGATAAGGAACCTGAGATATAAGAGATTAAATATATTTGCTAAGATTAGACCTTGCAAATGCAAAGCCAACATACAAACCCAAAGTCCAGATTTCATGTTTAACTGAACTCTAAATTTAAATTCTCACCAATAATCATACAAGTAATATAACTGTTTTCAAAAGTCCCTATTTCTATAATACATCATATATTATAAATACATAGAGTTCACATTTTACTTTCTTTTCTTCTTTATGAAGCACAATCTCTTATTGTTAGCAAAGCCTATTACCATTGCTAATAAATAGAAGAATCCCTAAACCACATGAGAATGTAGTAAGAGTGACCATATTCTACTCAGAAGGCTAAAATCTGAGGATAAAGTTTTGAGAGGACCTACGCAAATAGATCTGAGAGACCCTTATCTTCAATTAACCACTAAAACACTGGGCAAGGCAAAAATCATTTCACATGGGTATTCAAAGATTACTTTTACTTTTTTATAATTTTAGTAGCAAACAAAATAATTGAGTGTCTGGCTGAGAACTGAAAATATTTTTTAATTATAATGAACTTTTCAATGTTTCACAACCCAGTGGAAGGATCTAATACAGATTTATTTAAATTGATACGTGTATTTGTACTATGAAGTTTAAAATAAGTACACTCACTGTAAAGTTAAGAAAAGTTTATGAAACTGGATAAATTTGAGCATTGAACTGAAGAACTACATTTACCATTGTTGTTTTTGAGTAATCTTGTTGACTTTCACAAATTTTATTTTCCTTAACTATGTAGTAAAAAGACTTACCAATTTACAATCAAAATGTTAATATGACATGAATTCTTGAATGATTTCATATCATTCACAAACCACAGCCATTTAACAGGGTTTTTTTTAAGAGCTTAAAACATCAAAATTGAATAAATTGGTAAAATGATACTTTGCTTAAAATGATACCCACTCATGAAATCAGTTACAATTTGAATAAACATACAAATTTACCTAAAAATATGCATAATCAAACATGCCCACAAAGTAGTATCTAACAAAGTATACATTAGTGGACTGGACTTAGCTTTTACTTAAAACCCAGTTTTCAAGTAAGTTTATTTATTGAGTTGCTCCAATTACCAAAGTAACTTTTTTTTAATTTGAGAAATCTCTTTTAGAAAAAAATATTATATAATACAGTTATTTTATTTCTCTAAGAAATTAGATTCAGTGAGTATCAGATAATATCCAATTACATTTCTGTTTTTAGTATAACCTGGACGGTTCAATCATTATCCTAGACACAGTCACACTTCCTCTTCTGGAAAGATCTAAACCTCATTGTGGAGAAGACGCTGTGAAGTGAAAATGTTACTTTATTTTGTCTTCTCACAATTTCATGACCTTGTATTTCTTCATTGATTGGAAGAGATCTATGCAAGAACAGTCAAAGTGATAAACTCTCAAACTATACAAGATGCTTTTGCCCCATAATTTGATCATGAACTCAGTAAAACACATAGAAGAAAAGGGTCAAATTCTTTCTAAATTCCTCCTGGACATCCTATCAGGTTGGAAGGAAGTAAATACATTCACTGAAGTTTTTCTCTGACCACTTTCTTTCAACTGCTTTCTCTTCTCCTCTATGCTTGTCCAAACATCCTTCCTTCCTCCAAGGCAAATTTCCAAATACGCAGCATATTGTTTCATTTTTTTTTACTTTGAAAATTATTCATTTTTCTTCCCAACATCCAGCACAGCAGCTCACATAGATCTAGTGAAGGAACTAATTAATGACTAAATGGATGATCACATATATTATCTTCAGAAGAGCTCATCCTCATTTTATCTTATAAGCATGGAGTCCGCTTTATACTCAGAGTCATACAAAGTACTGCTGATCCTTTCTTTAAATGTACCATTTATCCCTCAGTTTACATCATATTGCCCATACTAAAGAAAAACCTTATCCCTCATCACATACCAACTGTTAGTGCCTTTATGAACTCTTTTTTGCCAATTCCAGCTTTCCATATATTATCAAGCAATATTTTCAATATTTTTATCAGTGTATCGTTCAGAAACTGACAAATTCCCTATCACTTAACAAGAGAGGAGGAACAAAGGGAATAAAAGCCCTGATCTTTACTATGTAAACCCGAACCAGAGGAACATCAGTAGTCAAGGTAAGACTCTCCTAAAATTTTCTCCTCCATAAAAACTATGAGAATGATAACAAAAACAAAATGCCCTAATTAACTTATGCAGGACTTTGGAAATTAACCAAAGCCTTGCTGGATTCCTGGGAGCATTAAAAAAAAGTAACAGTTGTACCTTGAAAAGAAAAATGAACTTTTCTGTATGTTAAATCTTGATCAATTGCTATACATCGCTCAGAAGCTCCGCAGTTGCCTTAACCAACAGCCACAATCACAGCAGAAACCCTCATCCTTATAGCTACGTGAGGGAACAAAAAAGAGCTGGAAATCCCCATTAAGAGAAAACTATGTCATCATTTGACCAATCTGAGGGTTCCTTGAAAGATTGTACTTACTGGAGTATATTTATTTGACTTAATTCAAAGTTCATTGTGTAAAAAAGGTTTTTCCCCAGAGGCACTTGTCAATAATATTTCAAGGCAATCCCTCAACACAGTAGCTGCCAGAGGTTGGAGATTATATCAATGGCAAATTGTAAGCTAATTACAGTTAAAGGGAAATGCTGGGCCATGCAAAGTTCATAGGGGCATGAAAACACTCTGACATAATTCTCAAGTCTAGAAGTTGATGGATGGGTAAAGAGCTGTAATCTGATCATGAAAGACCTGTGAAAAATGAAAACACTCACCTCTGTCTGGCTGTGAGTCTATATGAAAAGAGGAAGTAAAGATTTAGGTGGAGTGGTAATATTCCTGGCTAAGTGCATGCTCCAAATGTACATGTAGCCTCTCCACAAAAACTGGGGAACCTACTGACCCCTTGGATTTAAGAAAGTTCTTTCCAATTATTACCTGACTACTCAGTTAACCTATGAAAACTATAGTGATTACACATAAAAAATAAGTTCTTCAGAAAAATCACCAACCAACAAACAACAGCTTAAGATCAATAACAACAAATCCAGGGAGAATGTGATTTCTCAAACAATACATGACACTATTTCAAATGACCAAAGAACACAGCAAATACATATACAGAGAGAATGAAAGTAATCAACAGAAAGTGGGGAAAATTCCAGAGGTAGGACTTACTAGACAAAGACTTATACCATTGGGGTTATTTTTAAGTATTTTCAAAAGCCTACAAGAAATCAGGAGAAAATTATTTCTCACCAAATGAAGAATATTAATAAAAAGATAAAAATTCTTTTTAAAAATATAAAGTTGGAGTTGAGAAATAAAATAACTGCCTTAGATCACTTAGAGAAGCTCAAAAGCTTATCTGTGCAGAAAGAAGTCCAAAAATATGAGTCTGAAGATAAGTGCAATTATCTAGACTGAAAAACAAGAGATAAAAGAAGGAAGAAAAATGAACATAACATCAAACAGACCAGTCAAATATACCAGCATTTATACATCTACAGAGTAGGAATTTCAGAAGAAGAAAAGGGGACTCAAGGACTATTTTTAGAAATGATGACTTGAAGTCTTCCCAAATTTTGTGGGGAAAAAAAATCACTACACATTTGAAAAGCTCAACAAACTTCAATTACTGTGAACTCAAAGAGATCCATGTCTAGAAACAAACTGCCAAAAGCTAGAGACAGAGAATCTTGAAAGCATCAAGGGAGACCCAAAGTATTCCATAAAAGCAATAAACATGTGATACATCATGAAAAACCAAGACAACTGGAAAGGTTTGATGTCTACAAAATGTTGTAAAAAAAAGCATATCAACCAAGAATCCAGCAAAACTATCATTCAACAATGAAAAATGTGGTAGCAAACTTTTATTGACAATCTCATTGGATTGAGAAATGCTTAGAAGAGTCATAAAGCATCACCTCTGAGTGTGTCTGTGAAGTGCTTCCAGAGAGGATTACCCAAAGTGGAGAGACTTGCCCTGAATGTGGGCAACATCATGCCACAGGCTGGGGACCTGGATGGAATAACCAGGAAACAGGAGAATGTCCACTACTACCAGGCCTTTTCTTTCTCCTTCTTCCACATCATGATGTGAGCTGCTCTCCTCCTCTTTTCAGTCCCTGAATGGTACATTGAACCATTTCAAACCAATAGAAAAGGTAAGTCTTTCCCCACTTAAATTATGTACCCACTTAAAGATATTAATTACCTTAATTATAGCTGTAAACAGGGCTTTCCCTTTGCAATTGCATATTGAAAATACAGAAGACAGTGCAATTATTTATATAATTCCCAAGATTATAATGATGACTTGCAAGGCTAGTAGCTGAAACATTTATATTATGCATTCTTTTAATTAAACATTTTTTGAAGAATAAAAAATATATTCTTGTACTTCCAAACAATTACACAAGAACAGTTATGCAAAAGTCACATTGCATTACAAGATGAGTTAATTAAATTACATTCCTGTAACATGGAGTAAAGGCTAATATAATTCCAATTATCCTAGCAAAAGGATTACCATAAATGTGCTGCTTCCTACAGAGGAATATGAAGATATCCGTGATCTAATTACCAAAATTGTGACTAAAGAAACTAACAAAATCATATTTTGTACACAATACAAAAACCTTAACTTTGTTCACAACATGCTTCAAAACATTTTTTATTAGAATATTAAAAATCCTTTCTCTTTTACTCATGTCCTACAACTCACAAAAAATACAGATCTTGCATAAAGGAAATCTTGCATGAAAAGGAAAATCAGTACAAATAAGAATCCCTTCTTCATTGTTAATTTTGAGTCCTTTTAGCTCAATGAATGCCAACATATACACCCTGGGTAATGCAATCAGAAATGAAGTATTATCAGTGCTACACAATGCCCTCTTGTAGTCACATTTAATTTTAAGCAATTTTATATCTTTTGATTTGTGTCACTGTTCAATTATTACTATTTATAATCATAATCATCCCCTTATTAGCTTGGCATGCCATTCTCCTGGCACTATGGTACCCTACAGTTGAAGGAAAGGAAACCCTGTTGATTGAAGACCAGCAATAATAACTACGCTGGAGAGAAGGCTACTTGGAGAGGATCACACAGGAGCTAGCACTCAAGAGCCTCAGACTGAGAGAGCAGTAAATTAGAAACCCAAGTACTTCGTTGCATGTAACCAAATTGGCTAGTTGAAATGCTAATTGCCTTTCAGCCAAACTAAAGACAGAGAGGGGATATTGGGCTTCAGAGAGTGAACCGCATTTTTACTCCACTTCTGCACCATTGTCCAGCTGAGAATTAGTTGAAATCTATTCAGAAAGGTAGCTCGTTCTCTAACCTTTAAAATGTGGGAAATTTATTTAGCCCCTCCAAGCACCTCCAATAGGCTGATGTGCCAAGATGTGAACAGATGGTTGGATTAAAGCCATGTTAAGCCTCTAATAAGGTGAAGCATGAAAGAACTCTATGCTCAAGTATCTGTAGTAGAGAAAAGAAAATGTGCCTATGGAAAAGGGGGTTTTGCATAACAAATAATTTATGAAATTAAAGCAATAAAATAGCATTCCTTACAGCAAATGTTTTCAAAGTAATAGCATTCACAGCCCTATAAAGGATGCTTTCACTACTTTTATCAAAGAAAATCCTAGCCTCCCTTTATAACCTAATAATTTCGTGAGTATTATTTCAAAATTCATATGGACAATTAGTCCAACTGCCAGTGTTTCACTATTATATGAAGGATGGTTCGTTCGAGGCTTTTGGAATCCTGAATAAAGTTTAAAATGTGCTGTGAGCTTCCTGCCCTCTTTCTGAGGTATAGCCAGACTTATGCCTGACTGCACAAGAAAAGAGCCCCATGACCACCTGCCCAGCTGCTGGGGGAGGTACTTGGTCTCATATACTTTAAAGTGGATAATGTGTCAGAGTGGAATCAAGAAACACAGCCTTTGTGCTATCACAGCTTCATATGTACCAGTTCCACCCTTCTCCTCTGCCACTCTTCTATGGGTCAGCAGAGCTGGGGTGCTGAGACTCCCTGTGTGGCCTGATATCCTGGGAACTCTCCAAATATACAGAAAATACCCACTGTGTTCCTTCTAGTCCTGACTTTTAAATGGAGAAAAGTACACATGTAAGCAGGCATAGTGGTACACACTTGTAATTCCAGCTACTTAGGAAATATTTATCAGATGAGATTCAAGGCCACCAGGCCAAAAAAATGTTAGCGGACACCATCATAAGCAACAAGCCAGGCACATATCTTTGGGTCTGAGATACAAGGGAAGGAACAGTAGGAGAACCCAGGACAAAACACAAGACCAGATTACCGCCCCCCCCCCAAGCTCCAGCCAAGGCAAATAATAATAACAATAATAATAAAGCAAAAAAGGCTTGAGGGTGTAGCTTAAGTGGTAAAATGCTTGCTTATCAAGCCTAAGCTTGTAAGTTCAAACCTCAATGAAAACAATAGTGAGCATTCAATGAGAGAAATCAAGTTTGTTGTTGTTGTTGTTGTTACTTCATTCTGCATAAGAACAGAGTCTGATTAATACTATGTTTATCTTCATTTCCCAGACCATTCAGTCTGGGAACAATAGAATGCTAAGAGATAAGACAGCCTTAAAATATAAATAATTCAGCTTTCATCTGATTTGGCAGAAGTTAAGGGAAGAAAGACAAGACTCTGCCTGGATGTTTCTCCAAAACATTTGGACAAGGGAGTTTCTGGTGATTTCCCCTCATTTCTATTCTTTTCAAATTTCCTAGATGACTCCTGCATTATTTTTACAGTTAAAAAAATATCATTTCCCAATTCAAATGCATGTGCACAGAAAAACAGAGAGGGGATGAGAGGGAAGAAAGAGAGGAGTTGATAAATACCAAGGAAATATTCATTCAAACTTCCCCATGGCAACTAACTACAGTCTATAAGGAAAGTCATATAAGAATACAATATATTTTACAGCATCTATAAATTTCCTAGTTGCCCTTTAGATAAAGAAAAAGTAATGCTTCTCCCAGTGTTCTCACTATGCACACTTAATATCTTATGCATAAAAAGTGAGCTGTTACAGACAACTGGATAAAAAGGCTCTCTATTAAGTACATGAACCAATTTACTAACCTGGACACTAGAGAAATACACAATACAGTCACAGCCTCCAGGAATGGCATGCTGTAATTGTTGCAACCTTGATATTCTCAGTAAAGTGGCATCAGTACAAGGGCATGGAATGGCATTTGATTGACTAGCAGTAAATCCATTAATGAACAAGTTTATCAATTAAGATTTTTTGAACTGAAGAGTTGACAAGAATGTATAGATTACTAAAGCCACAATTAGGAAAACAGAACACCTTAAATGAGTCTTAAAATTTTTTAAATCTCATTTTCCCTACAAAATACAAATAGAAATAAGGTGTAGTTCTAGTTTAGCTCCAAGAGTTCTCCCCGTGCTTCAGAAATTCACATTATGTTAGAGATTAAATTTTCAAATAATGAACACTTACACATCTAAGAGAAAAGTATTGTCTTTATGAGCCCTCTCATGGCACAGATCTGCCTGTCTTGGTTTTTTCACCTGGAAAACCATGATAATATTATTCAAGTCATGATTAAATAGAAGGCTAATCTATTTAAAGGACTCACCAGAACTCCTGGTTTATTGAGTACACTCAATAAATGCAGTAAACCATCACTATTCCTAGTGGGAACATAAACAAAGCATCCTTTCACAGTGAATTCTGCTGTGAATATCCTTCTCCCTCAGACATGGCATCATCTACTGTCTTGAGCATGAGCCCCTCCAAGAATAAAGATGCTGACATTCTTTAGCATTAATAAGAGCTTTTGCTTTCCCATGTTATATCTAGTAATGATTTTTATTACTATGAAGGCATTTGTGTCCTAAACATATTGTATATTATCCTTGTCTGGCAACACGTACCACCTGCAATTTAATAAATATATGCACAATGTAAAGTTGTGTTATTTGCATATATATTAGGTTGTGTTATAATAATATAAAGTTTAGCACACCATTTGTATGTCTGCTGGTATTAACAATTTTTTATCTAAACCTATTAAATAACATTCAGTTATACTTTGTTTTAGTGTATATATTTTGGTTAGTTCTGAAAGGTATAATCGTGAGTGATGCAAGTTTTTAGTTGAAGTAAGTCTCTTCAGTAATGTTATTTTATAAATGTGGAAACTAAGGCCTAGTAGGATTGCTGACTGTCCAAAGTTCTTGTAAGTTAACAAAACCACAGTGCATGCATAATCACATGCATTTACTTTGCTGTAACATAGTTCACAGTGTATTTGGAACTTTGCTGTAACCTATATTTTTTCCTCAAATAATATAAATTTAAGAGCTTGCCACTTAGGCTATGAAATTACCAAGTAAACTGCTGTGTCTATTTCTGTCCTAGACAGAACACATCTTTTCTTTTCGTCATTTCTTTTTGTCTTTGTATGGGACAAAGAGGAAGAGCATCACAACAGTAATTTAAGACAATGAAATCATTAGCAAGATATTTTTTATAAACTGCACTATATTAGTTAAGGTCTCTATCCTTATTTTCCATCACAGAAAATTAATTTCAATTTTGGAACATCCATCTTATAAGCACACAACACACATTTCCAAGAGATGTGGATTTCAGGAAATGTGAAAAGTAACAGTGACAACCAAGTTAATGTTGCACTTTGGAGTCGTTTCTTTCTGACGAATATTGCCAACATTTCTTAGTGTTAGTCTTCAGGGAAAAATTAAATTCAAGGTAGTCCAAGAAATTCAAAATGCATAAGGCACCGTGTGTGTATTATTTTACAACTCTAGGATAATCCCACACCCCCCCACATAAATATCTTTCACAGAAATTCGGCAAGGCAGCGGTTATTTCGAACATTCACAAGACCTCTGAAGTTTATTTCAACCTCCCCGTGGTCAGTGACTAACCATGACGCGCAGCTTTAGGACCTAGCTATTTTCCAGGCTGATCTAGAGATTCACAGTGGAGCCTGGGGCACAAAGAAGAGGATGCAGACTTTCCCTTGCGCCCGTTGCTCTCTCGCTTTCTTTCAGACCCCGCAGCTTTGGACCGGGCTCACTGCACAGCCCCAGCCCGGGCAGGCAGGATGGATGCTGGCGGCCGTCCCGCGCGCTACACTCCATGCCACCCGCGCGCCCCATGCCACCCGCGCGCCCCGTGCCCCGCCGCCCGCGGAGTCCGCTCTGCAACAGGTGGTGCAGCCCACACCCGAGCCCCTGCGAAGACTGCGGTGGGAAAGCGGCCCAACCCTCGAGGATCAGAGCTTACCTGGCCCTGGGGTCCCCGACATCAGTACGCGCCCTGTGGTCCCCGCCGGTCCTCCCGCCCCCACGCCTCTCCTGGCTGCTGATCCTGTCTCCAACAAACAGGTCTGGAGCAGAGTTTCATCCTCCTCCCCTCCTCCTGCCACACTACCCTTCCCCTCCTCCTACCACGCCTCCCCCCCCCCCCACACCCCCGCCATCCTTGCTCTGTTCCAATAAGACTCTAGGCTCGCAGGGCTGTGCTCACCTGACCAGCTGAGCAGGGGTGGCCGCCCATCACAGAGGGTAGGGCTCCAGGACTGCAGACCAGGCTGCAGCCAGGTCTGACACCAGCAACACCCTGCCTTGGCCATCTCTAATGGACTCTTCCAAGGGCTGGACCCGGCCGAAGCCGACCTGCCTGGTGCTGGAGCATGGGAGTCCCGCCTCGACCTGTATGTGCATCCCTTCTCAGGGCTTGGTAGGCGCTTTGCCTAGTTCTCTTAGGCTAAACTTTGCAAGATGCGCCAGGGCTCCCTTCCCCACCCAGATAAAGAGATGGCCCCACGTGTCATCTCTGAGGAGAGGGAACCTCTTACTGAGTCTTGTTCCATCCCTCGTTCTGTTCACGTTTGTGTTAACAGTGACTGAAGTGCTCCAGGAGGTGACCATCCCAGGACAGTTTGTACATAAATTAGAAGCGAACGCTTACCACCACATACATCTGTAAAGTGGGGGGTGAGGAGGTAAATTATCCCTCTCCACAGTTATACAATAGGACTAATCCCAACTTTATGAGACCGTTGGACAATCAAATGAAGTCGTTTGTGAGTGAAATGCAACTCATTACTGTATACCAGGCACGTGGTCAAAACCTCAATAAAGGCTCCATGTATTTCCGATGGCTTAGAAGTAAATTCCATAATGCCAGACCATAACATCAGAAGGAAGTAAATCCCCCTTGCATCAAGAGATTATTTTTTTTTAATTGCAGCACTATTCAGAACAGTCCCAAAAGGGAAGATTAAACACTAAGGGTATAACACTAACATACCACATTTTATTGGGGGGGAGGGGTGGACAATGAAAGAACTAGTTTAAAAACAGGTCCTGTGTGTCCGTTCTAATGAATCAGAATAGGAAGAGCTACTTTGGGTTTACAGAGATATCAGGTTAACCTTATTATGGCTTGCTACTGAATGCCTCATCTCAAAAACATCTGAATATCAAAGACACGTTATTCGGGCAAAGTGGTTTGCTATACAGAAACTGCATGGAATGAAAACGATGAACTTATAGGTACTAAAAAGGTGGTGAAAAGAGCAACCTATATGATGGAGGTGATTGAAGAACTGTTCAGTTGGACAGAGCTACGAAGATTGGAGTTGGATCTAGAAACCAAACCCAGGAACAACTTCAAGAATTAGACACAGATGGACATACTTATTAAATTCTACAATATATAACATGATGTAGGTGGAAGATACTAGTTACTTTAATGGTTTTAGTTGGTTGTAATGGGTATTTGTCATAAAAGCTCCTGAAATTTTTATACAAAAATAAATAAATAAATAAATTCTACAATATAGAAACTGAATCTCAATCCAAGACCAAATGATGAATCCATTTTCTATTAGTCATAATGTAAAAACAAAACAATAACATTAGAAAAATTCTTGCCTCCTAATTATTTAAAATGTCTTATTATATATATATTTCACACATAATTTGATTAGTTTTTTGGCATATATTAAAGTTCTGTGTGTGCCTGGTGCCAGTGGCTCATACCTATAAGCCTAGCTACTAAGGAAGCCAAGATCTAGCCCAGGCTGGAAAGTCCATGAGACAATTATAAACTAGGAGGCTCCAATAAACTAGGAGATGAGTTGTAACTCAAGTGGAAGAGTGCTAGCCTTGATCAAAAACTCAGGGACAACACACAGGCCCTGAATTCAAGCCCCAGTACCTGCACAACAAACAAACAAATAACAAAAAACAAACAAACAAGAATCTATATTTGTCGTTATCTATTACTTTAATACATTAAGCTGGGGCTGGGAAGATGGCTCAGTGGTAGAGCGCTTGCCTTGCATGCCTGAGGCCCTGGATTTGATTCCTCAGCACCACATAAGAAAAAAAGAAAGAAAGAAAAGCCGGAAGAGGCGCTGTGGCTCAAGTGGTAGAGGGCTACCCTTGAGCTTAAGGGCTGAGGGACAGTGCCCAGGCTCAGAGTCAGGCCCACGACCGGACCCCCAAAAAACAATACATTAAGCTGCTGTCCAAACCAGTATCTATTAATCAAATATTCCATCTTATTCTTTCACTCACCAAGTCTCACCATCAAACATTTCTCTACAACTAGATTTAGCATACACAGTACTCTGTGTATGACATCTTTCTAAATGCTGTAATAAAGTGAAGTAGAAATTTGTATCCCCCAATTAACTCCCTCTAACCTACTTCAGAAAAGTAGGTGATTTGTTGACAATTATTGGAGTGTTTGGGAACCTGAAGAATCTGGGAGGCCCTGAGACAAATGTGACCTCTAAAACACAATGTTGTACTTACTAAGCTTGCACTTTTTCTGCACTCTTTCTTCGGTGAAGATTTGAACAACCAAAATTCAGAATATACCAATCAAGTCAGTATAACATGTGGAGGAGATGGGGACAAACAAGTCGTTTAAGGATTCAGGTGGACCTGTTGCAACAATGAGAAGTACAAAATGTCATGTCAAAACCAGCTTTACAATGTCGGGGGGGGGGGTATGATTGGGTGGGAGGGAGGGGGGAGGCTAGGAAGGGAGGTGAAGGGTAAACAAAGGAGGAGGCTGCAATGCTTGGTAAGAAATGGATGCATTATCCTGCCCATGTAATTGTAACCCCTCTGTACAGTATGTTCTCAAATAAAATAAAATTAAATTAAAAAAAAAAAAAAAAAAAAAAAGAATATACCAATCAAAAATTTAGTAGAATGATAGAAAACATGCCAGTCATCTTACATCACTGTGAAAAACTTCCAGATACCTCAACTAATCTATTTACAAGGGGGGAAAAAATGCTGTGTATAACTCACAGATTGTGGGTTACACTTTATGATCTGTTGGGCCTATGCTAGAGCAGAACATTGATGATGCAAACAAACGAGAAAACAACATTAACAAAAAACTCAACCAACTGAGGGGAGAGAGAGAAAAAAAAAGAGTGAGAGAGAGAAGGAAGGGGCAGGCAACTATTGTCCTAAGGCATACTCCCAATAGCTTAAAGACCTCCCACAGGTCTTTCAAAAGTTACACCAACTCCTAGTGCTATCCTGGACCAAACTAACACATGGGTGTTTGGAGGATATTCAAAATCCAAACTCTTCTAGATGCTCTAAGTCAATGACTGTATGTGTTTCTCCAAAAAGTTTGTGATCTCTGCCTTAAAAAAACCACTAAAAATTGCAATGCCTATTGTAATTTAACTCAATCTTCTTAGACCTAAAGTCTGAGTCTGAACCTCTTACTTCTCCAGCCTTCTCAGTACCACTCTCACCCTGCTTCACAGTGTTCCTATCCTACTTTTCTTGGTTCAAAAACAGAAAAAATCATTCTGGCCACAGAGCCTTTGCACAGAGCCTTTCCTCTGCTGGGTAGTACTCTGCTTCTGGAAATGTTGGCTGGCTTCTTTTTTTTTTTTTTGGTCCAGTCGTGGGGCCTGAACTCTGGGCTTGGGTGCTGTCCCTCAGCTCTTTGGGCTCAAGGCTAGCACTCTACCACTTGAGCCACAACGCGTGCCACTTCCGGCTTTTTTTTTCTGCTTATGTGGTGCTGAGGAATCGAACCCAGGGCCTCATGCATGCAAGGCAAGTGCTCTACCACTGAGCCACCTTT
Source organism: Dipodomys spectabilis (assembly GCF_019054845.1). Classification (NCBI taxonomy): domain Eukaryota; kingdom Metazoa; phylum Chordata; class Mammalia; order Rodentia; family Heteromyidae; genus Dipodomys; species Dipodomys spectabilis. The sequence goes on from NW_024870817.1 coordinate 13,379,244, forward strand.
CCAGCCCATGGCTGGCTTCTTTTATCAGGAAGTATTTTTAAACTTTGATCATCATTATATCTTTGAGAGACTTTGTTCTTCAAGTTAGGTTTTGATAAAGAAAACCAAAAGAAAGGAAGTGGGTAAGATATGGAACGGGGTAAATACCACTAAAAGAGAATGGTACAGGAAAGCTGAGGTTCTGAAGACAGCCTACATTCCAATTTTAACTAAATGTGAAACAATGGAGTATAAACCCTTTCCCTATATAACCATCAATCCAGTAATTCAGATTGTAAAGAGCAATTCAGCCTCTTACGTCCAGTAAGAAAGATATTGATGTCATACCATTTTCCTCCTAGTCTTAGTTAATCTAACTTAGTTAACCTTCCAAATATTTTACATAATCCTCTTAGTCCCTTGAAAATTATATTTTTCAGATCTAAGTTTTGAGCATACAAAATGGCTTTATTCCAAAGCAGTAAAACAAAGCTTGGGCAATATTTACCTCCTTTTACCCCTTAAAAACTAAAATTATGATTTACCCTTCATTAGTGCCAAATCTGCTTACTAAAAATTTCTTGATTAAGAAGCAGATCCTAGAAGGAAAAGAAAATAGGGATAATCACAATTTATTGCAGATAAGGGCTTCTTTTCCTCTTCCTACCCATGAAGTCCAGATCCACCTGGAATCTGAAAATAAGCCAACTAGTCTTCTCAATATTTTCCATTTGCACACCAATATGTAGTAAAATTCTCAACACAATTTAGTGATTATCATCTTAGAACTTCATAATAGTAAAACAAACAGATTAATCCTAATTCTCAAAGAACTGGGGACACAGAATAACCAAACATTCGTTGAATAAGTAGACAAGTTTAGAGGGGAAAAAAGAATCCGAATCTGTGGAGCAATGGAAGTAACTTCCTGTTCTGCAAAGGATCAGAGATTCTATTTGACAACAGGAGACATTAGTGGCTTTGCTTTGGGGTCAGAAAAAAGGAAGTATTTTGGGGCCTTTAGAAAGTGAAAAGCCTCATAAAACCTGAACCAGTCCCTGAACAGTGACAAGACACATTTCTTAGTGCAATCACTTCTTTGAACACTTCTTCAATTTTTTTCAGTTGATCGCTTACTTAATAATAATGAACAAAGGTACTGCCTCTGAGCCGCCTGAGCTTGCATGTCTTCTCACTGTACCATAATCCTGCTAGTTGTATACATATTTCAAATGACTACATATTTGTTCAGAAGAATCAGTGGTCACTCATCCATCATGTCGTCTGTTCCCTCATGTAGTCCACATCAAGTAGGAGAAAGAAGACAATCTGACCCATGCTGTCAGAGAAATACAAAGATGGTTTGGAGAGGGAGGGGGAACTGGTTACATTGTTGATTCAAGATGACTTTCCTCTTGACTGAACTCTTACACTAACCTAGTGACATATCTACCAGGTGCCATGCTGTGACTGAATCACCAAGAAACACAACTAGCCAGGCACCAGTGGCTCATGCATGTAATTCTAGCTACTCAAGGAGGCTGAGATCTGAGGATCCAGGAAGGAAGCAAGGAAGCAAGGAAGCAAGGAAGGAAGGAAGGCAACTAAAAGCTATTTCAAGCTTGTAGGCCAAAGTTCAGAAAACTTTTTCTATAAGGAACCACATAATAACTATTTCACACCACAAGACATGAGGTGTCACAACTGTTCAAATCTACCATTCTCATTGTAATGTAAATGCATTCAAGGATGATATGTAAACAGGTAAGGATGGTGGTGTACCAATGATACGTATGAAGATTCAGGTGGTAACCAGAAATGGCCAAATAGACACAGTTTGCTGGTTGTTGCTCTATGCAGAGCAAAACTTTAGTTATCAAACTCTTTTTTGATATTGGTGTCCCAGGTTAATTTGCTGAACAAACACTTCCCAAATTCCAATATGTGTGATGCATTAGAGGTATAAAGATGAACACAGATATAGTCCCAGCACTCAGGAAACTTTCTGTTGCAGAATTTACTGCCATTTTCCACAAGGTTCCTGGATTGCATGTTTAACCTAGTCCTGATTTTAACCCATTTGAGCTTATAATTGTGCTTTTGAGAAAGTTAGTATGCCAGTCACACAAAGGACAGCTAGACTATGCTAAGTAGAGAAACAACCATGAAGAATGCACTATACCTCTAAGCGTTTAAGCAAGCAGAGGTTTGTCCTCTCCCATACTCTAGCTCTCAGTACCCAGATTCACCTTTTAAAAAAATTGGTGTTGGTCACACACACACACACACACACACACACACACACACACACACACACAACACACACACGTTACACAATTCAAATTGGTATATCCAGTTTTAGGAAGGAAAAAGTTTTGAATATGATTTGGAATTGACATTTTGAACCCCATTAAAGTTATGAAACCTGCCCAAAAGAGTTACTACTCAATCTAAACAAATGAATTTTACATAAGATTCATAGGGAAGAGACTACAGACAATAACATTGATTCAAGTTTGGACCCCAGTGAATTAAATTCTTCAGAAATTCTTTCCATTTTCCCAAGCATTGCAAGGAATGAAAAGCTTTATAATCCCCTATAAGTGTGGGACTCATTCTTAAAAATCTCACTGAAAATAGAATTAAAATTCTGAACAGTGAACAGACTAGTTTAAATTTAAGTCACTATTCGAAATTTTATTTTAACGAAGAGAATTTTTCTACCTTATTCCTATTTATATTCAAAATATACTTTGGGAAATTCTGTTTTAAGAAAGTATTGAAGTATTAAAGTATGACTCTAAGGCTAAAGTCAAAAACATATGAAGGTAATGGAAACTCAGCTTCTGTAGGGTTTGACATCCTTCTGCTACAGGGTCTAAACCACCTAAGCCATCTCTGAAAGTCTACAGAAATTGTACAACTCTTGGTAATGCCATTTATGAAGAAATGTGAGTGATGTTTGTAGGAATGAAGACAATATATGAATGCACATGCCTTATGAAAAGGTTAAAAAACTGGAAAAGTTCTTGGAGAATTAGAAGAAACAAGTCCTCCTGTGGGGCAGGATAAGAACTATATTACAAATAACAAGCCAGGCATCAGTGGCTCATGCCTGTGAAACTAGCTCCTCAGAAGGCTTAGATTTGTAGAAGAAAGCCAGTTCACAGTAAAAAAAAGTCCATGAGACTCCAATTCCAAAATTACCAGCAAAAGAGCAAGCAAGAAGACGTGGTTTAAGTAGTAGAAAGCCAGCCAAGTGAGGAAGCCAACTAAACAAGAGGCCATGAGTACCACATAAAATAGTAATAGTAGTAGTAGTAATAGTAGTAGTAGTAGTAGTAGTAATAATATATTTGAAATAATAAAATGAAAGGACTGGAAACTTACCAAGATGGTGCTTCAGAAATATTTTATATATCTTCCCTAAACTGATAGCAAGACTTCAAGGTAGCTGAAATATATACAATTGTGTGAGAAAGAGAAGCCAAGACAAAGGACAGAAGAAATTCAGGATAGCTTGAAGGAGAGATGGTTGCACATCTTTCCAGAGAGAGGAGTTGGCCCTGGTTGAGCAAGTTGGAGTGGTTAAAATTTGCTGCTTAGGAAGCCCTCAGGTAAGACAGAGGAAAATTGGTTAAGAGCTTTCCAGCTGGATATTCTTTTGTTTTTGTTTTTTGGTTGGTTGTGGGGCTTGAGCTCTGGGCCTGGGCACTGTCCCTCAGCTAGCTCTTCTCAAGCTAGCACTCTACCACTTGACTACAGCACCACTTCTGGTTTTCTATTGGTTTATTGGAGATAAGGGTCTCATGGACTTTCCTGCGCAGGCTGGCTTTGAACCACAATCCTCAGCTCTCAGCCTCTTGAGTAGTTAGAATTTACAGGCATGAGCCACTGATGCCCAGCTTGAATAGTCTTTTGTTTTCTTGCCTTGCCAAAGGTTTGGATCTTATGTGGACTATGCAGGTTATCTAGAGGTGATCAGTTTATCAGGATTTATCATGATTACCTTGAAATCTCTAACACTCTGCTCAGAGCTTTCTCTGCAAATTATTTGGTTACTGTTATTTTACCCTTTATAGTGCACAGTGTACAGGGATCTATTCTTTAAAAGACCAACAAGCTAACAACCAATTCAACATCACAGACAATAGTAGCTTAAGTATATTTTAGAAATTTAGATATATAGTGACCCAAAAAAAACCAAACAACAAAAAAATCCTTTCCTTTTTGGTTTTTCACTGATTCTCTTTGTGTTTAATTACACACCCTTCTTTCTAACCTTTAATACTCTTCACACTTAATTTTTCTAATATTATTAAAAAGTAAATTATTGTGATCTTTCTGTTCTAATATAAATATTTTATTTAAAAAAGAAACCATATCAACAAGTCTACATACAAAACATGATCTCTAAAACTTTAAGATCAGTTTGTACTATGGTGTCTATTTCCAAAAACAGAAAAATGAAAATAAAATTACATTTACCCGATTTAGTCCAGGTATCAAGAGATAACACAGTGTAGGAAGGCTTGGCCAATGCAAATGAATCTAGTAATCTTTCATTCACACTTAGGCTGCTTTATCTGTAAAAATGAGATGTTCATAACACCTACTTCACAGCCTTATTGTTTGGAGTGAAGTAGAAAACAAGGTCACCAATGAAGTAAGAGCTCAATAACAATGGTAAAACAAACTAAAACAACTAAAAACTAAAACAACGATTTCCTGATCTAGCCATATTTTAGATATACTTCAGAACAGTTTTCTTTTGATTTAACCTGTCTATTCTGTGTTATTCATAAGTAAATTTAACAGTCAGAATCATATTATTTTTCAATGTTTCCTACTAATAACTATAAAGAAATTATTTTCATTGTTATGAAAGTATATATATGAAAAATATAGAAAACATACATTAATTGTATCTGCCCTTAATATATATGTTTTCTAATAATATAGTACATGTATACCTTGCTAAATAGTCACATCAATAAGATAGTAAGATCAAATAGGATACAAATATACATATTTCTTCATAAGAGTCATATCTACATCCTAGTCTAAATTTATATGACAGTGGTATTTTATTGCATGCTATATTTTATTTCTACTATTGGCCATATGCAATATTTTATTACACTATTTAGCAAAGGATGAATCAAGTACAATCTCATATCCTGTGGAAAAGATTAAATCCTTACCTTCCCAAGCTAAAACTATTTTGTCCTCAAATAGTGTTTTCACAAAACACCGATTGAGGCTGCTTTCTGAAACTTTTAAAGATCAGTAATAGTTTCTATTTCTTAGCTAAAAGCATATTTCTGGACTTTTTCATATTGAAAAGCCGTTTCCTTATTAGTCAGACACAAATGCATTTGGGATTTTTAATCCTTTAAGAGCAGCTAATTAAATTTTTTCTCCTCTAGTTGCCTTGGGTTTAGGCACGCTGTGTGTGGCACTTCCCGTGGTTTGCCATTTTGCTTTAATGGCAGGGGGAGGAAACCAGCAAGGTTCACTAACCACATTGCATATCAAAATGTCACCATGGCAGCGTTTGTCCACTTGTCAGAGTCCCTCTGAAATGACTCAGCCATTCATTTTGTTGAATCAATATTGAAGCTTTTGAGATTTATTACTTGGGGTTTGGGAAGACATAGGCAAACAAATTCTCCATTCTGACATCAACTTTTAGTGGGCCAAGGTTATGATTTCTGTCTACCCTTTATTTATGAGTACAAACAATAGGGCTTCCGAGTCTTGCATAATTCTCTTGCAATAAGCTTGCATTTTTTTGTCCTGATAATTTGATGGAAAAAGAATTTAAAGTTTTCAAAAACATTCCATAGACTGCAATAAACTTACCAAATGTTGAATTCAAATAGTTAATTTCCTGTGAGGTGTCAAGGTAGATGAAAGAAGGCTGGGCAATGAAGTAAATCTTTTGGTATAAAATCTATATACCTTTGATATGAAATTCTTTAAACTCCATTTTCATATATACCATCTTGAAGGAGAGTAAGTATGTTATGGACTAGATATTTCTGCTAATCTCTTCCATTTAACAATACTTCCATTTAACAATACCATTCCTGTTCAACAAACAATACATTATACAATTAACTTTTTTGTTTTAAATATTGATTCTTCTCAAGGACATTTTTTAATAATGACATAATTATCTGGTGTTCTGAGCCACAAAATACATCTGATTTCTCAATCCAAGTACTCACTGAATACACTTTCAGTTATGCCTAAGGCTAAATTTGGTACAAAGATCACCCATATTATCCTAAGGTGAAATAATGAGCAATTTTCATTACTTGAATCTGTCTTTCTGACAAACAGTTTCAATTCCTTTGAGCTTCATATACATATGGGGCCAGGTTAAAGTGAAAGAGGACAAGTCTCTTCAGTATTCCTGCTTTGGCTCTCTTTGCAGGACATCCCACAACCTAGGTTAGTCCTCTATAGCTATGCACAGGATGTTGCAATCCCATTGTCCTAACTTGGGCAAATCTATACCAGATAACTTGATGATGTCATCTATATTGGGTTATAAGAAATGTTCTCCCAGGACCCTTAAGCTCTATCAAGGATTTCTTCAATCTCAGGCAATGTTTACTTTACCAGTAGCTGCAAGCAAACAAAGCTGCTGGAAACAAAGCCACCACTGTCTACTTCCACAGGGGTGGGAAAATCAAGCCCAGTAGAAAGAGATATTTGACTGATGGTGTACATGGGTATTGTGTAGGGCCCTCAAAGTTACTGTCTTGCATGTGGTGTCTTTCACTGAACACAGACATCTCTGCTAGAAGTTTTAGACTTAAGTTTACATGTCTACCTTTCAAATGATTTTAAAATGCATATAATTATACTCTGCAGAGAGTGATAATGCTTTTGTTAGCAGATTTTTTAGAAGGCAGATCAGATCAGAAATTTTACAAGAGCGATGTCTCAAGCTTCGGGGAAAAAAATATTCTTACATTTTCATCTTTGTAAAGTTCTGAGAAAGTAGAAGGGGTTTTGAGTTTGTTTTTAGAAGAACATCATTACAGACAAGGCAGCTTCAACATTTAGTTATTGCAATCCCACAGGGAACATTCCCAAATAATTAAGCCTCTTAAGACTCCTCAGTGCTTTTCTTTTCTTTCTTTTTCTTTGCTTTCTTTTCTTGTCTCCCCAAAGCAAAGAAGTGGATTGTGAATATTTCCTTCGAGAAAAGCTGAGCTAGTTAATTTCTGATAATTATGAAATCACGGGTGGCCACTAGGTTCAAAAGAAAATCTTGTCCAAATAAAACCAATTATAAGTAGAGACTTTAACTGTGTCCCTTTAATCCACTGCCAAAATGCAATATCAATAGAACAGAATGTGAGGCTGCTGCTTTGATATGAAGGTACTGGAAGTTTTCATCTTGTGGTGGTTGTTCTGCCACCATATGGAATCAAATAAAAGGAAAACGAATTAGGCAGCATCAAGTTGAGTCATGCAAGTGGAGAAGAGGAAAAAAGGCAAATCATAACCAGATGATTTATGTGCCTGCACTTTACTTTTAAATATTTCATTAATATCACCAGGCAGCCAACGCACTCTACTGGCAATATGAAGTAACTGAAGATAATGTAAAAGAAAAAACATGAGTGATGCTTATTTCCATTAAAATAGGAAAGTATTTGCAAGGGAATAATACTAGAATCATGTCATTAAACTATCACCATTTCAGTTAGCCACACAAAATTGGTATTTTCCTAGGTAAATAGCCAAATATTAGGAAAGTGATTGAATAAGAGGCAACTTATTACGATTCAAAGCTAGATACTGTCTCTTATTTGAAATGGCAGTGTGTACCCTGTTCATCATCACTCAATAAAATAGTATTTGCTTAATTTTAATTCATTTTATTTAAATTTTCAGTTTTTAAGTCACCTCATGTGCAATTATTCCAAAAACACATGAAGCACTGATATCTTTTTGTTCCCTTAAGGGAGATTTGTGAAGTTGTAAGACAAAAGTGTCTCACTCCTGCCTGAGTGTCCCCTCAAGATATTATAAAACACTTAAAGAAAGACTTAATTCCATTTGAGGTGCAGAGGGGTAATTACTCTTGTGCAATGGAAAAAAGAGATCAACTCTGGTTTCATATTCCTTCTATGAAATGGTGATGTAAGCAGAGTGCCTGACTTCCTCCATGTGGTACCTTGAAAGGCCCAAAGGCAGGTCCTATAACCTAGTTATGGAACTGGCAGATCTGAGAGGAAGGTCTAGGATCTACTGGAGCAGAACTGAATAAAGCTTTGTAGTAATGGAAATGGATGGCAAAGACCATTCTAGCTCTGATAAAAAAAAAAAAATAGCACATTTACTTGAGGGTGCTGGGCAAAAATCTACTGATGGAAATAGAAAATGAAGTCAAAAGGTTAAAAGTTGCCTTATCTTAATACAATGTTGAAGGGAGAGGGAAAAGTTGGAGTAGAAAGAAGTTCTAAAAAGTACTAAGTTGAAAGAGAAAAATAACTGAGTGTTGCCTGTACAACCAAGTATAAAGATACAGAACTGTGAGTAGGGTGAAGGATGGATAGACAAAAGTATTCCAGGAGCCAGAGCAGAACCAACTATTCTGTTTGGCAATGACTGTTTTGCCCTTGCTCAATCATAGTTGCACTGCCAGAATTTGGGTTCAATACTGAAAAACCTTCATGTTGTCAGTGAAATAATCTAGTTCATGTAGAAACTAGAAAAATCCTATTTGCAGTTCACACAGAAGTAATACAATACAATCTAAAATGATTATATCTTAAATAATGATTATATCTTAAATAATATTAGATAATCTCCCAGGAAAAGAATGTCCCTTAAACAACTCCTCCTAAATCACTGTCAAAGGTCAGAGGCATTTTGGCTGAGAAAGTAGTTCTTTTCCGAAGAATTTCTGTTCTGCTATTTCCTCGATGGTGTCTCTAGTGTAATTAACAAACTTCTGCTGATTATAATAAATTTAATTAATTCATTCTACAGTTTTATTTAAATATGAGGGTTGAATGACTTGTTAGGAATGAAGTCTCTTGTTACCTGGTGTATGGTATTTGTTGGAAATTGGTCATGTCTACAAAATGAAAGAGTCTACAAAATGAAAGTGAAAGAGTTGAACCAAAGCACTGGTTTCACTCCAATTATCTGGGAAGGTTCCCAACAGTAGTTCTTTGTAATACCATTAGACATAAGCCCTGGCTATGGCTAATTGTTTTTCTTGTCAAAGGATTATTTATCTCTTCAAAGGATTGGCCCTCACTGCATCTGGACAAGTTTTCCAGAAATGTCAACTATTTCCCCCAACGAGAGTGGCAAGATACCTAGTTGATCTAGGGATAAAGGCACTGCACAGTTTCAGGGGAGAATTTTCTTAGAGCCATAACTGTCAGGAACAGTAATGATAGGGTCTTGCACCATGTACTTCCCTAGGCCATTTTTTCCCAATAAAAACGATGCACATGCCATAGCAGCTGAGGTTCCTAATTGAATTGGGAACACTTAAGCCTCTGGCCTCCCTGCCACACAAGTGTAACAGTCATTTCAGTTTAGTGTGTGGACAGAATATTTAATTCATTCTACCTAAGCAGTCCTGTATCCAGTCTAAGATTTTTAATGGTCTGTTTTAAGTCCTCTACTGTAATTACCTTGGAGAGATCATGTGAGTGCACATTAGGATTTTCCTTCTTGTATTTTTACAGAAGGGCCTATGGAAGTGGGAAGATTTATGACTTGAACAAAAGAATTGGTTCTGGAGACCATCCTTAATATGGTGTGGTTCACCAGACATTACTCTATGACATACAGGAACCTCTTCCACTGACTGTAGTTTCTCGCTTAGGACATAAGTATTTATCTTCACTTGACAGTTGTCTCTGACTAGTTAGTTCTCTGCAAGGCAATATCTAACAAGTATCAAACTCTATCAAATAAGTGGGCATTATTGGACTGGGTGATGTTTATGACCAATGTGATAGGGAAACCTTTATCCGTAGCTTGTGTATAGCTTACAGGAATTGGGAATATACTTCTATAGGTCTTTACACAAATCAGGAACAAGATAATTAGTTGGATTGCTTTATGGTTAGTTTGGTAAGATCATGAGAGAGCCCTTTGATTGGGGTATAATGAATTTAATCTTGTTCTGTCATTCAGATAGCTATCTCAGTCATGAACAAGACTTGATACAACCCCTTCCAGGTGGGCTTGAATTTGTCTTCTTTCTAGAATTTTATCAGGACATAGTCTCTGGGTCAGTGAGGGTGAGCTGGCAATTCAAGAGGAAGAGAATGAGAGAAAACTAATGAAAAGAAAGACCTACTACATCCCATTCTTTGTCCCTAATCCTAGGCCAAATCTATAACCCTTGTATTACAATCAAACATAAATTTACTCTTTCCATTTCTTTTTCAACTTAGGGCACAGCAAACAAAAGATATCAAGTAAAAAAGTGGGATAAGCAACGTACGTTATCAGTTTGTAAATATAGATATTAGGCGTAAGTTCTGAGAAGTGATCCAAATAGATAAAAACATTTAATTTGTAGAAGTCCAAAGCAGTCAAAAATTTAAGTTCAACAAAGAAAAATTAAAAGCAACATTAATACTCTGGTAGGATTGATGTTCAAATACTTCCAATTCAAACGTATCAATACCGATATGAAGGAAGAGATAAAGAGGTTCAGAAAGAAGAATGTGCATGCTAGAATTGGCAAATATGTTGGAAAGAAGAAAATAAGATAATTCCAAATACTAAGTATTACTATAGCCAACTGACAGTTTAAAGGGAAAAGCCAACCACCATCTACTCAAGTACCATACAGCTTGTTTTTATACTTTCTCAAAGAAATGTTGACTCGGCTAATCTGCACCCTAGGACAAAGATATACCACCTACAAATTGTGGAAAGCATATAGCTAGACACCAAAGGTTCCTCAAACCTTTGTCACAGATCAATGATGGGCTTGCCTCCTAGGAACTTGAAAGAGATGGAATCATCTTTAAAAACTCCTATGTTTCAAAATTTTACAGAAGCAAAACTCACACTGGTAATCTGAGAATGTGGGGAAAACTTTTTTTTTCTACAATTAACTGAAAGGTACAAAATCTGCATTACCAGAGAATGGAGAGGGGGGAAAATGAACCTAAGCTGTATTAACAGCTAGCCTGAGAAGATATGCCTGTAGGACAAAAGGAAGAATCATACTAAACAGCAAACTTGATACAGGAAAATCCAAATGATATTTCTAGTACTTAGAAATACCAACAGGACAAAAAGTGAACACCCATGTTTGTTTTTGCTGTTGAACAAGGAATGTAAGAACTCTACTGTTAGCCTGGCGCCCGTGGCTCACGCCTGTAGTCCTAGCTACTCAGGAGGATGAGATCTGAGGATCACGGTTCAAAGCCAGCCCAGCCAGGAAAGTCTGTGAGACTCTTATCTCCAATAAACCACTAGAAAACCGGAAGTGGCATTGTAGCTCAAGCCATAGAGTGCTTGCCTTGAGCTGAAGAGCGCAGGGACAGTGCCCAGGTCCAGAGTTCAAGCCCCATGACCAACAGAAAAAAAAGAACTCTACTGTTAACTTTACCCTGTCCTATTAACCCTTTCTACTATTAGCCTTGACCTTTCCTTGCTGCTGCTAACATTACTCAGACTCCCTTCTCACTTCCTAAAATTGAATTCTTTCTTTTCTTGTTCTCCCATTGGGATTCCTGGTTTAGGGACCAAAGTACAGTGGCAAGTGGGTGACTGTGTGACTTTTTCTTTCCCTTTATTTCTCCCCAGATCTCTAATCTGAAAAGTACTGTTTCTTCCCAGAGGCCAGGGATGGGAGCTGCCCTCCCATTCACCCTTCCCAAGGGACTCAGACCCCTCTAGCTGCCCATGTCTCCCAGCGCCAGTCCTAGCCTACCAGGCTCCCTGGTAGCAGCTGCGTTGGCCATCAAGTTTCCCACACCACCTTTCACAGTGAAATCCACCTCCAAGCACGAAGGACTGAAGTTTAGTGGCCTTGGAGGACGATGGGGATCCCATGGTCCCTGCCCAGCAAGCCCTGAGTCCTTGTCCACCCTCCAGGAAAGAAGACTCGATGCTTATAGAGCTCGATCTAGGCTGCAAAACAAAAAAGTACTCGTACTTAGGCGTCAAAACCAGGAATCCATGAAGACCTGAATGAAGATGGAGCTTCTGGAACAAAATGCCTTTGGCTGGGCTGAACAGTGAGCTCCACTCCTACCCCAGCATACACAGTTCCACCTGGTCAGGGTCTAGGCAGCAGAGGCCACTCTGGGCCTAGCACCCATGCCTCTTTCTTATACAGTAAGATGGCACCTTTCATTCCTTTTTATTTATAATACTGGGTTTGAGGGTGGCTCCTCTAAACCCTCAACATTCACATCAAGGGCCTCTCCCAGGGAATATCTAAAGGAACCTCCTTAGCCTCACTTTTCTTGGTTTCCTTAGGCCTAGAATTCTTTAATTTTATTTTTAAAATTTTTATTGTAAAGGTGGTGTACAGAGGGGTTACAGTTACATACGTCAGGTAATGAGTACATTTCTTTTTGAACAGTGTCACCTCTCTGTCATTTTTTCCCAGATTTCCCTCTCCCAACCCTTCTCTCCCTAAAGATGTATAGTTGATTTCCAATGAGTATCACCATTGAATTGAAACCCAGAATTCTTAGCCCCACCTTTAGCAAGTCCCTGTGACTCAGTTTTCCTGTGCACTCAACCTGCTCCCCCAAATTTTTTGTGAACCTCTTTTGGATTTAACATTTTCTACTGGAGGTTTCTCACACAACCTGATGGATTTTTTTTTTCCCCTCCGTCTCCAACCATCTCCCTAGCAGGTGAGAAGAACAGATAGGGACTGTGCTCTTTCTCCGAGTTTAGGAAACGTCTTAGCTGCACACACTTTACTGAGATGTTCTGGCCACCAAAGTAATGTTTGATTTTCCTACCTTGATCTATCTACCTACAGAGTAACGTGGACGCCACAGATCTTACCCAATCGATCACCCATTAACCTTTGGGTTTCAGGTCCATTGACAGCCATGAGAATTGTGGGTTATTCAGACCCCGTGGTCTCAGCATCTAGGAAACAGTATGTCTCCTCCAAAGGAGGAAGATACCCTTGGCTATATAAAACATCCTTGACAAGCCCCAAAATTGCTAAAAAAACAAAACCTCTTGAGATACTAGGGAGTCCTCTTAGGAATAAAGACACCAACTCAAAGGGAAATCAGCAAAGCAAATTTTACTTCTGTAGAAGGGCATTCTTACTGACAAGAATCCAATATACAAGTCCAGTAGGTAGGAAGTCTGCCCAGATTTTATCCCTAAAGTAGTACTGCCTCTTTTTCTGATTGGTCAGAACCTAGTTTTACAATAATTCCCAATTGGCTAGCTTGAAAAGGATAAAAAATAATTTAACAGGAGAGTGGCAGTCACAAATGCAAAGGACTGAGTGAGAGCTTAAGGCCCTAAGTTCAAGTCTCATGTCTGGCAAAAAAAAATATATTGCTTTACGTGTAATGAAAACATAATTAAATTGTGATGAAAATGGTCTGTCTTGTTACCAAGTCAATCAAAGGTACCAAAGCTTTTCCTCCTGATGACCACTGTACTTTAATGAACTTTACGTATATTTTCCATTTCATCAGAAAGAGTAAGGACAAGCCAAATACTCAAGGGTTAAGATTTACCACACCAATATGTATCACTTCTTAATTAAGGATCATTTTAAAGTCTACCTTCTTTTTTCTTTATTTCCTAAGGATTCACTATGAAAGCAAGTGATTTCACAATGGGTAAGGCCAACAAATTCTCTGAATTATCGTGAAAGCACTGAAGGTCCCTGGGTATTCGTGGAGGTCGGCTAATTACACTTTGCTAGCAGTTGGTATAGCTATTAAAAGTGTTCATTCTTAAGGCTGTCTTAACTTCATATATGCTGAAAGAGGTAGATATTACCATTTGTATCATAAGCTCTGTGATATTTTTAAGTCTCTTTGTTCTTTATTTGAGTTCTCTCATTATGCAAATACAATATACTGAATAGTCTCTACTTCTAGTTCTTATAAAACTTACTTAACAAGTAAAGAGTAGACATTGAGAGAAAGGTGAACATGGCTCATGAAGGTAGCACAGAGCAAGAAGGGGAAAGAATTTACTACATACCTTTGTTTACCAAATTTCTTCTAAACTAGTATATCTGTTTTCCTATAACAGATCATTTGTTGGCTTTATTGGTTTGTCTTAGAGCCTACCACAATTATTGCTATACAAAAAGTCATTCTTTCTAAAGTTAATTCCTCCTTTTTTATTTTTTAAATTGTAAAAATACTGTGCAGAGGGGTTACAATTACATGAGCAAGGTAATGAGTACATACTTTATCAAGCATTGTTGCCTCCTCCTTTGTTTCCCTTTCCCATCCCTTCCCATCTCCCCACCCCGTGCCCCCCAAGTGCAAAGTTGTAAAGTTCATTTTTCCTTCTTGTTATGCCAGCATAAATTATAAAGCTTATATAAATGATCTCTCACAAAGCCAAGAATAAGATCCCAATTTTTTCTTTAGGGGATTGTTTTAGTAATCTTTTTAAAATGATAGGATGTATAGAATTTGGAAATCCTTCTAAAGTAAATCTTCATTTGCATTATATTACGCTATCAAGCAAAATCTGTAACATGATCTAATGGCTATTAATCAATGTTTAATTATTGTGATTTGACTCTCCCAGAATATAACCAATTAGATTTAGAACTGACAAATAATCCCACCAACAATGCAGTAAGGTTCCCTTCTGTCCACATCCCCTCCAGAATCTGTTGTTATTAGAGTTCTTGATTTTAGCCATTCTAACAGGGGTGAGGTGGTATCTCAATGCTATTTTGATTTGCATTTCTTTTATGGCTAGGGGGGGTTGAGCATTTCTTCATGTGTCCATTGGGCCATCCTTCTTTCCTCTTCAGAGAAGTTTCTTTAGCCCACTTATTTATTGGGCAGTTGATTCTTTGAGGATTTTTTATTGGGAGATTTAATTTTCAAGTTCCAAGTATATTTTAGATATGAGACCCTTGTCCGTTGTATGGCTAGTGAAGATCTTCTCCCAATCCATAGGCTTTCTCTTGATCTTGCTAGCTATGTCCTTTGCCATGCAGAAGCTCTGCAACTTCATGCAATCCCATTTGTCCAAACTTTCTTTGATTTGTTGTGTTTCCGGGTCTCTATTAAGAAAATTTCGGTCTGTGCCAAGGAGACCTAGGGTTTCTCCCATTCCATCCTATAATGTTTTCAGAGTGTCAGTTTTGACTCTGAGGTCTTTGATCCATTTGGAGTTGATTCTTGTGCAGAGTGATATATAAGGATCTAGCTTTAGTTTTCTACAAGTAGTTAACTAATTTTGCCAGCACCATTTACTGAAGAGGCTGTCTTTCTTCCATTCTATTTTTTAGCTCCCTTATCGAAGATTAGATGGCTATAGGTCTGTGGGTTCATTTCTGTGTTTTCAATTCTATTCCATTGGTCCTGAGGTCTGTTCTTATGCCAATACCAAGCTGTTTTGATTACTATGGCTTTATAGTAGAGTTTGAAATTTGGTATTGATATTCCTCCAGCAGTGTTCTTTCTGTTGAGGAGCGTTTTTGCTATTCGGGGTCTTTTATTGTTCCATATGAATTTTTGGATTGCCTCTTCTATTTCCTTGAAGACTGAGGTTGGAATTTTGATGGGTATCGCATTGAATTTGTAGATAGCCTTGGGAAGTATTGCCATTTTCACGATGTTGATCTTTCTAATCCAGGAGCATGGGAGTTTTTGCCACCTTCTAAGTTCTGTTTTGATTTCCTTTTTCAAGTTTTTAAAGTTTTCATCATAGAGGTCCTTCACTTCTTTGGTTAAGTTAATTCCTAGGTATTTTATTTTTTGTGGGGCTATTACAAATGGAGATGATTTCCTAATTTCAGCCACACTTTTCTCATTGTTGGCATACAGAAAAGCCATTGATTTTTGAGGGTTAATTTTATACCCTGCTACTTTGCCAAAGTTTTGAATCAGCTTGAGTAATTTGGGAGTGGAGTCTATGGGATTTTTTAAATACAAGATCATGTCATCTGCAAAGAGGGAGAGTTTTACTTCTTCTTTCCCTATTTGGATCCCCTTTATGTTTGCATCTTGTCTTATAGCTGTAGCTAGGCATTCTAATACTAGATTGAAGAGAAGTGGAGAGAGTGAACATCCTTGTCTTGTTCCTCAGTTAAGAGGAAATGGCTTTAGTTTTTCACCATTAAGTATAATGCTGGCTGTAGGTTTGTCATATACAGCCTTTATTGTATTAAGGAATATGGAACCAACCCAGATGCCCCTCAGTAGATGAATGGATCAAGAAAATGTGGTATATACACAATGGAATTCTATGCCTCCATCAGAAAGAATGACATTGCCCCATTTGTTAGGAAATGGAAAGACTTGGAAAAAATTATATTAAGTGAAGTAAGCCAGGCCCAAAGAAACATAGGTCCCATGGTCTCCCTTATTTGCAATATCTAGTATATGTCTGAGTCAAGCAGAAAAGGTCAGATAAGGTGATGTTAGGGAAATGAACCCTAAGATATGTATTCAAATGTTTTTTTTCTTTCATGTGATTGTTTCTAACACATTTATAAGATTATTTCTTTGTTGCTTTGTATATCCCTCCCCCACAGTATAACCCCTGCTTTCACTGTATTTGATGTCGGTATAATTTGTGGAAGGGAAGGGGAAAAACAAATCGTTTAAATAGGGATACAGGTGGACCCATTGCAACAATGATATGTACAAGTCGTTTACAACTTTGGTGCGGGGGGGGGGGGGGGGGTTGAGCGGGGAAGATTGGGTCGGGGGGCATGGGGAGGATGGGAAGGGATGGGAAGGGGAAACAAAGGAAGAGGCTACACTGCTTGATAAGAAATGTACTCATTATCTTGCCCATGTAATTGTAACCCCTCTGTACAGTATTTTCACAATTAAAAAGGAAATACATTTAAAAAAAATTTTTTTAAAACACAAAAAAAGAACTGACAATCAATCCAAAAGAAAATAAGTCCTTTTCGAAAGAATAAGGAAAAAAATGAGTTTATTATGCTTCTCCTTCACCTTAATAGATTCCTCATTGATCTGAATATGTCACTGCTAAACACTGCATTCCACAGAGGAATGAGAAGTTTCCTTTTCTCCTGCCATAAACCCCGCTGAGTGAATACAAGGGAGAAACACTCTTTGAAGTCAGTAGGCATGCTTGGCCTCCAATAATTCTGAAGGGAATCAGAAGCCAGATAAGATTAAAACTTGGAGAGTTGGGAAGGAAAATAGCCAACTCAACCTTCACTGAAAATAAAAGAAAACACAAGAAGAGAGAAAGAAACTTCTGTGAGATCCAGCAATAAATCTGGCCTATTTAGACCTAATGAAGCAAAGAAAGAATTAGTGGGAGAAATGTTTTATTTAAACCAAAATTGCACATCCTGTGGAACTGAAAGCTTTGAAAACATATATTTCTCATCTTTAATTCGTGCAAAGGGATTGCCATTCAGCAAATCAGTTTGTAAGCACAATGTATCTTGATCAATATCATCCCTCTCATCACTCTCCCCCATCCCTCTCAACATGAAGCTTTTCTTCAGTTTTTCTAATTTCATAGGATGTGTATTGAATAGTGACTGAATTTTCTCCTTCTCCCTCTCTTCATGTTTGAAAACAGTTGCTTGCTTGTTGTTGTTGTTTCAGTACTGTCATTTGAACTCAAAGCCCCTTGCTTTGCTAGGCAGGTGTTCTACCACTGCCTTATACCTCCAGTGCTTTGGTATGCTGCTTACTTTTTTTAGGTAGGATCTTGCTTTTCACTCATGTGTACACCTGAACCTCTATCTGTCTATGTTAGGCTTCTCATTGTGACTGGGAACCACACATATATGCCACTATACCGAGCTTCTTTCTGTTGAGATGGAATCCCTCCAACTTTTCTGTCTGGGCTAGCCTGGAACGGTGATCCACTAGTCAACCTCTCACACACCTGAGATGACAATTGTGCTTCACTGCACGTAGGTAGTGGTTGGGAAGGCATATCCCATATGGGTAATCAGGCTGTCTCAAATTGTGATCCTTCTGATCTCAGCCTCCCAAATAGCTAGCATTACAGGTGTGAGCCACCCAGCTTTATAACAACTGTTTTAAATCCAAATCAACCTCTTCATCTTTGAGTTATTACAATTGTCTCCCTAGTGACTTTCCTGCTTGCACCCTAATCCTCCTAGGGGATCTTTGTTGAAGATACATCAAATCTGTCTCTCCTCAAAGCCCTCCACAGGTCTTGCATTTTGTTCAGTGTGAACACCTGCATCCTTCCACTGGCCTACAAAGTCCTACCCAACTTGTTTTTCTCAGACCCCCATCTGAAGATCGCTGTTCCCTCTTTGTGCAAACAGCCCCAACCATGCTGGTGATCTTGCTATCCCCACTTCCACAGTCATGAAGAACAACTTGGCAGTGTTTTCTGATTGGCAGGCTAGCCTCTCAGCATGACTCATACTAGTTCCCTTCTAGCTTGTGATTCCCTTTCACCTTTTAAATAAGGCCTTTCCTTCCCCACTCAATGCAAATCCAAACACTTCAACCTCCTAACCTATTTAACTTTTCTCTGTCCATATGTCAACATCTACTACATTATTTCTTGGCTGGTTTGTTTATGGTAATACTGCATGTTTGAAATCTTGGCCCCACATTTGCACCATGTGCTTTTCCACTTGAGCATCTTCCTAGCTCTTATTTTGCTTTAGTTCTTTTTTAAAATAGGGCATGTGTTCTTACACAGTCTGATCTGGACCACCATCTATTCATTCCTCCTAGATAGCTGGGATGATAGACATGGGCTAGGCCACATCCAGCCTTTATTTGTTGAGATGGAGTCTCATAAACTTCTTTTTCTGGTCTCTGACTGCAATCTCAACTCCACCTACTATCTAGTGGGATTACAGTCATGTGCTGGCATATGTGGTTCTTGGTCTTTCTTGACACTGCAAGTACACAACTGAAGACCTAAGAATTGTAGCTGAATGCCCACTCTCTGGATTCTATATGGTCTTACTCTGCACTTCTCTATGATCATCCTCTGCCCTCACCCAAATTCGACAGATTGGGTCATATCACTTCAGTCCTTTCATGGCAATGGACTGACTGAATTTTACCTGATCATCTTAGGTATTTGCACACAAGTAGGCTGCAAGCTCTAGGGAACTTATGCTGATTTGCAGTTATAGTCTACTTAATTATTGGTATATAGTTATTTCTTTCTCTGTATGCCCACTATTTAGTAAGAGAAGTAAAAAGCAGCATTTGTGATTCTAGTTTTCATCTAATAAAAGCTGTATTGATGGAGACTATGGCAATAGTCATTTTCAAGTCATATTTAATCTCCATCAATGACTTTCTAGCATCTATTAGCAATTTTGGATCCTCAAAGTATATTTGACTCTTCTTTTATCCATATTATATCAAAGCTGTAATTATAATAATCACAGGGTGAAAGACAAATAGAAAGGTCATCTCATACATCTGCTAGCAGAACCTATATCTAAATCATGCTTTCATGACACACAGTAATTTTCTTTATATATAGATTACTTGAAAATCAGAGCCAAAAGGAGGTTTTCATTTTTTAACATTTGCCCCATAACCCAATTTTAAATTAACTTGAGATTACTGTAAGTAGTTCATTAGTTTATAATAGTATTTTCCAGTTTTGCTTCTGAAAAGTAGAATTAGAAAAAAAAAAAGGCTTAGAGGAGATTGAAACGAGTTGAGAGTAGAAGGTATCAGACAAAGGAAATCAAGAAACAATGTAAAGTGTAACTTTTTTACCCTTTGTCTTTTTAAAAAAAATTTCTAAGGGAACTGAGATGGTCCTTTTCTCGAGGTATTCATCACTTAAACACAAAATTACAAAAAACTCAGGAATGATTAAGAGATATATAGGCAAACTATAGGGTAGCTCTGGAAAAAATAAATCCAGTCACTCAAAATTGAAATGTTTTCTCTCTTAACATTTTAATGATAATAAAAGCACACAATGATAAAAATTTAGTCTACATAGATAGGTCTGAGAAAAGGGAAAATCTGCCTATATTCTTGCCACATCAAGTGCTTTACAGACTGATTTAAAAAATCTTTTTAGCAACTTTCCAGAAAAAAATTCAAGTGCAGCTCCCTCTCCCTGTATAGCATATGAATGTGTGACAGTATAGGTGGTATGGGAGAGAGAATACATTTTAAATTTTATTCCAAAGGAAAAATGGTATCTTCTGTATGACAATTGCTTGTTTTACCTTTAAATGTACTTTAAAGACCTTTCTATATATTCAATAGTCATGCAAGACCCATGAGAAGGAGATCTTGTCTTTTTAAGTGCTGGACCTGCACAAATGTCTGAATGCACTCTTCTTCCTTCAACTAAAATTTCTTAGACAAATGAATGGGGGGAAAGTCAGAAAACAGATTGACTCACTCTTTTGTTCCAAAGCATGAATTTCATTGTTTCATGTACCAGAAATACCCAGCTAACTACTGATGAACACTTTAAATGTTATCCTTTGGCTATTACTGTAGAAAACATTCTTGAACATCTGTTAAACTTTATTCAAACATATCGCTAAGTGAACCTAAAGAAATTGTTTGGCAATGTTACAGTTCAGTCAATTGCATTTCTAATTTTAATGAATATTGACAAATGACATTCTCATAGATTGCATCAATATATAGTCTTTTTTACAATGTATTTACCCTGCAGCAGCAAATAGATAAAAACTTAAACAGTAGTAATAAAAAACGTATATTTCTAGAAACACAATATTCTTTCATCTCTGGCCTATTATTGAAAACTGTCTTTAAACAAAACTAAAACTCCTTTTGGCTTTGCTGAGCAATGTGGATATCCTTTTTCTCAGGCAAAATAATCGTTCCTATTGGCCAGTGTTGTTGGAATTTAGCCAAGATTCATGGCTAGCTGCTTCTTTTGTATAGTCTAATAATAAAATACAATTATTATGCCTTTTCTGTGAAAAATGCAATTAGTGCATTTTTGTTAAATACAAATAACAATTTAACAGCATACAAGGATTACCAAGAAAGTGTTTATAGGAAGCACACACGAAGCAGTCCTGCAGAAGTGCTTGGAATTCTATCACTCTTCCAAATATTCCACTGCCTATTGACATTAAAATAAGAAAAGTAACCTATATGCAGAAAGAAGGTTGTACTCCCATTAACATTCATGAGGGCTGGCAGCTGAAGTCCTACACATTAAGTAGGGAATGTATCTTTTGTCTACTGATGAGAAAATGTCTCAGTGATAAATGGTGTCAGACAGGGGTGTCAGAAGGGCAGCAGCGCACACAACAGCTCCAAGTTTTTTCTTTCTTTCTTTTTTTAAGTCTTCTGTAGCTTTTTTTTTTTTTTTTTTTTTTTTTTTTTTTTTTTTTTAGTAGCATTGTGACCATCAGTGCCTAGTTTCTCAAGTAAAAGACAAATATTGCAATGTAGAATTCCTAAACTTTGCCGAGGCACTTCTTAGAAAGCCATCAACATGCCCCTTGGAGAAAAAAAAAAAAAAAAAAAAACAGAACAATGTTTTGGAGAGTTCATGAGATATAAATATGCACACACTATGAAAAGAAGTGGTTGGCACCCAGCTTCACACCTGGATGAAACCAAAATGGATATTGTAATGAATTAGCATGTCTGTCCAAGGTCACCCAGACTGGGTGACCATCACCAAAAAGCTGCACATTCCTTTACACTCATTCAGTTTGCATTCGTTTGGTGAACATGTGAGAAACATCACAGGAAGACACGAACTTATCTCACAGATTAATTTCTTAGAATCCAACCCTCATTGACATTGATTTTCAGTTAAGTGTGGAAGGAAAGAAAGTTAACTGGTAAGTTACAGAGAACCTCGCCGGCTGCTTTACAAAGCCTGAGAAGGAAGCTGGAGTGAACACATCCCAGGCTGGGCTGCCGATGGCTCAGTCAGTCTCCTCACCTAGAAACACAAGGGCTGACCCCCCCACTCACACCGCAGTACTTTTGCTTCTAAAGAACAATAAGCACAGTGCAATTTTCTAGAATGGGGATGTCAAGGCTGTACTGTTTCAGTGTTCTTCCCCACAGGCAGGGCAAGAAGAAATGCACACTAGCTCTTCAGCTCCGCAGCCCCAGCTCTCTCCCTCCACAGGGAGGGACAAGTCTTTGCCAGTGAACATGGGGCAGAGGCGCACCCTGCAGGTGGCTCCTGATCGCTCAGTCAGTCCGCCTTATAAGACAGTAGAAGGGCGGCGCCAAAGGGGAGGAGTCTTCCCGGGACAGGGCATCAGACCACGCCCCTCGGCGTGGCTCGGAGTCACGGCGCAGGCGTGCTGGGCGTGGTTGGACGCTTGGGGTCCAGGACTCGTTCTTGCGCCCCCGCCCTCCTCCTCCCTCCTCCGCCCGCTCCCGCCTCCGCCCACTCGACGCGATGACGCACCGCAGGTTTGCGGACGTGGCGTCGGCGCACACCCCGGAAGCTGGGGACGTTGGCGGTCGCGGCCATCCCCGTGGTGGACCAGGACAGCCGGACGCTGGGGCTCAGCCATGAATTTGTCCCGGACAGCAGCGGCGGCCTCGAACCTGGTATCCATGTCTTTGCCGCGCCCCCCCTGCTAACGGATCTGGTAAAGATGGCGGCGGGAGGTGGAGTGGGGGGTGGTGGCCGCAGACCCGGCGAGAGCGCCGGGCTGCACCGCAGGTGCGACCTCGCGGGGTCGGCGCTGGGACCCCGGGCCGCCGGGTGGGGGGCATTGCACGTCCCGACGCGAGGGACCTGGGGTAGCTGCCCCGCCGGGCGAGCCCCGACCCGGGGAGGGGCTCCTCCCACCTGCGCGGTTGCGCGCGCCTCCCGTCCTCCCGCCAGCCTCGCTGCGCCCGGCGTCGCCGGTCCTCGCCGGCCGGCGTCTCGCGTGTTGGCGCCCCCGACACGGCACGCCCCCCCCCATCCCCAACCTCCCGCCGCTCCCACCCACCCGTCCGTGCCCCCGCAGCCTGGGGCTGGCTTCCCAGCACCGCCGACGCGCATCTGGACAGGGAGTTTCTCTTTTCCTTGCTGGAGTTGATAAAGGGAGGAAGCCTGGGTCTGTGGGATGGACCCGGAGGGAAGTTGAGTTTCTGAAAGCAGAATCAGTGGGTCCCTCCGGCCCCGGCCCCGCTGGTCCTGTCCCCAGGGCTGAGCT
The DNA here is from genome assembly GCF_019054845.1 of Dipodomys spectabilis. Classification (NCBI taxonomy): domain Eukaryota; kingdom Metazoa; phylum Chordata; class Mammalia; order Rodentia; family Heteromyidae; genus Dipodomys; species Dipodomys spectabilis. The sequence continues at coordinate 13,402,549 of NW_024870817.1, forward strand.
GGCCTTGCTCTCAGACTGTCCCCAGGGCTGAGCTGGCCTTGCCCTGAGACTGTCCTCACCCACGCCTTGCTGGCTGAAGGTCAAGGCCAGCAGCCCGCCGCAGTCATTAAGACAGTCCGAAGGTACTCGGGACACCATTTCTTTTACAGCCAGAGCTGAAGCAAGCTTTCAACAACGCTCCCAAGTGGTAATTAAACTTTCTGGCCACTAGGATTCCTTAACACCCAAAATCTGTTCGGTCTTCTGGCAACTAGTTAAAAAAAAAAAAAGTTTTCTGGAAAGGGGCTGGTCCTTTTCCTGTTCTAAATTCACAGAGTCGGGGAGGGAATCCAGCCAGACAACCGGCATGCTACAGACTCCTGGGATCTCTAGTAGTTTACGCAGGTGATTGTCTGCCTGGCTCGAAGTCTGAATTTTCACTTGGATTACGAACAGCCAATTCTTGACTGTTTGGGGCATGAAAGTCCAGTTTGTGGTACTCAGCTGCTGTCGTTTCTTTACCAAGGAGAGTATTCCTATTGGATAGAGTGAAACAGGACAGGTCTTTTCGCCATATTATTGAGAACGGTTGCTATACATGTAAGTGCTATTTGGGTATTTCTCAAGGAATTTCAGGTTGCGATACTGCGGTAGTTTTGACGTTCCGAGAATATCAGAGGGTAAAAGTCTAAAGACGACCGTGTGACTAGGACAGTATAACCCCTTGTGAATTGTTATGTATTAATTGGTTCTCCACCTTTTTTATTATTATTATTCTGGCTGTCTTTTAAGAATATGAAACAATGAATATTCTTCCTAGAAAATGGGCATATGTATAGCACTTATTAGCCTATGGGTTAATTCACAGGGTTCAGCAGATACTGCTTAAAGACACAGAATAAAAGCACTTAGATAAATATATGAAAGTAGAGTAAATGTACTCATAACTTCAAAACTGCTTTTGAGATGGGGAATGTTGGTGGCTTTCTTGAATTTGGTTAAGTTAGAATGTTAGTTTCTATAATAAATAATGGAGAACCTCAGAAAACACTTTGTATACTTCGTGTATAACTATTAGTTATATTAACTATATCTATCTATCTATCTATATATATATATATATATATATATAAACTGCCATAGAGCAGGGCCAGAAACTTGCTTTTATGGGTGTGATTCTATTATACAGGCCCTTTTTCACCTGATACTTATCCATACTACTATATGAAAAAGGGCCTATATCCATAGTATTCATAACAGAACTGAGTCCTTCTAGACATCATTTGTCTCTTTGGCTTCAATGACATAATACTTCCGTAGTTTCTGCTCTTGTGCACACTCGTTTTCTATGTTTGCAGCAACTTTTATTATCTTCACCCACATAGCTCACTTATCTAGGGGCACTACTTTTTGCTGTCTTAGAGGAATTCACTGCCATAGTCATGAACCTTTCACCCCTCATCCTTCTTTCACTGTTAAATACTTTACCAAAGGGTTTTGCAGTTTTTATTCAGGAATATTAGTATGATCCTTAGCTTCTATCTTTTCTTATTTGAGCCATGTTGGAGTTTGAAGGTTTTTTTTTTTTTTTAATTTTTAAAGTTATCTTTAAGTAGTTGTACAAATGAGTTGTTATTCAAAAATGCAGTTGAAGTTTGAAGCATTTTATCTCCAGCATGTCTTTTACATCTCTCCAAATAACTGAAAGCAGCCCGTCTTTTCTTAATTGGATAATGAATATGAAGTCAAAAATGAATGTGGAATTAGTTTTCTTTTGAAGTTCTTGTGTTTGTTTTTGGTAAGAATAGATGAATTTGAGGAAGGTGAGCTAAAAGTGAGTTTGGGACTAAGTTAGAAGTTAGACCCAAAAGTCACCAACAATGTGTTCAGTCTTCATGAATCACAAATTGAATTTGCTGGGAACTTTAACTTAGATGTAAAGCTTCCTGGGGAATTAAAATCCATGGTTAAGAGCAAACTTAGGATCAACCCAGTATAGAAAATATAAATTCTGAAGTTAACATGAACCAGACAGTATATTATACAAAGACATGTCAGTGTCATGTAAAAACAAGATACTGAACAAGCCAGAAAGTTTTGAATTCAAGAAAGTATATACATACTTTGATTTCATCAGAATTCTAAGTTGTAGTCATAAAATTTCAAGACAAAACACATTTATTTCCCCAATTTACTTCATATACATTTATAGTCAGAATTTAATTTTTTGATCTATGAAAGTGTAGCAATTTAATTCCACAGTGTAATTAAACTGTCAGGCCCATCAGACTGTCTTTTTCTTCCATGTCACTGCCAGATACATTTGTTGTACTTACATAGTTAAAAAACTTGAACCTAAGTTTTTAAATAAATCATTATTTTTTGAAAAAAGGATTTTGTCCTAGTGTTTCAGAATGTATGAAACATGTAAATCAATGGAGGAGATAGATTTCAAAGTTGTTTTTTTTTTTCCCCTCTAGATTTTAACATGGCAGGAAGACATCAGAATCGTATTTCTCTCCCAGCAGTTCAGTCAAGTGCTCAAGTACATGCTTTTGGAAATTGCATAGACAGTGATATGCTAGACGAGGATGCTGAAGTGTACGAGCTTCGATCCAGAGGAAAAGAGAAAGTTCGAAGAAGTACATCAAGAGATAGACTTGATGACATTATTGTGTTAACAAAAGATATACAGGAAGGAGACACTTTAAATGCCATAGCCCTTCAGTACTGTTGCACAGTAAGTGGTTATTTTTCCATGTATATTTCTACAAAGGGGTTTCATGTGATAATTTAGGCGTACATATAATATACTTTGGTTAATTCACCATCTCAGAAGGTAAGTTTTAATTTTACATAAGGTAGTGCATAATAAATTATTTATTAACCAAACCCAAATTGAAATAAATCTTTTCTTCGCTTTTTTTCCTGTGCATAGATATATGTCACATTGATGGATATTAAGTTTTTACTTTTTTAAATGACTTTTTCTGATTTATTTCTAAATCTATTATTTTATCACTTTAATGTATTTATTCCTGTACATTTATTTGGTAGCTTTTGTCTTTTTAAAATTGGCATATACTACTTATATTACTCTTAGAATTTCCATAGTTTATCATCCTTCATAACCTTTTATGTCTAGCTCATTACTTCAAATAGCTGTATAATGTTCATTATGGATATTATGGATATAACAATATTATTAAGCCATTTGTATACTCATGAGTAGTCAAGGTTTTCTTGGTGTTTTATGTTGTTCAGTGACCATCAAAAGTATATTTTAGATGGTGCTACCTTATCATTGTAGGAAGATTCTGGCAAACAGGATTGCTAAATAAAGTGGAAAGAATGTTTTGATTTCAGTAGATCCTAAGGTCTGTTTGACCTATTTTATATGTGTTCATCTTTGGTCCTCAGAATATGTAAACACATTGCTATGATAAGTAGTTAGGAGTCTCATTTTTAAACATTGTTCTCATATTACAATCCAATAATATCTGGGGCTTATCTTCTATATTTACCTCCTTTTTATTTTTAACCACCTTGTTCTGGAGTTTGAAATCAAGCCCTCACACTTACATAGGAATGTACCACTTGAGCCACCAGCTTTACTTATTTTCCAGATAGGTTTCAAAATTTTGCCCGGGGTCATCTTCAGACCATGATTATTATATTTTTGCCTGCTGTGTAGCAGAAACTGTACATACCTGTGTTATTGAGATGAAGTCTTGCTAACTTTTTGCCTGAGCTAGCCACTTGAACTGTGATCCTCCCTATCTCTCCCTACTGTACAGCTGGTATTATAGGTGTGAGCCACCACAGCTGGCCTAAACAGAATGTTCTGAAATTACACATACAACCACCTGTTGTTCATTTTTTAAATGAACTTCTTAAATTCTTCTAATGACTTATAATAGTTACAAAGGAGATATTTCCTAGAATATTGTCAATATTGACATTTTAAAAATAAGACATTAGAATATTCTTTTAAGTATAAATTCTAAATACCATCAGGATTTTCTACCTGAACTCTTTATAATGCACACATAGATATATACGAGAACTTTAATATTGTGAAATCAGTATTCACCTTTTAATATTTTTATCCCCAGAATTTTTTATAATGTAAAATGCTTTTATACCTGACAAATGGTTTACTGCTTGTCTCATATTACTCTGCAATAGGAACACATACATTTATAAATGTCTGCATGTATATGTTTGTATAACTTATCAAAACAAATGTATTGCAAACTTTGATTTGAAAATTTAATGAACTAAAGATATTTTAATGTTTCAATATTTGAAATGCATTTTTTGATGATGAAGGGCTAGTACTTGTTTTTCTTCCCTAACTTGTTCATATATGGTAACACTATTCTTGTAATTAAATCAGAAAATATCTGATTTCATTTTTTAGGACAAATATACCTGTAAGTAAGCGTTTCGTAGAGAAATAAGTGTCTGAATGTATCTTAGAAGGTTAGAAAGCCAACATTAAAATTGATGTAGATCTGAGAGAAAAGTGGTGCAGTAGCTTTATTGGAGAATGTCTTTAGTTTTCCTTAAATGAGCCTGGAAAGTTGGGTGCTGGTGGCTCAGGCCATCAGTTCTGTAATCAGGACACTGAGATCAGAGGATCAGGCGTGGTTCAAAGCCAGCCTGAGCAGAAAAATCCATCAGTCTCTTACCTTCAGTTAACCATCAAAAAAACCAACCAAACAAAAAAAGCCAGAAGTGGAGCTGTGGCGGTGGTAGTGTGCTAGCCTTGAACACAAAAGCCCAGGAATAGTGCCCCAGGCCCTAACTTTAAGCCCAAAGATCAAAACAAAAAAAGAGAGAAAAGAAAAAAAGAACCAGAAAATTCCTCTTAGGAAAATTTGAAATGCCACTCAAGAATTGAATATAGATTGTGTTTCCAATGAGGCAAAATAAGAGTGTTTTGGCATTTGACAGTGGTGTGTAGATTTTGAGGAGAGAGAATGAATAATAGGTGTTTCGTTAGGTATTTCAGTAATGAGTAGAGAGATTATTGGAATAATTCAAATAAAGATAATCAAGATTTGGAGTAAAATAACTGGTAAGAACGGAGAAGATAGCAATAGAAAGTGTATTTTGTGAAAAAAAATCACAGGATGTATTAATGTGATTTATTATTTGAAAGGAAGAATGTTTAGCCATATGGTACATGTAATCCCAGCTACTCAGGAGGTGCATACTGGAGGATCTCAATCAAGTATTAGGCTAGTCCATGCAGAAGAGTAGATTGTATTTCAAAAACAAAACAAAAACAAAAGGGCTGAGTGCAGCTCAAGTGTTAAACTGCTTGCGAGTCGCAGTTCTCAGTACTGGATGAATACAATAAAAGGAAGAAAGATGAAAGCTGATTAATTTAACATTAGAGGATAGATGGCATTTGGGAAAGTTGATTGCAGTGAATTAGCAAATTAAGATAAATAATGCTACTTATGATGGGAGCTTCACTATCAAAGAAATACTAAGCTTATCAAAGGACTTTTAATTTTAAGATTACAGTAAGTAGTGTTATCTTTCATGATTGTCTTAAGAATTATTTAAAACAGACCATTTATAAAGCAGTAATGAGAGGAATACATAATTCAGGATTGAAATCCTAAATGTAATCAAGGCAGGTTTGCATAACAAAACATTATTACATATACTCAGATGAACCTAGATAGATGCTAGAGTCTTGAGCAGTTACTAGTTAGAGTGTAATAACAAGTAAAAGAGCATTTTACTGGTGTTTTGTTAATGAATCTTCATTTACTTTAAAACAATGCAGTCCCTAACATGACAGAGCACCCTATCTTTACTGTCTCATCCACTTATTCTTCTGCTTTCTTCCCCTACTGCTCTGTACATCTTTCCAACGTGACTCTACATCCTCGCAGCACTGAGTATACTGTCCTCTATTCCTTCCTAAAAATGGTCTGATGCTGCAGGTTTTTTATTTTTCTACTAATATTTAGTAACAGCTGACATACTATAGGTCACTGCTTATGTTCTTCGTAACATTTACATCAACCCTATAAAGTAGTAGTATTACTGACATACTTCCCTCCCACCTCCTGCAAGAGTATCATGCTTTAAACCCAGATATCCATGCTTTTAATCACCAAAGGATACTGCCTTGCTGTCCACTTCTTTTTTCACTCTCCTCTGTGTATTTCTCTTACTCAACATAACTCTCAGATTTTAGCATTTCTTAGGGATCTTTCCATGCACTTTTTTCTCCCATCCTTTTTTCTAGAGAATCCATCCAATTGTGAGAGCATTCTGAGTTTCAGATGTATCTATTCTACTGTTTACTGAACATCTTTTACTTGTATGTCTCAAGCACCTCAAAGCCAATGTAATTGTATTCTTTCTTAGTCTCTAGTGTTCTGTAATGTAGTTAGCAGCATCTCATTCAGGGATTTGACCAAACTAGAAATCTTAAATTCCATTCTAGACTCACTTTACCTCTCAGCTGTCATTTGGGTGATACATGTTCCAAGCATAGATTGATTAAAGGATTAATTGGAATGACAGATGGGGCCAATAACTTAAAGGCAGTGAGATAGTACGGTATACCAATTGCTAATCTGAGAGGCATTCCTCTCTTCCTCATCACAAAATAATCAGTGGAGGATTGTAAAATACATATAGGGAAAGCAGATGGCTGGTCTTGGAGGTAGTTGGATAAAGCTTTTACTCGGAGGGGTTTAGGAAAAAAGCAGTTTTGAAGATGAGTGAGAAGAGGAAAGTTGGTATATTTTATTCCAAGATATATGTTTTCACACACCTTTTAACATATTTGAAAATACAATGATGACATTTTCATTGATCTTGGTATTATATTTTCCCTTTAGACATAGGTAAAATAATAGTTCATCTTAGAGTTGATGGCATCTTAGTTTTGACATAATACATACTTTTAATTGGGTAAGTGAACACTTGTCTATTCTCCAATTGCCAAATTGGAATAAATATAAATATCTGTAATTCTTCACATCAGAACTGTGGTATTTATGCATGGTGTACATAGATAAACAGAAAAATATACTAGAATATACTTCAGTAGTTTTTAAGTAGTTGATTTCCTGAGATTGGTAGGGCAAAAGTATTTTAAAATTCATATCTTACAAGGAAAATTAAAATCTCTGGATATGGTAACTTAACATTGCCAAGAATTAAGCTTGTTTGGTATCCCCTATCCAGTTCAGTCTCTCCCTGTCCCCAGTCTCTTCTTAAAAAGTTAAGTAGATGAATGACAGTTGTTGCCTACTGTTTGCCTTACAATTCAGTTGATTGCTGTTTTTCCTTTTTTTACAGGTAGCAGATATAAAGAGAGTAAACAATCTCATCAGTGATCAAGATTTCTTTGCCCTTAGGTCTATCAAAATTCCAGTTAAGAAGTTTAGTTCATTGACTGAAACATTGTATACTCCAAAAGGAAGACAGGCTTCCCGTCCTTATGTTCAATATGCTCCTGAACCACAGGAAATTTTGCCAGCTGATTCTCTCTCTTCCAGTGACTCAGCTGGTAGCTTTTTAAAAGAAGTAGACCGAGACATAGAACAAATAGTGAAGTGTACAGACACCAAGAAAGAGAACCTTAATGAGGTAGTATCTGCTTTGACAGCACAACAAGTCCGTTTTGAACGTGATAACAAAACCACACAACGCAAGGATCCCTACTATGGAGCAGATTGGGGAATAGGTTGGTGGACAGCTGTAGTGATAATGTTGATAGTTGGTATTATAACACCAGTATTTTACTTGCTGTACTATGAAATTTTAGCTAAAGTAGATGTTAGTCATCATTCAACGGTGGACTCTTCTTCACATTTGCATTCTGCAGTCACACCTCCATCACAGGATAGGGAAATGGAAAAGGTAATTGTTCCAACCAAAGAAGTACATATTGACCAACAAGACGACCATAAACTGTATAGTCAAGATTCTCAGTTGCCTGTTGCTCAACACAAAACATAGCACTTAGCTCACAATCACTGTGTTAATGATCACATACATCTGGAATGTGTTGAATCAGTTATACCCAGTAACCACTTCAGATGCAAAATTTGGGGAGATTGAGGTGCTTTTCTTACCTTCCTAAAACTTTTGAGCCATTTAAAAGGACTGTGTTATCAAATTGCTACAGTTGAAATTTCTTTTAGTGAGCAGGCAGTCCATCTGTTAATAAGAACTTAAAATATGAATTTAAATGTGTTTAGGAAATTCTTGGAATATTGTATCAGTTTCATTACTCAAGACTACTTATGTTTAAGTTTTATCTTTTAAGTCATTATTTTGGATTAAGTTTGTGTTACATTTGTGAAATATAATGATAGTCTCTGATGTCTGCAGCTAAAGAAAATTATCTACTGTGACCCACCAAAAAATTTAGTTGCCAAAACTATGATTCTAAAATTATTTGATAGCAAGTAAAAACTCATATTTGAAATTTTAAAAACATACTTCTGTAGCATATGTACTATGAAATCATAAATAGAAACAAATGGAAACATAATGTCTAATTTATGTAACAAGAAACTAGGACATTGATTAAATATTTTGAAGGCCCCAAAATACTGTGCTGTGGTTGGCAGTTGCCATTTGGTGATAAGAACACTGGAATAGGTAAGATCTAAAAATTTTTTGTCTCTTAAAAAATGCTTTAAGACAGACTTTTTAACCTCATCTGTTTCTGTTTTAAAATAATACTTGTCTCTGGTATTTCAAAGTACTTTGTTAGTTCCTTGGTGAAAAGTGACATACATACACAGATTAGCATTCTTACATACTGTGATAAAGCCTTAATTATATTTAATGCCTTATATTAGTTTATGTAAGTTTATAACCACTTTAAAATGAAAAATAAGAGTTAGATGGTCCAATCAGATTCATAGGCGGTCCGTCATTACATAAAGCTGTGTAAATTTATCTCTACTTTCTCTAGAAAGCACAAGTTAATGGGGTTTCTGCCTCTGGTGTCTGGCAGGAAATATTAACATTTTTTCCCCTAATTAACAGTGTAAAACTGAGGAATACAGATGAGAAGTGTAAAGATAGAATGAATACTTCGTAGTTTTGTGGATCAGCCACAGTCTGGCTAAATAAGAATTTGTATACAGGTTCCCTCTTTTTTTAAATGTGTGTTTTTAAAATATAGCTAAAGTGATTCAAAATGAGATTTGATGAGTCTGGATTGCCTGTTTTTGCATAATAAAGTATACCTTAAGATATATAATGCCATCTCATTTTCTGGGCATTATATCCTAACATTTAATGTTTCTCCCTTTTGATCAGTCCTTTTATATCTCAACTGCCAATTTTTATACAGTTATGTGCATAAATATTTATGGTAATTAGGGTTTATATACTTTCAAGAGGAAAGCCCGGGAAAGGAACAGGAGAAAGAAATTACTTTTAATATCTGGTATGTATCAGAAAATTACCAAAAAAGTGTTTAGTAAGAAATTTTAATGAGTCAATCCTTTCAGTAAAGCTTTTAGTTAAAATAATTTGTTTTAATGTGCCTTGGGTATCTTCGATGTGGAGCGTTATCTTTATACTCAATGTTAACTGGCCAGTTTACGTTCTATTTATTAAGCCTGCTGAAAAATTAAGTCTTAAGGTAGAAAGACAAGATTATTTTGGGGTGGATCAGGCTAGCTGTCATTTGAAGAACTTCCTTTACAACAAATTGATTAGAGTCTGATTCCTTTTGGCTCATTTTACTTTGTCACAACTGTGTGGTTACTTCTTTTTAAAATCAGAGGGTGTTCATCTGTCTTACAGAGTGTCCTTTTTGAAGGAAATGTAGCATTTATACTTTATGAAACAATAGTTTTTTCTCTTTTAATTAAATATTTTGATCAGTTGAATATAATCCAAAATATTCTATATGCAGAACTGTAGTTGAATCTTTTTTAAAAAGGAAATTAAGCATTTAGTCGATTTAGAATTTTAGTTTTCAAAACATATTACTGAGTACACATTAAATTTGTAACAAATGCAAATTATATTGTATACCCAAGTAATTTTTAAGTACACTTTAATTGTGTTGAAATCCTCATTTGAATTGACTTGGAAGCTATACATTAGTTTTTACATGTGTATTTTTTTCCTAAATGTAATTTATAAAACTTAATCACTGCATTTGGTTCATCTAAACATTTAAAGTTGCAAGTGAAGAAGAAATTGGTATTTTGGGACCAAGTTCTTTTTTTGTTGTTGTTAATTTTAAGTCTGAGTAGATGTGACTAAGGTTGTTTTGAATTATTGAATGGCCACTAAAATTTTTGCTCTCTTCTAGGAAAAAGAAATATGTCCTGCTGGCCATAAGAATTAGAAAGAAGGCTGTAATGTCATCTGGAAATAATCTCCAGATGACTTGATTTTTAAAGTCATTCTTTTTGGGGGGCTCTACCTGATTTTTTAATGTCATAAAAAGTTCTTTAAATGAACCACTAGTTAGTGGTTCTTTTTAAAAAGATTACTTTTAAGATGACCTAGTTGGAAATATGAAGGATATAGTAATATCATGAAGCAAAGATCCAGTATAGATAAAAGTGTTACAGGGTAAAGGTGTAATTTTTAAAATCTATATTTAACTGGTGCATTATGGGAGTCATTCTCACTTTGAATTACAGCAATTTTGCTCAGGAAATCAGTATTTTTCTTCTAAGTATGTGCATATTGCACTGATAGATCACAGAAATAAATGAATGCCTTATTTAAATAATTTTATGTATGCAAAAGCTATAAACCTTTTCTATAATGTATTTTATATCGTAAAATGTAAGAGAACATTATGGTAGCATATACAACTGTAAAAAATAGTTTTAAAACTTTTTGCCCCCATTGTTTTTCATATTTTAAAAGATATGCAAAACGTAATAAAGGTTTCTATTTTATTATTTAATCTGGAATGCAACCTGGTGAATTTAATTAAATAAGGCAAACCTCTTCTGCTCTACTTTCAGACTGTTCTAAATACAGAGATACTGGGTAAAATACATCCAGTTACCAAGGTTTACAAATTCCATTTCCTACTTGTTACATTGAGACAAAATTCAGTCCATTATAGGATATGTCTTTGGAGCCTCTTCCACAGGAAAGACTTAGTGAAGTATGTTTTCCAAGTTACTTATTAAAGCTCTGGATCTGTCATATGAAATACTCTATCTGTGCATTTTATTGTAACAAAAAGTTCTTCAAGAATATTATTATTTTACAATTTACATACAAGCAGAAAGAAGTAAGAAAATTACTTAAGAACTTTTATTTAACAGGAAATCGTATTAGTTATTCCATGTATCTTATCTTTTTCCATATTTAAAAGCATGTTGATCTTAAGGTTGTGTTTACAGCCTTTTTAAGTAAATTTTTACCACAGAAACAAATAACCATATGAAAACAAAGCCATTGACATTGTTCACTTGAAGGGAAATATCAACAAGAAACCTCCAAATGTTTTAGTATTTTCTGATAACTTTAATCCAAGAAACCAATTATCAGGTTTATTATCTATTCTCTATTATCTGTTACCTTAGTTTGTTACTCTTAATTGGTTTTCCTAATCATATACTCAGTTTTCTTTTGTCCGTGGTAGTGATTTAAGAAAATATTTGTATAGGCATCCTTGTTTATAAATAGTTACTTTAACTAGTTTTTCTCCCAAATGAAAATTAAAAGGCAGCTACTCAGAAGGCTGAGAAAAGTCTGATTAACCAGAAGAAGCTGGAAGCAGACATGTTACTCAAGAGGTAGAGTGCTAACCTGGAGCAAAAAAACAATCATGTTCAGCATAAAAGTATCAATAGTAAATAGACATTTATTTTGTAAGAATTTAATGTGTAAACAAATACAGAATAATAATATAACATTCAGTTTTGGTTGTTACAAAGACATTTCAAAGAATCCTTTTAAACGATAGTAGGAAGCTATTTCTGCAAAGTGATGTTTGCCTCCCTATTGAGTAACTTCACAGTTTCAGATCGTAAGCCCTCAAACCAAGATAATGTAATCTGGAAAGCCTCACAATGAGTAGGTTTTAAAATTGTAATATCTTTCAAGGGGGAAAAGAAATGTGCTTGCTTAAGAAGAAATGGTAGAGCTGGGTGCCTATGGCTCCTAGCTTCTTAGAAGGCTAAGATCTGATGGCGGTTTAAAGCCAGCCCAGGCAGGAAAGTCCATGGGACTCTTAACCTCTAACTAACCATCAAAAAGCTAGAAATAGAGCTTTGTCTCAAAGTGGTAGAGCACTAGCCTTGAACACAAAAGCTCAGGGACAGCATCTAGGCTCTGATTAAAAGCCACAGGACTGACATCCACACCCCACTCCCACACTCAGATGATTGAGGCCTCCCAGAGTAAACGGCTATCCTACACCCTACAGGACTACACCAGTCCAGTGAAGACTGCAAACTAGAGAAAAAACTTTACTGTATTTGCCTCATTCAAAGGTTACCAATATCAAGATTTATTGTACTTAACAAACTGACATAATGAAACCCCTTTGTACAACTACATACAGATACATTTCTTGTTATGAATAAAACACAAACTAAAGGTTACCTATAGAACTGTAATAAAGCAAACGAACAAAATCATAAAAGGTAAGATTTCTTTTGACTAAATGGTATTTGGCTCTTGTTCCAAAGGAGGTAAAGAGAATGAGATACCTATGTTAAATATTTCCAAATGACAACTTTGTCATTATTATGGGAAACTCTTCGTGAGGTCTCTAACATATTACAACTTTAATAAGACTTAATCAGATTTCCCTGTAGAACCTTAATTTTTGTATAAGTTCCTTCAAGCAAAAAGTCATATGCATGATCAGTACAGCACTAAACAAGATGGGATCTTAAAACCACCTTGAATTATTTGAGGAAGTATATTGCATTCAAAGTGATTTTTTTCCTGAGCATTATAAAATTGTATGAGACAATACAAATTGTCTCCACAAATACAAAATGGGAAAAATCCATAAACATACTTTATGAGGAAAACATTTGTTTCTCAACATTGTTTTGTTACCTTTTAAGAGTGTGTGTGTCTGTGTGTAATCTGGTTAGTATTTAAACAATTTTTATAAGGAATTTTACAAATGAAGAAACTAAGGCACAGAAACAACCAAGCACAGTTTCAAGGTTGAATTTAGTATTATAGGTAAAAAGATAATGAAGGGTTCCAGTTCTCTTCTCAGTTAGAAAGTAATGGCTGATAGACCTTCCAGTGGTAAAAGTAAATTTAACTTTCTTTTGGTAATACTAGCAAATCATTTTTTGAAGTATATAACAAAAACTTCCTTGACTATATGAAGTTCCTTGAAAATCTTTGGCATTTTAAAGTCTTTGGAGGCTGAGGTGTCTGACATTTTCCCCCCCAAAATATAAAATAGCAGAGAAACTAGCTTGTAACTTAAAAAAGATCAGTCTTCATTTTGAAATGACCTGAGCTCATTCTGCATTGTTATATCAACAATGAATCCTGTGAAACATAATATGGGCCTCTTCACCAAGTTCACATGCAAACATTCTCCTGTGAAGTTCATACTTTAAAATCTTATTTTCCAACCAGTACTTTCCTGTCCACACACATAAAAGAACAGAATTAAATAGGATATAGTCTAACCTTTTATAAGCCCAATGATTTGCAGATGTCAAAGTTACTACAGTGAGACCATTAATGCATATATTGTAGGACCCAAAGTTCTTCCCAAAGTCAAGTATGTCTAAAATGCACCCCATGTGAAAACCTCTGTGCTCACTGAGATGGTAACTGGGAAATTGTTTATCTCAAGTTGATATGTTTCCATGAATTTGTTTGCTATCACAAAACCTCTCATTTCCTAGGTGTGTAGGAAGAGCTTGGTGGGTTTATGTAGTATGACTCACTGTACTAATATAGAACATACCATGTAAAAGTAAAAAATAATTTTCAAGTTTCTATGTTTTTAAAGTGCTCTGTGTGCTGAATTAGTAGAAATCCATTCTGAGTAGTAACTTTACAAAAATATCAGCAGTTAATGGCTTTGTTCAAATATGAACACAGATAAAGAGATGTTAAAACTAAGAATGCATTAGCATACATAAAGATGGCAGAGGTGTTCAGGAGGAATGTCAGGATGCCAGACAATAAGGTATCTTGAGCATAAACAGTGATTCTACATGTTTTGATATTTGTCAGTTAAAACAGGAACACAAATAAGATATATAACTCATTCCTTATCAGAGATAAAACACAAATCAAGTTTCAAAGGCTTTTGAGATGTTTCTTGACTAATAGGTTGCTTCATCCATGTTGTCATCACTGTCTGCACCAAAATCATCTCCATTATCAAAGTAGGAGTTAATGTAGTCATTTTCCTAAGTGATAAGATACATTTCTTAGTAAATAATGAGAAAAATTACTTCTAGAAAACACATTGTAGATTGCCCCATAATGTAGAAAAGCCAAATTTTACTCTCGAGAATGCTTATCAAATCCTCAATTCAATGGGAAGTTATCACAAAATTTCAACTAATTACTAAAGCGGGCACAGAGACTAAATCTAGAAAGGCTTTACTTTAATGGAACTCCATTTCTATTCCTCGCTCCTCCTCAAACTCAAAACATACCTCATTTCTCTAATAGGCTAGAGAGGATTTTTATTTTTAAATCAAGTGTAGTTTATATATAAATCCACTGATTTAAGCCCACTGTCTTGAACGTTACTTTGCTCGAGTTCCTCACCTACTAGAATTCCCAGTTTATAGTGCTTTTGTGATAGAAAAATCTTGATTTCAACAAAGATATGTCCAGACTCAAGTAGAGTTAAATATTCTGTCAATAGAATATTCCTAAAACAAGTTTATCTTAGAATACTGGCTGCTAGAACCTAGCAGCATCAGCCCATCAGTGTAATCAATGGGAGTCTTAATAGTTGATAAAGGAATCTTAAAAAGGAAAGTAAATCATTGAACAAATTATTAGCTGGCAAGTCATTTAGAAACAGATAAAAATGGATCCACAACCCTCTCTTTTTTTTTTCCTATGGTGGGGTCTGAACTCAGCCTGGGTGCTGTCCCTCAGCTCTTTCGCTCAAGGCCTAGTGCTCTACCATTTAAGCCACAGAGTCACTTCCCACTTTTTCTGCTTATGTGGTGCTGAGGAATCGAACCCAAGGCCTCAGGCATGCAAGGCAAGCACTCTACCACTAAGCCACCTTTCCAGCCCCCAAACCCCTCTTTAAATCCACATTAATTTCAACAAAAGAATACAAAACAATATGTAAGAAAGAGTCACAGGAGGAGTAATTTGAAGTGAAGAAATGGTTCAGTCTGGTAAAAAGCTGACAAATGAAGGCAAAGATGATCAGAATGGACAGGAAACTCTTGGGAAGTGCTTAAAAGTCCCAAAGAGACCAACTAAGTTACCTTGCTCAAAAATACCTTGAGTGACTACAGCTTAGAAATACACCCAAAACATGGAATCCAGCCCATCAGACACCTGAGGATGGATTACCAGTGTAGTCTTACAGAAATTCCAACATACTTTGGAATTTGAAACACGTTGTCACTGCAGAGATTTTATTCCAGACCTATGAATTAGTCCTCTGTCAACTATTGACATGCAATTTTATGTTAATAAAGCTTAATTGCATTAATCTGATCAATTTCCATCCTTCCTGGACTTTCACTTACAAAGATTTCTTTCAAGTTACTTTGTCTCCTATATTATTTCAATGTTGTCTCACTATGGAGTTGATGCTATCCTAAACTCAAGATCTGCAGCCACCTTCCAAATGCTAGGATTATAGACATGCTATGACCTCAGGAATGGTTTTTGTTTGCTGATTTTAGTTATAAACCATATCTGATTCCTTATTAGATAATTCCTAAAGTTAGCAACTTTACCTCCTCTTGCTCTTCTTCATCATACTCCTCCTGATCTGCAGCATCATCGTCGTCATCATCACCTTCTTTACTTTTCTCTTTGCTTCCTTCTTTCTCTTCATTTTCCTCATCTGATTTCTCACCATCACCTCTCTTCTCCAATTCCTGGTATAAACGAGTTTCATTAATTGATGTGGAAACTTCTAGCCTTAGCTTCCCTGTCCCACTTGAAGAGTACACTGTTACAGATCACCTTCTTCTAATCTCCCCTCCCCTCCACCTCCAGACACTACAACTAGTTAAAGCAAGAAAGGGAGAGGCTCCCTGTCCTGTCAGTATACTAGGATGTCCAATTCTGCTGCTTAAACATTAGGTCTCAGGTAACACTGGAGATATTGGCTCTAATACCTAATGCCTTATTTTTATGACTCATAGCCTAGGACCTAAAATATTTGGCATGATAGAGAGGAAACTTCAGACTGTTTGGTTTTCCTTGTAGCATTAAAAAAAAGAATATAATGTCTTAAAATATCTACGGTTTAGTTTGTAAGTGAGATTGTTGAAAACTACTATCAAATAACTCTGGGATAAAACTATCGAGTGGCAGATGATCTGCCATCCCTTACTGCTTTACTTTCCAGTCCTAGAAGTCTTTGCCTCCTAAGTATAAAAACTTATTTTTCTTTCCTTCCTTCCTTCCACAAGCCATGCTTCCAGTCTTACTTTTGGCTGGTTATGCTGGAGAGGTTAAGAAAAAAAGACTAAGGAAAAAATCTCCAGGAATTTTCTGCTTGGGCTGGCTTTGAGCTGCAGTATTCCAGCTCTCAGATGCTGGAATAGCTAATACTTTACCAGTATGAGTGACTAGCACCTCGCTGTTTTTTTCTGTTTTAATAAAATCATAAATAAAAAGGCCTGAAACCTGTTTGTACACTTAAAATGGAATCATAGTACTCCATTTATTTAACTTTGTGCAAAGTACACTCTGCATCTGAAAAAAAGTCATGCTATTTTAATCCATAAATAGCAACAAAATTATTCAAATAGGTTTTGTCAAATATATAAATTTTATAAATATCTAGACATCGATCTGTGTGTGTGTGAGAGAGAGAGAGAGAGAGTGGGGGAGGGGTCTTAGTAGAGTTTGAATTCAGTGCCTTGTACTTGCTGGGCACACACTCAAGTTTTAGAGTGTGTTTTGAGCTACACCCGAACCCTTTTTGCTTTTAGTTATTTTTCAAAGAGGTCGTAATTATGCATGGGCCATTCTAGACAATGATGCTGTTAGTTATGACAGGTGTGCACCCAGATTTTTACTGCTTTTATTTATTTTTATTTTATATTTTACATTTTATTGCTTTTTATTTGCTGTAAAAAACTTTTTGCCTAGGCTCACCTTGAACTGCAAGCATCTGGGTCTTAGCCACCAGAGTAGCTAGGATTATAGGTGTGCCTATATAGGTGTGCATGCCTGTGGTAAAAATATTTTTTAAATACAGAATTCATCAGTGTGACCATAGAAAGTAAGAAGTCCCTATTTTTCTACTACTCATACTTCAAAAGTCACTAAAGGACTTATTTTCATTTCTACCACACAGATCCAAATTAAACCTAGAAATACTTGAAAAGACTGACAAAAACATTTATGATGTAACTTTCTTTATAATCCCTGAACTCACTTTGTTTCAAGATTTCATTCCTTCTGCATTAAGATACGAAGTTTGGGCTATTCTACCTAGTACTACTCTCCATGTTCTCTTCAAGAGAGTTTACTGTCTAAACTGAGTATCCTATAGATTCAAGAAAAAATACAACATGAAAAACTTTGCAAACAGTTCATTTCTAGGTAGGAAATAATTTTTTTTTATCTCAAATACTACACAGGCACCATGTAGAGGTTCCCTTGTATGTCATGAAAAAAATAGGAAGTTAGGGGTTGGGAAGATGGTTTAGTGGTAGAGCGCTTGCCTTGCATGCATGAGGCCCTGAGTTTGATTCCTCAGCATCATATAAGCAGAAAAAGCCGTAAGTGGCTCTGTGGTTCAAGTGGTAGAGCACTAGCCTCGAGCTAAAGAGCTGAGGGATAGTGCCCAGGCCCAGAGTCCAGGCCCCACAACTGACAAAAAAAAAAAAAAAGTTAATATGCTAGCGCCCTGCTATCTAATTATTAATAAAATTTGACTACATGTTTGACTTCTCTCCATCCATCCATATTTTGTTCTAGTAAAAGCTGAAACTTCTTTTGCTGATGAACACTCACAGTCATGTGGAAAAAATTTTGCTCTATGGAATTTCCAAACTCACTGGGATTTCTAGATTGAAAATTTGTAGTTTTAATGATATGAGTCCTGGGAAAGGTGTTAAGTGTGTGCAATAAAAGAACACCATCCATTTTGAGGAGAAGCCCCACCCTGTGGTGCAGATTAGTTTTCTTTGCAGCATGCTACAAACATTTGAGGAAGCATTAAGTATAGGCCTTCAGTACTATTGATCATTCCACCAGTTAAACCTGGTAGTTTTGAAATACTGCCTTTATGAACCCCCAAGAAATGGTCCAAAAATTAAATAGTAAACCTAGTAGTTTCTACCACCAAATATCTGCCATTTTCGTCCAGTAAATAACTATTTAAACCTTTGATTTCCTCATCAAAATTTTATGGATCAGAGCACCCACCTTTATTTGTTGTTACAAACTCTTAAGGATGCATTGTATGGAAAGATCCCATCAATGAGCTTGGCATAAAGTTCTCAGTCAGTGTAGCTACTATCATCATCATGGTCATTAATGCACTGACAGTGGAAGGGACACTGGTGTGACTCACATGGGACAATGTGGCAGTAGCCCATTTTCCTTCATACAATGTACAAAACTACTGACTCACCAAGTCCACGTCTAGAAATGCACCCTTGTCATGTGAAATGACATACTTTAATAGTGAAATAGTAAAAGAAAAATGTACATCAGTGAAGCATTAATTTAATAAACAGTGCTCTTATTCATACTGGACAGCCTGAAAGAGAAAGAGGCAACTTGATGGAGAAACCAAGTCCAAGATCGTTTATGAAAGGATAAAATGAAAATGCAATAAAGTGTGATACCACCTTTTGTAATTTAAAAGGGAAAATTCTGTATCTGTTATACATACAATATTCTTGAAAAGACATATAAAAGATTAGTAAAGGCTGTCTAAAACACAGAAATAAATGACTAGAAAAGGGACAGCAGGACATCCAACTGAACTTTATGTTGAATTTCTTTTTTTTTTTTGTCGGCCATGGGGCCTGAACTCTGGGCCTGAGCACTGTCCCTCAGCTCTTCAGCTCAAGGCTAGCACTCTACCACTTGAGCCACAGTGCCACTTCTGGCTTTTTCTGCTTATGTGGTGCTGAGGAATTGAACCCAGGGCCTCATGCATGTGAGGCAAGCACTCTATCACTGAGCTACCTTCCCAGCCCCAACAGTGAATTTTTAAATAAGTTATTTTTATAGGAATGATTCCCATAAGGTCTTCCACGACAGAATTTTCTATTCATAAGACACAGATCAACAACAAAAAAGCATTTTGAAGTATGTGACCACAAACATGAAGAAAAGTGAGAATTTCTTTCTAAGAACCACATTTTAAATATATATGGTTTTCAAGCTTTGTTCTACCCTGAATACTTGATTATGAGAGGAAAATGGGGATATGGTAGAGCCTTGTGGGATAAGTCAAGGTGCCAAGTCAGTGGCCACGAATAGGAATGATGCTCCACACCTCCAACTACCAAAGTTCAAATCTTGTGCTAGGCTCTCTTCTGCCAAACCATATACTTAGAAAGTATGAGAAGGTTGAAGAAAGTCATCAAAAAGAGGTGTGAAAATTTTACATTCTCCAATTCATTTGTATGGTAATAAGAAAACGTTACCTCTATTTTTTTCAACACATCTGCAGCATTAGTGACTGAAGCCCCTTTGCCTGGATCTTTTGCCTTTTTGGATTTCAGGCCCACTGAAATAAAACCACGAGTTAACATATTTTATTCTATAACAGTAAATGTGATTATATTTCTGTGCCTTTTCATATTCTGTCCAGCACAATGATTGTCATAACAGAAGTATAATTTTCAGAGTGAATTATTACTCTTCCCAAAGAATAAAATAAAGTATCACACCTCATCAATTTCCAATGAACATACGATAATCACTCATAGTCATAGACTTATTAGGTCTTGAAATTTGGTACTAACAAAAGAAAAAAAATGTAAACATACACATTGGTATTTTTATACACAACATAAAATTCTATTTTACCAGTTCCCCGATTTTACAACGTATTTCTTAATAACCCAGAAAATAACCAATATAATCATAAAAATTTTTCAAGTATGCAAAAATTGAAAATACGAAAATCATTGTAAGTTTCATAGCATTTCGTATTTCCAGTTAAAAAAGGTCAAATAAAGAAACAACCCCTCCAAATTAATAACAGCAACAAAAACTTTTTTTTTTTTTTTTTTTTTTTGCTGAAGAGCAAAACAATCAAAATGCTAGGTCTATTTTCAGAAAAAGTATTCAGAACACGGAGCCTAACTTTAGATGGACAGTTCTATAATTAATAGAATTTCAGCAACAACCTCTTCCTACCTGGATCACTATCACGTTAATCAATGTACCTTTTTTACAGTGTTTCCTTGGCAACATCTCTCTTGGGAGCCTTCTCCAATCTACATGTACAATGGAAATAGAAAAATTTCAGTTTCCTTTGGGAGTCACTGATATTGTAAACAATGAAGACAAAACACAAGAACAACAACGCAAAGACAATGGAATTTCTTACTATCTGATTGTACAGTGGATGTTTTTACCCACAAACAAATTAAGTTTATTAAAATTTTGGAAGGCGCAATCAAGTTTGTTGGAAATAATCTTAACGGGTTATTTTTGGGGACATTAGCATAGTAACAACTTTTGTTAAATACTGTTTATTTCTTGAATACTTGGAATTTTGTAATCTGTCTGTGGTTGACATATTATTATTTTATAACAAATTTTCTTTAAAAGTTAAAGTACATGGCCATAATACTAACACGTGAAGAGCAAGATTAAACAATTCTAATAATTAGCTGAAAACTAAAAATACAAATGGCAGTGGAAAATATACCAACCAAGGATTTTTTTTTCCTGAAAGATTCCTAAATAATTTTTCTATGAAATTTCTTTAAGGAGTCTTAAACATTCAGGGTCTTAAACATGAAAGGCAAGAGTTGTACTGCTGAGCTACAATGCAGCCCCACATTCTTTTCACTTCTGAGTAGAGAGATAAGTAGAAAACTGAATCTACATAAAAAATAGATTTAAAAAGATTGTTTCATAAAGAAATCTCAGTGTTTGCTCAAAACAGTTAAATTATAAGTTATTTTACATGTACTAATAAATTTTGCTTCAAATATATTTTAGTTTTTATTAGCTACTCATAGATGACCATGAGGAAGAACATAAAATCATTCCAGAGTTGACTATTAATGATGTAGAGTAAGAGAGAGATTTCTAAGGGACCCCAACCTTATCAATGACCAACAGCAAAATAATGAAATTCATTAAAATTTCTTTTTAAAAAGTTGGGGGCTTTTTAAAAAGAGGGAGCTGGGAAGGTGGCTCAGTGGTAGTGCTTGCCTTGCATACATGAGGCCCTGGGTTCGATTCCTCAGCATCACATAAGCAGAAAAAAGCCAGAAGTGGTGCTGTGGCTCAAGTGGTAGAGCGCTAGCCTTAGCTGAAGAGCTGAGGAACAGTGCCCAGGCCCCAACAACAACAACAAAAAAGTTGGGGAGGAGCTGCGCTCCAGTGACTGGTGCCTATAATCATAATCATAGCTACTCAGAAGACTGAGATCAAAGGATTAAGATTCAAAGCAGCCTGGGCAGGGGAAAAAGTCCCTGAGATTCTTAACTCCAATTAAACACCAAATGCCAGATGTGGAGCTGTGGTTCAAGTGGTAGAGCACCAGCTTTGACCATAAAAGTTCAAGGACAGCACCCAGACCCTAAGTACAAGCCCTAGGACCAACACACAGACACAGACACAGACACACACACACACACACACACACACACACACAAAGGTGGGGAGAATAAGAAAGTATAATATAGAAGGTCAAAGTACATTATATGCGTGTATGGAAATATCACAATGAAACGCCATTGTATAATACAAGCTCATAAAAATAACACAAAAACAAAATCTAACAACTATTTAATTAAAGGCCTTAAGATTAAGAAATATAGCAGAACAACTTCATCTGCAAAAATATTTGTGTTGTATATACTGATAAGTAAACATACAGCAGGGCTGGGAAGGTGTCTCAGTGGTAGATTGCTTGCCTCACATGCATGGGTTTGATTCCTCAGCACTACTACATAAACAGAAAAGGCCGGAAGTGGTGCTGTGGCTCAAGTGGTAGAGCGCTAGCCTTGAGCTGAAGAGCTGAGGGACAGTGCCCAGGCCCAGAGTTCAAGCCCCACGACCGACCAAAAAAAATAAAGTAGTAAACATACAGCAATTTAAAGTTATTAAAGAACTGTTAGTATTAAACCTTCACTAAAATCACATCATGATAAATTTTTAAAAATAAACATTAGGCAAGACTCTTCTTGTAAAAAACACAAGAAAGCACATGACATTAATGAATTTAGTTAGGGTAGTTTCTATGAAAGCCAAAGAAGAGAGAAAAAGGAAAGTAAATTTAAATGAAGACACTCAAGTTCTAGCAATATTGGCAAATGGCCCTGGGATCACTTCATTTCCATGACAACTGCTTTTTGGGGTGTGTGTGTGTGTGTGTGTGTGTGTGTGCTTTTTGGGGTGTGTGTGTGTCCTGGTGCTTGAACTCATAGTTTAAGCACTGTCCCTGAGCTTTTTTTGCTCAAGGCTAGTGCTCTACCAAATTGAGTCACAGTGCCACTTACGGCTTTTTCTGAGTAGTTCACTAGAGATAGTTTCATAGACTTTCTTGCCCAGGCTGGCTTCCAACCATGATCCTCAGATCTCAGCCTCCTAAATAGCTAGGATTACAGATATGAGCTACCTGCACCTGGCCAGCAGTTGTTTTTGATCTACAAAGTGAATCAGCTAAATGAGATTTCCTCTACAACCTCCTCCACCTGGTCTATACCAAAGATAAAACTTTTGAATGCTGAAAACAAAACTCTCAGGATGGTTCTATTGAAAAGGTATGTTAGAAATTAAAGCTAGTCCACAAGTTTGTTTAAAAGCAAAATCTATGAGCTTGGATTAAAATATCCTTAATATTAATAATTTGCTTTCATTTAAAAGCTCTAAAATAATCCAGGAGTAAACAGGCACGTGTTTGGCTGTATAACAAATTAAAATTGTGATTAAAATTGTAGCTAATGAAACTGAAAAGCCCAAAAGAGTTTGGCAAGACCTTGGTTTATAAGAAGCATTTTAAGAACATCCCATAAAATACTTCAGATCTTCTTTTGTTACATGATAGGAATCTTCCTTTCAGCTTCCAAAAGATTTACATTACTCAATTAATAACTACAGAAAAAAAGCTAAACTTTGTTTTCCTATAGTGAAAATAGATAGGTAAGGGGCAGGGAGATGGTCATTTGAAAGTATTTAACATTGTTTTATTCTACCTGGTATCCATTCTTCTTTGTATACCTTCATGTATCTTTTACTATACCTTTCAATATCTAGGGAAAAAGGCATAAAGTAGTCATTAGAAACATCAAAAATACACAGAAACTTAAGCCAGTCTTTAAAAATCATTGAAAATACCAGGTAACATCTATTTCACTTGCAGTGAGCTCCTAAAATTTGTATATGAGGTGTTCCTCAACTAACAAGTTCAATGACAATGACAAGCTTAAGAAGACAGCGTGAAACATCTGGGTTTGATAGAATAGTGAGCAAGGTCATCAACCTAAACTATTTTTCTTAATATAACAAGCTGTGAGAATATTCACGAAAGGCTAAAGTCAGATCAGGCATCCCAATGCTGAGGAAGTTTCACTCAGCATTTATTTTTTTTCTTGTGAAACGGTCCTCCTATTCCTAATCTTTAAACCTGATATAACTAATGTATACCAAGAACCTAATTGGGAATAGGAGGCTATTTGCTTACCGCCAGCACTCACTACACACATAATCATTTTGTTAGTTTCCTCAATGGTCTCAGGATGAGAAAACGAAAAGAATAATAGTAGAAAAGTCTGGACCTGTCTTGGCCATGAAAGAGCAAGCTACAAACCTTCTACGCCAACTTCTGAAAACTGCAATGACCTATGAGTGAGACAGAATCAGGAGAGCCATAATTGTGGTTCTTAAGTTTGACTTGTGCATTCTGCCACAGAAACTCCCTTGAGGAGGGCCCTGACCCTTTTCCAAGCAGCCAAAGTTGGCAAGCAACACAGTCACACACAGTGTGAAAGCACTGTTCATCACCAAATGTGGCTTACAAGTTTAGCCATTAAAAAAGAGAAGGTAAAACAAAGAATATACCTAAAAAATCAGGGACTTATTTATAAGCAAGACAGTGCTTCTAAGTAATACAATCAAGTGTCTGAGAAAGATAACTAAAAACAAATAATAGAATAAATAGCAAAGAGAAAACTATTGGACATTTTACGAGGAAATTAAGAATAGCAATTCCAATTTTTATTTCATATTTTAGTGGTTTTTTTAAGGTAAATTTACCCAAAATAGGCAACTTTCTTTGACTGCAAATGACTGCATGCACAAACCTAAAATACGCATTGTATTTCTGGATTCCAGGTTTCAAACACACCTTAATACTTGCCAATTCTTTTCTCACATTTGTGTCATTTAAATGATCCCAGGTTACAAATCCCTTTTTAATAGATTCTGTTTTTCTATTACCTATACTTTTAATTCCTCTTATCCTTTTTGAATCAAAATGCAACATTTTAAAAACCTTTGATGAGGCTGCGATGTAATTGAGTGGTACCGTGCCTGGCTTGCGTAGGCCAAGTCTGCTCCTTATCACCACAGAAAGAAACAAATAAATAAATGAACACAATAAAAAAAAACTTGGCTGGCTCACTGATTTTTCTGTAGTAGAGAACTTCTGTGTGTGTATGTGTATGTGCGCGCACTTACATATGAATGTTATACGTTATGTTTAAACAAACTTTACTTTCAACCACAGCGGTTTTCTAAACATACTACAGAAGGAAAAACAGACGAAGATGAACATTTCACGCTAATTTAATTGTATCAATTTGGAAAATTCTATTCAAATGATTTCTCCTGAAAGAAACAAAAGGAAGTGTTCCTATATATTTAAATGTGTAATTACACTGTTATTAAAGACAAAGTACACCTGATTCAGGTTCAAATCAACTACTCCCATAGGCCAAGAACATGTTCCTACTGACCTTGAATAAAAGACTCAGACAAATGCTCAAATGATTTGATGTACTTCCAAATCAGACATGCACTTAATTACCACACTGAGTTAGAAAATTATGCTCCATAACCTAGAGAGAACTAATTGTAAAGGAATAAAGTGTATACTGCACTACTGTTTTAGTAAGAAAACCTATATTAGTTCATCTGGTCCTATTTTTTAATATAAAAAATCTTAAATTTCATTTCTAAACTCAAATATGCAAGATAATCATGAAAATTTAAAAAAAATCAGTATTGTTGAAGTAAAAGATCTCTTATGAAGCCATTATACTTCAAGTAGATATACTTGTAGATATACTTCAAAGATTAAATGAACTTGTCTAAATGCTTCTTATAAACAAATGTAATATCACTATGTAACTTTGACTTTTAGCCAATTCTAAATCTTTAGAGAGGAAAAAGCAAATGCATTTTTAATACTAATGGAATGAAATGATACTGTATGACTTTCTCATGTTTTAATGATGGTGTTTTGAGAACTCAAGGGTGATATTGATTCCTCTAATTTCAACAATGGAAGAAACTGAAAATCAATACAGTTCCATTGTGCTAAATGACTACTTAGGAGTTTGCTTCCTTTAAAAACACCTCCCATTCCAGTCTGAGATTGTGGAATGTTCTCTTATTGTAATTTCTCCTTTCTGCTCTTAGAATCAGCAATGAATATGTGTTTCATATTGTCTATTACATCAAGTACATAAACAATAAAAACTCCAAGTTGTTAAAAAATGTAAACTAAATATTAAATAATCAGACATGAATTAAAATATATGTATACTTACCATAATTATAGCATTATAAATATGAACAAAAACTGGAAACAAATTTAAATCTAACAGTAGAGATTGGTTACATATAATAATTTTATATTCATGTAATAGAATAAGTTATTAAAACTTAAGTATGAAGGGGATTATTATATTATAGAGTGATAAAGGAAAGACATAAAGTAATATAGACCCAATTTTGTAAAGAAAAACACTGAAGAAAAAAATCAGAATATACAAACATACATATATATATATAGCTACTTACTAGACATAGTAAATAAACCTGGGTAATTTTTACCTATTAGACATAGTTCTCATAATTTACATTAACTATGTATAACTTTTACTTTAAAAGGTTGTTTCAAAAATACCAAAAAGTCTAAAGTAGCTTTTATTAAATTAGCCATATTTTTTTTTCAAGTTGGATGGTCATCTCTAATTTAATCAAACTAATCAATATTAAATGATTATATATCTTTTGCAAAAATATTGTTTCGCCTACAGATAATAAACCACATTATCAGACAATCCAATACACACCTTGTTTTTCTTCAGGTGTTTCGATAAAATAAGGCATTCTCTTCACTGTTTCTCTCAATTCCTGTTTCAAGGCCAACATATAATCTTCATCTTCTCCTGTTTTCAGTGGCACTGGTTTATAATCTGTATCCTGTTTATTTAAATCAAAAGACAAAATTAATTTTCATAAATTAAACATTCTAATATCTTTCCATTTACATTTTACAAAAAGCCAGTGTAAATGAAAAACTTCGTTTTACCATCATTGAATTTTACAATCAGCTCAAAAGACATTGAGCTTCTGTAATCCATTTAACTTTATAAACCTTTTCCTAATTTACTCTGATTTTAGAAGTAGGGAAAATGCATAACTTTTCTATTGACTCTAATGTACACATTGGCAATAATTTTGCCATAGTATCTGTTGATCAAATGATTCCATACTTGAAAAAGTAAGGCAACCAAATGAGAGAAACTGCATTATTTCCTGCTAATTTCAATTAGTGGTGATGTTATGAGTGGGAATGGTCACATAAAAATAGATGAATGGGGCTGGGAAGGTGGCTCAGTGGTAGAGTGCTTGCCTTGCATGCCTGAGGCCCTGGGTTCGATTCCTCAGCACCACATAAGCAAAAAGAAAAAAGCCAGAAGTGGCGTTGTGGCTCAAGAGGTAGAGCGCTAGCATTGAGCTGAAGAGCTGAGGGACAGCACCCAGGCCCAGAGTTCAGGCCCCACGACTGGACCAAAAAAAAAAAAAAAAATAAATAAATGAATGGCTCATGCCTGTAATCCTAGCTACTCAGGAGGCTGAGATCTGGCGATTCCAAGCCAGCCCAGGCGAGAAAGTCTGTGAAATTCTTATCTCCAATTAATCACAGTAAAAGCTGGAAGTAAACTGCTCCATGCTGGTCATGAATAAATAAATAAATAAAGGCATCAATCTTGTAGCAAATGATTACTAAACTTGTATCAACCCAATATTCAATATCCTCTGTCTCCTTCCAAGTATTATCAATATTTTCTCATTTTACAATGAATGGTTTATAAGCCATATAAAGATTAAAGGCCAAATGGGAGTTTTGGATTCAACCTTTCTACATATATATGCAGGTATACACATGTGTAGACAACAGAAGATACCCTGAGGAACTAGTCAAAACTCCTATACACATGGACCTTATATTCTGAGGAAGAAATATACAATGAATAAACCAATGTGGTGAGATTCAATTTCGTAGTTTACAAGTAACATGGCAGAGGAAGAATGACTAACAAGAGCCCAAGGAAGTTTGCAGTGGCTAGTCTACATAAAGAAAGTATACACAGCCTTTTAGAAAGTCATATTTGAGCCATCCACACAAACACAGGAGCACAGAAAGTTCCAGACAGGAAACTTACAGAGATAAATGCCTGAGAGAGAAATAAAGTCAGCCTCGCTAGGACATGAAAAAGATTGTGGTGGGAAATGTCAGATGTCAGAAAGGCCAGAGAAGGAAGAACCTCTCAGATGGTAGTAAGGAACTTTGCTCTTATCCCAAATGTAAAACAATACTATGTGCTAACATTACAATTGTTTTAGAAGTAATCTCACATATGGAGAAGAGCTAGTTTTGAAAAACTTCCAGTAATGTTATTCCTATACCTGAAATACTTGAGTTTTTTAGGTTCCACCAAGTATGAAAATGGCTTATTATCTACAGTAAAAAGCAGACATCTAAGAGGAACATCTAGACTTTAGATACATATGTTCAGGAACTTCTACTGACATAAGTCCTTCAACAAAGGCTGAGTGAGTTGGTGTGTTCCTGCTATCACAGACAGCTACCAGGGAAGTACATTCATTTACCTTCTTATACTTGAGTATATAACTCATGTATGTAACTTAAGTGTAAGAAAGAATAAGGTGGCATTTAATATTCAAGGCATATATAGATTTTTAATTATCTCTGAAACATGAAAAAGTAAGCTGTGTGAAGTCAGCTGTCAATGTACTTACAGGAAATAGTGGGGGTGGTTTCAAAACTACATCAGGTAGCTTTTCACCTCGGCCAAATCCAACAGCCTCAATATTAAAGGTATAAGCAGCACGTCCTCTTCCTTTATTCCCAGCCATCAGAAGTAGTTTCAGCAGGACACCAGGCAAATCCTGAAAAACACAATTAATAATACAATTACTTCATCATATATAAAGAGACACCAACATTTAAGAGCTAAATGTACAACTCTACCTCGTATAAGGAGTGGACTCAAAATACTTTTGGAAACCAAGATGTGTAAAGAAATAAGTGACTATTGATAGTTGAATTGTTCATGTTCAGCCACATCTTCAGTGGAAGGCTGATTCTGGGTCTCCTCTGTGGTGCTGCCTGAATACCAACACAGCCAACTGGTGCAACTCTCTCCATCCTTCTATGGTTTGGCAAGAGTATATCAGGTTCAGGAAAGCACAGTGGAAGAAAAGGAGGAATCTTGTCTGTAGCAACTTGAAAACCATCATTAACTATAAATACCCTAAGATTTTAAATGAGTTCTTCACCCTAGAATTTGAATGGTAGGAAGACTTCTTGAGTTCTAGTCCAACATCTTTCTCTCAAAATTGGGAACTGGACCAGTAAGACTATGAAGGGATCTGTGTTAGTCAGATTTGCATCCCTGTAAGATATACTTGAGAAAAATAACTGAAGTGAAGAAGGATTTATTTTTTTTTCCCATGGTTTTGAAGGAGGTCCACTCTATTAAGACAAAGGGGGAAAGGGGGAGCAGAGGAATTTATGTCATGGAAAGGCAACAGAAGGAGAAGCAGGCTGGGGATGACACACAGGCCCCAAAGACGTTTTTCAGTGACCTACTTTCTCCAGCTAGTAGTTTCCAAATCCACACAAAACAGCATCATTCACTTGGTTCTAAGCTTTCAACACATGAGAGTGGGGATATATTTCAAGTTCAAACTACAGTATAGTCTATTCAAGACTCCCTTCACCAAAGAAGTTGAGAAAACCCCTGAAATTGTTCAACTAAAGCTAAGATAAATTATGTAAACTTTGGGAACAGTAATTTTATCACATACTCAGGTCTTTCTATTGAACTTCTGAAATGTCTGAACTATGACTAATTGTATCAGTGGGCTCAGGTGGCAATGCACTTAAGGGGCTCTTTCAATGGAATTCTACATTCAAAAATTCTACATTCAAATGAGGCAATGACTGCAACAAATATTTCTTACAGTTTTCCTCCTAAGGATAATGCTGAACATCATGTAACTGTGACAGCCAAAGCCCAAGAGAGCAGTGGTTTGTCCTCAGAACCCCCGAAAAGAGAAGTAGGGGTTTGTTTGTTTTTTCTGCTCACTTGGCTTAGTGTCATTTCCTATCAAACCATTTGTCCTGCATTCAAGATCACACAGGGTGAGTATCTCACTCAGCTGCTGCTCTTGTCACTGGACTGTCTTACCTGGACTAAAGATCATTGCTGTTACTCCTTTCAAATTTGCTAATTAATGATGAGGAACACCTCCTATGACTAACAACAGGCCACTTTTTTGGAATTTTACCATCTATCCTTGGAATGATCCAAAAGCCTAAAAGAATTCATATTTACTGTATCATAGAGCCAGCCTTCAAAATAACCAGTTCTCAACCCTGGATGCAATTGCCTAGGTAGCTTAAAATTTTAGAGCAATGAGTCTGGAAGAATAGTGTCTGCAACAGTATCACCCAGGAACTGGTTCAAAATGCAAACTGTCTGGTACCACCACAGGCCTAAAGAACAAAAGGAAAAAACCAAACAAACTCTGAGTCAGCTAGAATTTTCCTATAAAGTACGCATTTATGTTCTAAGAAGCCTTCGTGATAGTTCTGACACAGACAAAAAGTTTGTGAATCACTCAATCAAGATTTCTAGGAGTGAGGACTGAACAAAAAGTTTGAAAACCTATTCTCGGAGAATACTGGAAGAACTGTTCTGGGAAACATCTTCTAAGTAGTAAATTTGTTAAAATATGCCTGTAGAACCAGGTGCTTCATAGACTCCTTTTTTTTTTCTGGTGCCATATCAGGGCTTGAACGCAGAGCCTTGCACTTGATTACCCAGGCACTCTATCACTAGAGTCACACCTGCCTATTCTGTTCATTGGTTGGAATTCTACCCAAGATTAATTTTCCTTATCCACTCTTCAGCTACTGTGAAACAAAATTGAGATGGGAAACACATCTTAATAACCAAGCTAATTCCCTCTATCTAAATTAAAAGAGAAGGGAAATATTTACATGGTCTTGTTTCAGATGCTGAGTCACTGAAACATACATCGAGTCTTCCAAGTATGAAAACTGCTGAGTAGAAAGGCTCATACCTTTACTCTAACAAACAGCAGCTGGTCCAATAGGTGTGGCCAGGACCACTGGGCTCCATTCCAATCCCAGATTTGCCATTAATTAAAGACTAAGAACAAGCCTAGGTAGGTAAAAGTTACCAAACTTGCCTGACCATGGAAATGAACTAGACTAATAAAATAAGACATAAAACATGCTGAATCCTAGGGGATCTGCAAGTCCTCAAACGGACTACCCCCAAATCTTTTCTGGTGAGAGTCCTGGAAACATATTAGAAAAACTCACCCTACAAGGAATTTTATCAGTTTATGGAACATCCCCCAAATTATCAAATTTTGCTGATTCTAATTTATCTCAAAGATAAAAGTCTCTGACTTTTATCAATTAATCACCACAAAAGCCAGAAGTGGAGCTTTGGCGCAAGTAACAGAGCACCAGCCTTGAGAAAAAAGCTAAGGCATAGCACACCCCAATACTGTCACAAAAGAAAAATCCCATCTTGGCAGTAAAATCCCATCGTGAGACATTGTTAATCATTACATAGCATTCTGACCTTATAAACCCATTCTTTTTAAGTCAACGTGTCAGTGCCCCTGTACTCAATCAGTGGTTAATCCATTTTCTTCCTTTGTAGAGATAAAGGTTGTCCTTCAATTCATAACTGTGTCACGGAACAAATAGTTTCCAAGCGACCAATATCACTCTTTTGAAATCCTCAATGATAATAGTCCCACTGCTTTGTTCCTTTATTTCATTCAGCCAAAAGAAATTTGGGGGGGTTTTGAACCCATGGCCTCATGGCTCTCTCCACCTGATCCACTCCCCCAGCCCTTGGGCAAACTTCTATAAAGGATTTTTACAGCTTTTTCTAGTTGCTTCTTATCCAAATCTTCTTCAGTTTCAAGTGGTCCAATTTAACTGAGTCAGTCAGCAAATATTGAGCATTCTAGCTAGGCACTGAGCTAGAAAACAGACAGCATGGAACAGATCAATCACTTAATTCTTGCTACAAAATGTTCCTTTCTTTCTAATTTTTCTATCACAGTCCAGCTTTACCACTCAGCTTCTGGCTGAGAACACTGCAATATTTCTGGTCATTTTCTCTGATTCATCCACATTATACATCCTAATGCACAACTTTGAGTATGCTATTCATATGATGTTCTGTCTTGGCTACTCAATAAAAAGCAAAGTCCCTGTCTAAGTATTCAGGTTAAAACCTTTTTAAGTGGTTTCAACTTACCCTCCTGATACCCCATCTATAATCATGCCTTCACTACAAGTTTCTCCACTGCGGCCTGCTCCTTTTTCTTTTTCTGGCAGCATCCATTTTCACCTTTGTCTAGCTTAGATATCTCAACATGCCAACAATGCTATCCCATCTTGATCTTAGAAACATACTCTTATAAATGGACTTTTAAACCTGATATGTGTATTATACATGTACATATATGTATATGTACATATATAATAAGTTGCTACACTCCAATTCTAGAAAGAATATTGATTTGATTTGGGGAAATGGGCCTTTTACAAAGAAGAGGAATTTCATTTATGGTTTTTGTTTGTTGGTTTCTTCAACAGAATCAACAATAGAGAATTTATATCCCTCAGTGTCTAGCACGTTATATACAGCAACTGCTCCACAAGTGATATCAAGCATCTCAATTTATTACTTAAGTACTATAATCTGAACAGCAAATCTACACATATAAGTACAGTTCAGCCAGGTGCCTTTGGCTCACACTGTAATCCTTAACTAGTCAGGAGGCTGAGATCTGAGGGTCATGGCTGGATGCCAGCTTGGGCAGGAAAGTCTGTGACACTTTTGTCTTCATTTAACCACCAAAAAGCTAAAAAAAGAGCTGTGTCTCAAATTGTAGAATAACTGCCTTGATCAAAAAAGATAAGGCACACACACACACACACACACACACACACACACTATAAAAGTACAATTCAATTAGTCTACTGTCAGGGTTAATTTTGCTTGCTTAACTTCCTGAACTAAAAAATTAAAAATGGAAAAAAAAATCGAACAACAAAATACCTGGGCTTCAACCAGAGGAATAAAAACCAAGATTGCTACAGTCAGGAATTACTGCCAGTACTTTTGAAGCTTCCCAGGAAATTAAAATGTGTAAGTTAATTTAAAAACCATAGCAGATTAAATCTCCCATTTTACAGAAGAGGAAATTGAAGCCCTAAGACGGTAACTGATAATCATAAAATTAATTCCTATCAAAGGCAGGAATGAACTAAGGCCTCAAGAAACCTTTCCATGTCTTCTCATCCATATTATGCTTCCTGAAGCACATGTCTAGACTAGTTGAAGGCCTTTTTAATCACAGGGATGTCTTTAATCAACTAAGTAAACTAATAACTACAAAAATGCTATTAAATCAATAGCACTGTCCTTATAATTCAGTATGCCTCCTAGAAATTCCTATTCAGAATTTGTTCTGACAGGTTTGAAAACTGGAGCAGTTTGAGAATCCAAGAGCTGAAATACACAAGTCCATTTTAATAAACTATAAAAATAATCTCCTTTAACATAAAAATATCACAAAAAATTAACACAAAATCATCCTCCTGGAATAAGCTAAGCTAGTCTCTGAAATTCCCCCAACCTCTTAAGTTTTGTGTTATGACTGTGACACAATTCCTTGCACATATTAGCTAGATAAGTAAATGTACAAACAGATGGGAGGTAGGGGAGGCAGTACCTTTCTTGTGGGTGATTTAATTGCCCAACCAGGAGGCTGCTAGACATTCTGCTAGGGCTGTCTCCTTTGACGCCTTGCATCTAACAGCAGAGGACAATAAACTGTGTGTTCCCTCCCTTTAGTTTATAGCAAGATTCCCCCCTTTCAATCCAGTCTCCAGTCATCTTTCTAGGATCCAAATTACACATCACATTATTTAATCAACAAAGCTTTGGAGTCTAACTTTTTGGATCTACATGTTCACACTAGCTACACTTGCTCTCAGATGCTCCTTCTGCCAGGCAGGCCCTTCCTGATATTACCTTCACAAGCCCTAGCATCTTTGAAATGCATGACACTTCTGTTAAAATAAATTCCTCTACTCCCTTATTTGTACACTATATTATCCTATATTACTCTGGCTCTTTTGGCAGTCATGTTACTTGTCATCTTATCTGTCTCCCCAAGGAAAGTCTTCAGTCCTCTAGTCTTTATTAAGGACCCTAGGTGTAAGGCCATCTTGTACATATTGGGCATATAGTGCTAAGCAAAAGAAAATCTCTGCTCTGTCATGGGGCTCACACTCTATGGAAAAATGGGCAAAATACAAATACTGCCATGGTAAGTGAAGCTGTGGCTTAAAAAAGACAGAGTGCTAGCCTTCAGCAAAAAAGCCCAGGGACAGTGGCCAGGCCCTGAGTTCAAGCCCCATGACTGATCAAAAAAAGAGAATATCTTAAAGTAAGAAAGTCCAAATAACTGGGCTGGGATGTAGCTATGCTCCATCCCTAGTACCCAAAATGAAAAGACAAAAAAAAAAAGTAGTTAAAAATAAAACAAAAAAGTATGGACTAATAAGTATGCAAATACAAATAAAGTAAGTAACATAAAAGCTATTGTGGAAAGGACAGTTGAAGCCCTATCTTATTCAGTAATATTCCAGCATAAACCTGACAAGAGTTGAGAAAAGAGTCATGCAGAGAAAGAAAAAGGGATATTCGTGAGGAAGTGAGCTACAGACAGAGGGACAAATAAACATGAAGGCCTTCTTAAGGACCTGTTCAACTTTTTCTGTCTCACCAATAAGCAAAGCCTAGCAAAACTCCAACAATTAAATATTGCTGAGCTTGTGACCTAGTAAGTATAACACTCTATGCTACTTGGTGGTTCCTATCACCTAGTGGTTCTGGTCTGCACAAGAAAAATACCCAAACTACAGACAGCACTGTATTTCTCTTTTATAGAATCCCCTTATACTCCTTTCTTTTTTCTTTTTCTTTTTTCCTTTTTGTCGGTTGTGGGGCTTGAACTCTGAGCCTGGGCACTCACTGTCCCTGTGCTCTTCAGCTCAAGGCTAATGCTCTACCACATGAGCCACAGCACCACTTCCGGTTTTCTGAGTGGTTTATTAGAGATGAGAGTCTCACCGCTGTTCCTGACCCAGCAGGGATTTAAACCAAACCGTGATGTCTTAGATCTCAGCCTCCTGAGTAGCTAAGATTACAAGCATGAGTCATCAGTGCTGGGTTCCTTCCACTCCTTTATAAAGGCCAATGCAAATGCAACTGCCCCCAAAGTCCTTTCCATCTGTAACCTCAACAGCACCTACCATTTACTTACTGTTTGGTCCACATTCCATATTACCTTTTACTATAAGTACTTGGGTACAGATATTATATATATATATATATACATGTGTGTATATATATATATATACTACACACACACACACACACACACACACACACACAAATTTGAAGGACACTTCAAAGTCTGGAGAATGAAGACTGTGACTTTTTTTTTCCCTATACAGTTTTGTTCAAGTCATGTACCCCGGGCACTCCTAAGTTAGCCCCAACTGGAAGACCTTTATCTGGATAAGCAAAATACCAGAGGTGGCATTGCACCAGACTTTACTAGTGGAGGGGAGAAATACCTCTCTCCTTCCATGAAGGCTGATTAGCTGCCACTATACAGATTTTGGTAATTATTTTTTTAAATGCTGTCTCATGGGTGTCTTTATAACGTTTCCTGGCTAAGCAGAGAGATTAGTTCCCAAGGGAATTTCTGGATTCCCAAATCGGTGCATCAGCAGCTAGGAGGTGAGGAGAGAAGACAGGAATGGCTTTTATCAAGAAAGGGTGATCTACGTGGCTGGCCACACCCAGTCAGTATCCACTTTAAACTGTGGTACGAACTTTCTCCACTCTTTGAAGTCAAACCAAATTAACGACAGTTCCCGCCCCCCCCACACACACATTTCCCTTGTATAGGAAAAAGTGCTGCCATCCATGATGCCCAGTGACCTGCCCTTAGTCGCAGTCTGGCTAAACCAACCACATCAGCACCCACCGCATCTCCGATGAGTCAACCATCCCAGCGAGAGCTCTGATTCCCTTCCAACTCGTTGCAGACCACGTTAAAAAAATATGGAAGCAACGACTTTCAAAGACCTTTCGAAGGGCTCAGGTAGACGAGGAGGTCTGGGCCTCTCCCACGCCCCTCACTCCGCGGGCGCCTGAGGTCCCCGGCCGGCCCCGATCCCGACCTCCCCACCCCTCTCCACGTGCACCTCTAATTCCCGATCGCCTCCCCCAAGTCCTCCCCCGCTCCGGATACCGGCTCACTCGGAAGTCTCCAGTCCGAGGCAAAGCTGTGCCGCCCACGAGGGCTCGCCGGCCGGGAAGGGGTGCAGGCGGGCGCGCTCGGGTACCACCGCGGGTTCCACGCCGGGAGCGGGGCGCGCACCGCTCTGCCTCCACGCGGCCCGGCGAGCACGTTCCAAGCCGGCCCGCGCGGCCCCGCCCCCTCCGCCGAGGCCCCGCCCCTCCGCCCTGAGCTTTTTAGCCCTTGGCGGGCGCCGTAGTGACACCGGTCCTCCAGCCCGGCCCGACTCTTTGCGCGCCGCGCCGCAGCGAGCGAGCCCCGGACGACCCCCGCCGGGGAGGACGGGCAGGGGCGGGGCGGCCTGGCGCGGCTCAGGCGCCCTGGGAGCCTGCGCTTCCCCCGCATCGCTGGCTCCGCAGTCCGTGGTCCCAGTGCCCCGTCTTCCCGCGTCTGCAGATCGCTGCAGTGCCCTCCGCGTTAACGCTTCCCGCGCTGCCGAGGCTGCGGGGGGGGGGGGGGCTGCTGCGTCCCGGTGCGGGCGGCGCAGCCTCTGCCCTCTGCGGACCCGGCGGGAGCGGGGGCCGCGCCGGCGCGCGCCCGCCTTCCCGCTCCCTCCCGCGCCGCCGCCCGCGTCCCCGCACCGCCCCCTCCCCTCCCCGCGCTCGGCGCCACCTCCCCGGCTGCGGGCAGACGGCTCCGCACCTCCGCAACGCCCCGCGTCCGGACGGCCTGCGGGCGGCACGCAGTCCACACCCCACCCTGCCCGCGCGCCCCGCCGGCCGGCCGCACCCCTGCCCAGCATGTCGGCGCTCGAGTGGTACGCCCACAAGTCGCTGGGCGACGGCATCTTCTGGATCCAAGAACGCTTCTACGAGTCGGGCAACCGCGCCAACATCTGGCTGGTGCGTGGCTCCGAGCAGGATGTGGTGATCGACACGGGCCTGGGGCTGCGCAGCCTCCCGGAATACCTGTACTCCTCGGGCCTGTTGCAGGACTGCGGGGCCAAGGAGGAGGAGGACGCGGCCCGCCGGCCGCTGCTGGCCGTGGCCACCCACGTGCACTTCGACCACTCGGGCG
This sequence comes from Dipodomys spectabilis, assembly GCF_019054845.1. NCBI lineage: Eukaryota > Metazoa > Chordata > Mammalia > Rodentia > Heteromyidae > Dipodomys > Dipodomys spectabilis. Next base: position 13,439,869 of record NW_024870817.1, read on the forward strand.
GCCTCTACCAGTTCGACCAGGTGGCCGTGCACCACGCCGAGGCCGAGGCCCTGGCCCGCGGGGACAACTTTGAGACGGTGACCTGGCTCTCCGACAGCGAGGTGGTGCGGGCGCCCAGCCCCGGCTGGAGGGCCAGGCAGTTCCGGGTGCAGGCGGTGCAGCCCACCCTGGTCCTGCAGGATGGTAAGCGGGGGGGGGGGGGGGGGGGGCCCGCGGGCGGGAGGGGAGAGGGCTGGCCGCGAGGGCGGCACGGTCGTCGGAGACACAGTGCAAAAGCACCATTTCTGTCTCCACCAGCACCGAGGCCATCTCCAGCCTCCTCTGCTAAGACATCAGCCCTGGTGTGGTGCCGCGACGGCGAATGAGAGCCAGCACCACCCCCTAATCGGGTTTCTCGTGTCTCCTTACAGTGGTGACACAGCTGAGACTTGTGATTAATGGTTGTTCCATTCTTTTTCCCAAGCACCACTCTTGACATTCAAAATGCTTTGGTAGCAGGTCGGCCTTTTGTTGTTGTTGTTTCTTCTCTCTCTCTCTCTCTCTCTCTCTCTCTCTCTCTGTCTCTCTCTGTCTCTCTCTGTCTCTGTGTGTGTGTGTTTAAAGAAGTGTCGCCTTGCTAAGAGTGCATGTCATACTCTATGCTTTTGAGAACTACTGATTCCATCTGCTCAGTCACCACCCACTGTGATCCATTCCCACCTGTAGGCTTAGAAAATCGTCAGAGCTGTGGTTCCAGCCCCTCACTCATCCTCATCTTTTAGATTGATTTCTTAATACCACCTCACAAGAGGTAAAGCTTTAGTGAACATAAAGGCAGAACATGTCTGGTTTACATTATGACAGATAGTGGGTCGGGGTAAAAGCAAAACTGAGAGATTAATAAGGCTATTTCCAGTAAAGGTGAAGCTTAGTCTTCCTTGACTCTGCAAGTAGCTGAAAGACAGGATGCAGTTCAAGAGAGAAATTCGCAGAGAAAAAAGCCAAACAGGGTAGGCCCCAGGCCCCTCTCTCTCCATGCAGGAGATTAAATTGAATTAATTAGCCCAGTAAGCAAGATGATGATATAATCTAGGAGTTGAACCAAGGAGTCATAGATCAAACCATGCAGAACATATATGAATTCTACCTGAGAAATATATGTTTTTTAATAACTCTGAGAATGTAAAAGCTCTTCTTTCTGTCATGATCAGTTTATTTGCTAGTTTAGTGAATAGAAACACCTTTCTGTAATACAATGCATCAAAATGCTGGGGTACAATGAAACTCAGACTGAACAACATGAAAATAATGAGATATTTTACAAAACTCAGTTTCTCATACACATGAAATTATCTTGATCTTTTGTGGTATTAAGAAATTGTAAAATTCTATGCCTCACCACCCAGCCAAGAAGCATCATCACTAAAGTTTAAAATCTAAAGCTACAAAATTGTTTTATTTACTTGTAGACGATAACCAAGCAGTTGATGGGTATTCACCTTATTACATTATAGCAGTTGGGTCAAAAAGATTTATAGTAATGTTAAAATGTATTTCAAGTGTTGGGAAGATAAACATTTTTTTACTCATTTACTTCTGTGGTAGCAATGGGAAAAGAAGAGTGGAAGAATGGTATGGATTACTAACTTAGAGATGTAGAGGTAGTAATCTCATGCCTGAGGTCACACAGATCATTTGAGAAGGAACTGGGCCTAGAGCCCACATTTTCTTAGTCACAATTGATAGTAGAAGCCTAGCATTTTGGGATTTGGAAAGAGCTTACCAGCTCCTTGTGCAGTCTTTATGACTTTGAAGGTGAGAAAAGAAAGCTCAATATTTACCGAACACTTAGAATGTGATAATACTGTGTTATTACAAGTTGTTTCTCATTAGAAAGTGGATATCTTGTCCTCTCAAGTAGTAGCTAATTTCCTCACTTCTTAGGAATATTAATTTCCTGTCTTTTCTGAATGATGTGGCCTGCCAACTTGCTATTAGCATAGGTATAATACAGATGCCTAGAAGGATACATAAAATATTTATATTGAAAATGCATATGTACAGCACATACTCAAACAGCATAATGTCTTCATTGCTTTGGTTTGAGAACATAAGGAGGCTGAAATCATGTATTACATTTCATTTAGTGAATTGATGATTACCTGTTATGAAGAAGCAGAAATCTGTGCAGTGGATCTTCATCTCAAAAGCATATCATGCAATGTATGATAAATGTTTAATATGATAAGTGTACATGCTTATCTTTGATGGATAAAGAACTTACCTTATTAACAGTGAAATAGAATTTTCCTGTAAGAAGAGACTAGTGGACCTTCGTTATATCCCATATCTCCTAGATGTGAGTCTGTCACATTGCCTATCTTTCACTGGATTCAAGTGATTCAACTTCTGACATTGCTGTCTCCTTTGTACATCTTTAAACAATTTGATCAGCGCCAAGGATATATTGTCTTAGAGGAGTGGCTTCAGATGGACAGGTCACCTGAGAAAGTGAAAAACAAAATACAGAGATTCCAGAAAGATTGAATCCATAGTAAATTGAACAAACACAAAATCTGGCTCCCTCCTAAAGGCCTACTAAGACTACAAGTAAGAGTATCTGATCTGTTATATGATCCGTTTGCTTTCAGTATAAATCTGTACTGACTTAGGGAACAATTTCAGATGCTAGAAAGTAGATATGGTGACTTGAGTTAGCTGTTGTGTACTAGCCAGCAAGATACAGTCAACAGTTAGCTTTGAAAAAGACAGAAAAGGCCCAAGGATGAGCATTAGCCAGTACCTCAGTTGGAACCAAGAGAACACTAAAATAAGGACAATGGATTCCAAGCATTTAAAAGGCTGAAGCTCTTAACAATGTAAAACCTTTCTCCTTAAATGAATGCCCCTCCCCCATCCAGTTAGCGTGCTCTCTAGAGAAGTAAAATAGAGTAGTTTCTTGATTGAGGTCTGATGGGCACTATTGTGGTTCAGTTTAAAACAGGATCAAACAGTGTATATTTCCTATTAGATGCTTAGAAGTAAGATTGCCAGACCTCTACCACCAGGGACGGAAATTAGAAAAATCTTACCGGAAATCTAAACCCTCAAGGAAAGACTGAGATGCCCTGGCAGAGACATTCCTAAGTTATCCCTGGCTGGGTCACTACTGTCAAGTTTAGTTTGTGAGGTACCATATGTGTGCTTCAAGCAGGATTTCTACTCCCCTATTCAAATAGGCAACCAAGCACTTTGCAGAACCTGACAGAAGCCTCTTAACATGAGAACATCTTGAGATGATCAACTTGAAAGTAGAGACTTTCATCAATAACATTATAAAAAAGACAAGTGATCATATTCTACGTATCCAAAAGAGAATGAGAATGCTTTATAAATAAGTAGAACAGTATCCACAAAAAAAGTGCACTTGGAATTTAAAATACCAGAAATTAGTAGAAGTTATGGAACATTAATTTGAAAGCTTACAGTAAGAGAGCAGAGTATTTGATTAAAAAAAAAGTTTGGAAAATCTAACATTAACATAATAGAAGAAGAGATAATACAGTAATAAAATGAAGGAGAAGAAATAAGAAAGTTAGAGACAATCCAAGAATATAACTCACAGTTAAAGATATGCATTTCTGAAAAGGCCAGCAGAATTCCCATTGCCATGGACGAAAACACATCCAGGCTTGTAAATGTTCAAAGCATTCTGATCAAAGTAAGTTCTACAATTTCAAGAAATTTAAACCAAACCATCATGTGTTCAATCATAATGGCTTTGGAGCTAGAAAAGAAGTTTTGCATTCAACTCTACATGCAAATGATTTCCCCCAAATAGATCCGTGTGTCCATCCTACTACCAGTCAACTTTGCCCAAAAACAAAAAAAATCCTTTTACACATGCTGTTAAAGGGAAGCCATAGAGATATGCTCCTTCAAAATAAGGGAATAAACCAAGAGAGAAGACATCAAATGCAGTTAACAAGAAATCTAATGCAAAGGAAATTTAGAGTATTGGATGATAGGATGAATGCACTTCACAGTAACAGTACCCAAAACATTGGGACTACAGGGTGAAGTCATTGAATTCTGATTCTTTGGAGTGAGTGAATGATAAGAATATGAAAAACGTATACATACGTAATAGTGGTATCTGGGAATTTTGAAGAGTAGAGAGCTGAAACTCCAGCTTGATAGTGTAAATCAACAGGTAGCATACAAATTTAAAATAAAACAGGGCTGGGAAGTTGGCTCAGTGGTAGAGTGCTTGCCTCGCGTACATGAGGCCCTGGGTTTGATTCCTCAGTACCACATAAACAAGCCAGAAGTGGTGCTATGGCACAAGTGGTAGGGTGCTAGCCTTGAGCTGAAGAGCTGAGGGGTAGCGCCCAGGGCCAGAGTTCATTCAAGCCCCATGACTGACAAAATAAAATAAAATAATACATACATGGAACCAGTGGAGTAGATCTAATTTGTAACTGTGGAAGAGACTGAACTCTTTATTCTCACATGGATTATATACAAGAGTTAGCCAGGTGACTTATTGTTACTTTCAAATCAAGTTTTTGAAATTAGGTAGTCTAAGTCTTGCCACTTTTTCTTTTCCTGCAGTGTGGAAGAATTGAACGTGGACCTTATGAATGCTAGGCAAGCACTTCACCACTGAGCCATGCCACCAGTCTTCATAGAATTTTTTCGCTAGGTTTTCAGTTTCTTTAAAATCATGTTGAGATTTTGGTTGAGTGTGGACTGAGTTTATGGCTGCTGCAGTAGCCATAAACCATATGTGACTAGCCAAGAGATGAAATTTAATGTACCTAAAATAGATTAATGGCTCAAGGGGTAGAGCATCTGCCTAGTAAATGCAAGGTCCTCAGTTCAAACAGCAATTCTGGAAAAAAAAAATTGTTTTCCTTAAAAAAAGAGAATAGAAAAGCTAACTTAAAATTAAAAATTTAATTCCTTAATAGCACAGCAACATTTCAAATGGCAATAGTCACAATGACTAATATTTCTCATATTGGGCCATATTGACACAGACTGTTTCAGCTTCTCTGGAGAGTTCTATGCAGTACAGTGATAGAAAGGTTGGATTAAATTACATTCTAACTGAACAATGGGTTCAGCTTTATGTCTTCTTTAGTTTAGGCCTTCTTTAATTTCTCTTCACAGTGTTTGTGTAGCAAATGCTATTTTAATAGAATGTTTTTGTGTTTATTTGTTTTTTTCCCTGGTCCTGGAGCTTGAACTCAGAGCCTGCACAATATCCCTGAGCTGCTTTTGCTCAAGGCTAGCACTCTACTACTTAAGCCACAGCACCACTTCCAGCTTTTTCTGAGTTGTTTAATAGAGATAAGAGTCTCACAGACATTTCAGCCTAGGCAGGCTTCCAACTGCAATCCTTACATCTCGGCCTCCTGATTACAGGCGTGAGCCACCAGTACCCAACTAAAATTTATTTTTGAAAGTCCTTCTGCATGTAGGAGTACAGTAGCTTTTGTGTATTGATCTATCTTGTGATATTATTAAACTTTTGGTTATTTAGATCTTTAGCTTTTCTTCCATTCTTAGGCTTTTCCATACATATCACTATGAATAAATATAGAATTGCTTCTTCTTACCCAATATATATGAGTTTACTTCCTTTTTTTCTTATTGCACTGGTTAGGATCTTCAATGTAATGGTGGATGGAAGGCTTAAGAGCAACATCATGTTTTGTTCCATCCTAGAAGGAAAGGAGCTTATGCTTTCCTGCACTTTGTATGGTCTGTGCTGTTCAAAGAGATATTACCTGTAGGTTTTTCCATAGGTAGGCTTTATCAAGTTCAGGACCTTCCTTTCTGTTTGCAGATTTTTGCAACTTTTCATAAATGAGTGTTAGATTTTTGTGGTTTTGTATGTATCTTTTGAGATAACCTTGAGAAAATCTGTTTTTTCTCTTTTTATTTTATTAATATTTTACATTAACTATCTTCAGAAGTTAAACTAAATACTTCATCAAATAAGTATTTAAGATGACTGTCTTCTAAGTACTGCTTTAGTTATATTCTATAAATCTTATAATTTTTTTCTTTAGTATTATCTATAGTGTTCTCTACCTTCCCTTTTGATGTCATAGGCTAAAAGTATAATAACATTTATGGATAGTCCCATATTTATTTTTAATCACTCTTATGTTGCTAATTTTCTTTATTCAAAATTCATGTCTTGTTTTTAATGTTATTTCTCATTTTTTAATTAAGTATGGTCAGTGAACAAATATACTTTGCATTTTTTGTTTGTTTATTTTTTGTTGGTTGTTGGACTTGAATTCTGGGTCTGGATGCTGTCCCTGAGCTCTTCCATTCAAGGTGAGTGCTCTATCACTTGAGCCACAGAGCCACTTCACTTCCTACTTTGTATTTTTTTTCCTTTTAAATTTATTGAAACTTGCTTTATGTCTTTCTGGATATTCATGCACAACTGAGAAGTGTACTTTACTATTTTGGAGTTAAATATGTTGTATGTGGCATTTAGATTAAGGTGGTTAATAGGAATTGTTTTGATTTTCTGTATCCTTCTATGTACATTTTACAAATTACAAAGGAGTTTTTGAAATTTCTCAGGAAAATATCTCAATTGTTTATTCTTATTTCAAGTGTCAGTTCTTTCTTCATGAAGTTTTTTTTTTTTTTAATTCTCTGTTTTGGGTGTATATACATTTATGCTTTTTAAGTGTTTTGGCCTAACTTATAACCCATGAAATATCTCTTTTCTCTAGGAATAGCTCTTGTGCAAAAAAATTATTTTGTCTTATAGTAATAGCCCCTGTAATTTACTTATCATTAATTTATATGCTGTACCTTTTACAATCTAATTTTGTCTTTGACCTAAGTTCCTGTCTTGGTTACCTCATACATTGTGCTTTTAATCCTTGTCTGAGTATGATTGGAGTGTTTATCCCATTCTTTTGTTATTCCAATACCAGGGCTTAAACTCAGGGCCTTTCATTCTCACTCACCTGTTCCCACTCAGAGCAGGTGTTCTACCACTTGAGCCACACCTTCCATCTAACTTTTTTGTTGATTAATTGAAGATGAAATCTGATGGACTTTTCTGCTGAGGCTGACTCCAAACCTCAATTCTCATATCTCAACTACCTGACTAGGTAGGATTACAGGCATGAGCCACTGGTGCCCAACCTCATTCATGTTTCTTGTAATTATTGATACAGTTGGATTTTGAACTGCTATTTTATGTTATATTGCATTTTATTTTTTCTTTTGTTCCTGTATTTTTCCTTCTGTTTAGTGAATTCCTCCATTGACTTTTTAGCTATGTTTCTTTGACTTTTCTTCCTATGATGTGTTTGTACTAGAAATAAACTATATAAATATTTTAAGAAATCATTATTTATTTCAAGTTAGCACATAAGTTCTGTGAAACCAGCAAAATCCTGCCCTAAAGAGCTTCATTTTCTCCTATCAATAACTGATATCTTTGAGATTTTGCCCTACTTAAAAGTAGCCTGAACCTGCAACAATTTAGTAGATTCTCACAGAGGACATGAAGTTTCTGGATAAGAAATCATTTATTTCACAACATCAATAGCATTATCCAGAGCTTGACCATACAAACTAAATCTTCGAGCCTTAATTTCCACAGAGTGATATAACAAGGGTAAAACACAGCATACTTCACCAGTACAACATTAAAAAGTTGTGCCAACAGGATAGTAGTATTTTGGATGTTCTGAAAAGTAAAAGATTTCTAGTCAAATAAGTTTGAGAAATTGTGTATTTTCTTTATGTATATCTATAATATCCATTGTGAAATTAAAAGTTTTTTATAAGTCTTGCAGAAAACAAAGCTCCTTAACTCTTAAAAAAAAAAAGCTTGTAATAACCTGCAAAAGTAGAGCTGTACATTACTCACTTTAGCAAATACTAAGCTAGAACACAATAGGAATGAAATACAGGCCACTTATTTTCAAATTATCATTAAGATATAATAGTATTTATGGAGTAATAGTGAATGAGCATCATCCCTCCTGATTTCTTTGAAACTATTCAGTGTCCTTATGTTTAATGATTAAAATCATGTATACAGCTTATTTATCTGTTAAATGTTTCCATTTGTAGGGGATGTGATCAACCTTGGTGACAGACAGCTCACTGTCATGCACATGCCAGGTCACTCCAGAGGTAGTATTTGCTTGCATGACAAAGACCGAAAGATTCTCTTCAGTGGAGATGTCGTGTACGATGGATCGCTGATTGACTGGCTCCCATACAGCAGGATAAGTGACTATGTTGGCACTTGCGAACGTCTGATAGAATTAGTGGACAGAGGTCTGGTGGAGAAGGTGCTTCCTGGCCACTTCAATACCTTTGGTGCCGAAAGGCTTTTTCGATTGGCTTCTAACTATATTTCAAAAGCTGGGATATGTCACAAAGTGTCTACATTTGCCATGAGATCTCTTGCAAGTCTAGCCCTACGTGTAACAAATTCTAGGACCTCACCCTAATATATATATATATATATATATATATATACACACACACACACACACACACACACACATATATATACATATGTATATATTCTCTCCACCTATTTTTGTTAATTATATAAATTAGTCCAATTCGTTTGTGCTGCTTTAAGTGGTTAATAGTGAGCATTTCAAGAACTGCTTTTATATAACTATTGCGTATTAGAAAAAAAGATTTGAAAATGATACATAAAAATTAGAGTGTTTTCTTTTACATAAGAAATTACTTAAATAAGCTTATCATTTACCAATGCTGTCATAAAGACTCTAGAAAATGCCATACTAATATAGTATGTAGCATAGTATGCCCATTTTTAAAAGTTCATTTCCTAAGTGATCTAAGAAAAGAGGCACTTAAATTTTTACTAAACTTGAGTTTTTAGAATTTCATTTAAAGATTAAGTTTCCTTGGCCTGAAAAATGCATTAGAACTAAATGGAAATGCACAAACTTAGAAAGACAGCTAAAGCATCCCATGATTATGGTCTTGTATTTTTATGCTTTTATTTAATTTATTCTTTATGTAATTATAGTATTTATTTATTCTGTGTACATTAACTTATGAAAAGTACAATAAAATTTGTTTTATAGCAAAGCTTTAAATATAAATGGAGTGCTTCAGTAAAAAGCTACTATATATTATTGTTTGTTATTATGTAATATTTTTCAGTCATGAAAGTGAAATTCAAATGTATATAATCTAACTACCAACTGTTAGACTTCTTAAAAGGACACTGTCAGGCAAATCTGAAAATATACACATTGAGAATAATTTTTTATTATAACCTATTTTAATATTAATAGCTAATATAAAAAATTTGTCTTGTTAAGTAGGAACTTCAGTATTGTGTCATGTTTTACAGTATTAAAGCAAGTATAGATATCTATGATATCTTGATATAAACCATTCTTTTACTTGACATAACATATATATATGTACCACAAAGGGATTTTTAAATTAATCTCAAAATGTGTATTATGTATTGGCCTAGAGTGAATTGCCTTTCTATCCTGATTCACAACACCTATTCCTGTTTGGTATTCTTTGTCTTGAACTAAACAAGTCTACATTCATAAAGTCATAGGGAAAGTAAAACCACTATTTAGTAATTGTTTTGGTTTGGTGCTCTTGATAATTTATCACAAAGCTTTTTGAAATATTTCATAAAGGTTTTTAAACCAGTTTTTTTCCTACTGCCTTTTTATTATTGACATATCTCAAAGCAAACTGATGCAGATTTGGGAATCAAATCTTTTACTACTAGAAAAGTAGAGCAATTCTGATTTCTGTCAAATTATATAACTTTTTCTACCTTACAGACGCCAGGTACTTTAGGTTTAGTTTTTTTTTTTTTAATTAATTCACTTAATACACAGAGACACACATCACACATGCATATACACAGCCAGAACGTACATGCACAACACTGTGCTAAACACTGTGGAAGTCATAGATAATATTATAGCTGGGAGTAGAAGGCACTCAATATGATAATATATGCAAGTTGAAATTCATATAAATTATGCTTGAGTATAGAGGACATAAGGAAAGAAGTGTGAAGTTTTGTTAGGGAAAATTTCCTAGAGGAGGGGTTTTGAGTCACATTTGCAAGGATGATTTGTTAGGGCGTCAGGGTAGGAAACAAAAAGATTCAAGAGTAGAGATGCCAGCACGGCTGTATAGTCTTTTTCTTGTAATAATATACATTCAATCTTCAGGAATACTATTTCTTCCAAACACCATGTATTTAGTCTGAAAAAGATGAGTTTGTGATTTGTTTATATGAGTAATCTTTGATGACATGGACTAACTGCCAGATGCCACCAAACGAACCTTTACATAGCTAGAAAGGAGGCTATGATTGGTTCAAATATAGAATATCATGAGTGATCTGGGATGGTCATTCAAGGCAGTAGAGCTGTTTCAGCTGATAACATGATGGTTCAGGGCAACTATAATGACTTGATGAGCCTTAAATATAGCCATTATTTTTATATCAGTAGCACAAAAGAAAACCAAAAGTCCTTAACCATTGACCATTTCATCTATAGTTTAAGATTTATTTTAAAATTAGGGTATAGTATGCATTAAATATTATTAGGAAAAAGTTACTCCAATTGAGGGTTTCTCCTTATTTTTAAAAAATGTAATTTTCCAGAATACATTAATATTATTTGTTAAATTAACATTTTTTTCCACCTGTAATTCATAATAAGACTATGATATTTTGTTATTGCTACCATGTGAATAAAATGGGAACACATTGGGAAAGGATATCATTCATTAAGTACCCATGCTATATGTTTTAAGTATGCATTTTTAAAATTCAGTCCTGGTTCTAGGAACAAGAAGTAATTACCCTGCCTCACACAACATGGCCTAGGGACAGACCTGATGACTGAACACAGTGCTTTTTTCTCTTATAACTGCACAATACACAAAATTGGCAAAGTGTATTTTTATTTTCTAAGATACCACATGTGCCAAGTACAAATCAAATAATCCTAACACATAATATCATATTTTAAAAAATTTTAAAACATATATTTTCACCCTGACAGTGACCCTTGTAATTTATGATTTTTGAAAATATAAGTACGTAAGTAACTTGAAGTCATCAAAATGTAGTACATTTAAAAATAATTCTTACTTGTGTTGTTACTAATTGTCTAATGCTTGTTCTTATTTGCTGTCTGTTTAATTGAAAAATTGTGTATGTTCTGATATAGTTGGGTAAATGATTACGTGTACTTGTTCATATATGGATAGTGATATGAATGTGACATGCACAAGCTTCCCCCTTATGGTTGTCAAATATGTGTAAGTAAACATCTGTGTAATAAATATTAAAATGGGCATTGATTTCAATCTGCAGTTGGTACTTTTTATAACATTAAATCCATTCGAACTTTCTCAGAAGGATATAGTCTATATGAAATGCATTTTTGAAAAGCATGTGATAAATATAGCAAATCTGGGAAAGATAATAAAGAAAATACCTATTTAAGCCTTTAGTGCTTAATACATAGGCATTTTATATTAGTGGGTAAAAGATGGACAATTCAATAAATACTATAGTTATTGATGTGAGGGGAAAGCTCATACCATCATAAAAATAAAATTTAAGTAGATTAAAGACCTAAATTTGTGAACCAGAACTATAATTATTAAGAAAATTCAAAACATTTTTCCCTTAGTATAGAGAAAAATCTTTATGGAAACAAAAAGCAGAATGCCATAAAACAATGTTAGAGATTAAATAAAATATTCCTTTGATTTGGCAATTACAAGGTTGGAACTGTGAGCCTCATTCTTACTAGTCAGGTGCCCTTATTACTGAGCCACATCTCCAGCTCTGTAAGCTACTGGTTATTTTTTTTGTTTTGTTTTTTTGGGTCCGGTCGTGGGGCCTGAACTTTGGGCCTGGGCGCTGTCCCTCAGCTCTTCAGCTCAAGGCTAACTCTCTACCACTTGAGCCACAGCGCCACTTTCAGCTCTTTTTTTTCTTTTTGCTTATGTGGTGCTGAGGAATCGAACCCAGGGCCCCAGGCATGCAAGGCAAGCGCTCTACCACTGAGCCACCTTCCCAGCCCGCTACTGGTTATTTTTAAGATAGAGTCTTGCATCCTGTCCAGATGTGCACTTGGGCACCAATCTGCCTATTAGGCTTCCCCAACATAACTAAGATAAGTGGATGTTACACTTCATGCTGCAACAAATAATTGTTCTAGCCAGCTTGAGGACAATTCTGAAGTGTATAATTTGGCACATCCAGTCATTGGAGTGTTTTAGTCAGACATTGGCATTGGTCTGACAAGATACTTGGCCAAGAAAACAAAAACCACCAACAAAAAAGAAACTTAAGGAAGAAAATATTTATTTTGGTTTACAGTTTCAGAGGCTTCAGTTCAGCATGACAGGAAGGGCAAAGCAGAGCAAAGAAACTTACAACATGGTGGCCAGGAAGTCAAGAGAGGAGAATGCCTGAATTCTGGGTTTTCTCCCTCCTTTATTTATCTCTGCTACCCACTACTGCGAGGCTATGGGATAGTGTCACCTATATTCAGGGACATCTGCCCCACTCATACTCTAGAAACACCTTCACAGAGATAGACAAAGGTGTGCTTTACTAATCTTGTAAATGTTCCTTAATCCAACCAACTTGATAATAATTAAGCATTATAAACTCATCCCTTGTCACCTTGACACCCAAACATGTCTCATTAAACCATAATATTCTACCCTTGGTCCCCTAGAGTCTCATGTCTATATTATAATATTAAGATGCTTTCAGTCTTATCTCCAGAAGTCCTCGTGGCCTTTTAACAGTTAAAACATTGTTCCGAAATCTTAGTTTACAGTCTCTTAAGACTCAAGGCAAACTTTTAAGTCCCTATAAAATCAAAAGCAGTTAGTTTATTTCCAAGACATAAGTGTGTATTTCCATCATAAAAGGGAAAGATAAGAGAATGGCCTAAGTAGATCAGAATTGGAGTTGTGGCTAAGGTGGTAGAGTGCCATCTGTGAGCAAGGAAGGTCCTCATGAGAGAGCCCAAGACCCTGGGTTCAAGCACCAGTACTGGAATAAAAAAGTTGCTGGACTTAAGAGTGATGTGCTGACCTGTTGTTCTTGGCTGACATTACTGTATCTCATCACTTCCAACTCCTGGTTTTTGACTGGTAAAGAGTTAATAGGGATAAATATTTTGTAGTCACGTAAAGATTAAACTAGTCTGGTATGCTAGTTGCATACCTGTTATGCCAGCTATTTGGTATACGGAAGAGAAGAATTGTTAGTTCAAATCCAACCCAGGCAAAGGTAGCAGCAAGACAGTCTCAAAAGCAAAAACCAAAAACCTGAAGAAATAGATCAAGTAGTAGAAAGCATGCCTGCCACGCACAAGGCCTGGGTGAAGGCCCTAGGTTCAATCCTAGTACTGGGAAAAGAAAAAAATAATAAACTACATTCAATAAGCTGTCTAAGAAAACAAGATGTTTATAGGCAATTTAGAACAATTTGCATCTCAGTTGGGTAAAGCAAGAGATTAAAGGAAGGATCAAAACTGCAGAAAACTGCCCAGAATGCTTTATTTCCCAAGATGCCTATGTAATTGAACTTTTAGTTTTCCAAGAATTGCCTGATAGTCCATTCTCTGAAATAAATTTCTGCTACTCTTTATCCTGGAATATGCTCTAACTACAAGCTTATAGATCTTAAAGCTCTATGAAGCAACTCATCACTAAACTGATGTGTGCAGCTGTGAAGTGACTGCCAGTCTTTCTCAGGTAATCCCAGGAAATTTTGAGTGTGACAGGAAGTGTCACACTCAAAATTAATTAAACTAATTAATTAATTAAACTAATCCAAATTTATTTAGGTGATATGAATATGAATAAATAGACACTAAGGTTTATTTTGTTATATAGCAGTTACCAAAGCAATAATTTTAACTATTTAAATCATGTAGGAATTTTTGAAACTACAAGTATCTATGATATACACAAATCAATCAAAACAGCTTCTAAGGAGTTCTGTAACTTTAAGAGCCTAGACAAAGATCCTTGTTTCATTATTTTGTTTGCTTGTTTGTTCGGTTGGTTTTAATTTTTGCATATGGATATCCAGTTTCTTCAATATCAGTTTTTAAAGACACTCTTCTTTCCCCATTGTGAATTATTGACAACTGTCTCAAACATTAATTGGCCAAATATGCTTTTTTTCACTTTCTGAGCTTTTTATTCTTTGTATTTGTTTGACGGCATGCCATATTGTTTGTTTACTGTTGTTTTAAAGTGTAATTTGAAATCAGAAAGCATTATGCTTCTTGCTCAAGATTCCTTTAGCTATTTGGGCTCCTTTGTGGATCCATACCAAGTTTTCAATTGTGTTCTCTTATTTCAGTGAAAAAAAATTCCATTGAAATTTTGGTAGGGATTGTATTGAATCTTTGGGTCACTTTGGGTAGTATGCTTATTTTTTTTTTACTATATTGAAGCTTTATAATCAATCAACAGAGAACATCTTTTCATCTGTGTCTTCTTTAATTCCTTTCTTTTTTCTGTTGTTGATTTTTGCTTTTACTTTTTAGGCAGGGCCTTGAGGCCTTGGAACTCACTGTGTAGCCTAGGCTGGCTTCAAACTCTTCATTCTCCTGCCATAGTCTCCAAAGTGATGGGACTATAGATATGCATTCCACCTGGCCTTCTTAAATTCCTTTCATCAATGTTTTATAGCTTTTAGTGTTCAAGAATTTTTTGGTCCTTAGGTTAAGTTTATTCTTAAGTATTTGATTTTTTAATACTATTGTAAGTGGGATTATTAATGCATACAAATGCAATGGATTTTTGTATTTTTTTAAATCTCACTGTTAGAAAAACCACCAATGGACACCTATGATTCCAGCTATTTGAGAGTTGGCCATCTAGAGGACTGCAGTTTGAGATAAGCCTGGACAAAAAGTTAGTGAGACCTCATCTCACCCGTTAAGTTGTGCAATGCTGCCCATCATTGCTCCATCTATACAAGGGGCATAGATACAACGATAGTAATCCAAGATTGTCTTTAGGAAAAAATGTGAGCCTCTACCCTTCCAAATAACTAAAGCCAAAAAGGTAAAGGTTGTGTTAGAGCACATGCCTACAAAGAGTAAGATACTGAATTCAAACCCCAGTGCACTGAAGTGAAAAAAGAAATAAATCACCACGAAACTATTTGGCCAGGAGGTTCGTGATCCAGGCAAGCCTACTTCCTGGTTCATAAACTGCTGTCTTCTCACCAGGGCTTCAGATGGCAAAAGGACAGAGAGAGTTCTTGGCTCTTCCACATGATAGAATTAGTTCCATCCATCAGGGCTAACCCTTTAGGACTACTCAATTCCAAAGGACCCATCTCTCCAAAGCATCACACTGGGGTTTATGGCTCAACATAAGAATTTGGGAAACAAATATTCATTCTACAGCACAACTCCCTTGGTCTTCCCACTTGTCACAGCAATCCAAGTCTAGCAAGTCTCAGGTGCTCTGGCTCTTCTCTCACTAATGTCCTCACCCTTGTGATATGGTTCAAGCGTATCTCTTCTCATTGCTGTGCCTTTGCCAAATGGACAAAACCTTGTCATGAAAGGAAGAAAGGCTGAGGAGCCTGCTTTTTCTGATGGCTGTACCATAAATTGATAGCGAGTAAGTATGCAGTTTAAGTTCATAGCAAAGTATGTGAATATACTCGTTAGATATAATAATCAAGCTACCTTCTGTATAATTGGAAAATGTGTTTTTTAAAGCTACATTTTACACATATATACATTTTCAACAATTCATATCAATTTTTATTTAACATTTGCAAGATATATACTAACAAACGTGAGAACAAACAAATGAATATAAAGATTAAAAAAAATTGAGAGTGTGTTCTTCATTAGCAAGAGATTTTGGCAATCTGGGAAAATGGGATATAATGGAGAAAGGAAAGAAGAAGAATTGAATCATTGATTCAAGAATCAAGAGGAAATACATGTATATTAAGATGCTTTGACTCCATGGAACTGTTCAGTTTATTTAAAGCTTTAGAAAATATTTGACCATTAAATAGACAACAAAAATGGAATAATTTTTATTCCATTTACTAAAATGATACTGTTTCTTAAGGATGAGTTGCAAAAACTGAAAGCTTCACTGAAGCCCTTGAACTCACCAAGAATTTGCTGTTTTTACATTATATCATGTAGAGAGAATTACCTGGGAAATGCCAAGGAAAACTCCACTTGGCCCTGAGGTCCTAGTTAATTTTATTTTAGCAATGCTTTAATTTAACCTTCAGAGTCATAACGATAAGATCACTTGAGAAACATCTGTAAGAATCACCATGGAGACCACAGTGTGTTCTCAGGTCACACAAATGAGACATCACCAATCTGCCAAGGAAAAGCTTCCTGCTCATGGTGATGATGAGACTAGGAGACAGGGGTTTTAAATTATGTATAAATACTCAATGATGCACACCTAAGCATCAATAAGTTTGAGCTTTATTAAAAGGACAAAACTGGCCATTTCAAAAAAGTATTTGGAGAAATAAAATATAATTAGGCCAGCCAGAAAATGAAAAAGAATGTTAAAAGTCTAACCTTGCATGCTCACACTCTCTCTCTTCTCTCCTTCCTTCCCCTACACTCCCTTCCCCTTTCCTCCTTTCTCCTCCCCTCCCATCCCCTTCCCTCTCCTCTCCTCTCTCCTCTTCCTCTCTTCCCCTCTCACTTCCTTTTCTGGGCTTACTTTTGTTATCTCTGTATTATTGCAATTTATTGGTGCTTTGCTTTGCCCAACTTGATCAAATCTTGCCCTGAACTCTCAGTTCACGTACTTAGCAATGCTTTTGGCTCAATATCCAAGTTCAGAAGTCCCAAGGAAAAGAGAATCTGATTGGTTCAGTTCAGGTCAAGTAGACCAAAAGGCAGCCAGAAAAACGGAGTCTTTGATGTATATTTCTATGACTCAACATGCGCTTCTCATCACCGGCAGATCTTGTGAGATCCTTAGGGAGTAAAGTAGGCTGTCCAGGCTTGTGTCCAAGCTGCTATTCACCTACTTTCAGGCTTTCTATCATTTCTCGGATCAGAGGTATACCACCAGCTTCTTACCAGAAGATGGAGTTTTTCAGACGTTCCAGCTCAGACTGTTTTGTA
This sequence comes from Dipodomys spectabilis, assembly GCF_019054845.1. NCBI lineage: Eukaryota > Metazoa > Chordata > Mammalia > Rodentia > Heteromyidae > Dipodomys > Dipodomys spectabilis. Next base: position 13,457,061 of record NW_024870817.1, read on the forward strand.
ACCAACCACAGTCCTCCGGATCTTGGCCTTCCATTTAACTTGGGTTGAAAAGTGCCCCTCTGCACAGTCACTGGTTATGAAGCAGGAAACAGGGGTCCTCCTCATCTCAGCCTGGCAATTAGGAGTAAAAGCATGATCCACTAGTACCTGGCCACACTCATCTTACATTAAAAAAAGAACAAAAACAACTTTTTCTTCTAGTCTGTGAAAACGGCAAATTCCCCATGGTTCCAATTGGTCTAGTCAACATATAGTATGTTTTCATACTGATTTCCCAGTTGTCTCGTGGATTTGGGACCTATAGTCTTACTGTTTTCCTGCTCATCACAACTGCTCAACTTTCCCTCTGCTTCTCTAATCATACTCATTTCTCAGAATCTGCCTCTTCCATGGACTTCAAAATGGAAAAGGGCTTTTAGAAAATTCTCAAGGAAATTCTTAAAGAAAACGAATGCTGCATAATTTTGTTTTTTTTTTCTTTTCTTAAGTTTTGTTTTCACCATGTAAACAGCATCTTTAAAAAATCAGGAGAACACATTCATTTTTGTGTTTTACTTATCTTGCAATATCTGAAAATGTGGGACTGGGGATATAGCTCAGCAGTAGAGCACTTGACTAGCATGTGAGAAGTTATGGGTTGGGTTTCCAGAACTGAGAGAAAAAAAAAATTAAACAAAACCCAAAACAAAAGTAACAAACAAGACCTAAAAATCTGGCAATTTGAAACTGTATTTTCATATATCATCTGTCTGGGCCTGACTAGTGATCTGTCTTTAACCAAAAACACAAGGTTTCCCAATTTACCATACTTGTAATGGTTCAGTCTTGGGTGATATATTTCATCCAGTCAGCTTTACTTCTTTTGCTTATCTGCATGGTCCTTTTTCATATTTGTTTGTGGGCTTGACCTTTCTTAACTCATCAGGTGTTCTCCCTTCCCCCTCCTTCCCTTGCTCATGTATGCATTTATTTACTTTTTGTGGTCCTGGGGCTGGAATTCAGGCCCTTGCACCTGCTACACAACCACTGAGATAACCCTCTAACCCCCAGTCTGTGAATACGGAGTGGAGCCATCACACTAGACATAGCTCAACAAAAAGTTATTCCTGTTTTGTTTTGTTTTCAGTTTTTTTTTTTAGCTTTAGGTATAATTCCATTTTCTTCTAAAAGAATCTACTTTAGAGGTAAGGAAAGCCACAGTTTGCTTGATTAGTGCTCAAATTCAGTAACAAAACAATGTCTCTCAACAATTTAACCCTCCATCCAATTCACTATTTTAACAAGAAATGCAATGTGCAGTGCCTTCTTGTGGTTTCTCGCAATATTGCAGTACATGCCAGAAGGCTCTTTTATACATTACTGCTCAACTGGCCAATATAATTATTTTTCTTAAAGGGCAATGTGAAGAAAAATATCTATCATTTGAAAAGTAGCAAAAGAGATTATTGCCATACTTTCTGGAGATCATTTGATAATATAAAATGATTTCTTACTTTGACCTAATTTTCTATCTAGGAGGCTTTTTTTTTAACATTTCAATATGGGTAGAAATTAGCTTGCACAAAATTAATACTATTGCAAGTAATGCTTATATATAGTGATAGACCAAATTGAGTTCTTAGGATAAAAGCTTACTAAAACATTACATTGTCTTGTCTTATAGGACATTTTAACTACTTTGGAAACTTTTAGCCCCTTTCTTTTGATTGTGTGTTCTTGAAATTCTCCCTCAAGCAAATTTCCTTGTTAATCAATGAGTTGAAAATATCTGTTACATGCAATAATTTTATATCTGCATGGGAATAATATTGTATCTTTACTTTTTAAGCATTATTATTTATCAAGAAAAAATGTTTTTATTATAATATTTCAATAGTTTCAACTTGAAAAGCAGATTGGAGTAAGGAGTGTAAGGGGATAAAATAGGAGTAAAAAATGTTTGAAGTAAAGTGCAAACATTTTTGGAATTATGTGACAATTCCACTAAGTGCATTACTAATGGATGCTGATAAAGAGGTGCTATCACTAATATTAAAAAATAAAGGAACCCTATAAACAATAAAAAAAGAAACAAAATTAACAAATGAACAAAACCATGTCAAGCATGATATTTCATGCCTAAAATTCCAGCCATTCAGCAAACAGAGATTGAATCATGGTTCAAGGCTAGCTAAGATACTGTTTTGGTAGGTAATGGGTAACATTTTCTGATAGGGAACCTCCATCACTAGGGCTAAAGTGTTATCGGCTCTGTTTTCTTGTGACTACTAGCTGGGGTTTCTAATTCACAAAGAGGGAAAAGAAGTTTAGGAGATGGTGAAATTAGGTGAGAAAGGAAACATAAAATTGTGGAAAGAAATGCAGACAGGTTCAAGAGCAATGTGCACCCGTTGCTTTCTGTAAGAAGTTTCTTTATATAAAGGTCTAACAACCTGAAGTTTGAATTGTCCAAAGAGTAAACATTCCTTTTCCACATCAGTTTCCCAAAGGATTTTAAGAAGAATATTAATGGACTACAACCCAAACAAGTTAAAATACTGAGCTCAGGGCTTCAGGCTTACTTGTTAGTTACTCTGCCACCGAGCCACATCTCCAGCCCTCCTACATACTTTTCTTTCTTAGAACTAGAAAAGCTTTTTAAATAACATTAAGCATTTTCTTCAAGAGCCATTTGTCTTGATACACAAAGAAGCAAAGACACTGCCATCTAGAGGTTTCACTGAAGACATTCAATAAAGCAGCTTTTCTCTTGAAATTTCATTTTTTATGTGCCTCTAAATATGAATTATTAGCACAGTTGGTCAAATTAATGCTTGAGAGTTGGACATTCATCTTTTTCCTCTGGCGTTATTGTCTATATCCATTAAACTCTGTGGGATATGGCTGAAACCATACAAAACTTTTACATTGAAGAAAATATCAATAAAACATGTTTCACTGAAGAAATGATCTCATGATAAAAACAAAAATTGTAACAAAGTTAAATTGAGAAATGAATCGTTTTTGTAAAGAATTATATAAAACAAGTAGTAATAGCTTGTGTATATTATTTAGTAATATAATATGGTCCAAAACTAGGATTCCTTGCTTTTGAAAAACTAGTTATAAAATAGTACTCTGTTAAATATATTATTTTATTATAGACTTTAATTATAACAAAATTCTTTTTTGGGGGGGAAGTCCGGTCATGGGGCCTGAACTCTGGGCCTGGGTGCTGTCCCTCAGCTCTTCAGCTCAAGGCTAGTGCTCTACCACTTAAGCCACAGCACCACTTCCGGCTTTTTTCTTTTTGCTTATGTGGTGCTAAGGAATCGAACCCAGGGCCTCATGCATGCAAGGCAAGCGCTCTACCACTGAGCCACCTTCCCAGCCGCTATAACAAAATTCTTTTATAAAATTTTTGGACTGAAAACTTTGACCTTTAAATATATAAAAATTACATAGGTAAGTCCACTCTTGCTTGGATTTTTCCCTTCAAACTTGTGTTCTACCACATGAGGTACTCTTCTACTTCTAGTATTTTGTTGATTAATTGGAGATGACTCTGATTTGTCTGTCTGGGTAGACGTGATAATCCTGGGTAGCTAGGATTACAGGCATGTAATCAGATCTAAGCCACCTGAGTAGCTAGTATTATAGGTAGGAGTCATTGGTGCCCAGACAGTGAAATTTTATTTATAGGTAACCCCCCAAATTTCACTGATAATGTCATTTACTTTCTTCATGAGTATACATTTTTGTTGTTCTTTTAATAATAGAATCATTGTACTCTACTCTGAAAAATGATTTTGTTTCTAACAAAGCATGAGAGACAAAGCTTCTGTGGCTGTTCTGATTACATTGGTCCAGAATAGAGATGTTAAAGGTTCCTTTTGAGTGCTTTAGCTTATCAGTTCAGACATAGTCAAGTGAGATCCTCCCCCTTCAATTGTTAAGTTTTTTGATTTGACTTGTACAACAAAAATTATACTTTAGTTAATATAATATAATATAATAAATATTTTACCTGAATGAAGCAGAATATGCTTGCTCTGGAGAGCACAATCATGACATTCACCCAGCCTGAGATAGACATGATGTGGACTTTTTTTTAATGCTGTACTGGAGTTTGAACTGAGGGCCTTGAGCTCCAACTTGGCTTTTTCACTCAAGGCTGGCATTGTACCACTTGAGCTATGCCTCCGCTTCTGAGATACTGGCTCTTTTAATGACATTTTCTAGGATGTAGAAGCGTAGAGGGAAGAAAAAGAGTGAAACAGAGGAACTGGTTAGCTCTCTCTGTGATCCCTCCGTGAAATGACTAATACTTGTACACTGAAGGTCGTTCAGGGCAGAGGCTCCATGACACTCATGGATAGTGTAAGAAGTGTAAAAGAAAGAGAAGGGTGTGTTTTTATCTTCAGCTTCTCATCCTCTATTGCCTCCACACACCCTGTGGTGATAGTTGTGAAAAATAAGAAATAGAAAAAGAAAGAAAAAATAAGAATAGCTCAGACCAAAGTTTGATTGGGTCACTGCTTCCTATAGGAAGAAAGTCAAATGAGTACACACAAACCAACGCTGAAGGAACACACATTCAACTCACTGGTTGATATTGGTAAGAATGCAATCTGCTTTTGTAGAAGAACAAAATTGGACAATGCATTGTCTTTAGATATGCTAAGTCACATTGCCAGCTTTGACAGTCATTTTCGAAGTGTGCTGATCATAGTACTTACTTGTCTAGGGGAAATAAAACCCAAGTATCAATTTTAGAAATGCCATACTTTTCACTAATCTGTTTATATAATATCTAGATCTCCTTAATGTGAAGGATACTTTTTTCCTTCCAGACTTTAAATACGGAATTTTGGTTTGGGGATAGATTTCTCAGTGGTAGAGCACTTGGCTAGAATGTATACTCACACACACACACACACACACACACACACACACACACACACACACACACACACACACACACACACACACACACACCAAAGGAATTAAAGAAAAAAAAAACAAGCAAAAACAACTCCGAAACTTTTAACACCTGGCTCAAATAATGAGTCAGAATTTTTGGATGAATGAAATCCACCAAAAACTATTTGATGGGGAGAAGAAAGAGAGGAGGAATAGAAATGTAATAGAGGGATGAACCTGTACAAAGTACACTGCACACATGTATGGAATTATCACAAGGAAACCCCTTTATATTACTAAAGTATGTTAATTCAAAATTAACAATTTAATTAAAAGTAATTTACATTTTTGTTATTATGCTTTAGTTGCATAGTCTCTTAATTCACTTGGCTATTTACTTGTATTCTTTTTGATTCCATCAAGATGTTTGTACAATTCTTTCTTTTATCTTATTAGTCAGTACTATTGCCATTTTTTTTTTTTTTGGAGGGGGGGGTCTGGTCGTGGAGCCTGAACTCTGGGCCTGGGCGCTGTCCCTCAGCTCTTCAGCTCAAGGCTAGCACTCTACCTCTTGAGCCACAGCACCACTTCCAGCTTTTTTCTTTTTGCTTATGTGGTGCTGAGGAATTGAACCCAGGGCCTCAGGCATGCAAGGCAAGCGCTCTACAACTGAGCCACCTTCCCAGCCCCTACTATTGCCATTCTTTTGAGCTCACACTTTGAGATTTCATCCCTGTCACTATCATTCAAATACCTTATTGTCTGGTTTTGAGATATCATGTTGCTTTTCTTTTCCATATTTCATGTGTTTCCATGGTGCTATTTGTTTATCTAACCAAAGAAATATTTGGAGGTATTACTAAAAGTTTTTTTAGTTGAATTATTCTCTGTATTCTGGAACAGTAGAAAAGGTTGATGTGTTATGTCATACTATTGACTTTGGAGCATAAATCAGCATTAACAAATTCAGAAAAAATAATGCTAAACCAGGTATTTTTATCTAGTAAAATACAATTGGAACATTATCTATATAATCCATTACATTATATTTGAAGACGACTAGTAGAGAATCAGGAAAATAAAACATTTGGGTCAAAGCCAAAAACTAGATAGTAAAAATAAGAAGGGGGCTGGGAAGGTGGCTCAGTGGTAAGAATGCTTGCTTTGCATGCATGAGGCCCTGGGTTTGATTCCTCAGCACCACATAAGCAGAAAAAGCCGGAAGTGGCACTGTGTCTCAAGTGGTAGAGCGCTAACCTTGAGCTGAAGAGCTGAGGGACAGAGCCCAGACCCAGAGTTCAGGCCCCACGACCAACAAAAAAAAAAAAAAAAAGAAGGGAAGAAATAAAGGGAATGGTGAAGAAAGGCTGTAAGTAAACATTACTGTGTAGGAATATAGTACAATTATTGTGGAGATGGGTGCTGTCATCAGGGGTTGCCAAAGGGTGGGAAAATTAAGAATAATAAAAAAAAATGAGTTGTAATAAGCCATAGAAGAATGGTTTGTAAAAGGGAGAGAAGAAAAGTAAAAAAAAATGTACAGAGGAAAAATGACAATATATAAAAGAATGGCAAACTGAAAATTTTAAAAAAGAGAGAAGAAAGAATTGCTTCCTTGTTGAGGAGAAAGGTGTATGTGTGCTGGGCTCTATCAGGGCCGTGGATGTACTTCTCCAGTCTCTGAACTCAATTTCCTGTCTGTAGTTCTCCTATTGTGTTTGTTCATGTTTCCCCTTGGGGTCCTGGATGGATGGGGTGGCCTGTGATCAGTTAAGGCTCTGGATCAGGAAACCTAGTTGAGTGAGGCAGGGTGGATCCTATGGAGTAGTAGTAATCCCTGAGAGCTGGGATACTCTGCCAAGGTTCAGTGGGGTGCTTCCAGACATGTCAAATAGCGGGAGAGGATGAGCTGTGGAGTCTTTGAGTATAGCTAGTTTCACCCATTTGGAATAGGGCCAAGCATTGGGACCTTTAATCAGCTCACTTAGCCAAAGGTTTTATTTGAGGAACAGATACTGGTGCCTTCACATTGGAATGGCCTGTTACAACAGTGCTCAGGACTTAAATCAGTTTTCCTGGCTGGTTTGTTCCTATGCCAGTTCTTTATTTATTCATTCTCTCTCTCTCTCTCTCTCTCTCTCTCTCTGTTTGTGTGTGTGTGTATGTGTACACACCTTGAGCTTGACCTCACTCAAGTCCTGAGCACTGTACCTGAACATTTTTGCCCAACTCTAGCATTCTGCCATTTCAAGCACAGGTCCACTTCTGGGTTTTGGTGGTTAATTAGAGATAAGAGTCTCACAGATTTTCCTCTCAGGGCTGGCTTTGAACCAAAATCCTCAGATCTCAATCTCCTGGGTAGTGAGGATTATGGACAAGAGCCATTGGTGCCCAGCCTGTGCCAGAATTTGTCATATAACATGAGACACAGACACTGGAAGTGGTCCAGGCAAAGCTTGTTACTCTGTTCACAGAGTGCCCTGTGAAGGTGGCTCTTGCCATAAGAAGAATAAAACAAAAAACAACATCAAAAAGGGAGAAGGGTTCCAGAATGTAGCAGATCTATGCACCAGGTTGTTTTTTGTTTGTTTTTTTTTGTTTATTATTCCCTTCCCTTCTCCAAGTCAGATAAACATATATACAAGCCACAGGGTACTAAAATTAAAAAACAGTGACAACAGGGGATAAGCCAAAGGGAAAAAAAGGAAAAAAAAAGAAATAACTTCACACACCGTACATTAAAAACCACAACCAAAAAAAAACCAACCTGATTAGCATCATTTTACATGGTCATATGTACATACTATGGAGCTATTGTGATCCTCTGCTTGGACTATCCTAGACATATACTAATTATTACACATGAGCAAAACCATGTTTCATTGGTTACTTAATAAGATTTTTCCCATCTTTCCTTATGAATGGGGTGATGTCATTCTTTATGATGGAAGCATAGAATTCCATTGTGTATATATACCACATTTTTTTGATCCATTCATCTACTGAGAGACATCTGGGTTGGTTCCATATCTTAGCTATGGTAAATAATGCTGCAACAAACACAGTTATATGAACCAGTTTTGGTTCTCCCTTAGCAAGGCTTGCTCTTTAGTCCTTTTAGAGATTTAGAGTCTGGTATTTTTTTAATTGTCTTCTCTTGCTGCTATCTGCCCTTTTATTGGTGACTCCCTCTCCGCCCCCCCCCCCCCCCCCCCCCCCCCCCCCCCCCGCCAGCTCCCTAACTTGCCTGCCAATTCTTGCAGTCACATACCTGGTATTTTATTTCTCTTCTGTACAGACAGAGGAAAGTGGTGTGTCAGCAATCTGCCATCTTGAAAAAACCAAGTGATAAGTTTTAAGAGATATATACAGATGCTCTTTAATCTCTCTGCATGTCAAGAGGGAAAAGAAAATATCAGAGTTACTTTTTCATAGACATTAATAACAACCTGAATTCCTGAATAAAATCAACAAGCTTCTACACTAAGAAACATGGGGGGAAATGTTGGATAGTGGCACTGAGTGATGAGAAAGTACGACATATATGAGGTATTAAATCTTATGTCTAGGACTTAGGGGCGGGCCAGGATGAAGTACAGGAAAAATGGAATTGGACAATCTTCTACCCAGGATAGAGGGAATCAATAAAGCATTTGAAGTAGAGGGTGATCTGATGAGAACTGAGTTTCAGTAAAAGTACTCTCAAAATTCAGAAAGAATGCATTGGATAAAAGTCAGCAAGAGGTAAGAAAGAAAGATGGTAAAAAGGGCAGTTAGATGGCCAGACCCTTGGTCATGGGGCTTGGGTACTGTTCTGGTCTGGGTACTGTCCCTGAGCTATTGTCCTCAATGATACTACTCTACCACTTGAGCCACAACTCCACTTCTGGCTTGTTGGGTGGTTAATTGCAGATAAGAGTCTCACAGACTTTCCTGCTGGGACTGGCTTTGAACTGCTGTCCTCAGATCTCTGCCTCCTGAGTGAGTAGCTAGGATGACGGGTGTGAACCACTGGTGTCCAGCAGATGACTGTTATATTTGAAGGAACTCATATAAAATGCTTGCTTTTAGAGTTGCTGCAGGGGAGAAAAGAGAAGCAAGTGATGTGGAGGTTATTAAATTGATGGGTCTTATAAAAAATATGAGAGATGAAAGTAAAGAAGAAGATAAATGTCTGCCAGGTTTCTGGTTTGTGTCTATTTAATCTCATCTGCTTAGTAATAATGCTGTTTCTTTTCACATGGGAAAGTTTTCCTTTTGCCATCTTAGTGCTCAGTATTTTAGACTTGAAATAGTTCTATAATTTATTAAGTGCTTCCTGAGTTCCTTGCATTGATGATAAATATACCATCTTGCTATCACAAATGCTGTCAAAGCCTTGTCCTTATCCTCTAGGCTTGATCTAGGGGTCACCTGCAGCCATGGTGGATAGTTTCTATAGAATGTAAATGCTATAGCTTGTGTATACATCTAATTTGGGGATGGGAAGGGAAATAACAAAATGCTGAAATAAGGATACAGGATGACCCACTGTAACAATGAGATGTACAAGACACTATGTTGAAAACGAATTTTACAACTTTGGGGGGGGCATAGGGTAGAAAGTTAGGGAGGGGTGGAAGAGGGGAGGCTGAGTTAGGGAGGCGGGGAGGAAAGGGATGTAGGGGAAAAATAAAGGAGGGTGTAACAATGCTCCACAGGAAATGGACTCATTACTTTGCTCATGTAACTGTAACCCCTACGTACAGTATCTTTACAATAAAAATACATATTAAAATTTTTTACAGAAAGCAAATGCTTTCTATCTCAAGCCCTGTATCTTTCTGTAAGGGGGCTTGCTTTTGGACCTAGAATGTAGTAGATATGTGTCCTGGGAGGTCAGAAGTGTCAGAAAGTAAATGACCTCAGGGTAATCTTCAACCTTTGAGGAATGGAAAGTTAAAGCTTACGACCATTCCTGGATTTTTGGCCTTTTTCATGAAGAATTCTTAGTAAGATTGATATTTGTAGCAATGTATATACTATGGAGCTGTTGTGATCCTCTGCTTGGACTATCCTAGACATATACTAATTATTATACATGAAGGAAATGATGTTTCATTGGGTTGGGCTTTCTTTATTTAACATGATTTTTCCCAAGTCTTTCCTTATGAATGGGGTGATGTCATTCTTTCTGATGGAAGCATAGTATACATACCACATTTCCTTGATCCATTCATCTGATGAGTAGAATTTGGGTTGGTTCCATATCTTAGCTATGGTAAATAATGCTGCAACAAATATAGTTGTGTGCACCAGTTTTGGTTCTCCCTTAGCAAGGCTTGCTGTTTGTTCCTTTTAGGGATGTAGAGTCTGGTGTTTATTAGCAATAATGTACATTCTCCCTTCCAGTTTCACTTAATCATGGTCTTACCACGTTTCCTGGGATCACTTCCCAAATAAATGACTTGCTGTCAAATTTTTGTCTCAGTCTACTTAGTAAGAAACTAAGAAATTAAGGGATTCAATATTCCTTACAAGCCCAATGAGAGCAGTAAGAGAGATTTGTCACCATTTTCTGATGTAAAAACTCATGCTATGAGATATTAATTTAACTTCCCATGATACTTCTCAGGATTTAATTGAAACTCTGTTATCTTAATGCTATGCTACATCAACAATCCTGAAATACAAGATGCAAACTAGGCATCATGAGAGGGAATTTCCATGTATCTTGTAGGCAACATTAACTACTGTTTCAAATTCTGATCTTTTTTATTATAAATGCTAAGTCTGAAACTTGCAGGCCAGTGCAACAAGCCCTTCCTCATGTCCACTTCTTTAAGTTGAAAATGAATTTTGTGATTTCTGTCCCTTAATGAATACAGCTGTCAAGTGGAATTTAAAAGCAGAGCAAATCTTTTTTTTCTTGAGGGCAAATGCAATCATATATTGGCAGAAAGTGGGATGATGCATATGCTATTTTTAATATTTTTCTCTAATATCACATTTCTCCCGATACTTTCTTGATTCAGTTCTTAACTAAGAGTGTCAAGTAAGCTGGGCACTCTGGGCTCACACCTGTAATCCTGTCTACTCAGAAAGCTGAGAGTGGGGCTCTGGTGGCTCACACCTGTAACTCTAGCTACTAGGAGGCTGAGAACTGAGAATAGCAGTTCAAAGACATCCCGGGCAGGAACAGCTGTGAGACTCTTATCTCCTATTAACCACAAGGAAATCAGAAGTGGCACTGTGGTTCAAGTGGTAGAGCCCTTGCCTTGAGCTGAAGAGCTCAGGGACAGTGCCCAGGCCCAGAGTTCAAGTCCACGACTGACACGCAAAAAAAAAAAAAAAAAAAAAAGAAAGAAAGAAAGAAAAAGAGAAAAGAAAAAAGAAAAGAAAAGAAAAAAAGGAAGCTGAGATATGAGGACTGAGGTTCAAAGGCAGCCTGATCAGGAAAGTCCATGAGACTCATCTCCAGTTAACCACCCAAAAGCAACGAAGTTATCTATCGCTCAAGTGGTTGAGTCTAGCCTTGAGCAAAATGCTCAGGGACAGCTCCCAGACCCTGAGTTCAAACCCCAAACTTGAACAACAATAATAACAATAATGGCAAAAAGAGTATCAAATGAAAGTGAGTAACGAGTAGAAAAATGAGTAATGACTAATGAGGTAAAGAAAAATAAAGGACTGGGAATGTGACAGTGGTAGAGTGCTTTCTTAGCATGATGAAGCTGTGGATTCAATTATTCAGTACTACATAAACAAACAAACAAAAAAAAGCCGGAAGTGGTAGAATGCTAGTCTTGAGCAAAAGAAGTCCAAGGACAGTGCCCAGGCTCTGAATTCAAGCCCCAGGACTGGCAATATATAGAAAAGAAAAATAAAGTGTTTGAACTCTGCAACAGCTTAGAACTTTCTCCTCTTGCCTGTCATGAATTACCCACACTGAATGACGTGAGGAATACAGGAGAACATTGGAAATTGGAAGCTGTTATCTTGACTAGCTTTATGAAATTATGTACATCATTTAAGTTCTTTACATCTTGGTTGTCCTCTGTAAAAAAAGAAGAGTTTCAAATGTAGAACCATCTCTAAGTTCTTTTCTGGTTTTAATATCTCTGTAGTTTTCTCAAGTGCTAAGTTAGTTACTAGGATGGAGGAAGATTAGCTTCAAGAACTCTAGTTTCCACTGATTGCATATATTTTATACCTTCCTAAATTGATTCTTTTTTCCCTTTATTTTTCCATCTTGAATGAATTCTTTAAAAAAAATCAAACCAATTTAAAATACTTTATCTTAATCATTGCAGAAATAATCACACCCTTGTCTGCCCCCTTAAGCATTTATTATCACACCACTCATTCACATGGCATTTAGCATTTATAGCACAAGAAAACTATGAGACATTACAGCAGGCATAGAGTATGGGATTAATTGCCTGAGAAGTGGTTTAGAGTGCAATTCTCAACATGTGGTGGTCAAATCACATTGATAATGTAAGACTCTGCTTGCTTCTCTCTCACTGATCAAACTCATGCTAGCATGTCAAACACTCCATGCTGAATGTATCAGTATAGAACTAAACTCAAAACTTATATAGGGCGTGAAGCACTAAATGAAGCAGTACATTTGTAGTAAAATAAGTGAAGGGACTTGGCAAGTAGCAGTCCATACTCCCACCTGAAGGGGGCAGCAATGCTTTAGCTGTGAGGGATGTAGCACCTGCATTGCTGGATCTTTGGGTTTTCAAGAATCAGAAACTCAGTCTTTGTTCTGTGTTCCTGGATTTTTAAACATTAGCAACAATAGCATTTTAAATATACCTTTTTGTTTCTTACTTATTGGTAGGCTGCCTGTAGTCATCTCTTTCTTGATCCAATCGACCAAGGAAGCCTTGGCTTTTCCAGTGACCTTGCTCTATTAAAATATCCCCAAGCAACGTTCATGCCCAATGGAAAGGAACTTCACTTGTCCAAGTATCTCACTATTTTTCATACCATAGCAATTTCCTAGCATATTACTCAGAAATTAACATAAATTATTTCACAAATGTTTGTTTCTACTAAGCTCTACCTTACTGCAGCCTGGATTTTCACATCAATGCAGCACATTCAAATATGTCTAAGATGTCTCTCCCTCTTCCAGTGTGCATGCTACCTGTTCTCTGACTTTTAACTCCCTGGGGAGTGTGTCTTCTGAAGTTGCATCTAAGTTTCTTGGCACTCTCCTGTTTGTTTATTTGTTTATTTTTTCTGCACACACACGTTATTCTGGCAACTTCCAATTACGTACAAATATAAAATGAGTACTATACAATCATTCACTGTGTCCTTATCCATCCTAAAAAATTGGAAAGATGGGACAGACTCTCTAAAAGAAATAAAATTATTTTTTTCAAGCATCAAATATTAGAAATTCCATGAGCCAACATTATGTAGCTTGAAATAAAGAAGTGGCTAAAATTCAGTTAAGTTCATCATTTGGAATTTTTATTCTGTAGTGTGCCTGTCTGTGAATTGAATTGGTGGCCTCTCCCATGCTGAGCATGCAATCTACCATGCTAAGCATGCATAACCCTTCTATCTATACTGCATATTATGGAAATTTAGCATATAAATGAGAAAAGAGAAGGGCTGCAATTTATAGAAAGAAGTTATTTCTTACAGTTAAACCTATTATTTTAAAGTGGGTCCCTCAATAATTTTCACAATTTGAAAAAAATAAAAATACATTTTACATAAATATCAGTTCACAATAAGAGTGCTGTGACAATTTTTAATTCATCCAGTCTGGGGTCCAGCACTAACATTCCAGTAAATGTGCTCTTGTTGAACTTACCAATTTTGCCAAATTCCCTGGAGCTGACTTCTTTTCTCTTACTTGGTGTCTAACATCACCTTCTCTTGATTTTATTTCTACTATTCTGATCAACTTTTTCATATGCTCTGCTATTGATCTTCTACCTTATTTTTAAAATGTGCACACAATTTTTGAAATTGATTTTATTTAGTTATCTGACTTTAAATGCTATTACCTTAAGTACTTTCACATTTTCTGTTCTCCCTTTTACCTGCTTCAAAACAGGTAAACTCTACAAGACAAAAGGTACAGAAATTAATTTAAAAAACAGTGGCAAAGAAAAAAAAGAACAAGAAGCAAAATAATGTAAAACCTCCTCTTTCCATTTCTTAGGGTTCATTTTGATACATGTCACAGAACTGATGGGACAAAGGGGGAACAAGTGCAGCAGTGATACTAGACCCTATGTTGAAAATGTTGGGGAGAGGTCAGGAGGGAAAAATTAGGAGAAAATGAGGGAAGAGGTGACACTGCTCAAGAAGAAATGTACTCATTACCTGACTGTAACCCCTCTCTGTACTTTACCTTTACCATAACAATAAAATTAAAAAATTAAAAAAATACTTTCATCTCACGTTGAAGTCCCAGACTCATAAATGGTTCCTCTTTAACATTTTTCACATAAACGTCTAAAGGATATCAGAAATTTGCTGCTCCTAAATTCAAACATATTTTCCATCCCCATACATTTTTTTTTTTGTCTTTTTCGGTCTTCCATCTCTGCAGTTTTTCCATCTACCTAGTTCCAAAATCTAAGCCATTCCTAGTCTTTCCTAGTCTCATCTGATTCTGTTTCTTTTATTCATTCTATCTCCAAATTATATATTGATTCTCTCCATTCCTGTCTTCAAGGACTACCTATCTGTTTTAGCTTCCATCACTTGAGTTTTAGACTACCAGAAAAGTCATCTTTTTTGTGTCCTACTGATCTTGTCCAAGACATTCTTTTATTTTATTTTTTTTATTGTGAACATACTACACAGAGGGGTTACAATTACATAGGCAAGATAATGAGTACATTTCTTATCAAGCATTGTAGCCTCCTCCTTTGTTTACCCTTCACATCCCTTCCATGCCTTCCACATTTCCCCCCCCCCCCCCCACCACCACCAAAGTTGACAACTTGTACTTCTCATTGTTGCAACGGGTCCACTTGTATCCTTAAATGACTTGTTTTTCCCCTTCTCCACAAATTATACTGACATCAAATATAGAGAAAGCAGGGGTTATACTGTGGGGGAGGGACATACAAAGCAACAAAGAAATAATCTTATAAATGCGTTAGAAACAAATGCATGAAAGAAAAAAAACATTTAAATACATATCTAAGGGTTCATTTTCCTAACATCACATTATCTGACCTCTTCTGCTTGACTCATACATATACTAGATATTGCAAATAAGGGAAATCATGGGACCTATGTTTCTTTGGGCTTGGCTTACTTCACTTAATGTAATTTTTTCCAAGCCTTTCCATTTCCTAACAAATGGGGCAATGTCATTCTTTCTGATGGAGGCATAGAATTCCATTGTGTATATATACCACATTTTCTTGATCCATTCATCTACTGAGGGGCATCTGGGTTGGTTCCATATCTTAGCTATGGTAAATAATGCTGCAATAAACATAGTTGTGCTGGTAGCTTTAGTGTTGTCTTGTTTGTAAACATTTGGGTAAATGCCCAAAAGTAGGATTGCTGGGTCATATGGGAGCTCTATGTGAAGTCTTTTGAGGAACCTCCATACTGCTTTCCAAAGTGGTTGAACAAGTTTACACTCCCACCAACAATGAAGTAAGGTTCCCTTCTGTCCACATCCCCTCCAGAATCTGTTGTTAGAGTTCTTGATTTTTGCCATTCTAACTGGAGTGAGGTGGTATCTCAATGTTGTTTTGATTTGCATTTCTTTTATGGCTAGGGAGGTTGAGCATTTCTTCATGTGTCTATTGGCCATCCTTCTTTCTTCTTCAGAGAAGTTTCTCTTTAAGTCTTTAGCCCATTTATTTATTGGGCAGTTGTTTCTTTGAGGATTTGTTGTTGGGGAATTTAATTTTTTGAGTTCCAAGTATATTTTAGACATGAGATCCTTGTCCATTGTATGGCTAGTGAAGATCTTCTCCCAATCTGTGGGCTTTCTAATGATCTTGCTAGCTATGTCCTTTGCCATGTAGAAGCTCTGCAACTTCATGCAATCCCATTTGTCCAACCTTTCTTTGATTTGTTGTTTCTGGGTCTCTATTCAGAAAATTTCGGCCTGAGCCAAGGAGACCTAGGGTTTCTCCTATTCCATCCTGTAATGTTTTCAGAGTGTCTGCTTTGACTTCAAGGTCTTTGATCCATTTGGAGTTGATTCTGGTGCAGGATGATATATAAGGATCTAGCTTTAGTTTTCTACAAGTAGTTAACCAATTTTGCCAGCACCATTTACTGAAGAGGCTGTCTTTCTTCCATTCTATTTTTTTAGCTCCCTTATCGAAGATTAGATGGCTATAGGTCTGTGGGTTCATTTCTGGGTTTTCAATTCTATTCCATTGGTCCTGAGGTCTGTTCTTGTGCCAGTACCAAGCTGTTTTGATTACTATGGCTTTATAGTAGAGTTTGAAATTTGGTATTGATATTCCTCCAGCAGTGTTCTTTCCGTTGAGGAGCGGTTTTGCTATTCGGGGTCTTTTATTGTTCCATATAAATTTTTGGCTTGCCCCTTCTATTTCCATGAAGAATGAGGATGAGATATTGATAGGTATCGAATTGAATTTGTAGATAGCCGTGGGAAGTATAGCCATTTTCACGATGTTAATCTTTCCAATCCAGGAGCATGGGAAGTTTTGCCATTTTCTAAGTTCTGTTTTGATTTCCTTTTTCAGGTTTTTAAAGTGTTCATCATAGAGGTCCTTCACTTCTTTGGTTAAGTTAATTCCTAGGTATTTTTTTTTGTGGGGCTAATACAAATGGAGTTGCTTTCCTAATTTCAGCCACACTTTTCTCATTGTTGGCATACAGAAAAGCCATTGATTTTTGGGGGTTAATTTTATACCCTGCTACTTTGCCAAAGTTTTGAATCAGCTTGAGTAATTTGGGAGTGGAGTCTATGGGATTCTTTAAATACAAGATCATGTCATCTGCAAAGAGGGAGAGTTTTATTTCTTCTTTCCCTATTTGTATCCCCTTTATGTTTATATCTTGTCTTATTGCTGTAGCTAGGCATTCTAATACTAGATTGAAGAGAAATGGAGAGAGTGGACATCCTTGCCAAGACATTCTTTAATTTCCCTGCCCAAATCCATTCCCCACCTTCCTTAGTAGCAGAACAATTATTTGGCTTGAGAAAGACATACTTAAAATGTATGCATCCCAGAGTCCCTTACAAGGCAACCATGTGACACAGTAATAATAAGACAAGTGGTGAAATCTCAACACTTTTTGTTTTACTTTCATGAGTACTTTTTTTTTTCCTGTTTCCCTCTATCTTCTTTCTCCAGGAGTCAGATGAAGGTGAAACCATGGAAACAGTTGGACCTTAATGCCTTCATCACTGATGAGAGTGATTATTATATTATTATTGTTGACGTTGTTGTTATTGCTGCTGAATCAAATGGTGGCTTTGTTGTTTTAGTACTGGAAAGCTACTTCCTTATTCTTTTGTGCTATACACAATGAAACAGTAACTAACATAACATACATTTAAGTTTAATTTGTACTTCCAATATTTTCTTCTGCATTTCTTAAATGTTTAAAGAAAAACACCAAATGAAACATTTGCTTCATTTGCCAGTATCTGTGATGCCAATCCTCCCATAATGACTAATTCTAGTTTGTCTATATGATTATGAAAAATGCTCAGTAATAAACTGTTAGAGTAATTCAATAATGAATATATATATTAAATAGCTTCAAAATTACTACAAAAAACTACAAAAGGCAATAGTAATAAATAATTGGCAAATTGGAAGGTTTGAGTATTCATTATTTTTGTACTTAATATCATTTATGAAACCATATTTATATGCTTTAATCCTTAGTAATGGTTGTGTTAAACATCTAGTTCGCAAAATGAAGATGTAACTATTTTGATGATTTTCAATTCCTTAAAAATGGATGCTGCCATCTCCAGAAATCCACTAATACTAAAATCCTTTCCATTTCTGTACTAAACCAGGAAGTCCTCCTACGGGAGTTCTGTTTTCACTGTTTTCTCTGTGCTTCTTCAATTCATACTTCCCTGGAGCCTAAGACCAGAAGAGAAGAATCTGACGTACAGAAAACTTTTAGAGAACAATCAATTTACTGCTACTAAACATCACAAAGAAAAATGTATGGTCTTATATCCACCTATGCCAGTAAAGTCTGGTTGGGGAAGATCTGAATTTCAGCCCATTACAACTTTTATCTAATCTCCCTGTAAATAAAATTAAGATTGTCAGTCATACTATTATACTTGCTTCTTTTTACCCTTTCAAAGTTATGTAGGCAAAGTCATTTTTTTTACACGCTCTTACTAATGCAGCAACCACACAATTTTCATAAGTTGAGACTTCTGCCTTGCTGCAAAAATATAGCAAATTGAATTATTCAAACATTTCTGGTGGTCTATTCTAGTTGACAATAAAATTAATTTAAAGTATTAGTATATAATGTGTGCTTATCTTATTTTATTTAAGAATTTATTTTAGACATTGTGTTTTAGTACATACAGTACTTCCTTCTCATATTCTTTTTATTAAGTGAATAATAATTCTATGATTGTAAATGACTATGTTTTTCCTATCTTCTGTTGATAAACATTTAGATTTTTGAAGATTTTTTTGGCTTTTAAGCTGTACCAATAGCTTTGTACATACTTTATGCACATGTGCAGTTATATTTAAAGGACAGTCTCAGAGAACACTGATTTGAAGGGCTGTTTAAATTCTGATGCATCTCTTCTTCAAATTTCCCCAAAGAGCCCAAGCCTTCATAATGTTTAAGGAAATCTTGTCCTACTACCTTCACCACAGTATATTAGTAATAACAAATTTAGATCTTTACAAATGAAATAGATGAAAATTTGTGTCTCAGTGTCATTGATTTAGGCACAGTCTCATTTTTAAG
Organism: Dipodomys spectabilis; assembly: GCF_019054845.1. NCBI lineage: Eukaryota > Metazoa > Chordata > Mammalia > Rodentia > Heteromyidae > Dipodomys > Dipodomys spectabilis. Next base: position 13,475,892 of record NW_024870817.1, read on the forward strand.
GTTCAGGAAGCCATATTTAAAGTAGTTTGTAGATCTTTTTAAGTAAGATCCCCTCTTAAATGGTTTAGGTACTCTTCTACATATTATATATGTGATATATATCATGTAGTATAAGGAAATATATCATATACAACATATATGATTCAGATACACAATGCAAAGTCATATAGATAATCTATAATGTATCATATAGGATATATATTTTATTACACTACATATTATATACTATGTATGATGTGATATATTTCATTATACTGTATATATTTATATGTACTTAGTATATGATATATATTATAGGTAATCTTTATATTAATATGTGATAATATATGGTATAGGTAATCTTGGTATTTTCTTATTTCACAAAATAGCATATACTTGATTGAATTTCCTTCTAAGGTTTATTACTCCATCTGGAAATATATTTTTATATTTCCTCCTCCTATCTTACTGAAAGCAACTATCTAATTCTTGGCTTCTTTTATCTACATTTACAGTATGCAACAATATTCAACATTCAGATACTGACAGGTCTAAGTCTTAAACACAATTTATCAGACTTTCTTTTTTCACTACCTGTTTCCCACATTCCACTTTTCAGAAAAAAATGCATTCTTCTTTGTATAAATTTATCATTTTTGCTTAATAGCTTAAATTTTTTTGTTTGTTCTTTTCTTCCTTCCCCTGGCCCCTCCTCTCTCTTCCTCTGTTCTTTTACCACTTTCCCTGTTACTCATATCTAAGCTGTTGCCACAGCAATCACTTTATATAATTAGATGCTCCAATTTAAGTAGGAAAGGAAAGAATGTTTCAGGAACATTATGGTTTATTAACCTAAAAGAACCATTATTTCTCTCCTGCTCCTGATGTTGTCTGATGTTGTGTGTAGGTGGTAGCTAAAAATAACTCTATTAATATTCTGCCCTATATTGTATTCACTAGCATGTTTAATGCCTCATTACTAATGAGAATTCATCAAAAATAATGTAAAATTCTTTGTTTCTGATGATTCTAATAAGAGCACCATTTGAGTTCAAAGACATCCTGTGAATCTACAAATATGAATAGCTAAATACATAGTGCTTGATTGGAAGAAATATTGAGCCAGACAAAAGCAGAGGCTATGAAATTTCATTTTTCTTTAGGCAGGTCTCACACAATTTTCAGACCTACTGCTAGTCACTAAATATTCTGATTTGAAGAAAAGAAAGGGGATTAATAAATTAATTAAGTTTTCTGCAATATTTCATAGGAAAGCACACAGTAGGTGACCATAGAGTAACAATAAAATATGTACTGTATACTTCAAAAAGCCAGAAGGAAGGAGCTTGAATGTTTTTACTATAAAGGAATTATGAAATGTTTGCTGTAGATATGTTTAATCTAATTTAAATACTACACAATTTATATACATCTTGAAATATCACATGGTACTCAATAAATATGTATAACCTTTATGTTCTTATGAATCAGTTAAGAAAATATATTGAATTTATTACTTAAAAACCCTCAGACAGGTAACTGACTTATTTTATAAATGGAAAACAATCATTTTTCTCTGGATCCCAAATTAGTCATAATTTCTGCCCTACTATTCATTTCAGCAACTGTGGTCCATTTGGAAAGGGAACTGCAGTTAGTATTTGTCTCATATACACACTTTAACTCATTAAGCCTTCATAACTGCTCTGATAAGTATGTGTAATTCCCATCACAGGATTGGGGAAAACAATTACTAAGGGTGTTTGCCCAACATCTGGCAGCAGACATAACTCCTCCATAGGGCTCTCTGCATTCAATCAACTTTCCCACATGGCTGCTGGTTTTTGTAGATGCCCTTACTTCCTATTTCCTTTTTTCAAAAAGTCTTAATTTCACCACTTCATTCTTCCACAGCTCTTTATAATCTAGATGGCCTTCCCCAATTCTACAAACATTGCATCTAAAGGCCCTTTGACACACTAATACTTGTTAATATTCCTGGTAAAAATGCATGAAGCCCACCAATCTTATGTGAACGCTACACCTCAAGATGTAGAATATTTGCAATATATTGTAGAGCAACTTTGTGCTTCTTTTCAGCACAGTGCCTACCTAGATATAACTGCTAGTCTGATCCCCCAAAACATAGATTAGTTCTGATTATTATATGCTCTACCACTTGAATCAAGCTCCACTTCTGGCTTTTGGTGGTTAATTGGAGACAAGAGTGTCATGCGCTGGCTATTAATGGCAATTCTCAGCTCTCAGCCTGAACACACACACACACACACACACACACACACACACACAGACTGCAATTTGCCTTTTTGGGTTTTTTTTTTCCTAATTGTCTATTCAATGACCAAAACATTTTATTTTTGGCAGTATTAGGATTTGAACTCAGGATCTTGTGCATGCTAAGTAGTCATTCCACTGCTGAGCCACATCTCCAGACCCCCAATTTTTAAAAGTTGTAGGCCAAACTTATGAAATAAAACATCTTAGAAGACAAGGTTTTGCTATGTAGCCCAGAGTGGCCTTGAAACTAGGAACTCATGATCCACTGCCCCACGTTTGAGCACCGGGATTACAGCTGTGCACTGCTATGCTTAGTTCAAGCAATCAATTTTTAGTTATGTGACAAATTTTAAGTACAAGTCCTGTTTACAAAATTGTGTCTGTCCTCAAAGTCATGAATATATTCTCCTTTTTCCCAAATGTCTTTAGATTGATTATTCCTTCACATGGTATGATTCATCTGTTGTTAATTTTTGCATGGTGTAAAGGGTAAGAATCAGGGTTCGTTTTGTGTGTGTGTCTGTTATCCAGTTGCTGCAGTGTCATTTACGGTACTATGCTCTTTATATATGAAATGAGGGTAAATCATATATATATATATATATATATATATATATATATATATATATATAAAGAGCATACAAAGAGATATGATATGATTTACCCTCCTTTCATTAATGCCACCCTCTTAATTATTGTGTTCCATTAGTGGATGGGAAAGATCTTTTTCTATTCATTGTTGTGATCTACTTGAACTTGCCAACCTTCGTATTCTTTGTGGGCCAATATGAGCACACTGAATTATGAAATTGTCAAAAAAGGTGTTATGTTTCAATCCTTTAATTGTTTTCTTCAAATACACCTGCCAATTTCTTATTTTTGTGACTTTGTTTTTGCCATATCAGTCTCTCTGCCTTTGGAAGTTCTAGAGGATGAACTTAGGGCCTTCTGATCACAAGGCAGGCATTCTACCCTTTGAGCCACCCCTTTTGTGTAATTTTCTTTAACAAATTATATTTTCATTATCTTTAAATAGTTGTACAAGAAGGTAACCATTTAACATGTCAGTTCATCAGTACAATGCACCATGCCCAATATATCTCCTTTAATCATTCTGACCATTTCCTCCCAATGTGTTGACTATTTTCAGGATGCAAGTCTGGCTTTATGCCTGGGCCAGTCTGGACTGTGATCTCCTCCTTCTAGTGCTCCTCCTCCTCTTCTTCCTAGTCTCCTCCTTTTTTATTTTTATTTCTGTTCATATTCCTCTTCTTCCACCTTTCTCCTCCTTCTGTTACTCAGTAGACTTTTATTTTCATCTCAGCACTCCAAGAAAATTCGGAACCAATTGTCTCATCCAAAAATATAATAATAATCTTGTGGTATTGTTGATGTTTACATATTACAGCTGAGGTGTAACCTTGAGAGATAGTGTAACAGTTGATTGACAAGTCAATGAAGATACTGGCCTCCATTGGCATAGGAAATTAAGGTTCAAGTTTTCAGAGGTAACCAATTTAAACAATCTTCTAAGAATCTTTTTTTTTCTTTTTTTTTGTCGGTTGTGGGGCTTGAACTCTGGGCCTGGGTGCTGTCCCTGAGCTCTTCAGCTCAAGGCTAGTGCTCTACCACTTGGGCCACAAAGCCACTTCCGGTTTTCTGAGTGGTATTGGCGATAAGAATTTCATGGGCTTTTCTGCTGGAGCTGGCTTTGAACTGTGATCATCAGATCTCAGCCTCCTGAATAGCTAGGAATAAAGGCGTGAACCACCAGGGCCCAGCTAACAATCTTTTTTTAAAACAACTTTATTTTTGGAGTAGTTTTCTGTTCAGAGAAAAATGGCAGAAAGTAAATAGTAAACATGTACCCACTAACATATGAACAACATCTTCCCATACTATTAATATCTTGTAACAAATATCTTGTATCAGAGATGAACATTTATCATGATTGGTGAGTTTACACTGATGTATTATTATGCATCCACAGACCATTATGTACATAAGGATTACCATTTGATGGGAAAACATTGTAGGAGTTTTAACTAATATGTAATGATATCTATCCTTCATTATAATATCAAAGAATATTTTTATTTCCATAAAGATCCATTTACTTCTAGTCAATCTTCTTGACTCTAGCTCTAACTACTCTCTTTCCTGCCTCCATAGTTTCTGCCTTTTCTGAATTTTTATAGAGTTGACTTTTCAGATTGACTTTTCTTGTTTAGTAATATGCATTTATATTCCTTCCTTGTCTCCTTGTAGTTAGATAGCTATTTTATTTTTTAGAGCTGAATGGAAATCCTCTGTTGGGATTTACCATAGTTCATTGACTCATGAACTCACTGAAGGATATCATGGTTGTTTTTCAGGTTTTGGTATTTATGAATATAGTTACTATAAATATCAGTGTGGTCTTTTTTATCCTAAGAAATTCATTCACTTTAAAGACCTTAACCTCTGTATTTCATTATAAAAACTTGAGTCTCAAAGTCTGGGCTACCTTATGTGTATCATTCTTTTTAAATTCTGTCAACTATATTTTAGTAAGAGTTGTCTAAGAGATAGAGATTTCTATAAATGCAGTTGATCTAAAAGGCCTTTCAGAAAATGATCTGTGAAGAACTAATATAAACAGATTGGTTTCAAGAAGATTGGTTTCAAGAAGTTCTATTGTGAGGTGATTGAAGCAGAATTGTCAGTCAACTAGAGGGGGAACTATAAAGTAGATGAAGCCTTTCAGAGAGTTTCCTTCCTTTAAGAAAAAGAACTCAGCTTTCTCTCTAGTTTGAACAATCTTTGGATACACCCTACCCTCAAGGAGAAGAATGTTGAACTTTGCTTAAAAAACCAAATTTGATGGAGGGCAATGTCCTAGCACTGTTATTTCTCAGCTGTAAAGACTTTCCGAAGTTTTTGGTTCTGAAGAGAGGAAAGTGGATGGTACTCTACAGCGTTCACTAGCCTAAAATTGCATGATTTTCAGCCATGATTTTTCTAGTGTGTTTTTTTCAAGGATTTTCTCTTATTTTTTTACTGTAAAGAAAGCAATACTTTCTTGGCCATGTCACTGAATTCATTAACTTACATTTTATCTGTTTTGCATATTGCTTTGAATCCTGGTTATATTTTTCTTCTAGAAGACATTTCCCCAAGTATCCTTCATTTATTTTAGACTAATTGCTTCTTAAACCTCCTATTTCCTCTTTTCATAGCCTTGTGATTCCCTGTGTATTCCTTTTCTCTTGTGTAACTTCAGGTTTAAAACAACACTCACTTAGTTTTATGCCAAATTTCTAAAGGTCAGAAGTCTAAATACAGTGTAGTTCAACTGAATTTTCTTAGGGTCCTACAAGTACTACTAACCAGTTTCACTCTTTCATTAAATGTAGGTCTCCATGTCCTTCTGGCTAGAGTTGCTGGCTAGAATCCATCTTAACTTCTACGTCCATATTGGGATTTATGACCTGATTATTTTCATTTTCGAGGCAAATAATGGTAAATTGAATTATTATCATACTGCAAACCTCTCCCAACTCTCCTGCTTTATTAGTCCTGTCTCTACATGGAAAAAAGCCTGTGTTTTTGAGGGCTCATGTCTCAGAAGGGGTGCACCAAAACAATTACCCAGTTATAAGGTTAGTAACTTTACACTTGCAAAACTTCTTTTTTTTTTTTTGTGGGTCATGGGGCTTAAACTCTGGGGTTGGGTGCTATTCTTTCACTCTTCAGCTCAATACCAGCACTCTTACCGCTTGAGCCACAGCGCCACTTCTGGCTTTCTAGTGGTTTATTGGAGATAAGAGTCTCACGGACTTTCCTGCCCCAGCTTGCTTTGAACCGGGATCCTCAGATCTCAGTCTCTTGAGTCGCTAGGATTACAGGCATGAGCCACCACGGCGCCCGGTGCAAAACTCCTTTTGCCATGCAATGTAACATACAAGTTTTAGGTATCAGGGTAGGAGCATCTTGGGCCATTCTGTTTGCCACATTCTTGTATTGTGTATAACTTGCTGTGTTTTTTTTTTGGTTGGTTATGGGGCCTGAACTCTGGGCCTGGGCGCTATCCCTCAGCTCTTCAGCTCAAGGATAGCACTCTACCACTTGGGCCACAACTCCACTTCCACGTTTTTTTCTGTTTATGTGGTGCTGAGGAATCGAACCCAGGGCCTCATGCATGCAAGGCAAGTGCTCTACCACTGAGCCACCTTCCCAGCCCCTACCGTGTATTTTCTAGAGTACATGTTAATTAAACTTTCTGAAGTCTTTATTATGCTCCCATATGTAATTCTAGGCCACTTTCTTTAATTTTATTTTATTGTTGTATTGTCGTATTCTTTTATTGTTGATTTGGCTAGAAGCTTCTATCATTTATTGTGTTTAGCCCTGTATTCCTTCTATATCTGAGGTCTTTTGTTAATCTTCAAGTCTTTAAAATTTCTTAGTTATTTCTTTGACATTTTCCACCTATTAGTTGCTTTTCTGGAATTTTCATTAGTCATATGACAGATAAATCCTCAATGTCAAAATTGTCCATGTGTTGTTTGAGTACTGTATGCTCTGGGATGTTTTGTCTACTAAGTTACCATATAATTCTATTAGATTTTTAATCTTCTGCATGTATATATGTTTATTTCCAACCTTTTCTTGTTCTCTTTTCTTTTTTTTCCTGAGTATTCTGTTCTCTGATACAGTATTTTCCTATTACGTCTTAGGAAGTTCATCATCATCATTATTATCACAGTGAATTTCTTTTGGTTACTAGCTGACTTGAAGTCCTGAGATAATAATTTGTTTCCCTTAGTTTTATGTTTCATGCTGCTGATTAAAAAAGAATAACTGATGCTTTTAATTCTTAGTTTAGTTTTAAGAGTGCAATTCTAGACACAGGTGAAGAGAAAGTTTTAGGGAGGGAAATCTGGAGGAAGCAAAGTGCTGGCTTTGTATTTTTCCGACTTCTCTTCCCACCCTTTATGTGGAATCTCCCTGAGGTTCTGTCAGGTAGATTGACTCTTTCCGAAGTGTTGGTAGGATTGTCAGCAGCTTTCTGAATTTTAGTTTTTGCAGGCAGTTTGTAAAATATTAAGTCTGAGGACGGACTCTGAAGATTATTTAGATATCAGAAATTAATTTCATAGTTGTTGTATGAATGTTTACCAAAATACAACACTTTCAGGCATAATGCATTTTATTATTATTTTGTTTTTATTTGACTACTGTCGAATGGAAGATACAATCCTGCTCTAATTCAGCTAAGTAGGAGAGATGAAGAACACGAGTATTCATTATCAATTAATTACTAAAATAAAGTGAGCTTGAGGAACCTCGATGTGTTGTGAAATAGCAACGGAGAAGAGACAGAACGAGCGACTCCATTCCCGAATCAGAGTGGAGGTAGACAGATCTCACTGTGCATTTTCAGTACATGTGCCCGGTAAAGTTTTTGATCAGGCCGGAGCCAAGTTAGGAAGATTTCTCTGCACCCGCCGCTCCCCGCCAGGGAAGACAGCCTGCGGGATGACCAGCCTGCGGGACTATTTCTCCTCCTCTATCCCGGAGAGACCGCCTCAAAGCCCCTACTCAGAAGCGCACCCGCAAAAGATCCAGGGGGTGGCGGAGAGCACATCTGGCCAATCTGATGGGCGGAGGGGTGGGGGGGGGGGGAGAGGACCAATAGACTTTCTTTGATTGACGTACCATATGGCCAATGGGAATAGAGGATCGCAAAACTTCCGTTCTAACGAGCAGCGCATTGGCGCTTTTCGACCAATCCGGTTGAGGAGTTCCTGGTGCTCAGGGCGGTCGGGCGAGCTAGGAGTCCGTTGAACGGCGAGTGGAAGGGGCGCGGCGCCGTCTAGGGGTTAAAGTCGTTCTTGAGAGGAAGGTCTCCGTCCGGAGAGAAAATGAGTTTAGCTCTGAGGTCGGTACTGAGGCACCCCGGAGCGGAATGCTGTGGACACCGCGGAGTGGGGCCCCGGATGGGTGGAGGTGGGAGGCCGCCTGCGGCCCGCGCCAGCCGGAGGATGCCGTGACGGACGCGGGACGGGGACCCCGGGCCACCCCGTCCGCAGCCCTCCGCCTGGGCCCCAGGCCCGAGGCCCTTCCCGCCGTGGCCCTCGGAGGCCGCGGGTTCCACGGCGAGCCGGGAGGGAGTGCACTATCGCGAGGTCTCGGTGTATCCCGAGCACCGGGCCCTGGCTCCCGGGGTTCCCGCCCGCGCAGCCGGGGCGGCCGCCGCTTCCCCTCGCCGGGAAAGGCCGTGCCCCGCCGCCGCAGGCCTCCGCTTCGATGCTGTTCCGACCTCCGGTCCCCTCCCTCCGCGTAGACGTGACACTTGACCCGGCCGTAGCCAGGCCACCCTCGGAGGGGAAGGCGTTGTGCCGGGGCCTGGGCCGGGCCCCGCTGCGTGCCGCACTCGGCCCCGCGCAAGAGGCCGGGGGAGGCCGCGCGAGCGCCGGAGCCCGGGGCGGACCAGGGCCGCCGTCACCCCGCCGCCCCACGCCAGCCTGCCAGTCAGGCCCTGTCTAGACAGGCCCGGGCTCCTGGGGAGGGGGGTGGTTGCGTCCGAGAGCCAACCACCTTGAAACGCCCCCGACCACACCCTCCGACACCGGCCTTGGTCTTCAGAATGACACTCGCCAGTTTCCTAAGCATCTTACCCCCTTTGAAACCGGTGTTGGCACACGCGTGTGGCACCCTCTTTAAAAGAAAGTGAGAGCGCTTCAAGGTCGCCAGCTTTGCAGGAAGATGTTTCTGGCTTGAAGATTAAAGCCCTTCTTCCCCACCCCACTCCCTTCCCCACCCCTACCTCTCATCCCCCCACCCCCACTCCCACCTCTCCTGCCCCACCCCCACCCCTTCCCCACCCCCACCCCCCCTGCCCTTTTATTTGTGTTAAGCTTTTCCGGAGATGTTTTGTTTTTAGACAAAAAATTTGAGCCTCTCATTTACATGCTAAGTGAAGAGTGCAAGACTTTTCACGTCTCCTGGAACTAAGGCCAGAGTACTCCGTCCTATTTTTGGAGTCTAGCATTTGTAATGTATCTAGAGGCATTAATATTTTGGTTGGTTTGGTATAGTCCGAGAAGTTACAAGGACGGTACTAAATTAGTAGAAGCCATGTTAAATAAAACCTGGATTTACAGAGCCAGAATAATTTGTGTTAATTGATACAGTTTATGGTTCTTTTTTTTTTTTTCTGTAGTGATTTTGAGAACCCAGTTTTACAGATAATCAAGAAAAAAAAGTATAGAATGATCAACGATGAGTTTTGTTTTCATTTTTGCTTTTTTTATGCTTTTGTAGAACGATGTTAGTATAGATACTTGCTTTGGTTAGGATTTCAGACCTGTGTTAAGACTTTTCACTATTCTTATTTCTTCGCAGTAATATTTGTGGGAAAAATACAAAGGACAGGAGAGGGAAACTTGGTATATTCATTCTCTCTTTCTCTTTCTTACTGGGACTGGGACTTGAACTCAGGGTCAGAGGTCAGAGCACTCTCCCTTAACTTTTCACTCAAGGCTGGCACTCTGCCATTTGAATCAGTTTCACTTTTGGCTTTTTGCTGGTTAATTGGAGATAAGGGTCCCACAGACTTTTTCTACATGGGATGGCTTCTATATGGAGTGGCTTCTGACCCTGGCCCTCAGATCTCAGCTTCCTGATTGGCTATGAGTAGCTAGGATTACCACCAGTGTCTGGCTTCTTTTCCTTTAGTTACAATGTGTAGTAGCACTGTTCAGTCTTGGGAAATGCAAGTAAATAGTAGTTTAGATTAGAAAATAAGCAGGGTATTGACTCACCAGAATCCTTTTTAAAAAAATTTTGAAACTTATTCTTTAACCAATTTGCATAAAACACTGTATTTAAGGGGGCTAAAGACTGTTTTTCTGTTTCATAGAAGTGAGCTGGTAGTAGATAAAACAAAGAGGAAAAAAAGAAGAGAACTCTCTGAAGAACAGAAACAAGAAATTAAAGATGCTTTTGAGCTATTTGATACAGACAAAGATGAAGCAATAGATTATCATGAATTAAAGGTAATAGTGTACTTTGAGGTTTAATTCCCTATTAAGTTAATTTACAGTTGTGGCATTTGCTTTAAAATATATTTGGAAATAATTATTTTAAATGAACTGGCATTAAAATTATGAAGCAATTTTAAACAATTACAGTTAGGTGCTGTAAGAAAAGTAAATAGAACTAACAGATTTTAGGGAATTTTTTGTCATTTGGTAAAATAAATGATACTGTGTATTTTTCACTCATATAATTGAAGGACTGCGTTTGGTTAGTACCATATTCTTCTGACTTCTGGTTTGTGTGTGTGTGTGCGTGTGTGCGTGTGTGCGCCTGCGTGTGTGTGTTCCTGCACGCACGTGTGCAAGGATAGCTTAATTTTACGATTGAGGGAATGTTCAGTGTCTTGTAAGCTTTAAATTTTCAGTCCACTTTCAGTCTCAACTTACTTTCTCTGATACAAACAGTATATAACTTGTCTGATACCTAATATTACATACCTAACGGAGGAAAATGACACCGTTAAGGCTTGGAGTTATTTATAAAGATGCAAGGGAAGTTGATATTAGTTTTATATTTAGCGTAGTCGCAAAGATAACTTTTTGAGATTTTTACTGTCTTTAATGGAAAATCTGAATGTTTATTTCGTAGTTAACTTTGGCAACTTCTAAGGGATTTTGGTACACAAGAATTCCAAATAGGGTTAGGAACTAGGCAAAGAAAGGATAGAATGTGTAGAATGTCTAGTAATAAACTGCTCAATCTTTATTGTCTCTCCAGATTGTTTTTCCTGTTGTTTTTTCTTTTAGCTATCCTGATTTGACCTTTAAAATATTTCTTCGATTTGTTGTGATTACTAGCTTGGTTTGGAACTTTTTTCATTGCTGAAACTTTCTAACTTGTTTTTTTATTTGTAGTTCACCTTGTATATCACCATTGGATTTAGATCTTTCTTAAACTATTCTAATAGTTTGCTGCATTTAGACCTTTACCGACTCACTATATACCACACACTACATGAACTTCAGATTCCTTTGCTTTCTTTCTATTAAATGCCCGCTGCGGTTTTATTCCCATCTAGTTTTGTCACTTGCTAGGTGCTGCCTTTCACCTGAGCTCTTCCCATTCATAGAAGGTAAACAGCTCTGTTCATTGTTTCTCAGATCTATTTTTCCAACATCAATTTCAGTGTCTGTTTTAATACCAATCATCCTTTCTGAATGCCTTCTACTTCTCTTCATTTATTCATTAAGGAACAACTCTCAAATAAGACTTCATTAATTAGTAATAAAACTCTTTTCTTATTTGTTTAAACTTAGGTCTTGGACTGTTTACTTGGTAGCTAATTGCACGGGGTCTTTATTATTTATTTATCTACTTACTTACTGATAAGAGTCTTACTTCATAGCCAAGGATGGTCTTAAACTTGGAATTCTCCTGCCTTAACCACCTGAATGCTTTGATTACAGGTGTGTGCTACCAGGCTGAGCCAATAATTCGTGTTTTAATGTATAATTTTTGTTTAATGTATACGTTCTTGTTCTTGTATAGCCTTAATATTTATGTAATATATAGTTTACATTTTAATTTTATTTCTTTGAGAGTAAATAGATTTTTAAAATTGTCCAAGTCAATGCATAGTAGGGTGTATTCTCTAAACACTGTTCACTAGTCAGAAAAAATAAAATCTTAATGAAAACGTCTTATTTCTGTAATGGAGATTAACTGTACTCTTTGTTATTTTAGATATATAAAGCCTACAAAAGAATTGTATTTCCTCAAGGCATTTTTATCTCTTTAAGAGATAAAAAGATTAGTAATCATTTCTTTTGTAAGAAGTGCTTCATAATTTGCTTTTCTCTTTTACTCCAAAAGGTGGCAATGAGAGCTTTGGGGTTTGATGTAAAAAAAGCGGATGTGCTGAAAATTCTTAAGGATTACGACAGAGAAGCCACAGGGAAAATCACCTTTGAAGATTTTAATGAAGTTGGTGTGTATTTTAATGATTTTTGTAATCAGGAGTTGTTGGGAAATTGTCCAGTTAATATATATTTTTTAATTAAAGTAGAGAATTTTGTTATTAAATGTTTTGGTGTACAATACGGTTCACATTTTTTTTTGAACAGAGGGTACTTTTCTTCTTTCAAAGGAAAAATGTTTGTAGTTGTAAGAGTTGTAGTTTTTCGTCTAAGAATAATAATGTTTCTTCCAAGCAGAAACTATAATGCAGCTTTTTATGTAAAGATTTTTTTCCAATTAATAAGTGTTTATATATTATGTTTTAAAAAGTTAATCAACAAATAATTTTCTCTGAGTAAGATAAAAAATATAGTGTTCTGCTACTTAGGAAATATTTTCCAAGACCTTTCTACAAATAATTTTTTTTGGTGGGGGGTATAGTGGGAGAAGAGGAAATTGATTGCATTTGGTATAGATGAGAAACTTTCCTTCATAATGATAGAGTTGATGAGAGGGCTGTATGTGCTGGATAACTTTGAACTATTTAAAAGAGTAATAAAAGAAACAGAAAATGCTTTAGAACTACCAAGGGAAAATAATGTGTCATGAGTTTAATATACTTAAATTGTATATAATTGATTTTAGTGAATTATTGATTAGTCATAGATAAATCTTTTTTTTATAGTCTAGATTAGGCTTTTCAGTATAGAAGATTCTGGAAAGCTAGGACTTGGCTACTATAAACTGAATATATTGACTAAAATATCATATGTGAAATGTGTAAACATTCAGATTTATTTCTATTAAGTTATTTTTCCCAAAAAATGATAATCACTTAAGCACATCATATATTTTCTTTTTTTTTTTTTTTTGCCGGTCATGGGGCCTGAACTCTGGGCCTGGGCGCTGTCCCTCAGTTCTTCAGCTCAAGGCTAGCGCTCTACCACTGGAGCCACAGCACCACTTCCGGCTTTTTCTGTTTATGTGGTGCTGAGGAATCGAACCCAGGGCCTCATGCTTGCAAGGCATGCAATCTACTGCTGAGCTACCTTCCTAGTCCCATATAGTTATTTTCAAAAAATTGAAAGCATATGCAATTTTATATGCACGTATAAACTTATTTTAAATATTCATTAAGAAGCAATATGAGAAACAAAAAGAAATGGTAATTAGTAGAGAGAGAAAATAGATTCACATTGTTAGACTGTTTTTTTTCCAATTTGAAAGCTCATAACAAAGAGGGGAGACAGAAGTAAATGGCAAATTTAAGTGAAAGAAACCACAGCACAGATTCTCCAACTTGTAAACTAATATGTGACTATTTAGAGAAGCATCTGTCCCTTTTAGAAGTGTATTGTTTTATTCCTTATGATTTGCAGATTTATTTTCCTGAAAAGGAAAGAGCCACCTTTCTTCTCTCAGTACAGATAGATGTTTTTATAAGGCTTATGCTTATAATATTCCACGTGTGAATTTAGATTATTTGTAGGAACAAGGTGTTAGGCTATAGTGGAATGATAATACTAGGAAAGAGCTATTTAATTCAGGCACATTAGCTACTGTGTAGTCGTTTACACTGGCCTACTTGAGAATTCAGATCTGGGTTTTACCACTTACTAGCTATACAGTTTAATCATTTTATGTACCTATGTCTTAAGTTCAACTATCAAATTGGGATAATTGTAAATATGTCTCAAAAGGTTCTTGTAAGGGTTAAATAATTTAATAATACATGAAGTACTTATAAAAGGACCTTCCATATAGTAAATGCTACTAAGTGTAATCTATGACAACTTTTTTTAAAAATAGTATTTGTGTCAGAGGCTGCGTACTGGACAAAAAAAAAAACTGAGATTTTTCTGTCTTTTTTTTTTTAGTAGCAGTCTAGGTATTATCATCATTGTTTTTGTCAATTTTTTTTTGTCAATGAATTCAGTTTTTGTTTTTGTTTTGTCAGTCCATGGGGCTTGAACTCTGGGCTTGGATGCTATCCCTCAGCTCTTCAGCTCAAGGCGAGCGCTCTATCACTTGAGCCACAGCGCCACTTCTGGTTTTCCAGTGGTTTATTGGAGATAATAGTCTCATGGGCTTTCCTGCCCGGGCTGGCTTTGAACTGTGAGCCTCAGATCTCAGCCTCCTGAGAGTAGCTAGGATGACAGGCATGAGCCACCAGTGCTGGGCTCCATGAGACCTTTTTCTTTTGCCAGTCCTGGGGCTTGAACTCAGGGCCTGAGCACTGTCCTTGAGCTTCTTTTGCTCAGGGCTAGCACTCTACTACTTGAGCCACAGTGCCTCTTCCGGCTTTTTCTGTTTTCTGTGGTACTGAGGAATTGAATCCAGGGCTTCATGCATGCTAGAAAAGCACTCAACCACTAAACCACATTCTCAGCCCCTGAATTCAGTTTCAAAAGAGGTTTTATTAGCAGTCAGGAACAGAGGCCCATGCTACTTTCACCTTTTCCTGAAATCCTATCTTTTCTAAGATAACAGAGCAGAAATACTTATTCCTTCTAGCATACATAGCTATGGCAAACACCAACTTTGGCTCTTGAACGGTGAACCTCTGACATGTCTAACATATACTTTAGCTACATAAAACTACCTATTGAGAATACCAGCTACTAAGTAAAAATTCCTTACATTTGAGAATCAATCAAAAATGATGTATCAAACCTTCATATTTTGATTAATAATGAGACATAGATTAATATTTTATACTTTGTGATGAGTGCCTCAAAACCAGAACATGTGAATCTTGGCTTTATGTATTGTCTACTACTGCTTAAGTATACTGCCTCACAGATACCTATGAATGAAGTTAACATTTAATATCGCCCCCCCTCCCCCAGCTTTAGGAAGAAGCATTAAATATTTAATGCAAGTTTAGATTCAAGGAGGCCTGAGCTGAGCTGATGAGTATCATTGGTATTTCAAGAATCGCTTTCTTGAGGGAGGAGAGCATGGTATTAGGGTTTGTACTTAGGGTCTCACACTTGCTAGGCTGGCACTTTACTACTTGAGCCATACCTCCAGCTCTGCTTTTTGCTGGTTCTTTTAGAAATGGAGTCTAAGGTACTTTTTTGCCTGAGTTGGCCTTGAACTGTGATCCTTCAGGTGTTAATCCCCTGAATATTTAGGATTACAGGCATGAGTCAACCCATGTCTGCTAGGATTTTTTTTTAGAAGTAGGAACAGTGTAAATCAGATACTTGTGTTTCTTCTATTTCTGTCACATACTATGTTGTTCTTTTAATTGCCTATTTACAAGATTATATTTTTATTTTGCATATTTAATACTGGATTTTTGGCATTCGGTTACTGGTGTGAGGAAGGGGAATTAATTAAAAGTTACCAAGCAATTTTTCTTTTAAGTATAAGTGATAACAAGCCATGGTTCATGTGGTAAAGTGTGTTTTTTGTCTAGGGAAGCTACAACTCTTGGGCCACTACTGCACTCTTAATGCTACCATACCCATTCTTCATGCTACCATAGTAGACTTCATGGTTTAAACAGAGACCTTAGGACCTCCCTGCCAAGCCTCTAAAATATTTACTGTCTGGCCATTTACTGGAAAGATTTACTATCAGCTCTTCATCCAGACAAATTTAAGCAGACTTCACTGTGGAGATTTTAAATTTAGGCCCTTTGGAATGTGAATACAATTTCCAAGAAGGCTGCAGGAGGAGTAGAAAAATACTTCAAGAAGCAAAGAAGATAGCAAAACTAGGAGTGGTATTAGAAGTCTAGCACATTTTGAAACTTCAGATGGTTTCCTTGGTTAGAGGATAGGGAAATAACTGAGAAAGAAGAAGTGGGTCCTATTGGCCAACTGTCAAATATTGGAGAGAATTTAGACTTTAGTCAGCAAAGATTATCTAACAATTTTTAAGTTATGGGATATGATGTGAAGATTGAGGATGAGTTAGCGGGACGAAAGATTACAAACCACATTCTAGACTTTAGTCCTGAAATGGTATAGTTTTTTCTTCTAACAATGAGAGCGACATAATCTGTTCACTGATGAAGTTTATGGGAAGGAAACGATTTTGGCTTTTCAAATTGAGTTAACTATCTATTACTGATGCTCTTGTCCTTGAAGGTTACAGATCAGGGAGGAGCAAAGACCTGCATGGTGGTCATGGAAGGAGTTTGGAGCCCAGTGTGCTGGGTTTAAAGCAAGTGTTTGTGTTTGGATAGAAATTTCTAGTGGCAGTGAGAAGTAGACTTGCTATTCTAGCACTAAATCATTTTTTATTTACTTTAATGTGATGTGTTTGAATGTTGTATTCTTAAGTGAGTTTTTATATGCATAAGACCTAATTATTTTGATGAAGTATGCTTCTGATAGTTGTAGTTAAATCATGTGTCTTTATAATTGGTTTGATTTAGAGTGCTTTACTTCAGTATTGGGGCTGGGAAGGTGGCTTACCTTGCCTTGCATGCATGAAGCCCTGGATTCGACTCCTCAGCACCACATAAGCAGAAAAAGCCGGAAATGGCTCTATGGCTCAAGTGGTAGAGCGCTAAGCGCCTTGAGCTAAAGAGATCAGGAATAGCACCCAGGCCCAGAGTTCAGGCCCCATGACCGACAAACAACAACAAAACTTCAGTATTATTAAAAAAAAGCAAAACAAATACCCCATGAGATAATAACAGTTACATAGAAGTCTGAAGGTTTTTGCTTTTTTTTTGTCAGTTGTGGGGCTTGAACTCTGGGCTTGAGCTCTGTCCCTCAGCTCTTCAGCTCAAGGCAAGCACTCTACCACTTGAGCTACAGCGCCACTTCCAGTTTTCTGGCGCTTTATTGGAGATAAGAGTTTCACAGACTTTTCTGCCCGGGCTGGCTTTGAACCGAGATCCTCAGATCTCAGCCTCCTGAGTAACTAGGATTACAGGCGTGAACCACTGGCGCCCGGCTAAGAAGTCTGAAGTTTTGTGAAATAGAGGAAACCTATACGAAATATGTATCAATAGATTTCATGAAAAGATACTTCTTGTGATTAAAGTTTACTTATAAAACAGAAGTAGAAGAAGACGACATGGAGAAGAGGCTCTGAATAATTATATATGCTAGATAATACTTTAGGTATCTGCAACTACAGACATTTGTAATTTCAAGAAATAGCTTTATTCTAAAGGAAAGCATTGATAAAAGGATATATAGATTACAAATAAATCTGAGCTAACACAAAGTACCAGAGGGATAAGAATTTATACATCTTGGAGTCCCATCTGTTCCCCATATCACCCTGTTGCTTCCTTAAGTACATTAATACATTCAGCAAGCTGCTTTTTTGGTTCACCTGTCATGCAAATTATTTAATTGGTAAGGAGAATTTCTTAACACTTTTTTCCTTGTCCTGCTTTTTTGTTGGGACTAAATTCAAAATAAGTTTGAGTATGAGCCATAGAGTTAAGTGTGGTATTTTATTTTGGTGTAATGGCTGTATATATGCCAAATCTTTTTTGACTGAATATTTATGAGCTTTGATTTGCATACTGATAGTAATATACTTCAATTAGTTACTTGGAAGCCTTTTTTTGGATAAAATTAGTGATTAAAAGTTACATATTGAATATGTAGGTGATACGTTAGCTTTACCAGGTGCTTGCTCAACCAAATGCAGATGAAACAACAGCAAACAGCAATACCTTGTTGGGGATTTTGATTTATTGATTCATTTTTTAAGTTTACATTCACTAAGCATACCAGCACTTTATATTTTCAAACTGTTGCAGTTTTGTGATGATTCTGTGACCTCACGAGGACTACTTTTAATGTTTCACTGGTAATCTTAAAATACCTTTTCTTTTCTTGTAGAGTAGCATGTATAATTACTTCAGACATACCCACATTTTGAGAATTTTACCTAGTATTTTAAAAAATTTACATATTTTTCCTTCAGTTTTTTTGTTATTGTACTTACCAATTAAAGGCTAGTATGGAAAATATTTAGGCTAGCTACATTACTATGATTTTATATGTGATTTTGTTTAGTATATTAAATACATATTTCTTTTGTTGAGGCCTAAAATTACTCACATTATCCTTCCGAGCAAAGTGTCAATGACTTTAGAGGGTGCTTTTCCAAGATTTTATTTTCCTGTTTTCCTGTGATCAGTTTGAATCCTTTAAATCTACTTTCCACATTTTAGACACCAAGAAGTTCTTCTAATCATGTTAGAGGAATTTTCATCTATTGATTCAGAGTGTGCCTTATCAATGATGGAAGTGCTTTTTGTTAATTTCTCAAATTCTGTTTGTTTTTAAGGATTCAATTAGAGGAAGCATGAGTATATTAAGTTTAGCTCACAGCTTTTATTGATTTAGCTTGTTTGGAGATATGACTTTTTAGTCTCATTTAGGTGTGGTGTCACTGGAGCCTAGTACAATTTTTAATAAAAGTTGAGGGACTGGGAAGGTGGCTTAGTGGTAGAGTGCTTGCTTTGCATGTGTGTGGCCCTGGGTTCGATTCCTCAGTACCACATAAGCAGAAAAAGTCAGAAGTGGTGCGATGGCTCAACTGGTAGAGCGTTAGCCTTGAGCCAAAGAGCTGAGGGACAGCGCCCAGGCCAAGAGTTTCAGGCCCCATGACCAGCAAAAAAAATAAAAAATAAAAAAAAATAAAAGTTGACCTGAAGTAAATATGGCTCACATGAGTTCTTTTCTCTGAGTGATACAGTTTTGCTTACTGTTACAAGTTATTTGCTCTAAATATCTTAAATTTAAAATATGGATTTTCTTTTTATAATTTCAGGTTTGTTTCTTTGGGTTTTAGATAGTAATATTAGAATAAATGTTTGACAGATTTATAGCTTTTCTCATTTAATAGTTAGTTAACTCTACAAATGAATGCCTTTGTGATTATGTAGGTTTGGTTAAATTTTTATTTTTAACTCCAGTGACAGACTGGATATTGGAAAGAGATCCACATGAAGAAATACTTAAGGCATTTAAACTATTTGATGATGATGATTCAGGTAAAATAAGCTTGAGGAATTTGCGACGTGTTGCTAGAGAACTGGGTGAAAATATGAGTGATGAAGAACTTCGGGCTATGATAGAAGAATTTGATAAAGATGGTGATGGAGAAAGTAAGTTTTACATAACCTATTTTTTGAATATTTCTGGTGTGACACATATACTAGATTCCTACCTTGTGATAGTCAAGACACTTTGTTAACTATCCTTCCCTCTTTTCTTTATAGACAGAGCTTATGTTGCCCAAGGTGGTCTTGAACTCAGGCTCAAGAGATCACCTTACTTCAGCCTCCTGAGTAGTTGGGACTATGGGTGTGCCATAGCTAGAAACTAACACTTTTTATTCATTATATCATTCAGTCTGTAGTAGGATTTTTGTTGAAATACCTTACAAATTCAATGTAGAATGAATCAGAATTTTAAAATTATTATAGGTTATAATACGAAGTACTATACTTTGAAAAGGTACTTCTCTCTGAAAATGAAGTATTAGCAGAACTTCAATAAAATTTCAGACTTTGTCACTCAACTAATATACACTTATAAACTATTACTAAGTTACAATAATGTTACGCTTCAGATCTTTTTACTATTTTTCCTATGTGGATAGTTCAGACCCTGCTTTCTTAGAAATGTTCTTTTTTGTTGTTGGTCATGGAGCCTGAACTTGGGGCCTGAACTCAGGGTTGTGTGCTGTTTCTGAGCTCTTTTGCTTAAGGCTAGCTCTCTACCACTTTGAGCCACAGCTCCACTTTTTTTTTCTTTTTTTAATTGTGAAAATATTGTACAGAGGGGTTACAATTACATGAGCAGGATGAGTACATTTCTTATCAAGCATTGTTGCCTCCTCCTTTGTTTCCTCTTCCCATCCCTTCCCAACCTCCCCTACCCCCCCAAAGTTGTATAGTTCATTTTTCAACATAATGACTTGTACATCACATTGTTGCAATGAGGTCCACCTGTATCCCTATTTAAACGATTTGTTTTTTCCCTTCCCCTCCACAAATTATACCAACATCAAATACAGTGAAAGCAGGGGTTATACCGTGGGGGAGGGACAGGGAGGGACATACAAAGCAACAAAGAAATCATCTTATAAATATCTTAGAAAAATAGCAAGAAAGAAAAACCATTTGAGTCCTTATCTTGGGGTTTATTTCACCTAACATCAACTTATCTGACCTTTTCTGCTTGTCTTAGACATATACTAGTTATTGCAACAGCCACTTTCTGTTTCCATTAATTAGAGATAAAAGTCTCCCAGACTAGAGATAAAAGTCTCCCAGACTTTCCTGATGCTCTGGCTTTGAATGGTGCCCTCAGATCTCTGCCTCCCGAGTAGCTAGGAATATGGGTAGGATACCAGTACCTGTCTTAGTTATATTCTTATAGCTTTATTTATGCTTTCCTTGATTGTCCAGCAGGTGGCAGTATTCTGTATGCTGACATGTTACATAATGGTGCTGGGTTTTTTTTATAGCCTCTAGTTAACCTGAGTCTATAAAACCTCTAATTCTGTAATATCTTACTCTTCTTTAGTTTGTTGATTGATTTCTTTTCCTAAAATGGAGGTTTGATTATGCTATTTCTGTGTTCATATTAAATGAATCTTTACTGTTTATAAATGTAAAGTCTTCTAATATCTGTCCCACTTCAAGTAACTAGTTTTATTTCCCACTGTCTTCTGCTTTATGGTTTCAGCCCTCATCTTCCATATGTGCACAGTTTGACAGAGTACTCTGATCCTGAAAACACTTTTTATGCCATATTTGCTTATGCTGTTCCTCAGTTTTAAGAGTGCTCTAATTGCCAATATCTGTCTACTAAAATGTTAGTCATTTTTCCAAGCACATTTTAAAGACCATCTTTTTCCCAAACCTTCCTCTTAATGGTATCTGTGTTTTTTATGAAGCTTTTATTGAGTGATCATAGCATTTAGAGAACAGACTGCTTTGTACTTGCATATACTTAATATAAATTTTTTTGGTTGCAAATCAAGTTTTGTTTAGTGATACAAACTACATTCTTTGTATTTTAACAGCTAATGATCATAATATTTTCTCACTCTTGTGGACTTTTGTAGTTCATCTGTCTTTGAATGTTTCATGCTGCTCAGTTTTTAAAAGCAGTAAAACTGTAAATTACAATAAAAAGTAATAAACATAGATGTGGAGTTAAAGGTAAATAAAGTATACTTCAAAGTAAACATAAAACTGTAGTAGTGATATAGAATAACACTCGATTCCTCAGAATACATAAAATGAAACGTTACAAATATTTGGAAATTGAATTTGTGTGTGTATTGTTTTATAAAAATTATATTAGAGAAAATTATCCACTATTGTAGCATACTGTCTGAAACACACTTTACAAATTACAATTTCTTACTGAATTTAATTATTTTGGTAAAGTAATCAGTGATTATATACTGAATTTACATCTGTTTTTTATGGTTTCAACAGTACTTAGGATAAAATTTGTATTTTCAAGTTGCCATTTTTTAAGATAAAATTTGTATTTTCAAGTTGCCATTTTTATTAATATTTTTAGTTGCAGTCATGTGGTTTTGATTATTTTTTCTTTGAAATTATTTTAAATATACAAAAGTTTAAAAACAACTATTTGAACTTTAAAGTTTTTTTAATGTATTTTTATTCTTCAGAATACCCATAATTTACATGCCTTGTATTTTCAGCCTTACTTAGAGAGGAAGCATTTGCCAAACTAGTTAAGGAGGAGTAATAAGGAGGTATTGAACCGTAAGAAATGTAAAATGTCATGTTTATTAAAACTGTCTTAATAAGTTTGTACAAATGTTATGACTGATTGCTTTATAGTAACATAGTATCATCTCTTTTCTCAGTTAATATTGTAGAACATGAATTTTATAACTTTATTACATTTTATGTTTTTGTTATTCATGAAATTCTGTTTAATAAACCTGTTTAACTTCTGAGCAAAGTAGGCCTTATTATGAAATTTACATAATATAAAATTTAAAAGTACTGTAAATGGTAACTTTAGTCTTAAAAATAGGGTATTTTTTGACTAAAATGCATCTATATTTCTGACTAACATTTTCTTTCTTACTGCAGTTAATCAAGAGGAGTTCATTGCTATTATGACTGGTGACATTTAAGATTACAAGGATAAACACTAAGAATGTTGCAGTCACCATCTTATATTCTAATTTTGGGCATGGAGCCACCATGAAAAAGACCCAAAATATCTTCATTCTTTTTTCCAGAAGGACCAAAACTAAACATTTCTGTGTTTGTATTTTACTACTGTTGAGTTTCTTCATATGAACAGTGTTAGTGTTAGTATTCAAATAGGTTTAATTTTGAATTTATAATACAGTTTTTATATAAAGTGTTAAAAACAAAATCATGTGGTGTACATTCTTTGCAGATCTTTAGACATTTGTCATCACTTTTATTTTGGTGTACACATTTTTCAGATTTTGTTAATAAAATATTTTATTAGTACTCTAAGGCTGGTAAGTTTTCAATTTTTTTTGATTTCTATTATGTTTAACCTTTGATAAATTATTTAAAAATGTTTTCTCCTTATACTAGTTTCTGAAACAAAAACACAATAGAATACCATATTTTTCCATTCCCTAAGATTTCATCAAGTTTGACATTCTGCATAAAATAATGATTCATATATACCCAATTCCTTTTTTAGTCATTTTTTATTTTGGAAAGATCAGATATTGTGCATACAAGCCCATTAATTTAACTGTATTACATTTTAGAACTCTTGGTATTCTAACAGTTAAATATGAGTATTTTCTTCATAAATGAATGCAGGGTTAATTGCCACATGTCTTGATGAAATATTTAAACTGAAATTCTGATCTGTTAAGACAGTAATAAAGTCAGAAAATGGTAAGCCACAAGAATAATTTAGGGCTTTGTTTTACCTACGTAAAGGAACATGTGATTTATCAGGAGAAAGTGGAGATACTTCCCAGGTTATAGGTAGGATTTCCTAAAGCCTTGAAGAAGTCTATGTTTGATGAACCAGTGATTGTGGGTAATGCATGAGGAAAGTGGACCTGTACCAAGCCTTCACCAACAGTTCAGTTTTTGGCAATCTGGGTTCTCCTAGGAAGAATGTTAAGTATATCAATTTCAGTGATTAAACTTCTTATTTTAAATTTAATATAATTTGAGTCACTTTAAATATTATGAAACTACCAGAGTGTTAAGATTTATCCTTTAGAAACTTAACAGAAAATCATTAGGAAATAATAAAACTGTGGTGATATTTCATACAGTTCTCTAGAAAGTAAGTTAATTCTTGGGGCTGGGAAGGTAGCTTAGTGGTAGAGTGCTTGCCTTGCATGCATGAGGCCCTGGGCTCGATTCCTCAGCACCATAAAAGCAGAAAAAGCCAGATGTGGCACTGTGGCCCAAGTGGTTGAGCGCTAACCTTCAGCTGAAGAGCTTAGAGACAGCGCCCAGGCCGAGAGTTCAGGTCCCATGACTGACCAAAAGAAAAAAAAAGCAAGTAACTTAATTCTTTTACCTAGGATGATTTAATTTTGAATGTGGAATCATCACAGTAGTAACAGTATTCAGAGTAACAGATAAACACTGAAAGAAAGAATCGCCCTCATTGATGAATTGCATTCTATGTCATGATCATGACTTACATTGATTCCAGAAAAATAAAGAATAGTCCACAAAAATCAATGCTTAGTATTCAAACAGTTTATTTGAGCAATAACTTGATACTTTTTCTACTTAGAGATCCTGTTTTTTTTCCCTTCCTAAACTCAAGACCTGTGCTTGCTAGAAAGATGCTCTACCCTTCAAGCTTGGCTCCCAGTCCTTTTTGCTTTTTTGGTTTCTTTTAAATAAGGAAGTTTTGGCTTAGGCCAGACTGGACTATGATATGATGGGTATGCTCCACCATACCCACTTTTTATTAGTTGAGTTTTTTGGGGGCTGACCTCAGACCACTGATTTCAGCCTCTAGAGTAGTTAGTATTATAGGTGTGAGCCCTCACATAGTGAATAAGTCCTCTTTAGGGTGTATGGGGATGGATTATTTGTTTATGGTGTCATTTCTAGGTCTTGAACTCAGGGCCTTATACTCTCACTTGGCTTTTTTGCTCAAGGATGGCTTTGTGCCACTTGAGCCACACCTCAACTTCCAGCTGTTTCTGGATAATTGAATGTAAGAGTCTCATGGTCTTTTCTGTCTGGGCTGGTTGTGAACCGTGATCCTCAGATCTCAGTCTCCTGAATAGCTAGAAGTTTTGATTTTTAGGGGGAAAAAAATGTTCCCCTTGGCTGGCTGTTTATGTTAGTGTTGTTTTACAGTAGGAAATGAATTAATCTTAAATTTATTTTACCCTCACAAAACTAATTTGGACTTTAATGTGCTATGTATAGCAGACAATAATTGAATTGGAATTTAGTCACAAGATTTAACAATATGGATCCACTGATAACCACTACTAGATTATTTTCATAGTCTTTCAAGTGAGTCACATCTTTAAAATCAGAAACCAGGGACTTTGGTATTCAGGTCAGCAGCTTGGTATTTTCACGATAAAAATTAAAAAAAAAAAGGTCAGCAGCTTAAACATTTGTTAAAAGAAGCTTAATTGAGCATGCATCTGTTACATGTTATTCTATAGGAAGTGGTATTTGGTGTCAGACTTCTGGAAGCTTACACAGTAAGCCCAACGTATTCATGGGTTAATGGAACATAGTTATAACAAAGTGTGGTAAAAAAAACAAACAAAAAAGTTTCTGGGCTGGGAAAGGTGGTTCAGTGGTAGAACGCTTGCCTTGCATGCATGAGGCCCTGGGTTCGATTCCTCAGCACCACATAAGCAAAAAGAAAAAAGCCGGAAGTGGCGCTGTGGTTCAAGTGGTAGAGCGCTAGCCTTGAGCTGAAGAGCTGAGGGACAGCGCCCAGGCCCAGAGTTCAGCCCACGACCGGACCCCCCAAAAAAAGTTTCTGTGCATGTGTTACACAACTAAGAAGCTTTTAGTACTGCCTCTCCTGAGTGTTTTCCTGCCTTTAGTTTTGGAAATATGCCTCCCATAAAAGTGAATGCTGCTTCCAAGCAAGGTAAAGGTTAATATGCTTAGGTGGTAAGAAAGATTGGAGATTTGTCGTAGAGACATATGTTTTTAGTGGAAGTTGGGCCATGGGGTGGTAAAACAATCATGGATCCACAGGATAGTACTGAACCTTATACATTCTGAATATTTGCAGGTGTTTTTTGTTGTTGTTGTTTTGGTTTTATTTTCTCAACTGCAGTCTCCTGGGGCCATATACTCATACACCCGTTGACCAAAGGTCTACTGTAATCAGGCTATTTTTGTAGTCATGCAAGCAACATTCAAAAAGTATCTGGATTTAAAAGAAAACTACATTATTTAAATTAAAACTACATCATTAAGCGAATATCTCTTGAGAAACTACATTACTGAGCAGTAGTAAATACTCAAGGTTCTCATTTTGAGAGTAAAGTTTAGGAAAACGTTTTCCAATTCTGGAGATTTCTTAGGAAGTTTAGAAGAACGGTGAAAGGTATGTGGAATGGCCTTTGAGTTATTAAGCCAGCCATACAGAGGAGGAGGGTGAAAAGTTGATGGACCTAAACTTGGTAGCATAAAACCAAGTTCTTGTCTCAATAGAGGTTCTTTTTCACAGAATGGATCAGCAACTCATTTTAATACTAGGATTATGAATGAATTGAGGGGTAAGCAGGAAATCCTGAAATGAAATATGGCAGCCATCCTGGGAGAACACTTAGTTGAATCTTAGAATTAGTTAATTGGCCTTGGCATCCTTGTTCAAATGGGTGTTTTCAGTTAATTTGTTTGCATTTCCCATTATGCCTTCAGTACATGCTATAGTTAAAACATTCAGTGAAGACTTCCATCTAGATTGTGTTAAAATTGCTAATGAGAATCTAAAACTAGGAAAAATGAGTTTCTGATATGCCTGAGTGTATATGAACATTACCTCCATGAGATGCACTCTAAATATTAGGTATAATTTTTAGTAATATTGTCTAATTGTCTACAAAATCTAAATTTTTTTATTAGAACTTTGGAAACCTGAAAGTTTTGAACTTTCATTATATGATGTTTTCATTATATGATGATTTTAGGAAGATTAGTGACATTTTCTAGAATCAGAGATCAGCGGGGTTGCCTTCATTTTATACTCAATTAAAACTGTTTTAAAATAGATTTTCTTTTATTCCATAATAAAAGAAATCAGGGATACTTAATAGAATCCCTGGAGTCCGACATTTCTGATTTTAATATGCTTGTAACATTTGTCCAACAACCACTGTGTTCTCTGAAAAGAACGATCATTTTCTCTGTATGGCATTACCATAGACTGCCTATCCCCAGGGTCTTCCAAAAGGTCTGTGTAAGCCTGACTGCAAGGGAACATGTACTGTTGTAGAACGTAAATTCTGGGGACTTATTGGTGAAAGCTTATTCTAATAGATGGTTCTTTAGAGTAAAAAAAGAAAACAATATATATCAACTAAATGCTAAGTGATAAAAATATTTCCAAATAATATTTCCTACCATGGAAAAGCTCCTTAAATTTTAACAGCAGGTTAAAGGTTTGGGGTTGACCTACTGAGAAGCAGTCTTTCATTGTAAAATGTGCTTTAGGCTTATTTTGAAAGTTCATGCATTTGAGCTCCCTGCCAAACACATAGATGTAACCATACTTTAAGAGCAATCTACATCTTAATTTTTGTCTTATATCTGTTAAATATCCACTTATGTCTTAATAGTTGGTCCAACTTTTTTTGTCTTGCTGGGTGACCGTTGTTGATAATCTAAATCCTAGGGGATTGTGAAGCCATTTTTCAACACTGACAACAAAAAGTTACTTCCTGAAAGGAGGGGAGGATGGATGAGTTGGATTCTAGAAGTTATCTTTATGAAGCCCAATAGTTGGCTTCTTGCTTTTACTACTGTTGCAAAGATCTCAAGTTAATCAACAAAACTAGGATGGATCAAACAAAAGTAGCTAATTTTGTTGTTGGAAAAATTAAATGAGATATTTATGAAATTTTTGGGAATTAATGAAAATATAAAGAATAATTATGTTTGTGGTGTAGTTTAAGTTATTAGCCTATGGGCCCAACTGCAAACAATTTTATAACCTTGTCCTTGCAGATGAAGATGGAATCAATACCTCATGAATGCTAGACCAACACTATTCCACTTAACTACGTCCCTAGCCCACTTGAGGGTAAATTTCTATGTTTATATTAGTTTATATCTGAGGAAGTATAACCTTAGATAGGCTGTATAAATCCATATACTGTTCATATTTGGTTGAAACTAATTTAAAGATTATAATGTATGTTTCTACTTAAATTAATAAGGCCCAAGGTTTAAAAAGAAATATTTTCAAAGCACTAACCTTGCTTCCTAGCATCCATAACTCCATTCCTGAAAGGTTAAGCTGAAAAAAAAAGCAAATAAAAGTTCGGTTTCCATTTTTTAAATTATTGTTATTATAGGGGTGATAGACAGAGGGGGTTACATTTACAGCCATCAGGTAATGAGTACATTTCCTGTAGTCTGTTCCCTCATTCTCTCCTAGTCCCTCCCACCCATCTCCACCAGCAGTTATATAGATTACTTTCATTGATGCCAGTGTGTTCCCCTGCTGCACTTTTTCACCCTTTTTTACTCAGTTTCTGTGCCCTCCCTGCCCAAACTCCCACAGATATGCATGTGAATACATCATATGTAAGGTAAAGAATCCAGAATCAAGCTGGGTGCCAGTGGCTCATGCCTGTAATCCTAGCCACTCAGGAGGCTGAGATCTGAGGATTATGATTCAAAGCCAGCCCGGGCAGAAAAGTCCGTGAGACACTTATCTCCAATAAACCACCAGGAAACCGGAAGTGGTGCTGTGGTTCAAGTGATAGAGTGTTAGCCTTGAGTTGAAGAGTGCAGGGACAGCTAGGCCCAGAGTTCAAGCCCCATGACCAAAAAAAACCAAACAAAAAACAAAAATCCAGAATCATCAGAAAAAGAAAAAACAAATCTTGTTTCCATATCTTTGGAGTTCATTTCAATATGTACATATTATTTTAAGAGGTGCTTAGGCATTGCACATTTGTGATTCTCACCTAAGACCATATACTCTTTTGGTCTCAATGTATGTGAGTATGTAGAATCCCTTGTAATTTCTTATATCCCAGTGCGTGTTTAGATCTAACTTCTGCATATCAGAGAGAACATGCTCTGTTTGTCTGATTTGACTTAACTCACTTAACATGATTTGTTCTAATTCTATCCATTTCCCTGAACATAACATTTATTTTTTTTCTAATGCCTGTGTGAAATGTTATTGTATATAGGTACCACATTTTCTGTTTCCACATAATTTATGTAATATTTTTAAGAAATGAAATTGTAGCCAACTTCACAAATATAATAAAACTAATACATTAGAAAGACAAGAAGGAAGGAAGAATAGACCAGGGGAGGACAACAAAGCTTATCCCATCTGTGACTGGTGCTTTTCACTACTTTTTCCTCTCCCACATCCCTTGTTACCTATGGAATTAGGGGTGCTGAGTTTTGAGAAGTGTCTGTTTGTAGGGGAAGGAATATACCAGACCTCTGTAATGTTTAGAATTGTTGATCTCTAGACAACTTGTTCCTGTATAATGAAGGAACTTGAAGCCCATGAGAGAGAAAGAGAGAGGTAAAAGAAAGTGTGACTTTGAATATGACTTAAGAGTGTAGTCAAAGTTTCCTGAACTGCTAATTCTGGGTCAGTAATATACCTCGTTTATTAATAGGAACGTGAGATTAAAGGGATTGAGGATGCATGCATTAAAGGGATTGATGAATTCAGTATTGAAGGATATATTGTAGGATGTGCAAACAATATCCATATTAGTGCTCTGGGGTTCCTGGACCTCAGGAAGGCTAGAGATTTAGGGTTGAGGTAGGAAACCTGGAGGAGTCACAGGGAAATACTGACAGCGGGACACAGATGGCAGAGAGATAATTGCCAAGTGGTTTTTGGCCTGTTGGTTTAAGTGATCTGCAATTCTACAATCTGGTCTTGGATGTTCTGGGATTGACAGGACCTTTAGGAGTGTAAGATTGTGACAATACCATCAGAAGTTCAGCTTTTGCCTTGGGCTTGCTTGAACATTAGTTCTGTACTGCTGTGAAATGACTGTGCTTCTGGTGGGCTACAAGGATGGAGCCATGAGGTGCTGGTTTCACTTCGAGAATTTCTATTTTGTTCATGCATGGAAGAAGTTGACGCACATTTCTCCTGTGTCACTTGATAAGTATCCAAGGGAACCTAACATTAAGTGTTGTATTTCTTGGTATTTCAATCTGGTAATATAATTGTGAACTTTGTGATCTGCTTATATACATGAGTAGATATAGACCAGTATGGGAAATCATTAGGAAGAATCTTATAATTATGAATCTGATGTTTAAAACCTTGATTATATCACATATTAATTTTTTTTTTAGTGTTGAGATGAAAATATTTTTTTTATTGTGAAAATACTGTACAGAGGGGTTACAATTACATGGGCAAGATAATGAGTACATTTCTTTTTTTTTAATTTAATTTAATTTTATTTGTGAACATACTGTACAGAGGGGTTACAATTACATGGGCAGGATAATGCGTACATTTCTTACCAAGCATTTCAGCCTCCTCCTTTGGTTTACCCTTCACATCCCTTCCCAGCCTCCCCCCTCCACCCAATCCCAATCCTTCTCCTTCCCCCCCCTTCCCCCCCCCCCCCACCGACGTTGTAAAGCTCGTTTTGGACATGACAACTTGTACTTCTCATTGTTGCAACAGGTCCACCTATATCCTTAAACAACTGGTTTTTCCCCATCTCCTCCACAAGTTATACTGACATCAAATATAGTGAAAGCAGGGGTTATACTGTGGGGGAGAGACATACAAAGCAACAAAGAGATAATCTTATAAATGCGTTAGAAACACATGCATGAAAGAAAAAAAAACATTAAAATACATATCTAAGGGTTCATTTTCCTGACATCACATTATCTGACCTTTTCCGCTTGACTCATACATATACTAGATATTGCAAATAAGGGAACCCATGGGACCTATGTTTCTTTGGGCCTGGCTTACTTCACTTAATATAATTTTTTCCAAGTTTTTCCATTTCCTAACAAATGGGGCAATGTCATTCTTTCTGATGGAGGCATAGAATTCCATTGTGTATATATACCACATTTTCTTGATCCATTCATCTACTGAGGGGCATCTGGGTTGGTTCCATATCTTAGCTATGGTAAATAATGCTGTAATAAACATTGTTGTGCTGGTAGCTTTAGTGTGGTCTTGTTTGTAAACATTTGGGTAAATGCCCAAAAGTGGGATTGCTGGGTCATAGGGGAGTTCTATGTGAAGTCTTTTGAGGAACCTCCATACTGCTTTCCAAAGTGGTTGAACAAGT
Organism: Dipodomys spectabilis; assembly: GCF_019054845.1. Taxonomy (NCBI): domain Eukaryota; kingdom Metazoa; phylum Chordata; class Mammalia; order Rodentia; family Heteromyidae; genus Dipodomys; species Dipodomys spectabilis. Next base: position 13,506,627 of record NW_024870817.1, read on the forward strand.
TTACATTCCCACCAACAATGAAGTAAGGTTCCTTTCTGTCCACATCCCCTCCAGCATCTGTTGTTGTTAGAGTTCTTGATTTTTGCCGTTCTAACTGGGGTGAGGTGATATCTCAATGTTGTTTTGATTTGCATTTCTTTTATGGCTAGGGATCACATATTAATTTTTAAATATCAACTAGAACTATGTTTTGGGGGAGAGGTTTTATTCTTGAATTTATATACATTACTAAGTGAAAATTTACACATATAGAAGATGTGAATCTACAGACTTTCTACTATCATTTAACCAATTAGTTTTTTGTTTTAAAGCTTTCCCCTTATAGTACTTCAAAGAAGAACAGTATTTAATCCAACCACTCAAATTAGAATAGTGATTTGAGGCAACAGAAAAATAGGACAAATATATTTTCAATCTCCACCAGGGGGACCTATTGCTGCAACTAAAAAAATTGAATCAGGAAGAACACATTTTATAACACTGTTACATGCTACTATAGTTTTTATTTTTTAAAGAGTATACATCTGTTTAAAAATACTTATATTCCACATAATGGTATTATGCATGTTTTTTTTATTACATACTGTATAATGAAAGCACTGGAAAGGTAAAATAGTTTTTTATTTGTTAGTGTTAATAGTCTTTCTAAGTAGAATGAGATAGAAATATATAGTTATATATAGTTTTTGAGAATAGTTTTAAAATGATTACAGGACTGTGTTCAGAAAGCAGAACGTTTTTCCCCATAAAACACGTTTCTAACTTACTAATTCAGTCTATTTCATTCCTATTCTGGCTTTTTCCTGGGGTTTAAAGTCATAATTTTCCTGAAAACATTTTAGAATATTTGCAGCCACAAAATAGATCAGAAAATGGGCAAATCTATCTTTGTCTGGTCTAGCAGTGAAGACATTTTACTTTGTGTTTTTAGATTACATGTTTTCTCACCAAAAAGTATTATCTGATTTATTTATACTCAACTCATGTCTTAATATATTTTAATAAAAATTTTACTGTCAGCAGTTAAAAAAAGGAGTTTCAATTCAACATGTCAGGTTTATGAGAACAATGTGTCTTGATCAATATCACCCATTTGATCATTCAATAGTCTTTTTATATTTCAAATATTCTTCTTATGAAAGTTCTATAGTTTATTCTCAATATTTTTTGTTTTTTTTGGGTCCGGTCGTGGGGCCTGAACTCTGGGCCTGGTCACTGTCCCTCAGCTCTTCAACTCAAGGCTAGCGCTCTACCACTTGAGCCACAGCTCCACTTCCGGCTTTTTTCTTTTTGCTTATGTGGTGCTGAGGAATTGAACCCAGGGCCTCATGCATGCAAGGCAAACGCTCTACCACTGAGCCACCTTCCCAGCCCCTACTCTCAATGTTTTTAACTTGGCCCTTCTGACTACTTCCTGATTTTATTCCCCATGGTTTAACCCCTGTTTTCACTGTATTTGATGTCGGTGCCCTGCATCTTGTATATACATTTTTCTAATTTGGGGAGGAGAAGGGAAATAACAAAATGCTGAAACAAGGATATAGGTTGACCCATTGTAACAATGAGATGTACAAGACACTATGTTGAAAACCAACTTTACAACTTGGGGATAGGGGGATTGGGGAGGTGGAGAGGGAAGGGTTGGTAGGGGAAAAGCAAAGGAGGAGGTAACAATGCTCAATAGGAAATGTATTCATTACCTTACTCATGTAACTGTAACCCCTCTGTACGCTATTTTTACAATAAAAACATTAAAAAAAAGAAGTAATTGATATTGGTGGCTCTTAGTGGTGACAGTTTGTAAACACTGTAGAGTAGTTGTTACTTTGCTCGGTTTTCAGATAAGGAAATGGAGTCTGAGACTGATTACATTATTTGAATAATATAATGTTTTCTGCATGGTGATTCTAAGCCAAATATTCTTTCCAAAATACACAGTCGATTTTTAATATATCCCAAACATAGACTATCATTGTTCCCAGCAGAATTCCTCAGTCTACATTAGACTAGTAAACTCATAATTTGTCTGTTCCAGACATGTTTTTCTGTTTGAGGAATACCTTGCTGTGTGGATAATCTGCGTCCCAATAATTCCCATTGGCCTTAATAAAGATCAGTGCATAGTATTTCAGATTATTGAAAGGAGACATTACATCTAGTGTAATGATACCTTAAAAATATATTTTAAAATTTATTATTATTATTATTATTATTATTATTTATTGTGAAAATACCATACAGAGGGGTTATAATTACATGGGCAAAGTAATGAGTACATTTCTTATCAAGCATTGTTGCCTGCTCCTTTGTTTCATCTTCCCATCCCTTCTCATCTCTCCCCAGCCCCCCAATATATTTTTATTGTAAAAATACTGCATGGAGGGGTTACAGTTACAAGAGCAAGGTAATGAGTCCATTTCCTATTGAGCATTGTTACCCCCTCCTTTGTTTTTCCCCTACCATCCTTTTCCTCTCCCCACCCCCCAGCAAAGTTGTAAAGTTTGTTTTCAACATAGTGTCTTGTACATCTCATTGTTACAAAGGATCATCCCGTATCCTTATTTCAGCATTTTGTTATTTCCCTTCTCCTCCCCAAATTAGAAAAATGTATATACAAGATGCAGGGCACTGGAATCAAATTCAGTGACAACAGGGGTTATATCATGGGGAAAGAACATAAAAGAAACAAAAAAATCACATAGAACATTATAAGTACATTTTTCTTGTTGATACCTTTTAACTTTTGATGTACACACATTCTCTTCCCAAAGAAAAAAAGGACTACTGGGTCATAGGGGAGCTCTATATGAAGTCTTTTGAGGAATCTCCATACTGCTTTCCAAAGTGGTTGAAGTTTACAGTCCCACCAACAATGCAGTAGGGTTCCCTTCTGGCCACATCCCCTCCAGCATCTGTTGTTATTAGAGTTCTTGATTTTAGCCATTCTAACTGGGATGAGGTGGTATCTCAATGTTGTTTTGATGTGCATTTCTTTTATGGCTACAGATGTTGAGCATTTCTTCATGGGCCATTCTTCTTTCCTCTTCAGAGAAATTTCTCTTTAAGTTTTTAGCCCACTTATTTATTGGGCAGTTGATTCTTTGTTGTGGAATTTAATTTTTTGAGTTCCAAGTATATTTAAAATACGAGATCCTTATCCATTGATGGCTAGTGAAGATCTTCTGTCAATACGTGGGCTTTCTATTGATCTTGCTAGCCCACTTTTGGACATTTACACAAATGATCACAAACAAGACTATACTAAAGCTACCAGCATCATTTGTTTACTGCATCATTATTTACCATAGCTGAGTATATGGTACCACCCTAGATGTCCCTCAGTAGATGAATGGAGAAAGAAAATGTATATATGTACACACACACACACACACACACACACACACACACACACACACACACACACACACAATGGAATTCTATGCCTCCATCAGAAAGAATGACATTGTCCCATTTGTTAGGAAATAGACTTGGAAAAAATATTTTGAAGTTAGCCAGGCTCAAAGAAACATAGGTCCTATGGTTTCCCTTATTTGCAATAATTAGTGTATGTCTGGGACAAGCAGAAAAGGTCAAAAGGTATGTACATATGACCAGATAAAATGATGTTAAGCGAAATGAACCCCAAGGTAGGGACACAAGTGGTTTTTTCTTTCTTGTTATTGTTTCTAATGTATTCAGGTTCCAGGTGCTTTGTATGTTCCTCCGCCATGGTATAACCCTATTTTTGCTGTATTTGACATTGGTATAATTTGGGGAAGGGAAGGGAAAAAACAAAATATTTAAATAGGCATACTGGTTAACCCATTGTAACAATGAGATGTACAAGACATGTTGAACAACGAACTTTACAATTATGTGTGGGGTAGTTGTAGAGGTGGGAGGGAAGGGATGATAGGAGAAAAACAAAGGAGGAGGCAACAATGCTCAATAGGAAATGTACTCATTACTTTGCACAGGTAACTGTAACTCCTCTGTACAGTTTTCACAATAAAAAACTTATTTAAAAAAGAATAAAAAGAAAAGGGTTAGCTGTAAGGATAGAGTCCAAATCAAGCATAATTAAATACAAATTCATCTTAGACATATGAAAAATTTCATGGATAGCAAGAGAAATGCAAAATTATAGTACATTAGATACTACTTTTACCTATTCCATTTTATGATATACTCTGCTAGATGTTGGGAAGTAGGGGAAATAGATGAGATACTCTCCCAGGCTGGCACTGTAATCCTAGCACAGGATGCTGAGATCTGAGGATCATGGTTCAAAGCCAGCCCAGGCATGAAAGTCCATGAGACTCTTATCTCCAATAAACCAGAAAACCGGGAGTAGAATAGTGGCTCAAATGGTAGAGCACTTGCCTTGAGCTGAAGAGCTGAGGGACAGCATTCAGGCCCAGAGTTCAAGCCCTGTGACCACCACCAACAACAAAAAAAGATACTCTCCCAGGATATGAGCTAAAAATTAGTACAACTCCATGAAGAAAAATTGTCAATATCAACATATCACTTGATCCAACATGTTTCCTGAAGTTTAAACTATGTCTATTCTTGATCACATGCAAAGGTATGTCCAAGACTATTAGGTATCGTTTTGTTATACCAAAAATTAGAAACAAATATCTCTTAAGAGAAAGTTGATTAAGTGGACTATTATATAATTGCTAAATAAACAAGGAAGAGCTCTATACTGATATGTAAAATACAACTGGAAGTTGAAGAAGTTAAGCTATCTTTTGTGTAAAAAGGGGAGTTCAGTATGTGCAGAAACTTAAAAGGACTAAGAAAAGTGATTAACTGCTTGTGATTGCACAAAAGAGGCAACTAGGTGATTAAGGGACAGAGGTAGGAGAGGGAATTGTATTTGTAGAACTATGAAAACATTTTACCAATAAAACATATGTAAGAAACAGAAAAAGTGTAAATGTCTAAGGAGGAGGATATGTGTTGGCTACTTAAAATAACAGTAAGCAGATACTTCTGGGAGGCATATACCAACAAGGATAAAACAATGAAAGTAAAAGAAATTTTTAAAAAAAAGGAAGTTGGAAATCAGGTGAATGAAGGCACCATTCAGCAGACCTGGAAAGCTAAATTCTAGTGGGAAGAGCTGAAGTGCAGAATATCCAGCAAGTTCAACTAGTGACATTTCCAGGTATCTCTGAAAATGAATTTGAAGGTGGGGCTAAAAATAGGATTGGTTGAAAGCCTCAATAAGAAGGAATTAAATAACCACTTGCATAGCCAGACACTTGTCCTTGCACAAACTCATAGAATATCAGAGGTTTAATTGCTAAAGTGAGTTAAAAAAATACAAAAGTAAATCCTGTCTGGACTGACATATACCTAGAAAACAACAGGAGGAGGGATAATATGTGCTGAAAACAAAGGGATAGACTCAGATTCCACATATTGTCTGTCTATATACCTGCTGTCATTTCTCCCCACTTGGCTGCCAGGGTGTTGATAGTGCAGTGTGGGTAGGAAATATTTCTTAATGAAACTTGGCCAGTCACGAGAAAAGACACCGGGGAACCAATGAAATGACCAGCCAGAACACCCTGCAGTACAGATCACAGTAGACAAGAGCTAGCTTGTACTCAGAACTTCCAAAATATTTCTAAAGTCACTCTCAATATAAAAAAAAAAACCCAAAGACCACCAAATAACTGAGAAAAGCCTTTTCATTTAGAAAATAGACTGTAAAGAATGCTGTATTGTGCTGCTGGGATAGGCCCTTCCAGGACTGCAACATTCTTTTGCTCCAGCTGCTGGCAATATTAGCTGCTAAATTGACAGGTGAGTGACTAAGTGGTGCTACCTTGTTGAAGGTTACGTCTCTTCTCCAGAGAAGCTCACATTTGAAGCCTGGATGCACCTCATCCAGGTGGAAGATGGAGATTGGGGCCACAAAGTCATGTTTCTCTTGTCTTGATTGGGAAGGACTCTAAAGGTACATTCAGTTCCCAAATCCAGCTCAGCCTTTGCCTATAGCAACTACAACATAGTTCAACTTTTTAGTTCACCCAGTTAGCCCTCCCACTTGCATTTCAAAGAACTGTTTACCAGAGTGTGTGCCAATCACCCCATCTACCTCCAGTTTGGGACTCAGGAAACATTTAAACAATCAAAAACAAATAAAACAAATGGGGAAAAAGATGACTGTCTTCAGAAAACAAACAATATTACAGTGAGAATAAAAAAGTAAGGTATCACAAAAGAGCAACAAAGTACAAAAACAGTTTCTGGGAATTAAATTTTTCAATAGATGAATTAGAAGATAAGGTTGAGGAAATCTCAGAAAGTAAAGCAATAAAAACAGAAGGAAACTTTTAGGCACTTACCCAAATGATCACAAACAAGGCTATACTAAAGCTTCCAGCACAACTATGTTTATCACAGCATTATTTACGATAGCTAAGATATTTAACCAACCCAGCTGTCCCTCTGTAGATGAATGGATCAAGAAAATGCCATATTTATATGCTATATATATATATATATATATATATATATACACACACACACACACATTAGAAACAATATATATGTATATATATTTATACACACACACAATGGAATTCTATGCCTCCATCAAAAAGAATGACACTGACACTGCCCCATGTGTTAGGAAATAGAAAGACTTGGAAAAAATTATGTTAAGTGAAGTAAGCCAGGCCCAAAGAAACATAAGCCCTATAGTTTCCCTTATTTGCAATATCTAGTATACGTCTAGGATAAGCAGAAAAGGTCAAAAGCTATGTATATATGACCATATAAGATGATGCTAAGCAAAATGAACCCCAAGATAGGGACACAAGTGGTTTTATCTTTCTTGCTGTTGTTTTTAATGTATTTATAATATTCCATGTGTTTTTTTTGTTTGTTTCTTTTGTATGTTCTTCCCCCCATGGTATAACCCCTGTTTTCACTATTTTTTATTCCAGTGCCCTGCATCTTGTATATACATTGTATATACTTGTATATACTAATTTGGGGAAGAAAAGGGAAATAAAATGCTAAAATAAGGATACAGATTAACCTATTGTAACAATGAGATGTACAAGACAATATGTTGAAAATGAACTTTACAATTTGGGGGGATGGCAGGGAGGGAAGACTGGAGAGGTGGGGAGGGAAGGGATGATAGGGGAAAAACAAAGGAGGAGGTAAGAATGCTAGATAGGAAATGCACTCAAAAACCAATGTACTGGAAAAATGTACTAAAAAAGTGCTATATATGTATATATAATAAAAACACAAGGAACAGTGGAAAGGAATGATATTTACAAATCTGGTTGAAATATCTGGCATCTTTCATCAGAAAGAATGACATTGCCACATTTGTTAGAAAATGGAAAGACTTGGAAAAAATTGTATTAAGTGAAGGAAGCCAGGCCCAAAGAAACATAGGTCCCATGGTTTCCCTTATTTGCAATAACTAGTACATGTGTAGGACAAGTAGAAAAAGTCAAAAGCTCTGTACATATGACCATATAAGATGATGTTAAGCAAAATGAACCCCAAGATAGGGACACAATTTTTTTGTCTTTCTTGCTATTGTTTCTAATATATTTATAATGTACCATGTGATTTTTGTTTGTTTGTTTCTTTGTATATTCCTCCCCCATGGTATAATCTCTGTTTTTACTGTATTTGATTCTGGTGCCCTGCATCTTGTATATACACTTTTCTAATTTGGGGAGGGGAAGAGAAAAAACAAAATACTTAAATAGGGATATAGGTTGACCCATTGTAACAATGAGATGGACAAGACACTATGTTAAAAATGAACTTTACAACTTTGGCGGTGGTGGGGGGGGTGAGGGGTAGTTGTGGAGATGGGAGGGAAGGATGGTAGGGGAAAAAAAAGGAGGAGGTAACAATACTCAATAGGAAATGTACTCATCACCTTGCACGTAACTGTAACCCCTCTGTATAGCATTTTTAATAAAAAAAGTACAAAAAAGAGAGAAATACGTGGCATCTGAATAAAAGGAACTTCAGAAAGAATGGAGATGTGAGTGTCAAGGGGAATGGTGAAAAAGAAAGCAATTAACAAAATAATTCAGTGACATTTTTCAGAACTTAAAGATATGATATGAATTTCCAAGTTGAATGTTTGACCCAGTTATGAATTTAGGACAACTCATAACAAAATTTTATAATACAGAAGGGTAAAAAGAATATTACAGTTTCTAGAAAGACTAGATAAGTTGTGCATAAAGGATGAAGAATTGGAATGAGGGAAATAGTTGAGGAGAAGATCCTGTGATAAAAAGCCTTGAGTTTGATCCCCTGCATCACCCCTTAAAAAATCAGAAACGACTTCTTAACAGCATACTGGAAACTTATACACAATAAAGCCATAGACTCAAAGAAAAATTCCTTCCAAGCCAATATCCAAATTCATCCAAATAGCTAAGTGTGAGGCATAAAGAAAGTATTTTAACAGATTATCTTTAAGTAGTTGTACAAAGGAGTTTCTAGTCAACATATCACTTTATTGCTACAGTGCATATTGATCAATGCCACCCCTTCAGATGTCTTTAGGCCTAAAAGTTCTCCAAAAGTTTACCTCCATATTTTCCTTTTGTTGAAACTTCTGGAAGATAGTGTAAAGTGTGTAGTGTCTACAAAAGAAAGAATATAATGTAGGTCAAGGATCCTATCAAAATTGTGGTTGAGAGCACTGTGAGAAAGAAATCACTCCAGTAAGATGAAATTAGTAGAATACTTAATATAAAAAGAGATATTTAAAAATTGTCAGAGAGTGTGAAGCTGAATTAATAGTGCCTGTATATAAAACAAAGAGGAAAAATCAACAACTCCAGGAAAAGGAAATTTAACTTATGCAGGCAAAAAGTAATAGTAATATGTAATATTGCTTGACTAAAAAAAAATCCCACTCAGCCATAAAGGGTAAACAATGACATTGGGATGATGAAGAACATGTGTGTCTGTTTGTTAGAGATGGACAGACAGCTGAATGGTCGTATTCTGTGGTGAGAAAAAACAATTTAGGGATGTAGCATAACTTCATACTAAGAATACATAAGAACATGAAAGTTGAATCCAGACTGCCTAGGTTTTCAGCATAGGTGAATGAGTTTTCAGTGGTATGAACTCAGGCAAGATAATTGCTCTGCCTGTGCTTCAGTACTCATCTATACAGCGAGGATACTTGTAATCCTAGCTACTCAGGATCTGAAATCTGAGGATTACAGATCAAAGCCAGTCCAGACAGGAATGTTTGTGAGAATCTTGTCTTCAATTAATCACCAGAAAACCAGAAGTGGCACTGTGGATCATGTGGTAGAGCACTCACCTTAAGCTGAAAAGCTCAGGGACAGTGTCAAGGCCCAGAGTTCAAGCTCCATGATGGACAAAAAAAAAAAAAAATTAGAAAACTAATATTGCTACATAAGAACTGCTATACAATTATTTTCAACTGTATCATCTAAAATGGACTAAATTGGTCTTATTCTACCTTCCATATGCTAAGTTTATGCTTAAAGCCATAACCTTCAGGACATGAGTTTGTGACTTTACTTGGATACCAGGCTTCAGTAAGTTAAAACGATGTGGCAAAGGTGGGCCCTATTTGAACAGCAGTGGAATCCTTGGATGAGGAGGATATGAAAGCCTACAAAGAGTCACCAAGGGGGGCACAGTGAGGAGGCCATCAGCAAGCCGGTGAGAAAGACCTTGGGGGAATCCTAACCTGTTCTCAATGTAAATGTGGTTTTCTGGTCTCCAGAACCACAAGACAATAAACTTCTGTTGTTTGAGATGCTCAGTTTGTGATTTTTGTTATGGCAGTTCTAGCAAACTAATGCTTGACATATTGTTGGAAAGCTTGGGAATGAATAATGAATCAATTTACAGAATTAAGAGGTTGCCTCTGTGAAGTACACTGTGTTAACAAGGAAGAAACTATTTGTTTTTGTGATTAAAAATTTTATTTTGGGGGCTGGGAAGGTGGCTCAGTGGTAGAATGCTTGCCTTGCATGCCTGAGGCCCTGGGTTTGATTCCTCAGCACCACATAAGCAAAAAGAAGAAATCCGGAAGTGGTGCTGTGCTCAAGTGGTAGAGCGCTAGCCTTGAGCTGAAGAGCTGAGGGACAGCGTCCAGGCCTAGAGTTCTGGCCCCACGACCTGAATCCCCTCCCCCACAAGAATTTGATTTTTAAGGTTCCCAGAAGAAGATGGTAGAAGAGAAGCTGGAGGCTAAACAAGCTCTTGTGAAGAAAACAGTTTTAGTGTTCCAGTGAAGAGTCCAAGGCTAAAGAGTATCACCAAGTGTGCCATCATAGTACAGAGAGTTTGGACAGAGAGGAAAAATTCAGGCAGCTTGGTTAAGGAGACAGATTCGACCACTTGTTGGTGTCTGCAGTGGTGGCAGCAGTGGCTGCAGCTGCAGCCACCATATCAACAGAGAGAGCCTGGGACAAAGGTGCCAGAGGCAGTATGTAAGTGGATTCTACACACTGCCAGCAAGAACTGACAAGGAGCAGAAATCTTCATCCTGCTGATCACAGATAGTTACAGGCCTTGGATGGCCCAGAAACTAAAGGAAAGGATTGAGTACCTCACAAGACATCCTCACTCCTTTTCACAGAGCAGAGGTGGGAAGGTAGCCCCTTCCCCACCACCTGAGAAGAACTCGATCTTTGATGCTGACAAAGACTAGGCCACAGCAGTGAGCCCATAATTCAGGCCTTGGAAGAAGACAAGAGGAGCCATTCAACAGGTCCTGGAATGGGGCCTTACCTCCATCCTAGGAGTAAGTTGCCCTTCCCAGGCAGAGGAAGTGACTTTCTTCACTAGGTAAACAGAGGCTGCCCCACCCCCACTGCAGCACAAACAGCAGACCTAGCTGCGGGAGAATAAAAGAAAAAGAATTGGAAACTCAGTAAACATAAATCCTGAGAATGGCTCCAAGCTGGTCTGTGAGAATGTCTCAGGAGCTAGTCCCTAGGGAAAAGCTACTGATTGCTGACAGGCCTCAACCTTACCCACAACCTAGCCCCATCACAGCAACTACTAGCTAGGGGAAACAGCCATCTCCCTCTTGTGATACTCAAAGCAGATCACCCTCCCACTGAACTAGCCTGGGAGGAAGGTCATAAAGTCCCTGATAAAACAGAGCTTTGTTCTGCCTGCTCAAACAAACTGATTTAAGAAACCAGTCAAACCACAGGAAAACCAAACACCAAAAACAAGCCAGAGACTCCACCAAGAGACTGGTTACAGACACAGGGGAGATACAAGATTCCCCCCACCCCAACCCACTCCCCAAAATTGAAGAACTCTTTTGTCTAAGTATTTTTTTGGGGGGGGGTCTGGTCGTGGGGCCTGAATGGGCTTGGACGCTGTCCCTCAGCTCTTCAGCTCAAGGCTAGCGTTCTACCACTTGAGCCACAGCACCACTTCCAGTTTTTTTCTTTTTGAGTATGTGGTGCTGAGGAATCGAACCCAAGGCCTCATGCATGCAAGGCAAGCACTCTACCACTGAGCCACCTTTCCAACCCCCCCTTTTTTTTAATAAAAAAGTGTTTTCTATTTTTTTCATGATTTTTATTTTAGCTTTTTTTTTTTGAATTTTCTTTTTACTTTTTTCTCTTTGGTCCTTTTTTTTTTTTTTTTTTAACTTTACTTAATTGTTCTGTTCATCTCCAGATATATATCCATCTTTGGTTATTAGACCTTATCCTTCATTGTGTGCATACTTTATTCAGATGTTGATCACTCAATTCACAAACTCTCAGCCTTAACTCCTTTAATTGTAGTACTATTTCTTTTTACTTATAGCTCTCCTCTCCTTTCATTCTATCCTTTTCCTCTCTGTGCATTTAGGTCTTGGTTATAGTCTCTCCTTCCGTTTCCCTCCCCACATTCCTCTAATCTTATTTTCTCCTCAGAATTATCTCTAAGCCTATTAATTTCTGGCCTGTTAACTCCTTCTTTGATTTTCTTAGTCCATTGATCCCTAGTTGTTTGTTGTTGAACTAGATTGTATCTGTTGAACTAGATTGTATTTATATTCATTTTGACTGCATCAATCTGTGCAACTAGAGGGGTCTGGTTGAACTTGCCTTAAAATAGTGTTTTAGCATGGAATTTGTTTGGCTTTTATACCCAAATGGGCAGAGCAAACCGGAGAAACACATGAAAAATGGCAAGTCCAGGTATCTCAACTCCCACTCATGATAATCAGGCAACAGAGCAGTTAATGAATAATCTAGAGGAGAGTTCCCACAATGGTCTACAAATACTACTAGTAAACATGCTGAATGAAAAGATTGAAAACCTGCAAAGGACTCTGTGTGAGCATGATAGGGCAATTCATGAGCCTGATGAGGGTAACCAAAGATTAATAAAGGAATTTTGGGAGCATGAGGAGGCTAATCAAAGATTAATTGAGGAATTGTGTGAGTGGTATGAGAAGAAACAAAGATTAATAGAGGCATTCATGGAATCCACAAACAGAAAGCTGGAGGAATCCATGGAGGTCACAAAGGGAATACTGAATGAAGCCCAACAGTAGGAAAGGAAATCCAAAGAAACAATAACCAATCAACTAAGAGATTTGAGAATGAACACTGAAAACTAAATTAAGGAGGTAAAGAAGTCCATACAAGGCTAAAACAAAGCTCCAATGAAGAATCTGTCCAACTAGAAAGAAAGTAAATAAAAAAACGAAGTAGAAAGGCTTTATAGTAGATTAGACCATGAAGATCGAATCTCTGGGATTGAAGACAGCCTGGACATTATAGAGGAAGAACTGCAAGTATTCAAGATGAATCCCAGAGATATGATCGATCTATTCAACATTTAGAAGATACCATCAGAAGGCCTAATTTAAGGCTAATGGGTGTAGAGGAGGGCCTAGAGACAGAAATGAAAGGTGTAGGAAATTTATTTAAGAGGATCCTAGCAGAGAACTTCCCAATCATGCAAAAAGATAGGCTCATTCAGATACAAGAAGCCTTTAGAACTCCAAATAGACCAAACCAGAACAGGACATCCCAACATCCATTGTGATCTGTACAGGATCAATTGAGAGCAAGGAAAGGATCCTTAAAGCTGTTAGGGAGAAAAGATCAATCACCTATAAAAGGAAACCAATCAGATTAACTTTAGCTTTATCAATAGAGACAATAGAAGCAAGAAGAGTCTGGAATGATGTATGTCTCGTCCTAAAGACAAACAACTATCAACCAAGAATACTGTACCCAGCTAAACTCTCCTTCATAAGGGAAAGTCAAATAAAAACCTTCTGCAGAGAAAAATTGAAACAATATATCTCCACCAAACCAACACTACAAAAGATACTTAAAGATGTCCTACACATAGAAAACCAATAAGAGCATAGTAAAGGCCAAGAAACATCCCTTAACACAGAATCCAAGAATCATTGGAAGAACCCAGTTGACACAGCCCCCAAGAAGATAGTTAACATGGTAGGAACTACCAAACAACTCTCAGTCCTAACTCTCAATATTAATGGACTTAACTCTCCAATTAAATGACATAGATTGTCTAGTTCGATCAAAAGGCAATATTCTTCTATCTTCTGCCTTCAAGACACACACACACACAAAACATATTCTGAAAGTGAAAGAATGGAATAAAATCTACCAAGCAAACAGCCCCCATAAGTACGTTGGAGATGCAATCTGAATATCAGATTAAAATAGACTTCAAATGGCTGGGAAGGTGGCTCAGTGGTAGAGCGCTTGCCTTGCATGCTCGAGGCCCTGGGTTCGATTCCTCAGCACCACATAAGAAAAAAGCCGGAAGTGGCGCTGTGGCTCAAGTGGTAGAGCGCTAGCCTTGAGCTGAAGAGCTGAGGGACAGCGCCCAGGCCCAGAGTTCAGGCCCCACGACCGGACCCAAAAAATATATATATAAAAAAAAAATAGACTTCAAATTAAAATTAGCGAGAAGAGATAAAGAAGGTCAATACATGCTAATTAAAAGATCTCTCCTTCAGGAGGATATTACAATTCTAAATATCTATTTACCAAATAATGTAGCACCCAAATTTATCGAAGAAACACTACCTTCCCTAAAATCTCACATAGATCCAAAGACATTAATTGTTGGGGACTTCAACACACCACTATCCCCATTAGATAGATCAACTCGGGAAGAACTCAACAAAGAAACTGCAGATCTAAACAACTGCATAGACCAACTAGACAACAGACATCTACCAAATATTCCATCCAGCAGCATCAGACTACACATTCTCAGTAGCACAGGAAACATTCTCCAAAATAAACAACATTTTAGGTCACAAAGCAAATGTGTCCAGATTCAGAAACATTGAAATTATGCCCTGCATTTTCTCAGGCCATAAGGGAATAAAATTAGAATTCAATACTAAAAGCCAGCAAAGAAAATCCTTTAATACATGGAGGCTGAACAACGTACTGTTGAACCACTAGTGGGTCATGGAAGAGATTAGAAAGGAAATTTAAATGTTCATGATATTTAACAAAAATGAACTTAACAAAATTAAATCCCCCAACAAATCCTCAAAGAAACAACTACTCAATTAATAAGTGGGCTAAAGACTTAAAGAGAAACTCTGAAGAGGAAAGAAGAATGGCCAATAGACACATGAAGAAATGCTCAACCTCTGTAGCCATAAAAGAAATGCAAATCAAAACAACATTGAGATGCCACCTCACCCCATTTAGAATGGCTAGAATCAAGAAATCTAATAACAACAGATGCTGGAAGGGATGTGGCCAAAAGGGAACCCTATGCATTGTTGGTGAGAGTGTAAACTTGCTCAACCACTCTGAAAAGCAGTATGAAGTTTCCTCAAATACTACACATAGAGCCCTCCTATGACCCAGCAATCCCACTTTTGGGCATTTACCCAAACGATCACAAACAAGGCCATGCTAAAGCTACCAGCACATCTATGTTTATTGCAGCATTATTTACCATAGCTAAGATATGGAACCAACCCAGATGCCCCTCAGTAATTGAATATATCAAGAAAATGTGGTATATATACACAATGGAATTCTGTGCCTCCATCAGAAAGAATGACATTGCCCCATTTGTTAGGAAATGGAAAGACTTGGAAAAAATTATATTAAGTGAAGTAAGCCAGGCCCCAAAAACATAGGTCCCATGGTTTTTCTTATTTGTAATAACTAGTTTATGTCAAAGACAAACAGAAAAGTTCAAAAGCTAAGTTGATGTTAGGTGAAATGAACCCCAAGGTAAGGATTCAATTGTTTTTTCAATTGTTTCTCACATATTTATAAGATAATTTCTTTGTTGCTTTGTATGTCCTTCCCCCATGGTATAACCCCTGCTTTCACTGTATTTGATGTTGGTATAATTTGTGGAGGGGAAGGAAAAAATTGTTTAAATAGGGATACAGGTGGACCCATTGCAACAATGAGATGTGCAAATCTTTATGTTGAAAAATGAACTATACAACTTTGGCGGGGACAGGGGTGGGGCAGGGGCAAGAGTGGGGGGTGAGGGGTGGGGAGGCTGGGGGGATATGAGAATGGATGGGAAGGGGAAACAAAGAAGGAGGCAACAATGCTTGATAAGAAATGTACTCATTATTTTGCCCATGTAATTGTAACTTCTCTGTATGGTATTTTCACAATTTTTTTTAACAGCTATGTACATATGACCATATAGCCTGATGTTAAGTGAAATGAACTCCAAGATAGGCACACAAGAGGTTTTTCTCTTTGTTTCTGTTGTTTTTAATGTATGTATAATATGTGTGATTTTTTTTTATTTCTCTTGTACATTATTCTCCTATGGTATAACCCCTTTTTTCATTGTATTTGTTTCTGGTGTCCTACATCTTGTGTACATATTTTTCTAATTTGGGGAGGGGAAGGGAAATAACAAAATGCTGAAATAAGGATAGAGGTTGACCCATTGTAGCAATGAGATGTATAAGACACTATGTTGAAAATGAACTTTACAGCTTTGGTGGGGTAGGGAGAAGTTGGGGAGGTGGGGAGAGAAGGGATGGTAGGGAAAAAAAACAAAGAAGGTGGTAACAATGCTCGATAGGAAATGTACTCATTACCTTACTCATGTAACTGTAACAGGTTTGTACAGTATCTTTACAATCAAAAGTATATATTTAATTTTTTTACTATTAAGTATTTGTACTCAGATGTTACAGTTTTCTTTAAGTGAGGTTATGAGTATGATGTTTTTCTTTTTTTTTTAATTTAATTTTATTTTATTTGTGAACATACTGTACAGAGGGGTTACAATTACATGGGCAGGATAATGCGTACATTTCTTACCAAGCATTGCAGCCTCCTCCTTTGGAGTATGATGTTTTTCAGTCAACATCATCCCTTCCTTTGCTTTCTCCCATTTCCTCCTCCCATCCTTACCCTTAAGTTACAGCATTCATACATACTAGCCATTGAATTTGCATTTTCTCAGCTTTCTCCTTTAATTCCTGTGCCTCCACTTGCCCTCCCCACTAAACATGTTTCTGCGTCATTTTTGCACTATTAAAAATAAGCATCTATGGGGCTGGGAAGGTGGCTCAGTGGTAGAGTGGTTGTCTTGAATGCATGAGGTCCTGGGTTTCATTCCTGAGCCCCCTATAAACAGCAAAAGCTAGAAGTGGCTCTGTGGCTCAAGTGTTAGAGTTCTAGTCATGAGCTGAAGAGCTCAGGGACAGTGCCCAATCCTAGAGTTCAAGCTCCACAACCAAAAAAAAAGGGTCTATATTTTGGTACCCTCAGTATTGTATATATGTTTATCTGAATTAGGGAAGGGATGGGAAGCAAAACCACAAAGGGTGAACCAATCAGCGATACTCACAAGACAATAACTTGGAAATAGGTGAGGGGAGTTGGGGGAGGGAAAGTAACAATGTTGGACAAGAAATGTACTCATTACCTTACTTATGTAACTGTAACCCCTCTCTACATCATCTTGACAATAAAATCAAATTAAAAAAGAAGTTTATAGAAGTCAAATATATTAAAACTAAATATATAATTAGTTGTTGTTGTTCCAGTCATGGGGCTTGAACTCACAGCCTGGGTGCTGCCATGAAGTTTTTTTGCTCAAGGCTAACATACTACCAATTGAGCCATGGATCCACTTTTGGCTTGGTTGGTAGTTAATTGAAGTTGAGTCTCACAGACTTTCCTGCCTGGGCCAGTTTCAAATTGTAGTCCTTAGATCCCAGTTTCCTGACTAGCTAGGACTGTAGGCATGAGTCACCAGCACAAACAACACCAATACAAATTACATACTTTTCTAACATTAACCAAAGCATGCCCCCCAACACAAACAGAAGTCAATATTTAATGAATAAGGAGTATCTTTTGTGCCTTTCACCTGGGCGATTATGTTTCAGAAGGGAATCTTTCAAACATTTTGGACATTTGAGCGTTTATATGAAGTGCTATCCAATAGGAACTAACTGCACTCTGGGCACTTTTAATCAATTTGAGATGAACTCAGGTAGTTAATATACAGGTCGCTAATTGAAACTCACTATCCTTGGGGTGGGGAGGGACTGAATTTATCAGTACATCAGAGAGGATTGTGATGATAATACCATGCTCTTATAATTACTTGGCATGTTATGAATGAAATATTTTTTAAATGTTTATACATACTTTCGTTTGAATGTCTTCTGCATTTTCTGTGGTCCTCTGTACATTTTGACCCCAGAGAAGATAGTATAAATTAGTGTGCTTTTGGCTGTAAGATGTAAAATTGAGATGAATGGCCCTAGGTAGGTTTCTCTAGCTCAATTGCTTGTTGACATTATTAATAACCAGGATTTCTTTTCTTAATTTTAGGCTTCCCCACTGAACCTGTTGGCTATTCTACTCTTAGCTGCAAAACAATAGCAACACTTACAAGCCTTGTGTTTCACAATTCGTATCCACAGTGTTCATTAAGAAAGTGGATGTCCAGCTTCAGGTCCCTCTTTAAGGAACCCTTTGCCAGAGTCCCAAGCATGCCATTTCTCCTATCTCAGAGGTCATAATTTCACCTCATCTTTCTTACTACAGCAAAGCAATGGAATTTCCCACATTTGGATGAATTCAAATTATATTTCACTCTCTGAAACTGGGGAGGGGATCAATTTCCATGTTTCCACATGGAAACAAAGTTGTGATCGTGTCTTGAGTTATCAGGGAGGAGAAGGCCACATGTCACATGGAAAAAGCAAAGAAACATGGGACGTTTTGGAGACAGATCTGATCAGGAAGGCTAAGAAGAGGAGAGAGAAAAAGGAAAGATCAGAGATGTATGTTCTGGCTCCCTATTTAGGGTATGATCCTGAGGTAGAGCACTGTAGACTAAAGGTGAAAGAAATATCTAGATTGCTAAAAGCGACTTTTTAGTTTGAGTCCCTCAAAACGTAGCTTCTGAAGTTTTAGAGGCATCCTGAAATTAAAAGGAAGCATGTCATATAAAGGATTGGATGGCTGAGGGATGGAGCTAGTTGAGTCAGTCTCGTGTGGTGTGTGGTACATGGTTTCCACAATATCTGAAGTTCCTACTGAAGTAGACTTTATCGCTGGATATTGGAGGACATGGACTCTCATGATTGCATGCAAAAGAACTGTCAAATCTGATAATATTATCCTAGATGTATACCAATTATTGCAAATAAGGAAAACCATAGGACCTAAATTTCTTTGGCTCTGGCTTACTTCACTTAATATGAATTTTTCCAAGTCTTTCCATTTCCTAATAAATGGGGCAGTGTCATTCTTTCTCATGGAAGCATAGAACTCCATTGTGTATATATGTATTTGTATATATCACAATTTCTTGGTCCATTCATCTCTGAGGGCATCTGGGTTGGTTCCATATCTTAGCTATGGTGAATAATGCTGCAATAAACATAGCTGTGCATGACCTTGTTTGTGATCATTTGGGTACATAAAATGACCATATAAAATGATACTAAGCGAATTGAACCCCAAGATATGGAATCAAGAGGTTTTTCTTTGTTGTTG
Organism: Dipodomys spectabilis; assembly: GCF_019054845.1. Classification (NCBI taxonomy): domain Eukaryota; kingdom Metazoa; phylum Chordata; class Mammalia; order Rodentia; family Heteromyidae; genus Dipodomys; species Dipodomys spectabilis. The sequence goes on from NW_024870817.1 coordinate 13,525,661, forward strand.
TTGTTTTAATGTACTATGTAATTGTTTTATTTTGTTTTTTTTTTTTTTTTAGTCGTGGGGCTTGAACTCTGGGCCTGAGCACTGTCCCTCAGCTCTTTAGCTCAAGGCGAGCGATCTACCACTTGAGCTACAGCGCCACTTCCGGTTTTCTGAGATAAGAGTCTCACAGACTTTCCTGCCCGGGCTGGCTTTGAACCAAGATCCTCAGATCTCAGCCTCCTGAGTAGCTAGGATTACATGCGTGAGCCACAGGCGCCCAGCTCTATGTGATTTTTTTGGTATGTTCTTCTCCTATGGTACATCCTCTGTTGTCACTGTATTTGATTTTGGTACCCTGCATCTTGTATATTCATTTATCTTATTTCGGGGAGGGAAAGGGGAATAACAAAATGCTGAAACAAGGACCCAGGTTGACCCATTGCAACAATGACACATACAAGACAGTATGTTGGAAATGAACTTTACGACCTCTGGTGGGAGAGGAGTGGGGGAGGTGGGGGAGGGAAGAGACAGTAGAAGAAAAACAAAACAACACTTGACAAGAAATGTACTCATTACCTTACTTATGTAACTGTAACCCCTCTCTACAGAATCTATACAATAAAACTAAAGAAGGAAGGAAGGAAGGAAGGAAGGGAGGGAGGGAAGGAGGGAGGGAGGGAGGGAGGGAGGAAGAATGAAAGAAGATAAAATAAAATAAAAAAAGAACTGACAAATCATTCTGGACCCTAAGAGGCTCCTATTGCTTGTTTGAGGACATGGAAAACTTTATTCACCCTGTTCTATTCTGGCTGGCCAGGAGTGCAAGGTGAAAAAAATGGTCCTAGAAGGGACTTTGAACTTTGAATTGACTAAATATTTATGATTTTATGTAAAAAGAGACTGAATTCATTAACAAGTTTCTATTCTGCTGGAATGGCATGAGGTGTGTTGCAGAAAAAAAAATTACTATTTTCCTCATCCCAAAGTACTTGCATTTTGGCCTTGAAATAGTTTACATATTTCACTATAATCTTCCTTTTTTCAATCTTTGAGGCTCATTGTGGGAAGGAAGAAAAGGAAAGGAGACATATGAAAATGGAAAAACCTATTGATAATGTCTAACATTAGATTGATATGTGTTCTTTAGGATTATGTAAATAATAATATAAAATTACTTAGTTGACTTTTCCCTAAAAATTTAACAGCCATAAAAATATTTTTCCATAGACCAAATCAAGTATCATCTCATTTAACTGAGATTTTTAAAACCACATGCATGAAAATGTTTTATATTATGTAAAGATAACCATGAGTCACACAGAAACAAGCTAGCAGGTTACATATATTTATTTTGCTTGCACCATATTTTCTCTATCCTGCATATGTTTCAGATGGAAAACAACAGAAATTTTCCATTTTTTAAAAGACAAATATAACCTGGTCAGGAATGAAATTTACATTCTAATTGCATTATAATAAATCAGGAATGTTATAGTTGTATCTAGCACTCAGTTAAAACTCAACCACATGTATAAAAATAATAAGAAAATTTGTTGGCCAAAACATTGTAATAGCTACTAAAATGCATGAATAAATTTTAATATCCAGACAGAAAAAAACAGACATACAGAGCGTATTTGAAGCACATGTATCATTTGAACAGGTGCCAGAGTTATGAGCTAAAGATTAAAGTGTGATTTAGAGATATATTCTGCTTCATATGCATGCGCATCATCTCCATTAGCATTAATAGAACTTGCATGCACACAGCTAGAGGAGAGAACTGAAATTAGTTGAAAGGCAAAGGAGGAATGATTTTTAACTTTGCCTATAATTCTGGAGTGCAGAACTGTATTATTAAAAGCTCTGTGAAAGGCCTTAATTTAGGAACTGAGATATAGAAGCTCTATATCAAACTACTACATGTATACTTCATTTGTATTATTAGAGGAAAATGAGCCAGGAAAGCCAAAGTCTTTGCAAAAGTCTGTTCTTGGGTTATAATACTGTACAGAAATGGGAATCTATGCAAGATTTTGCATGTAGATTAATTGGAGAAATATGAATAGTTTTTATTCTGGGAGAAAATAGGATTATTCTTATTCTGGCCACTAGTGTGCATGTATGCACACATGTGTACACATATACACATACACCAACAGTGGCTTATATTACTTGTGCTTATGTATGAACATGCATTTTGTAACTAGACTTTAGAAAAATGCAAATGTGGTTTAGCTTATTTAGTGCATTTCTCCTTGCTTCATGATGATCAAGTAAATCATTGAATCTTAATGTCCTAGAAAAGCTTTAGGAGAATTGAAAGTAAAGTAATCTTGTATTTTCTCATGTGCTTCTTCTTATAAAATGGTTCCTACCAAATATATCTATTTCTTTAGTAAGTACCACTAAGAAATAAGTCAGCCAAATAACAAATCAGACTAAGATGGCAACAAACTATAAACATAAATTTCTTCAGCAATAATTGTATTTTAAGTGGAATTTAGTTTGCAAATCCCTGAGGCAATGTGTAAGTCCTTTAATTTAGCACACATTCTTAAAGAATACTATGTTCCAGTCACTTCGGGGGTTCCACTGACATAGAGGCAAGTAGGATAAAGTTCTCAGTGTTGTGGATTTTACGAGGGAGCAATGTACTAAAAAATTGTACTTCAGGAGCTAGTTGTTACATATTTAAATTAATTTGATAAGTATTTAGGGTTCACACAAAATTTAACCAATATTAGAGAGTTACACACACACACACATATATACAATTTTATCACATCCTTTTATCACGCCTTATGAGAAACGTGTCCTTTAACATGCCTCAGTAAAGAACCATGTATCATATACTCTTGAGTGTGCCTTAGGGAAAGGAGGGGGGAGGTTAGGGATTGACTGTGTATGTGAGGTAAGCACACTAGAACACAAGAAGATAGGTGTTCACATATTGTGGGGGTCACACTTGAACCCTAAGTGAGAAGAGCAAGAATTTTTTTTTAAATCAAGAAATATGAATTGTCAGGTGTTCAAATGCAAAGTATGTAACAGCGTATTCATACGTATTCCATTCCATTTTCAGTGCCAGCTTAGTTGGTAGATAATACATAGCACGCACTGCTACATAGCAATGTGTCAGAATGGCGGGAGAGTTGAAATTCCTTCACCTTCTGTAGTTAGGAGGACAAGGTCACATATTTTTATTAATGGAATCTGAGCAGAAGTACTCTGCATCAACTAGAGGTCCAAGTGCATGTGAAGAGCCAGTGTATTGTCCTCCAAGTCCCATTGCCATGAGGATCATCAGTTATATGTAAAGATGGAGAATTCTTCCACTTGGAAGCTTGGATCACTTAGCGACCTAAGGTGGATATCTCAGGCTGGATATGGTGGTACATAATATAATCCTAGCACTCAGAATGATTGTAAATTCAAGGCTAGCCTGTGTTTCACAAGGAAATCAAAAGATAAAGGATTAAAATAATAAGATTTTGAAGATTAATTGCAATAATAATCAGCATAGAATTGCTGAATTGGTTGTGGTAGTTTCCAATATTTTGGAAGGTATTTCTTATTGTACAATAGTCTAGCCTATTACATCAATAAAGGGAATAAGCAGAAACAATGATCTTTAGGTATTATAAGAGTATGTATTTTATTTACAAATCATTCAGTAAATTCAAATCAATAACCTGTTTTACCCCAATGGTTATTATACAGTTATGTATAACTTATTGTTCTTTAAAAATCCTAAACATTAACTATATATTGTCTATCTTCTCATATGATTCTCTCTCTTTTGTGGTGTCTAGATTTTAAGAAACATTAAAATAGGATTGGGCTACTTAGGAAAAGGAAAGGAACCAGTGGGAGGGAGTAGGGAATAAAAGATAGTGATGAGCCAGGTGCCAGTGGCTCATGCCTGTAATCCTAGCTACTCTGGAGGCTGAGATCTGAGGATCAGGTTCAAAGCCAGCCTGGTAGGAAAGTCCATGAGTTTCTTATCTCCAATTATCCACCAGAAAACCAGAAGTAGTTCTGTAGACCACTCACCTTGAGCTGAAGAGCCCTGGGACAGAGCCCAGGCCCAGAGTTCAAGCCCCATGACCGACAAAAAAAAAAAAGTCAAGAAAAAGAGAGAATGAGAGTGCTGAGAGGAGAATATATGACCAAAGTTTATTACATACATGTATGAACATATGATGCAATCCATTATTTTGTACAATTACCATGTACTAATAAAAATAACAGTAGAGAGTATTCTTTCCATTTCTACCTTTTCTAGCAGCAGGAATTTCTAAGTTTTGATGTTAGCTTTCTTGGAGTATCAGTCAAACAGAAGAGGTTTCAGCAAGGCCTGTTGCATACAATCAAAGCTACTAGTAGAACGGCAAAGGCTTGTGGGGTCTTTGGTAGCTCAAGCTACTAACAAGATCAATGATTTGGATATGGATAAAGAGTATGAAATTTTGACTTTGGAGAATGCTTTGTTTCCTGCCTTCCTCCCGTCATTCCTCCCTCCCTCCATACCTTCCTTTCTTCCTTCCATTCTCTATTTATTATTTTATTTAATAAATGTTAAGCTAAATGTTACTAAGTATGATCTGTGAGTCTTAATTTACTCATTACTCTCTAACACTCCTCTTGTGTTGCAGGTAAGTTGGGACAAACTGAAGGACCATTTTATTTTTATTAACTTACAAAACATCTATTGTAAAGAAATGTCATATACATATAGAAAAGAAAGTTATGAAGCACTTTTCTCACATAATACATATTCGTTGTCATATCTGTTTTACTGCTTACTCTGCAGATTATTTTTTGTTTTCTATAGAAGTAATTAGCCCAAAGTTCTAACCCTTACATAATCTCAGTTTTGTTTTATTTATTTTTCTGGTGATTACAGATTTGCTGCAGCAGAAGGAAGTAAATGATAATCAGCCCAAAGTAGCAACGTGAGGTGAGGTATTAGTATCTAGTATTTTCTCTCTCAGAAATCAGGTTTCATCAACATCCCTGCTCAGTGTGATGTAGAACAATACACACAAGAGTGTTGAACTATGAAAGTACACTCAAGCTTCCATGCCCAAAGTTCTTATTGGGACTTCATTATGTAGGCATGATTAATTGATTCACAGGCCACTGATTGAACTGGAACTCAATTTTCCAGACTCTCTCTTCCCTTCAGGTTAATCTCATAGGGCTAAAGCACCTGCTCTCAAATCACGGGGTTGGTTTTCATGCAATAACCATCTATCTCCCCTCCTGACGATCTAGAGGCCCATTGTGAGTCATCTCATTAGTATAATCTGGCCCAACAGTAAGTAACAAAGTCACTGCAATCACTTGGGAAATTTCCAGTGTAAACTTTCAGAAACTGAGGACACAGATCAGCTAGTTCTTTACTATATAGGATTATCTCCTTCCTACTGCCCCTCTTTCAATAATAATCTTTCTTCTTAATGATTGGTGACTTTGGGCCTGTGGATAATTTTTCAACATTCTGGTCTGTCAGTTTTGACTGTTGCTGCTTATGGAGATTGTGTCTTACCCATATTTTCTCGTATGTAGTAGCTAGATCTAAAAGACTGGGACAGGTCTCTAGGCATTCGTAAGAAGGACACTCTCTAGGCATTCATCCTAAGAAGGACACTCTTAGGACAGGAACAGAAAGGCACAATGTCTACGTTCATCTGATCATGCAAAATAATATTTATTGAAAGAAATTCCAGGAAATGAAAACAAGAGATTTTTTTGTTGTTTTTGTTTTCTTTCCTTTTTGTTCTGTATGTTCAATTATATGTCTTTGGGAGAACAAGGTTAGGCACGAAGGTGGAGGAACAAATGTAGCAAGAGTACACACTGGACACTGTTGAAAATGAACTATACAACTTATGGTTGGGGATGGGAGGGAAAAACTGGGAGAAAGTTAGGGGAGGGGTGACATTGGCCAAAACATATATACTGTTACCCGACTTATATAACTATAACCTCTCTGTACATCACTATTATAATAACAGTAAAAAAATTTAAAAAGTTTGTGCCTTAAACCATTTTAATTGTTAATTTTCATAGTTATATTTCAAATATTGACCAGTAACTGCATTCTCTCCACTTTAGTTTCATTCATCTTGTTCTGTGAACATCACCTCCTGTTTTTCCATTTTTCTCTCTAGTACCCTCATGCCAATAATCCTTTAACCCACCAGGATCTCTTCTGTCTTCAGCTAGCTGTTATCAGTCATGGTTCTTGCTTATAAGTACCTTTACCACCAATAGATCTTTGATTTATTGTCCTGTTGAGTCCAAATTACATTCCTGGTTAAATCCAATCTTCCCCTTATTTTATGCTTGCATCATGAAGCTAAATGTGGTATACAAAAACACACACACTTTCAATTGTTTTTGTTTAAAGTTTATGACAAAAAAAATCTCGTATGAAATCCTAATGTTGCCAGATAATAATGATACATATCATTAGTCTAGGAGGTAGGAAAGTAAATAGATGATTATTTTGCACTTTGTTTTCTATTGTATCTTCAAATGCTTTTTATTCTTTTGCTTAGCTAATGACCTTCATTTCTGATATATAGAAATTTTTAGAACTTCCATAGAATCCTACAGTACAATCCATCAGCATTTTCACCCATGATCTCTGTTTTTACCACCATCAGAGACAAATGTGATTACTCAATCCTAAATATATCTTCCTAGAAAAGAATCTGATCAGAAAAGCTTTTATCTAGCATTTATACACTGTCCAATTAAATGTGTTACGTGCCACCAGGCCAGTGGTCACTTCTGGCTACCAGGACCACTCTTTCCAGTCAGTGGACTATTTGCTCTTGGAGAGGATGACTGACACCTAATGTGTGTGTGTGTGTATGTGTGCATGTGCATGTGCACACGCGTGTGCACGTAGTATAGGTGGTGCTTAGAGTACAGGAGAATGAGTTCTTTGCATATAATACTTGGAAGTTTTGTCCTAAGATTTCTTGAATCAGAATCAGCTTAGGGTCTACCCTTAGACATACAATATTTAAAGTAGAATCTCATAAAATGGAGCTCAAAAATCTATTTTATAGAAAATTCCCCTAAGTGATTGTTCTGTACAATGAAGCTTACTCTGCTTAGAATCAGAGTTGAAAAGATTTTCAAGTGTAATCTTGTTTTACTAAAAATATTTTCTCACTTGTGATCAGTTCATGGACATCACTGAACCAATTTCTTACTGCAATATTATTGGTGGCTTCTGTTTTATTTATTTTAATATATTTTTATTGTGAAGATACTGTATAGAAGGGTTATAGTTACATGAGCAAGGTAATGAGTTCATTTCCTGTGGAGCATTGTTACACCCTCCTTTATTTTTCTCCTACCATTCCTTTCCTTCCCATGTCCCCAACTCCTCCCTCCCACCCCCCCACAAAGTTGTAAAGTTCATTTTCAACATACTGTCTTGTACATCTCATTGTTACAATGGGTCATCCTGTATCCTTATTTCAGCATTTTGTTATTTCCCTTCCCCTCCACAAATTAGAAAAATGTATATACAAGATACAGGACACCAGAATTAAATACAGTGACATCAGGGGTTGTAGCATGGGGAAGAACATACAAAAAAACAAAAAAAATCATATAGTACATTATAAGTACATTAAAAAGAACAGCAACAAAGATAAAACTTCTTGTGTCCCTATCTTGGGGTTCATTTCGTTTAGCATCAGGTTATATCTTTTTGTCCTAGACATACTAGTTATTGCAGATAAGGGAAACCATGGGACCTATGTTTCTTTGAATCTGGCTTGCTTCACTTAATGTAATTTTTTCCAAGTCTTTCCATTTCCTAACAAATGGGGTGGTGTCATTCTTTCTGATGGAGGCATAGAATTCCATTATATATATATTTTACTTATGATATTATATATGGATCAAGAAAATGTGGTATGTATATACATACTGATGCATATACATACTGCTCATCTACTGATGGGCATCTGGGTTGGTTCCATATCTTAACTATGGTGAATAATGCTGTGATAAATATAGTTGTGTTGGTTGGCTTCTGTTTTAAAGATTGTATTTTCACATTTTAATCAGACTGCAAATAAGGATGAATATCCAATACATTGAAAAAATCAGTTAATCTTTATGTCCAGAGTATAGAGGTATATAAGGTGCATTGTATACTGTAGAACCAATGTCTGCTTTCAATTGAGTATTGTTTTTGTTGGTTTTACCTTTCTAAGATTAACTTTTGCCTCTCTATTCTCTTTTTATTTTGAATACAATGTAAACTTCATGAATCCTTTTTGATTTTAGTGTTTTCAGATGTGAGTAAGGGCATTTCTTGTTTTAGTGTGGTAGAAATTGACCATGTGGAATTAAATTGACCATGAATTCCCTTTCTACCACCTAATAACTGAGTGCCAGCAAATTCATTCAGTTTTTGAACCTCAAGTTCCTTATCTATTAAATGGAGAGAATGTTTTGCTCTCAATGTCATTGTAACGATGAAACAAATAAATATGAACATTTTTAGTTTCTTTTGTTTTCTTCCACAACTTCTAATTTTGTTTGCTTAGAACAAAGTTGAACATCTATCATGTTCAAATTCTCACTGGTGCTTCCATTTTTGCTTGAAGATGATTAAAGTTGTTTTTCTGATGAATTGCTTGTCTTTTCTATTCATAGTATGTGATACTGATCCATCTTTTTCTGTAAGAAAATCATGCATCTGAGCTGCCAAGTAATAAGCATTCTTACTCAGCCCATCAAAGGCTTACAAACCCTCTTTCAGCAAGTGCTCAAGTCCAGAGAGGCAGAGAATACAATTACATGGAATGATCTTGGCCCTCAAGTAAACATCAGTGGTAGAGAAATTGTAAACAAGTGAATAAATAAAAAAAATAGATGATTTAATAACACCTGAAGCATCTACAGAAGAGCTTCCCTAGGTAGAACCCGACTGACCTGACTCATTGTCAGATCATGTATGTTTACTAATTCAATTCTCTGAAGAATGGTCAATTTTTACTCGACATAAAGGTAAATATCTGAAGTTGACATTGGTGACCAGAATTACTTACCCCCTTAGGTTTCCATGGCAACCCATGGAGAGAAAAATGCTGTCTATAGATATTTACCAATCCCCGTTGCAAGGTCATCATATATAAAATGGGACTTTTCTTCTTAGAATTAGAAATTATTCCTGAGGATAGCATGGAGGTGTTTGATACTCAATCTTTATTTGTAATCAATAATCATAATAGACACAGAGGAGCCCTGTCTTTAAGCAAGGGATGACCTATTAAATTGAGTTTAACTATGTCAGATTTTCCCCTCCATCTTTTCTCTTGCTACTAATTCATATATTTTTTTAAATTTCACTTAATTGCTACTGTTTTATTTTACTTAGGTTGTGTGTGTGTGTGTGTGTGTGTGTATTTTCCCTATACTGGGAAATATGAGCAAGCGTTAGGGTATTAATATTTTCATCACAAGAGGGTATGATTTATAACAGAGTTAGAGGGAACAGGGATAATTAATTTTAAAAAGTTGATGTTTGACTTAAAATATATGCAGATTTTCCATAATTGTATATACTTAAATAAAAGGAAAAAAGGTGAGTAAAGGAACATAAAAAATAAAACCTTTGCACAAAATAAACAGGAGCTTTTTTGAAGAAGTGGCTCTTCATGGGTTATAGCAGTCTTGGGAGAAAACATTTGAAAATTATCTGAAAAATTATTTCCAAAAATTTATGATGCATTCATTTTGCTACACATCCTATTCCTATTTCAAATTATGAGTTATTTATAGTAAATACATCTTTTTGGTTTCTTGGTTAATACGCTCTCCTAAATGAGCACAAATGGGTATAATGCATTCTCCCCATAGTTGCAAGGTACCTCCTGAAGGAAGTGACTTCTTAGCAGAGAGGTCCTTTAACTCGGTAAGAAGTCATCAGTGATAAGGAGGGAAGAAAGGAGGGAGGGTGAGCTGTAGTCATAACTCTGTGGTAACATTCTCAAGTGTGGAAAGAAAAATCTGTTTGCAATCTTCTCGGATTGGGATTTATACTTCATGTGTGCACTCAGAGATGCAGGCTTTGAGAGAGGTACAAAAAGATACATGGTTCAAGAGGTGGGTTGAGAATTTTTGACTTCATCCAGAGATCAAAAGAAACATGGAAGAGTTTGAAGCAGAGTAGCATTGTGCTCGTAATTTTCATTGTGAGAGTAGAATGTTTTTAAAGACCTTGAGATGTTTCCTTCAAATGTTAAACTATGTTGTCTACATAAAAATATGCTAAGTTAGGCTAAGAGAGGAAGGATCAGTAGGCTAAGAATTGACTGTAATTTGAATGCATGTAGCCAGCAATATCAACAAGGTAAAATGGGGTATGCAATCTTACAGGAAGTCTTGCTTACTCTGTAGCTGGAAGTGAATTCTTGTTTGAGAAAGGCTCTGTTTTGAAGAACATTAGTAAGACATGTGCTGTGGCTCATAGCTATTATACCCACACACCTTACATCTTAAATCGACATGACCTTAGAATTAATATCATTTTATCATTCTACTGTCTTCATCAGCTTGGTTTTATTGTTTCAGAAAATGATTGCCTATGAAGATAAAATTATTAATAATTTTGTTGTTCCTTCTAGAAAGTTCTTCAAAATCCACCTGAACAAATAGTAGACTAGACCAATTAAAGCAACATCAAAACTACCTTTTACTCTTCAATAAGTGTTTGGATTAAACACGTTTGATTAAACATTTGCTCAGTTATAATCAAGTCCCCTTTTCCACAGCAAAAGGTTTGCTTTAAACTAGATTGCCACCTCTCATTAATATTCCATTTTTGCCTTTCATCTTTCTATCAAGGAGGTAGCTTCTCTAGTCTGTCAAACAGTAGAGTTTGCTTGAGAAGTTATCTTAATGTTTAGAGAGTAAAGTAAGTAAGAGCCATAACTTACTCGATCAGCTATTATACATTTTGTCTAAATGGTTCAAAACCATAGGCCTCCATTAGCAGCAAGAGAACATCTCACTTAACTTTGTAATTCTCAGATCCCTTCAAGGTGACTGACTCATGGCATGTATAGCCAGAGAGGCCATTGGAATGTCATTCCTAAATCAGTCAAAATGGTTTGTCCAGTTAGTGCGTCTGATAGTGTTCTAATTACAGGAATAAGTAAGGAAACTATGATTCCCAGCTAATCAGTCTACATCAACCAAGATAGTTTTGAAAAAGCTATATAGATTTTATGTAAATTTGATATTTATGAGTACCAAACTTTTCTCACTGACATCTGCCTGAGAAGAAACTTCATCTACAGCAGGGACAGACATGAAGTTCGCTGTGAACTAGTTTTGAATGCCATATGCTTTAACTAGCTGAAGAGAAGGGAGAGAGAGGAATTTTAAAAACAGATTTTTCTTGCTCTCACCATGGATGATGTTGCATGACAACATTGTGACATCACAACTGATGCTATTTTCCCCTGGCTGTTACCCCAAGAGGAAGGGGGAGAAGCACCTGGGGTGCTTTCCTTCCATGAAACTGAAGGCTTTCACAGGCATTTTCTTTCTAAACCTCACAACATCTCTCTAAGGTATTGCCAAACTGGAGACAAATTTCACAGTTTAATCATGTGGAACACATTGGTAAATATAGATGTGCCTTTTAGAAAGTTGCTTCAAAGTGTATTTTGCAGCTCACACGACGTCTCTCAGGGTGTAAACCAGTGGTGTAATGTAAAACTTTTGGCCCTCCCCCACGTGAGGCGGGAGGAGCCACATGCTTGGCTTAACACTCAGGAAAGGAGGAGAAGGAGAGTAGTGTATAGGACTGTTGTGCTATTTTGTTACATGTCCCCCTGCTTCTATCTTCAAGGCCACTAATGAGTGCCTTCTGTACCTCCCTCTCATTCTTTTTAGCATCAAAAAAAAAGATGCTTCAATTATAAGCTTTGAATTTTAATTAAGAGTTTGGTTAGATAAGTGAGGCCCAAGCCAAAAAAGCCATTTAAGCCAAAGGTCTATCTAATATATTGGCAATCAAAATAATATAATGTGTTCTTCTTAGGGAATGTGTGTAAAACATTGTGGATATCTCAATTTCTTGCTATAACGTCACCAAGCCATGGTAAAAGGAAATGGGCAAAGTGTCTGAGTATTTCTCAGCTTGGCATGGTTGTGAATGTCCGTAATCCCAGCAGTCAAGAGGCTAGGGCAGGAGGATCCTGAGTTTGGCATGGTCTGAGTAGCAGGCCCCTGTCAAAAATAAAACATCAAAAGAAAAAATAAACAGAATAGGTATCCAATTTAGATCAACCCCTTTTACTTCCCAAGATGCTTACATTCCTACTTCCTTAGAAAAGACAGAGCAAAGACATGGATATGTGAGTCCTTGTTGTGTGAGGCAATAACTGTCAGAGCTCTGAAGAAGTTGTTAAACCGCCCTGCCCCTGTGAATCCTTAGTTGTAATATATATAGAGTTCTTAGAGTTGTTGTGAACATTCAAAAAGGCCATGTGTGTTGTTCTACAGTGTTATTCATGTGAATTCCACCCTGCCCCCACCACTAGTATTGGAGATCTGATAGACAGCTCCTAAGGTCAATCAGACACGTTTTGACCGTCCAGCTTTCTGAGGATGATTTTCTTAATTTTTCTGAACATTATCCAAACCAGGATGTATTAGACAGTGAAAGGCTTCCTAAGCACCTGCTTAAGAAGTCCTGAGGTCAAACTCCATGACTGATGCACACAAAAATTTACTCCAGGAAAATCGGGGTGTTTGCTCAACTTGTGTATTGAGAAGGGAACTAGCAGATAGCATTGTGGATAGGACTGTTTGTGTCTCATGAATGAATGTAATTTATTAAAGTGTTTTCCATGTATGAAAATCACCCATTGCTCCTACATAACTTTAACCTGCAGTATATATCTCCTGTTCCCATAGTTCTTTGTACACCTTATATTTCTCCAAATTTTGGTTAGTAAACAAGAATTGTTTTATAACTATTAAATCTATAATTTTTCTAGCAACCATGTTAAAATAAAGTTATTTGGGGGACAATTGGAACTCATTTAAAGAAAAAACAAGCAAATCTTATTTTAGATTAAATATAGATATGTAAAAGCAGACCTAGGATGACTAAGAAGTGGGCAACTTTGTTTGATAAGTTGCAACCAAAATGAAAGCTTACTCCACTCAGTATTTGAGGAAGTATAAAAATGTGTCATCTTTTATTCAAAGAAAAGTTCTCTGTCAGGGTTAGAGATAAGTGCCCAATGGTGGTTCCAGGGAAGGGATTAGAAATGGAGAAAGTGCAGTGGAAATTAACCTGGGACACATTTCTGGTGTCCAAGGCCCAGCCATCACATTTTGCATATTATTACTATATGAAGAATTGACAAAAATGGCAAAATTCTATACACATGCCATTTGCTTGCTGTAGAGGTATTTACTGCATGTTGATTCTTTGATTGTCATCATTTAAGACAAAGGGAGATGGTCTTGCCTTGAGGATATCAGGATATCAAACTCTTTGAGTTGCTAATAAAATATTCTGGTAATCAAAGAGTTCTTCCTGATAGTTGGTTCTGAGATTTTCTACTTTAAGGGCAGTCTCTAAAGAAATAGAAAAATAGAGAAGATTTTTTGATTCTATATCTCTGTATTTGGTTATAGGGACAAAGACAGCAATGTATTTTCTAAATCAACCTTATTTTGTTGAGACTCAGTTTTCTTGTTTGTGATTTCTGTCAATGGGAAATCGGAGTGTTTCCTATTGTTTCTGTTTGTTTGCTTAAAATGGAGATAATTTAAATAGGGTAGCAAGATACTTGGTATGAATGATCTGAAGTCAAGTTATTAGCGATTATCAGCCTTTCCTAAAACACTTCAAAGTATCAGAGAGATAACCATTTACAGGTGTCTCTGTGCATGAGAGCTCAGGGTTTGCAAAGGTTTATAAGTATTTATGTGTGATTTTATGTATATTTTCAGAGGTTCCTTTTCTTGTGGAACTTTGAAAAATGAAGAGAATTAAGTTGTTTCTGAAAAGCCAAAGCAGCCTGCCATCTCTTTTTCTTTTCTGGGCTACCGTCCAATTTGCACAGCAGTTGCAAAGAAAAAGCAAACGCATCACTAGATTCAGCGAGAAATATTGTAACAGTATGTAATCTCTGTCAAGATAAAATTGCTTTGTGATTTACATTACAATAAATCCTGACCTTTAAGTGCTGCAGACTAAGCTAATCTGTGAAGTACTTTATTCCAACACTGAATCAGCGAGTGCAACTCAACCCAAGTAACTGTATGAGTCCCACTGTGGTGTGGTTAGAGAGCCTATATATATCGAAGCAGATTACAGTGCATTGTTCTGTGTGTACTATAATAAGTAGAATAATTGAAATATTCAGTCGGTTTCATCATTGTGAAATAATAGAATTATTTTAACCTCCCTTTTGTTTGCCTATTATGGGAATTACAAGTAGCTACACTTAAATATCATTAGGGAGGGCCTGATTTAGATTGATTAGAACAAGGAAATTCAGAATTAAGGTTAAAATACCACAGGATATTTCAGCCTTAATTCACTTTTTTAAGGCTGTTATTTCTGTTCGCTCGCTCTCTCTTTCTCTTTCTCTGTAAAATAGAGAAGGATGGCATTTGAACTTCTTGTTACCAGTGTTCAGAATTTTTGGCTTTCTTTTCTGTCCAAGATAAAGATTAGATTCAGCAAGCACTGCGGTGTGTTCTCAGAGGTATTATGATGTTAAAAAATAACTAGAATTGATCAAATTTGGGAGGCTTTAAGCCACTGTTTCATCGTTGTTTTTGTTTTTCTTCTCTTGGCTTTCTTTTGGATTTCAATTTCACATGTATTAGATAACAGTGTTCCAAAGGTAATTTTCACTTTTTTTTCTGGTCTTTTTTTCCCCCTTTTATTCTTCATTTGGGAGTAGTTTTTTTTTTTTTTAAAATTGTGAAAATACTGTACAGAGGGGTTACAATTACACGGGCAAGATAATGAGTACATTTCTTATCAAGCATTGCAGCCTCCTCCTTTGTTTTCCCTTCCCATCCCTTCCCATCCTCTCCCCCACCCAGTCCTCCCCACCCCCCACCAAAGTTGTAAAGTTTGTTTTCGACATAATGACTTGTACATCTCATTGTTGCAATGGGTCCACCTGTATCCCTATTTAAACGATTTGTTTTTTTGGGAGTAGTTTTGATTACATATCTTCAATATGTTTTCCTATTGCATATAGATCTCCAGTGTTTCTTTGGTGTCATATTTAATCTGCTCTTAGTCACATCTAGTATATATTTAATTTCAGGTCCAAAGTTTTTTTTAATTTTAGAAAATTTTTATTCTCATCCATCATCAATCATTTCTCCTTCCATCAGATTCATTTGTTAATTCCATCGTCTTCATTATTATGAGTCTTCTTTGCTTGGTACTTACTAATTAAATGCTGGATATTTTAATGTTTGGGTTCTAGAAATTTTGTATTCCTGACATGTAGTGCTGGATCTTGTCCTGATATGCAGTTAAGTTCCTAAGAATCAGATGCTTTTGTGGCTTGTTTTGAAATGTTGTTAGGTAAGTTCAAAGGAGGCTTTAGTCTAGGGCTAATTTGGTCCTACTCCTGTGGAAATATTCATCTAAAAAGTCTTCCTACTGCTTTGTGTATTACAAGATCATCCACTCAAGCCAGAGGAACTGGGAAATGTTCACAGCCCACTAGGAGGAGTGTGAGTTCATTAGCCTACCGCTTTTTGCTGTTCTTTATTTGCTCAGTTACCTTTTTCTCTTGCAAGTACATTTAGCACTTATGTGAAAATCCTAGGGGAAAACTCTGCAACTCTTCTGAAATTTCTGTGTAATTCTCCTAATACATTGTCCACAATCTAAACTGTTTCTTCTACTCAGAGAGGCCACGGGGTTCAGTTTTTCCCTTTCTTCCCTGAGGACTGAAATATTGTCTTCAGGGAATAAGCTGGGTAATGCTGCAGCTCACATTTTGTTTCTTAGGGAATCACATTCCTGTGCTATCTATTGTTGAACATCTGAAAAAATTGTTTCCAATATTTATGTCTAGTTTTATCATTAAGGTGGACATCTTGTCATTATTCTATCATGGTCAGAAGAGAGAAGAGATTTCTCAAATAAGTGGAAATTCAATGGTAGCAGAAGATTCTAAGTCCCATGCCACTTACCAATAAGGGTAAGGCTGAGAAATAACTCATGAGGCGATTTCATCGTTGGGCCCACATCATAGGCTGCACTTACACAACCTAAGACAGCTATGACAAAACAGGCCACGTCACCTCACAGCGCCACCATGGTACATGTGGACTGTCTGACCAAAATTTCCATGTAGGATCATGACTATAGTTGTTCAACCTCCCAAAGAAAGTGATAAGAATCTTATTAGGCTGGGCATAGTGACTCATACCTGTAATCCTAACTACTCAGGAGGCTAAAAACTGATGATCATGGTTTGAAGCCAGCTCAGTCAGAAAGGTCTGAGACTCTTATCTCTAATTAAAACTGTCCCAAACCCAGAAGTGAAGCTGTGGCTCAAGTGGTAGCATGCCCAGCCTGGAGCAAAAAAGAAAGCTAAAGCCCCTCAGTTCAAGCCTTTGTAGCTGTGCGCACATCACATGCACGTGCAAACACACACACACACACACACACACACACACACACACACAACTTATTAGAATAAATTGTAGATGAAATAAACTGTCCTAAATGTTAATGGTCATTGTATAATTTCAAAGTCATGTAAATGATTACCAAACCCATCTGACTCTATAACTCTTCAGTGCTATCAAAGGTGGAAAGTTAGATTTCTTTCAGAGTTACAGACAAGAAAGTGATTGGCCATGTGTAAGAAGCCTCTGCTATTGTTTGTTTCGCTGCTCTATTTAAAAGTTACTTTGGGTGAGGGGAATAGAGTTCACATTAGTAAGACAAACTTTTTTGTTTTGTTTTGTGTTTTATATTTTAGATTGTTGTAATAAATTTACAAGGTGCCTTAGGGCAGCTCAATTTGCATCGTAGGGGGACACCTGAGAAACTCACCAGGGACAGACCATTCACTTCTGCCTTGGAGCATTGCTGCCTGCATCCAGTATCGTTCATGAGATGCTTCACATTATAAATAGAGACATCCTCAGGGCACCATGCCAATGTGGACTGGAGAGGAGGCAAATCTTCTCATACATTTTAGGGGTGAAAACAGCAGTTTTCATATCCCCAAGAAGAGTAATCCTGAGCTGAAACATCAATATTGGGAGGCTGAATCCATGGTTCCAAGCAGCTTTAAAATGAAAAAGTAGTAACTCTCACTTGTTTTGTGCAAAAATGACCCCAAAGTAAGTGTTTTTGTATGAAAGATCATATGAAAGTTGTTGATAGATTGCTATAGATAAGGGGATAGGAGGAGGAAAAGAAAAGGAGGGGTAAAAATGCTCGACAAGAAATGCTCTCATTACCTTACTCATGTAACTGTAACCCCTCTGTACGGCATCTTTACAATAAAAAATTTAAAAGTCTATAAAATATATTTTATGTGGCTCTTTTTTTCTTATCAAATTTAAAAATAACACTAAAATGAGTTTGTGATTTACGAATATATAAATATTCTGTGACTATCAAACAAGTCCAAAGATTTAAAATGTCAACTTAATTTTCATTAGGAAGAAGGCCTATTTTGTTCCACAATACTTTTCAGTGATTTATGACTTAGCTGTACTGAGGATTTCCAGCTACTCTGTTCCTCATTATACACAAGCCTGGGAGTTGTTAACGTTTTGTACCCTTCTGTTTAACTTGTCAGTTGGTTATCTTATTTATCTATTGAGTCTTAGATGTTGGGATGTGAGTGCATGTACGCATATGCATGTGTATGTATTTGCTTTATTGTAATAATTGTCTTCACTATTTTTGTTGGAATTTAGATTGTTTAAAAACTCTGAACTGCCACCATAGTCTCCCCAAATTCCCCTCCACATCTTAATTACTTACAATTTTGTGTTTAAGACAACTGAAAGATTTCCTAAGATCCTTTGTAATACTAAGATCTGTGACTGGGTGAGTTAACTCTATTGGGAGTCTAATTAGATCCAAACTTATGGAGGAAAAAGTATAAGAGGTATTGTCTCACTATCACATTTTCAAACTTTCCATGTTGATATTTAACTTGCTATTTGTTATGATTGTATTTTGTCTTTTGAGTAAATGTGCAAATATATCTATCCGTCCATCCACCCATCTATCCATTCTAGTAACAAATAATTCAGGGTCTGCTATGTACAAGCTGTCATTCTCTAGTAATTATTGAGTTTATTGTGCTCTTTGGAAATGTAAATTGCTATACTATGAATATCATTTCTCAAATACATAATCATCTAAGCATTCCTGATTATTATTTGGAGAACAAACATGAGTGTTATTTATTTATTTATTTTTATAAGCTGCTTTGGCTTTTTAACATGGAGAATTTTCTTGCCTACTTATACAATCCTGCACCAATTAGCATAATCAAATTAGGGCTGGAGATTTCTCTAAGACTTAATCATCAGGTAAAGAAAGCCAATGGAGGACTAGAGGTATGGCTCAAGTGGTTGAACACCAGCAAGCAATTTAAGAGTGCAAGGCTCAGAGTTCAAGCCCCAGTTCTTGCACACGTAATAACTAACTAAACACATAAAACAGGAATCCTGGGTCCCACAAGTGTCAATCCCCTACATTTCTTGAGGTCAGGTATAATCTGTGTAGAATTCTTCTTCCTCCTCCTCCTCCTCCTCCTCCTCCTCCTCCTTTCTTATTTTGGAAGTACTGAGGAATGAAAGAACTAAGAAGAAAGAGAGGGAAGGGAGAAGAGGAGAGAGAGGGAGGAGAGCGAGACAAGAGATCAAGATATGACTTAAATTTGTTAAGACAAGTGGATAAAATATCAACATATTAGAAAGACAAAGAAACATTGAAGTAAGGAGACTGAGTTTAAGAAAAAGGTCTTAATAATGTCTTACACTCCTTGTCTATCTACTTGTCTTAAAAAAATTAAATCATACCTTCCTCTCTTGTCTGCTAGGTACTTCTCTGTCATTTTTGCTGTCCTTGTAGATTTATGCTTTATGTTTTCTTTTTTAAATCTAGAATTTCAGGGAAGAAACAGAACAGGTGTGTTCAATTCACCATACTTGACAGGAAGCGTTAGGTGCTTTATATACACCCCCAAAGATTTTCACAGCAGGCATTAATAGAGATTTAAAAAAATGCTGAAGTAACAGTAAATGACAGAGTTAGAGTTAGAATTAAATTAGAGTTAGAATTAGTCTCTGCCATAAAGGCCCTCATTTTAGAAGTTTTTTTTTTTTTTTTAAGTTTCCAAGTTTTAGTCAAGGTATGAGAAATCCAACACTTTTTAACATCAAATGATTCATGAAATTAAAAATTCTTTTACTCATTTTCTCTATATAGGAGTAAATTTTTATATGCTTAGCACTACAATAAATTATATTGTTTTGAAAATTTATTGTAGTTTTACTAATATATTTTTCTTTTCTTTTTTTTCTTGTATTTCAAATTAAATAATCTGAACTCTGAAAAAATCATTTTCTAACTGCAATCTTAAGTTAAGATTATGTTTTTTTAAATAGATTCTGTGCTTTTCATTTTACAGAGAATAAGGGTCCTTGTTTAACCTTTATTCTTTGTTAAAGTCTGATAATATGTAAATATTCTCTTATTCTGTTTCCCTTCAGGCTATTGTAGAATTCCCTTTTGCTTTCTCTCAGCATATCATTGGCCCTGTTTCTGGAAACTTGGTACAAGTTTCCCCATGTCCTCACCACACAATTAATTATTTACTCTTTCTTATAAGAAACAAATAAGATCTGTATAGAATAAGCAAGAGTTTTTCCAAAAGACAACTTACACATTTTACAACAAATGGAATATAATGATTTCTTTCAGAAATGTTTATATTTCTACTAAAGACTAGAAAAATCCCTTGTTTTTAAACAGCTTCATCTAAAAAAGTGGATTTATGATATGTCATCATTTTCAAACACTTTTGTTCCCTAAGAAGCATAATGCATCATGTTCCTCTTTTAAATTGTAATCTACTTTGAGGCAAAACCTCTGTTTAAACTTCTTACCACTTTCAAGAGGCAGGATGGGTTGGATTTGCTAAACACTTTCAGGAAAAATAACCAGATAATTGGCAAGCTGGGAAAAATGTAGAAGCATCTGATGTATAATGTTTGATTGAGAATAAATTAGAACTCAGTCAAATGAAGTGATTGGCCTTTCAGACTTCCCACATAATTGCCTGGTTAAAAGAATAAAAATAAATTTCTTTTGTTCAATGGCTACAAGGGTTTTTGACACATTCTCCAAATTTCTATTCCCCCGGAACTTTCTATCATCCTGTTGAATCAGAAACATTCACCTGCTTTGTCTCCTGTTTGACTGACTCATATATTCAGTTTTCTACTTTTTTCCTTAACATTTTCCCCATATTTTTATTATTGCATATTAATTGTGACATGGAGGTGTTTATTGTGAATGTTGTACACATTACATATAATCTTTCACAATGTTTTCTTTCCTCTTTCTTTTCCCAATCCCCCATTTACATTTCAATTTTTGGTGGTCTTCCCCAATGATCACATGTTATTCTGTCTCTGGAGGAGGATTTTTACCACTAAAAAGGAATGCTTTCCTTTTTTTTTTTTTGCAAATAATACAGGATAACTCTTAACGGGTAAGTAAAATTCCATTGCATATATATGCCACATTTCTTCATTCCACCATTGAGGGATATTTGAGCTATATGTATATCTATCTATCTATCTATATATATCTTAGATATAATATATATATATATATCTTAGATATAAGATATATATATATATATATATATATCTTAGCTATGGTAAATAGTGTTGAAATGAACATGGTTGTATTAGTGGCTTTACTGTATAATCTTTTGGATATATGCCCAGGAATGGAATTACTGGATCACAAGGTAGTTCTATATTGAGGAATATTCACACTGCTTTCCAGAGCGGTTGAACAAGTTTACGTTCCCACTAACAGTGTATTAGGGTTTCTATTTGGGCACATCCTTATCAGCATCTGTTTTTTCTTGTCTTCTTGATAAAGGCCATTCTAACTAGGGTGAGGTAGAATCTCAATGTTGCTTTAATTTGTATTTCTTTTATGACCAGAGATGATGTTGATCAGTTTTCCATGTGTTTGTTGGCTATTTTTACTACTACTTCTGAAAAGTCTCTCTTTAGTTCATTAGCCCATTATTAATTGGGTTGTTGGTTCTTTGAGTGTTTGGTTTTCAAGAATTTAACTTTTTGACCCTTAAGGATATTCTGGATATTAGACCATATTCTGATATATGGGTGGCAAAAAATCTTCTCCCATTGTGCAGGCTGTTTTTTTTTTATCTTGTTGACTATGTCCTTTGATGTGCAGAAACTTTTTAGTTTGATGCAATCTCATTTATCAAGTCTGTCTTTGATTTGCTGTGCTTCTGGATGTTTACTCAGAAAAAGAGTCCCAATGTCTCTTTTACTCTTTCCTGTAAGAGTCTCCTAGTTTTAGGTCTTAAATTGAGGTATTTGATCACTTTTTAATTGATGCTTGAAAAAAATATGTTCAACGATATAAGTCAAGCCCAGAGAGACAAAGGATGAATGTTTTTCCCCCATATATGGAATCAGAATTAGTTTATAATCATATAAGTTAATATGTTGGGTAGTATGCAAGTACATACAAATTATTAACTGAAATATGGTAGATTCAATGGAGAAATTAAATAATGTAATTCCTTAGAAAGACAAAGTCAAAATTTAACAAATAAATACCAGGAAATGGGTACTAGAGAGGGGTGGGGGTGGGGTCAAAGGGAGGGGGGTTGTCTAATGAAGAGGGAAAGGAGAGGAGAAAGTATTTAAGTATGTAGCTTGTTTTCTTGATAATGGCCATTCTCACTGAGGTGAGGTAATCTCAGTGATGTTTTCACTTTTATTTCCTTTATAACCAGAGATATTGAATATTTCTTCATGTGTTTATTGGCCAGTTGCACTTCTGAGATGTCTCTCTTTAGTCATTAACCTATTTATTAATTGAGTTGTTTTCTTTGAGGGTTTAATTTTTGTGGATTTAACTTTATGAGCTTTAAGTATATTCTGGATATTATTAGGCCTTTGTCAGATGTATAATTAGTAAAAATCTTCTTTCACTTGGTGGGCTTTCTATTCAGTTTGTTAGCTATGTCCTTTGCCATTTAAATACTTTTAAGTTTAATGCAATCCCATTTATGAAGACTTTCTTTGATTTGTTATATTTCTGGATTTTTACTTAGAAAGTTTCTACCTGTGCCCAGGAGCACTTGTGTTTCTCCTGTCCATTTCTATAATAGTTTCATGGTTTCTGTACTTACATTGAGATGTTGGATCTATTTTGAATTGATACTGGTACAAAGTGATATATAAGGATCTAGTTTCAGTTTTCTGCATATGACTATCCCGTTTTGCCAGCACCATTGGTTTGAAGATGCTGTCCTTCCAGCTTGTGTTTTGGCTCCTTTATTGGATATTAGATGGATGTTGGTCTGTGGGTTTGTTTCTAGGTCTTTTATTCTGTTCCATTTGTCCTTATGCTTAATTTGATGCCAATAGTGAGGATGTGGACAAAAGGGAACTCAATTACACTGTTGGTGGGAATGTAAACTCTGGAAAGCAGTGTGGAGTTTCCTCAAAAAACTAAACATAGAGCTACCATATGACCCAGCATTCCCATTCCTGGACATTTTACCAATAGAATACATGCTAGGTTATAATAAAGCAATCAGCACAACCATGTTCATTACTGTACTATTCACTGTAGCCAAGATATGGAATCAGTCCAGCTGCTTCTCAAATGGATCAAGAAAATGTGATATATCTATATATACATATAGATATATACACACAATGGACTTTTACTCCTCTACTAGAAAGAATAATATTGTATTATTCATAAGGAAAAAAATTATATTGTGTTAAGTGAGCCAGATCCAGAGAGAAAGGTTTTGCATCTTCCCCTCATTTATGGTAGATGGAATATATCTATAAATATATAAGGAAACATGTTGGGTGGTAG
The DNA here is from genome assembly GCF_019054845.1 of Dipodomys spectabilis. Taxonomy (NCBI): domain Eukaryota; kingdom Metazoa; phylum Chordata; class Mammalia; order Rodentia; family Heteromyidae; genus Dipodomys; species Dipodomys spectabilis. The sequence goes on from NW_024870817.1 coordinate 13,548,843, forward strand.
TTACAAATGAATTAACTGAAATATAATGCTCTGTTGATAGCCCAAACTGTACAAACTTTTAGAAAGACTAAGCCAAAACTGAACAAAATTAACACCAGGAAATGGGTACATGCAAGGGGGTGGGCAAAAGGAGAGGGGTAGATGAATGAAATGGGTACAGGAAGGAGAATGCAGTCAAGAATTCATTGTATACAGCACAAAGTTAAGAAAAGTAAGGGAAGGGATGAGTCAAAGGGGTGTGATACTAATCGGTTATATACTGTGTCCAAAAACTGCTTTGTTATATGGCACCTCTGTTATGTAACTTCTTAAAGATAATAAAAATTAAAAATAATTCAATGTATATAAAATTAAGAAGAATGAGGGAACGGATATATGATGTCCTATTAGAATACACAGACAAGAGGAAGGGAAAAATTGAATAACTAAAAGATAACTGTTTCAAAAGAAAATTAGTGAAATCCTAGTTGTTAAGTGATCATTTAGCAGAAAGCATGAAACTGAAGAATTTTCTAAAACATGTCAGCAAAGGGAAACCTAGAAACCACAGAAGAATACATGTGTATATCTATTATAAATTGTATTAACCTCTTCTGTGATGGGGGCAGCTTCCAACACGCAACTCTGAAAAAGAGTTTTAAAATTGATGTTAAAGCCAAGTGGAAGAAAATAAAAGTGTAAACAAGTATAAGTTCAAAACAACTTATATCCAAGGTTTTAATGATTAAAAAAGAGAGGGAAAGAGTATCAAAACTCTGAGGAAAATTAAAGATTAGGTCTACAAAGGATAGAAAGAGACGTTCACTTATTGATGCAATCCCTCCTCCCCCACCAGATGTAAAAGAAATTTAAATTATTTTGAAGAATTGACTGTGTCTAATCAATGCTCTATTTTAAATATCATACATTCTGCTGAAATAAAGGATTTTGGTTCAAACTTAGCTTTTTCTCTCCCTTGCCTCCTACGTGTTTCTCTCATACTTTTTCTTTGGTCTGTTAGGATAAAAACTAGTATGGCTCTCTGCTGACCTGCTTGTTCAGAGTTCTTTCTGACTTAATCTATGTTTGAGGGTCTGGAATTTAATATAAAAAGTAGTACTACAGGGAACTTGGAAAAACTGAGAAATGGAATCTGGTAACATGATTAGACTAAGACATGGGGAGATAGGCGCAAGCAGATTTCTACCTTGCACATAGCAGAAGCCAATAAATAGATAATAAAAGAAGGAAAACTATTAGCCGGGCGCTGGTGGGTCACGCCTGTAATCCTAGCTACTCAGGAGGCTGAGATCTGAGGATCGCGGTTCAAAGCCAGCCCGGGGCAGGAGAGACCGTGAGACTCCTATCTCCAATAAACCACCAGAAAACCGGAAGTGGCACTGTGGCTCAAGTGGTAGAGTGCTCGCCTTGAGCTGAAGAGCTGAGGGACAGCGCCCAGGCCCAGAGTTCAAGCCCCACGACCGACAAAAAAAAAAAAAAAAAGAAGGAAAACTATTATGGATGCTGAGTAAAATTGTTCCAGATTTGATTAGTATATCCACATAGAAAATAATCCTTTTTCAAGTCCATTTCTCCTGCCAAGAACTAGGTGTTTGGTATGTATTTAACTTATGAAACATCTTTAGAAGCTAAGCATTTTCCTCCACTTACTGATTAAGAAACAAAGGGCTAGTCTAGGAGCTCTCAGCCAGTAACCAGTGAAGTTAAAACTGAAATTCATGTCTGTCCAGCCACAGAACCTGAGACATGGTGTAGCACCCTGCTCCCTCTTCTCCCTCAACCAAATGAACAAAGGTAAGGACTACTTATAAGATTACACAATTCAAAGCTGGGCACCGGTGGGCTCATGCTTGTAATCCTAGCTACTCAGGAGGCTGAGATCTGAAGATCATGGTTCAAAGCCAGCCCGGGCAAGAAAGTCCATGAGACTCTTAGCTCAAATAAACCACTAGAAAGCCAGAAGTGGTGCTGTGGCTCAAGTGGTGCAGTACTTGCACATTTCAATATGGCTGGCTCATAGCCTTAAAAAATGTTTCCCCTGCCTGATGGTCTTCTTCATCTGATCATTCCATAGGTTATGGTCCATGATGAAGAGGCCTAAAGCTCAACTCATTTCCTTCTTTCACAAACTCTTCTGTATTTTTTTCTCTTCTATTATCGCTGACAGCACCAGGATCTACCCAGAAACCTGTGGCTATTCCTGTTTTGGATGGAGGCCTTGAGTCCTGGGCTCTTTATGAAGTCAGACCCTCTCTCATTCTCTCTCTCTCTCTTCTTTATTTCCTTCCTTCCTTGCTTTTCTTTCCTTCCTTCTTTCTTTCCCTTAACTCTTTTTGTCAAGGCTAATATTCTATCCTTTGAGCTATAGCTCCACTCTCACTTTTCTCTCTCCTTTATTTCCTTCCTTCCTTCCTTTCCTTTCTTCTTTTTCTTTCTTTCCTTCCTTTTCTTTCCATTCCTTCCTTATTTTTTCCCCTTAGCTCTTTTGGCTCAAGGCTAATATTCTATGCCTTGAGCTATATAGCTCCACTCTCAGTTTTTGCTGGTTAATTGCAGATCATAGTTTCACTGGGCTGGTTTCAAATTATGATCTTCAGATCTCAGCCTCCCGAGTAGCTATGATTACAGGTGCAAGACACCAAAGCCTGGCATCAAATGCCTGCTGCCATTGCCATCTGAATTACTTCAAGAAGATTTGATTGGTTTTGTTTCTATCTCCAATGCAACCTCAGCAATGCAGCAGGCATAATTACCCCTACTTTAAAAACTGCTGCCCTAGGGGAAAACCTGCAACCTTATTTCCCACCTGTACACTGATGAATCACAAGCATATCTCTGGTCAGGTTTGTCTTCAAAGCTTCTAACTAACATTTCCAACTTAGTAAACAACACCATTTCAGCTATTGCTCTGACTTTCCCACTCTGACAAGCACAGCAGTTACAGTTCTACCAATTCTTCCTGGATTGTCCATTTTCATTCTTACTGATGCTACTCTAGCCTAGTCTTATACTTCTGTAACAGACTGAGTCCCTGAGGCAGCTTTGACAATTGCTTTCTGACCAGTCATTCTTTACCCATGCTTTCTCACTTCTAATTCATCTTCTTTGCACCTAAATTACATTTTCTAAACTCCATTACACACTTCATTTTAACATTTTATCATCTCTGAAATCCAAATGCATCTTATAATCAGTTTTATTGAATAGTTTTATTAAGTACGTTTTTGCTCATCTTACAATTAGTAACATTTTAGAGTTAATGAAATATGGGATTTCCATGCATAGAAGCTTCAATGATTTCACATTTTCCTTAGAATACAATTCAACATTCTTAACATTTCTGTAAACCCCTAAAGATTCTGCTCCTTGCCTACTTCTGTAGACTCATTTTATGCTACTGCTCTCTTAGTTATCTATCTTTCAGATACATTCATCCAATAAATATTTGTTGGGTGGCTATTGTGTGCCTTTTGCTATGATGGCTTGTCAATGAGCCAAAGAAATAGACATAGGTCTTGCCTTCATGGTGCTGAATGTAATAAAGTAGCCTTTTGGGCCCATACGGAATTTTTCATGTAATTTTTCAGTTGCAGACCCACAAATACACGAGTCTTTCTTGAGGGAAGGAAAGAACATCAGACTTTATTTTACATAGAACTTCTCCCCATCCACCCTGTTAAATACTCTTGTAGTTCTTGCATTGCTGTGCAGGGCATTTGTGTTTGCATTTGTGTTATCTGCCTTAATCTCCACATCTGTTTGGGAAGGAATTTGGAATTTTGGAGCATTCACTCTAACCTTATTTCAAAACATGATCTACATATTCATGGGATGAATAGGTAATGGATTGAAAACATGAACTAAAAAATTAACTATTCTAAGGTATTTTGAATTTTCTGCCATTTGAGTGTATCATTAAAGCAAAACAATATATAAAAATATGCCATCAGCATATGGGGTTATGTGAGAAGGTTTAGATTGGCAAGTAAGGTGAGATGAAAATATGTGATCAACCTCTGATGTGCATTCAATGGCATTAAATATTGTAAAATGCTTTTCTTAAAATAATATTCTAACATGCTTTTCATTACAATCCTACATTTTGATTGCAATCTTTATTATAGCATTTATGTCCTGACAAATTAGATCGCACTTCTCCTTTGTTGGATTTAAAACTACTTTCTCAGAGCCAGAAGTACTGGCTCATGTACATAATCCTTGGGGAAATGAGATTGGGATTGTCACTGCTGGAGGCTAACCTGGGCAAAATGTTGATGAGATCACATTTTATTACTAAAAGATGGGCACAGTGGGGTACATTTCTGTCACACCAGATACAGTAGGAAGCATAAATCATAGGATTATTAGTCTAGACCAGTCTGGGAAAAAATTGGGATCATATCTGAAAAATTAATCAAAGGATAAAGAGCTGGAGGTATGGCTCAAGTGGTAGACTACCTGCCTAGCAAAGCCTTGAATTTTATAGCAAACACAGAAACAGAAATGAGAACAAACCAAACCTTGCCTTGTACTTGGATTACCCTTCGGTTTGAAAATGGACTGTTTTTATATAGTATGATTTGGCTTAATGGGTTTTTTAAAAAAAAATATTAACTCAGTTCCAAGTGCTAAATTCATTAATACTTGGAAATAGCCTGTTCTTTTGGAAACATGAGTCTAGTTATATCCCAAGAAAGTAAGACAAAAAGGAGCTCATTTCTGTCATCTTTTAAGATATAATGTTTTCATTATAATTCAAAGTAATCTTTACTGTTTGCCCTTTGATGTAGATGTGTATTTTTCTTTAGTTATATATACTGTAGTCCACTATGCAATTGTATGTTTTTTTGTGATTGTTTCTAAGTATATATTAGTATTATCCTGTGTTAGCAAAGAAAACATTGAAAAATATTTTAAAAATCATAATCTTAAAATCCTCCACAATAAGTAAAGAAAACCACAACTTCAGCCTTTTTAGTTGTTGAATTGTAGCTCTCCTCTTTTTAGTGACATCTTGCCAAATTCTGGGATAAAAGAGCTTTAGAATTTGAAATATTATTACCACAACCTATAGCAACAAACTACCTCAACATAGGTATAATCAAAAGGAAAATTCTTGTAACTACATTTATATTCAAAGATCTTGTGATATAAGCCAACCCCTGTGGGGGTATTATTTTCAAACATAACAGGTTGACATTATATAATTACACACTGCTGGATATTGAAAAATCAAAAAGGAAAAAAAGTGCTGAGAGTACTACTCACAGCATACTATTATGAGTATTCAGATTTATCCACACATTTTTTAGAGAATTATTTCTAGTTATATATTACAGACTTTAGCAAAGATTTAGTGATTTATTTAATATCAATATTAGGTTTTGACATTAATGTCTTAGGAAGCGTGGGGAAGCATGATTCTCAGACTCATTTCCACTTCATAACAGGGTGCTGAGGTGAAACTCTTTGTCTCCATTGTTCTTGCTCAGTTGCTAAATAGATATTTCCTGCATGTATATGACCTGAGTATGTGCATGTATATGACACTTGAGTATTCAATTATTCTCATAATTTCTCCTTTCAATCTTAATTTTTCTTTTTTATTGTTCTTTCTATGTTTGATGGTGGCATTGCTTATTTCTAAGATAAATTATTTTTAATATATTTTTATTGTAAAGATACTGTACAGAGGGATTACAGTTACATGAGCAAGGTAATGAGTCCATTTCCTATCGAGTATTGCTACCCCTCCTTTGTTTATTGGAGATAAGGCTCTCATGGACTTTCCTGCTTGGTCTGGCTTTGAACTTGCAATCCTCATTGTAACATTGTAACAATGAGATATAAAAGATACTATGTTGAAAATGAACTTTACAACTTTGAGGGGAGGGGAAGAGGAGTTGGGGAGGTGAGAGGAAAGGGATGTTAGGGGAAAAACAAAAGAAGGGGGTAAGATAAATTCTTTAAGCTCCATTTTACCACCAACTTCTATTCCATTCAGCTCCCTCCGAAATGATGATGGTTTAGATTTTCTCCTCTTTTGTTGTTTTCAATTCTTTTCCTTTCTAATCTCTGGATTATAATCAGATTTTACCTTTGTCCCTTTGCAAGGTCAGGTTTCTAATTTTCCCAAGCTTTTCCCTTTACATGACCTTTTTGGTATGTGGTACACTGTGAAATGTAGTTTCATAGACAGTTAGGCCCAAATGACATCATTCTTGAACTCAAGAATGGGCAGTTTGGTGGTCTTGAGGATCCTTTCTATTGTGTATATAGGAATAATATATTGGCTGCTTTTGAATTTCTTTCCTATTCACCTTTTCTAAAAAAGAATATATAATTATAACCACACAGCATGTAATTTCATAATATTCTTGGCATTTTTTTCTAAAGTGGTTTACTTATAGAGTAAGAGTTTGATGACTATAATCTAATTTGGGGAAACTGTTAAGGTAGCATACAAGAACTTTAAGTATCTAGATATTAATAAATACTAGTAGAGCAAACAAAAGGTACCATGTATAGTTGTATAGGGCAACCACCCCTCTCCTCATCAACAAAAATCAAATCAGCCTATCATTCAACCATGTCAGAACAGTAGGCTGTCTCAATTAAGGTAGTTCAGATTTAAGCACCTATATGCTTAATAAAGTTGTATTACAACTCTTCTTCATAGTTATGAGATGATCCATGAGGCCCAAGGTTTTGCTAGACTAGTCTTATTCACTAACTCTGATATCTCTCTTGTATCTTTCTTACTCTTACTAGTGTTAGGCGCTAAGGCCCTATATGTTAGGATAAGACGAAAGTCTTTCATGAGTGAGTTCTTTAACCTTCCACTCATAACCTCCACTGGGGCAGAGCACCATAGGCTTTGTTTTGTTCTTTTGTTTTGTGTTTGCACTCTGACTAGGACTTGAACTCAGTCCCTCACAACCACACTTGACTTTTTTGCTCATGGCTGGCACTCTGCCATTTGAGATGCCTCTACTTCTGGTTTTTTTTTTTTTTTTGTTAAATGGAGATAAGTCTCTCAGATATGTCTGCCTGGGCTGGATTTGACCTTCTATTCTCAGATCCCAGCCTTAAGAGTAACTTAGATTATAGGCATGAGCCACTAATGCCAAGCTTGCAAGGGTTTTTTTTGTTGTTGTTGTTGGTTGTGGGGCTTGCACTCTGGGACTGGGCACTGTCCCTGCGCTCTTCAGCTGAAAGTGAGTGCTCTACCACTTGAGCCACAGCTCCACTTCCAGTTTTCTGTGGTTAATTGGAAATAAAATGCTCAGGGACTTTCCTGCCCAGTTTGGTTTTGAACTTGCAATTCTCAGATCTCAGCCTCCTGAGTAGCTAGGATTACAGGTGTGAACCACCGGTGCCTGGCTTCACAATAGATTTTTGAATAAATCTTTGTGGATGAGACTAGTGACTTCCAATAGAATCTCAGCTTGCATTGTCTGATTGGTTGCTTATAATAAATTATGTTTGGGGAGTCTTCTATTAGAACCTTTACTTCTTTATAAAGTTTTCTGTCACCTTGAGGTATGTAGCTGAAATTATCTTTCAGCAAAGTAAATGGGAGAATCTTTTCATTAGACAAGTAGAAATAAATGAAAATAGGAATGAAATAAAAACCACAGGGAAATATGCTAGAAATAAAGTGTAACAATTTTGCTTTATCTCTCCTAAACTCTGCTTTTATACCCTTTGTTGCCTCTTAGGGGTGTTGGTGTTTATGAATAAAAATATTACTTGAAAAACAAAACCATTTTCTTTGCTCTAATTAGGCAAAATGAAAGCCTTCTGTTACAATTTATATTATTAAAATTTTGACATTTTCTAATGACATACAAGAAATTCTATTTTCAAAAAGTGCTTTGAAGAGACTTCCAAGTTGTAGAAATGCTTCAATTTTTATAACCAGGATTTGATGGCAAAAATTATGGTGTAACAAAATGATTGTAACACTTCTATTTTAAAAGGGAATAGATGCTTCAAATGGTAGGCATCCAGAATAATGTACCTAGTGATTAAAGTTTAAAAGACAATAGTCATTAGAAGTCACATACATCATAAAAATGGCCATTGCTGGGCAGGGACACTTGAATGTAAAGCAATCAAATAGGATGTATCTACTTCATGATCACTGCAGAACTGCGAGAATGACAACTCTATTCGATGTCAAGTAATTATAAAGAACGTAGAAGGTACTCTGATTTCAGTTGTTCTTTGTTTTGCATGAAGGAATAGATGGTCAACCTCAGTGTGACAAACAGCCTTCTATAAGTCCAAATTTTTTCTTCTATAGTTTAAAAATATGTTTTATTCACACCTTCTTCACACTTTTCTTCCATGAGAGTCCTTAAAATATTTGCAATATAAGCTGGTGCTGGTGGCTCACATCTATAATCCTAGCTACTCAGGAGGCTGAGATCTGAGGATCGCAGTTCAAAGCCAGCATGGAGAAAAAGAGTCCATGGTACCCTTACATCCAATTAATCACAAAAACCTGGAAGTGGAGTGGTGGCTCAAGTGGTAGAGTGCCAGACTTTTGTGAAAAAATTGAGACAGTGCACAGTTACAACCCTGAGTTACAACCCTAATACTAGCACAGCAGAAAATTGGCACAGGTACTTAACAAATGTCCAATATTTAACTCACTCTTTCCAGAAATTTTGCTTTTTAAAAATATTAACTGAATAATTTAATCAAATAATTTTCTAAAAGGAATTAATATTTTACATGGAAATGCTGTCTTTCTGCATCTGGGTTCATTCCACAAATATTTATTGAGCACCTCTGTTAAGCAGATATTATATGGATCTAATCATGATTTAGGTAGCATCCCAGACTCAAGGGAATTTACAGGATAGTGGAGAATACAAACAAAAAGATAATTACTGTATAGTAATACTGTATTGTGGTTAATTATGGATGCTAGGGAACAGAAAGGAAGAGCTTCTAGGCTACTTTTTTCATGGGTCAAAAAGGGCTTCTCAGGGAAAGAGAAAGTGTAATGGAGCCATGGAAGATCAGTGGGATTCAGCCAGTTCAGGGGACACAAGAGTGATGGGGATCCTTCTGGAAGATAAGCAGTAAGCCCATTCCTTATCCCTTCTTTTTTGATGTTGGGGAGTGAACATAACACATGCTATACTACTGAGGTATATCCCCATTCCAGAATGGACACAAATTGAATAAGTTTTCTCTTCTTTATGAAAGAAGTATGAAAACTAATGCCTTCTAAAGAGATTCATGAAACTTTCTCACCTACTTTACCATACACTTGGACAAGAAACAATGTACAACTCTCTCTCTCTCTCTCTCTATATATATATGTATATATATATCAGTTTGTTTATATCTACCTAAAAGGGCTACTCATTATTAAATTGCACACCATAAAACAAATTTTGGAGGGAACATCATTTTTTAACAAGTTGGAGTGTTTTGGGCTATAATGACAAAGACAAAAATCAATTTGTTACATAGCCATAGCACTTATTTCATAAGCTGGTTAGAAATAAGGTTGGCTTCTTGGCACACCATTGCTTGTGGGGAATCTTTAATGCCCGTAGTGTCCGCTTTTCATTGTGTGACTAAATAAGGGAGGAAAACAACCTCAAGTTAGGGATGTTCATTTTGTCTCATGGCTTCAGAGGTTTCAGTCTATGGTCAGCTGGCTGCATTGCTTTCAGTACTGTAGCAAGAAGGAAACATCACAGTAGAGGGGCACAGGAACTTCTCACCTATTGGGAGCCAGGAAGCAAAGAGACATGAAGGTTGAGGGAACAAGATGTATCATTTAAAGGGACTGCCCTCAGTGACCTACTTACTTCTGCCAAGTAGGCCTCACTTTAGTTTATTCAGCTGTGAGCTCATCAAGGGGTCAATTTATTGGTGACGTTGACACCCTCACAATCCAATTACTTCTGAATAACATCACCACCTGAGGAACAAGCCTTCAAAACATGAGTCTTTGGGGGACACTTCATATCTAAATACCCATGTTTTTTTCTGACTCTGGCTCTGTCAGAGGATTACAGGTTTGAGCCACTGGTGCCTGGCTTCTTCTTAGGGATTTTTATTTTAAAGCATCTTCCTTTTCCTAACCATTCCTCTGTCTAAGTCTTTAGACATGTTTCTGACCTCTACTTCTGTAAGATTGACTTTTTGAAATTCCCCATGTAAGTGACATCATGAATTTCCTGTTTACATGTAACAGTAGAGAGCTAGACTATCTACCTCCAACATAGAAGTTGTTGCTTTCAGTCTTACTTGGATAACTTAGGGAATGACCTACATGGACAAAACGTTTTGTTTGCTCAGTGGAGAGGTAAGCTTAAGAGAGGGTGAGGAATGGATTATTTTCCTTGAGTCATGGAGAAGAGGCATAGATACCTGAAATTCCTAACTCTAGTGGAAGGGAGGAAATAGAGATAAGGTTAGCAAATAACAACGTTCTTTGTTGTTTATTCATATTGGCAAATCCAAATGGAAAGCACTTTCTTGACCCAGAGGGAAAAAATAACTTTTCTGTCTCACTGGGAACACAAGGAATAATTCTAATGGATTCTAACTCTTGACTATGTGTAGATTGGTAATTAGGGAAAGAAGAAGTAAACACCAAAGACGGCTGTTTTATCTTTCCTTCCCATCACTTCTTGCATTGCATTTATGAATTTTTACATGGGTTTCTGTAGTCCACATTTACCAAAGAGTAGAAAGAAATTGCAGGCGTTTATTTTGCTGTAAAAGTATTTTTAGATGTTTTGTGGGCTGTGTATCTATGAAGTAAGGAGGCCAGGTCTGGCTGGCGCCATATTGGCCACATGGTGGATGGTAGGGTCTAGCATCTTGTCTTCCTGCTGGGGGAAGGGAACTGCCCCCCCCCCCATCACCTGCCTTCCAGGTAATGGGTGTGTCTGGGACCCTGGAAGCAGGGGCAGGCACTTGGCAGATAGGTTAGTGAATTTGTCAGTCTAGTGCCTGGGACTGGGAATTTCCTGAGGATCTGCCACCTGCGCCGACCTATTTAGGCCCAGACTAGCCTAGAGGGAGGACCCCATGCCGTGTGTGTCTCCGTGATCATGTCCTGCATCCTGTCTCCAGGCTCATCTCCAGTCATCAAGGAGTCCCAGTTCAGCTCTCCATTGGAGCTGAATTGGCTTGTTGGTATTGTTCTTGCTATTTCTTTCCTCTAGCACGTTTCCTAGATGTGTTATGTGTATTTGCCTGCTGCAGGCCTTTGTAACAACAGGCGATCTGCAGCCTGTTAACTGTATCATAAAGACTCCAATATTCTATACTTTAAAATGTGGCTTCTGGAATGATTTACCAGACAACATCTATTACTATATAATATAGAATTGAGAAAGGAATGTGCAAAATACGTTTAGCAGCCTTTGATAGTATTTTAAGAACATTTGATTCTGACACTCGGTATATAATTTATAGAGATGCAGGTTACATCATCCAACTGTTACACATGGGGAAATCCAAAAAAACAGCAACAACAACAACAACAAAAAACCCACCATAACTCCTGAACAAAAATGCCTTCTTAAAGCACAGACTTAGGAAATTTTCCTCAGACGAAAAATATGTTGTGATTGCTTGGGTGTTTTTTGCTTTCTTCTTTCTTAGTATTTTTGTACTTTCTATGTTAGTGTAGTTTTTGTGGCTTCTCAGGACTAGATAACAGAACCAGAAGAGAAGAATGTCAATTGGATGACTGACCCTTATTTTTTATTTACTATCTTTCCCTCTGGCCACACAGGATGGAGTGATATGCTTGCCAGAGGCTGCACAAAGATGAATACATTCCCTTATGGAAGGGGCAGAAAACAACTGCATAAACAAATACAAATATTTGTTTGCAAGTTTGTGTATGACAATCTCTGATGGACAGAGAGAATAACATTAACAGTTTAAATATTAGAAAATACAATTGGCACCTAATATTTGCACAGTGTTACAGTTTTTCAGAATTTTATTTATTTTTTTTTGGGTCCGGTCGTGGGGCCTGAACTCTGGGCCTGGGCACTGTCCCTCAGCTCTTCAGCTCAAGGCTAGCGCTCTACCACTTGAGCCACAGCGCCACTTCCAGCTTTTTTCTTTTTGCTTATGTGGTGCTGAAGAATCAAACCCAAGGCCTCATGCATGCAAGGCAAGCACTCTACCACTGAGCCACCTTCCCAGCCCCAGTTTTTCAGAATTTTATACACCTTATCCCATACAATGGAGTGGCCCTGCTATGGGGGAAGGGATAATGTTATAACCATTTTACAGATTAGGAAACCAAATGGGTAGGAGTTACATGAATAGATGGGAAAATTATGTTCAAAAACTCAAACTTGGAAGTGGTACTGTAGCTCAAGTGGTAGAGAGCTAGCCTTGAGCTGAAGAGCTGAGGGACAGTGCCCAGGCCCAGAGTTCAGGCCCCACAACCAGATCCAAATAAATAAATAAATAAATACACTTTCTTTTCTCCATTTGTGATTCCTAGCAAAATACAGCTTTTAATGTCCCCATTTTGTTTTCTGTTTTATAAGAGAACAAAACAAAATGCAAAGAAAACAAATGGAAAAAACAGAGAGTTTTACAAGAGAACAAAACAAAATGCAAAGAAAACAAAGGGAAAAACAGAGTAGAAAACATCAACAAAATCTTTTGTTATGCTAAAAAAGTGGTCGGTTTTTTTTAAAGAAAATACATTTGCTGTATTAGAGATTCTTGCAAAGTTGTAGTTGTGGATTATAGAATGCCTTTAAGGTCTTTTTTTAAATTCAAATATATATTTTTATTGTAAAGATACTGTACAGAGGGGTTGCAGTTACATGAGTATGGTAATGAATACATTTCCTATCTAACTTTAAATTCTTTAAATACTCTCTTGAAACCGATTATTTGCATTTTTACATTTTGCTTTCCTGAGAAGCAGGGCTCACATATCCAGCTCCCTCAATACATTTTGTCTGTCTTTGTTTTGATTTGTCTTCTTTCCTAACTTCTCACTCCTAAATTCACTCCCCTTATGGGGGCGTTTAGGTCTCAGATAATGTGCAAGTCTTCTAATTAAGGACTGGAGCCCTCTCATATTATTTTAGGACAAACATGATCAAGAGAAGAGGTCACAGGATTACTCCCACAGACAGTCTTCAGAATGTCTGATTGACACCTAGTTGGCCCACAGAATATAGCTCTAGTAACTATTGTGTTTGCTGCTGGAGTGACTGTTACGCAATTTTGTGCTTTCTGAATTCAAAATAGATGTTTGAGTAGAGTGTACTTTTTGACAGCTGTTGATAACATCTGAGAGACTAATTTGTCTGCAACTAGAGTAGCAGCACATTAAAAAAAAAAACAAAATAGGTGACATCAGTACTCTTGTCTATTTGATGAACATCAGTAACTATGAATGAAACTACTGAAGGAATTCATGAGGGCCTATTTAGCAAATTTTCTGTGTGCAGACAATGGGTACACTGCATGATTATGTTTGCTGAAATAAAAGAGTGAGACATATAAGTGGAGAGAATGAGGATGAAGTTTCAGTGACAGCAACATGTAATACTCTTAAAGTGCCTGTCATCTGGGTGTTTGAAAGTGTTTTAAATATCTTTATAATGCCCTTACTCTGCTAGTAGGTGGTAAAGAAATATCAACGCCATTTGAATTAGAATGGACTCTTAAAGAAAATTGGAAAGAAAGCCACTCATTGTCTTAGTCTCAGATATGGTGGCTGTGTCTATCTGTGGCAAGTCTATTGTGTCATTTGCCCCCAAACAGTCTTTTTCTAGCTCTGTATAAATTATCTACCTGGCAAAAAGAAGACTGAAGCTAGGAGCAAAAATACACTTCTGTGGGTGTAATTGTATTCGTGGCCAAATAGAATTTGGACTTCTTCCATTAGCAGGAATGCCTGGTGGTAGTACTAACTTTAAAACCTAAGTTGTCAACAAACAGAAGGAGACTGGTGGGGTAGGATAAGAGCAAAAGAAATGGAGAGATGAGATAAATGTGCAGGAACTCCCAAAGACTGAACCTATAATTCCCCAGAGGAGGAAGGATATAAAGAAGGAAAACCTTTTTTTGGGGAGGCAAGGGCTAGGTTCATTCCTTTTCCTCCTTCCTCCAACTATAATGCTCCTCTTCCTGCTTCAATTTTCTTTGTAGTACTAGGATTTGCAAATACCTATGTAAACATTTGCTATGTGAGCTCTCTGCCACTTGAACCATGCCCCCCATAGTTTTGCTCTAGGTTACCTTTCAGATAGGGTCTCAAGCTTTTTGCCTGGAGCCAGCCTGAAATAATATTTCCTATCTATGCTTTCTGTCTGCATAGCTGGGAGTACTTTACATTACACTTAGTGGTTGAGACTGGGGTCCTACTAACTTGTTGCAGGTGTCTGGTATGCCCCTTGTCATCATAAATTACATACACTACATTATTTTCAGCTCTGTCTCTAAGTGCAGATCTACTCCGTGTCTAGCAAAAATTTTCAGAAGGTTGTCTATCCGCAGGCAGTGCCTTCTATTTGATCACATATGTGGGCACAGGTGCTTCTTCTAGTTAACTACAATCTTCCAGAGACTTATACTGAAGGCTCCTGGATAGTAGAAAGTCAGAACAACCAAAGTAATAACATGGAATTAATACTAGTGGAAAAAGTATGGGCTCCAGTAGCAACAACAACACCACCTCCACCAGAACCACCAAAAGCAGTAATAAAAAATATAACTTCCGGGCTGGGAAGGTGGCTCAGTGGTAGAGCGCTTGCCTTGCATGCATGAGGCCTTGGGTTTGATTCTTCAGCACCCCAGAAGCAAAAAGAAAAAAGCTGGAAGTGGCGCTGTGGCTCAAGTAGTAGAGCGCTAGCCTTGAGCTGAAGAGCTGAAGGACAGTGCCCAAGCCCAGAGTTCAGGCCCCATGACTGGACCCTCCCCCCCCCACAAAATGTATATATAACTTCCCTCAATCAAGAAGAATCCACAAACTATATGAAATATAAATTGAAGCACTGTTGAAACCATAAGGGTCTGAGATGGCAAACAGCATTGCAGAGTAGCAGGCCTAGGAATGGATTGGGTAAGATTTCCTAGCAGCAGGAGAAGACCAAGAGTATCAGGAGATATTAAGATCCCTTCCTTCAGTAGCCTGTCTGGGTGAGAAGTGATGTATGCAGAACTGAGAATAAGAAAACATATGAAACTTTTGGCTTCCCTAGAGTAGTAAGGGTTTCTTTTATAGCCACTGAGGTACCTGGTAGCTCCAGTCTCATTACCAGAAAGGCCAAGATTATGAGTAGAGGATTGGAAATTAAGTTGAGTCGGTCACTAATGAGCAGTAATTTCATGGCTACCCAAATCAGATCTCCTTAGAATCCTCTGGAGAACAGAACTTGAGAGCCTCCGTGTTGTTGGGAACACTGAGGTGCACCTCAGTAGATGGTGCAGTGAGGGCATGGAAGTTCCATGCAGGACCCACACTACAATATCTCACCTGTGCCTCCCTTCCATTGGCTATTCTGTTCTTATCCTTTATAATAAACAGGCCAACAGGAATACTGTGATTTTCTGAAGCCTCTGAGCCATTAGCATCTGGCTGAACTATAATTTTTGAAGTGTGGGTCATCCTGTGGGACAAAATCTTTCAACTGTGACACCTGTGCCAACACTGGGTAGTTGTTATCAGAACGCAGTGCCATTGTAGATTAGTTGGTGTCTAATGAGCTGTAGAATTAGTTTGTGCATGGAAAACCCTGCACACTGGGTTCAGGAGCATGAGTGGAAACAGACCAAACACAGTAACAACAGATCCCCTGAGCAAAGAAACCAGGAAAACAATCTTCTGAAAGGTCTTCTCTGTCCAAAATCTACATTGAAGTTCAATCTTCAAGTGGTAGGATTGGAAGACTGGTCTTTGGGATGTGATTGAGTCATGGGGACTTCCTTCTCAAACATGAAAATGCAATTACTCTCCCTTATAATAAGAGCCTTGAAGAGGGAATTGCCCCCTCTGTCACATGAGGGCACTGTATCTATAGTGTTTGAGGAATCATTGTGGGAGCGGGGAGCAGCCCTCAAGAGAAAATAAAACCTGCTAACACCTTAGCCTTGGACTTCACAGAAACATCCACTCGTTGTAAATTATCTGCCTCCAGCTAGAGTAGCAGACTGAGACACTGTCTGTACCTCTCTCCTCCCATCCAACAGATTCCCTGGATAACAGAAATGAAGAAGAATATTCAACTATAAACATATAGAAACACACTTCCAAGCAGATGTCAATAAAAAATAGTTCAGCAATGGAAGAAAACGCTCTGAAAACAATTCTGCCCCAATGCCATAATCAGAAACAAAAAGTTGCAAACAATGTTTTATAATGACAAGGGCTCTTTCTCCTTTCATACACACACACACACACACACACACACACACACACATACAAATATATACTGTATAATTATATCATCTATATCTATATATAGAGACCAATAACAAATATATAATTGTATTAGTCATAGCTACAAAAAATCATGAAATAGATACAAAGTAATTCAGAGAAAAGATCGTAAAAATATGAGAAAAATAAAAAAAAAAAGGATTTCACAGGATTAGGAGAGAAAGGAAAAAAAATAAAATTACAGATTAAATTACTAGAAGCACAAAGAAGCCACTAGATACTACAAAAACACAGTAAAGGTCTTGGAAAGAAAATGAAAAAAGGGGGAAAAGTCCTAAAAATAGGGCAGAGAAGATATCCCCCCAAACATAAATATTTTAAATATTTTATTATTTATTTACATATTCTATTTCAAATAAGATTTAGATTAACACAGGAAATTTTATATAGTCTTAAGGACTAAATGACATTGATCAAGCCTATGGATACTGAGAAGACATTTGACAAAGTTCTGTTTGCATCTCTACTTCATTAAAGAGAATAAAATGTGAATTGATGGACTAATTATACTATGTGCATTGTTTAGAGACATCTATACAGATATTTATCCATTGCACATATGTGGCCACATTTCCTCCAACAGCTTACAAAGGATGTAAAGTTTTCTTTTGTTGTTGTTGCTGTTTTTGTTTTTGTTGTTTTTTTTGCCAGTCCTAGGGCTTGAACTGAGGGCCTGTCCCTGAGCTGCTTTCGCTCAAGGCTAGCATTCTGCCATTTGAGCCACAGTACCACTTCTGGCTTTTTCTGTGTATGTGGTGTTGAGGAATTGAACCAAAGGCCTCATGCATTCAAGGCTAGTGGTCCACCACTGAGCCACATTCCCAGCCCAAAGGATGTAAGTTTTTCCATTGAAGTCAAGAGTAGTACAATGACATTTGTCTTCAAGAATTTAAATTTCCAGTAGTAATTTCAGCTAATACAATTAGCTGAGAGAAAAAATAAATTGTGAGAATAAGAAAAATCAATTCATGAATGGCCAGTTACAAAATTTTAAGAAAATCTACTTAAAAATAATTTAAAACTCAGGAAGATAATATGACATGAAGTGACAAATAAATTACTGATGTCAGTCAGTCCCAAAGTAATTGAAGACAAAAACCCTGCTATTTCTTGCTTGTAAATAAAAATAAGCAAGCAAAAGGTGTTCCAAAAAAAAAAAAAAAAAAAGGTCAGCACTGTTTGTTTCAGGCAATACCCCTGAATTTCCTCTAAAATTTTTTACTCACATTACATTAATTTATAAACTAGGTAGTTCATTTTATGTATTGACTTGATTAAGGATGGCCATTGCACCGGTGATCCCTAATAGCTAGGTGTGTCTCAGAGGGTTTTAATATGGCAGACTGGTTTTTGCATTGTTAGATGTAGTTAAAAAAAAAAAAATCTGCTGTCACTGGTGGTTGAACTTTATCCAATTCTAAATGGAACAAGGGGGGACAGAATTCTCTCTGTTTCATTTATCTGTCTTCATTTGTTCTGATATATCAGATCTTCTTGTTCTGTAGCTTTCAGATTCTGGGACTTATATGCTAGTAGAACTCTGGGTTCATTGGTCTTCAGACTACACTTAGGTCTTCAATTATACTGCTAGTCTTCTTAGTTCTCTAGCTTGTAAACTGCTTGTAGATTCTCTAAATTTTCAACCTCCAAATCTCATGAGGAAATTCTTATAATAAGCCTCATATGTTTATATGAGATTATCTTACTCTTTATACACCCGTGCGTGCGCACACACACACACACACACACACACACACACACACACACACACACACACACAGCAGCAGCAGCAGCAGCAGCATACTGATTAAAATAGGGCTTCCTAATGTTAGAATTGAAAAGGAAAAAACTAGAAGCCCAATAGAGGAATGAGCAAAGGATATGAACAGACACAACACACACACATACACATAAAGCACATACTTTACTAAGATGCTCAATTTCACTCCAAATAAGTAGATGGTAGGTTAAGTGAATGATATTAAGGTACCACTCCTTACTAATAGTTGTAAAACCCTAAACATTTCCTAATAGATAGTGTTGATAAGGTTATGAGAAACTTTCTTTTATTGCTGGGCACAGTTCAAAGTGGTACAACTTCTATGGAGAGAAAATTTGGCAATATCTAAGAAAGCAACAGAAGCTTTGTTCATATTGAGCAATGAGAAATCTTTGGTTATATCTGTACAAACCATTAAAATATTTTATGACTGAGGTTTATTGGGTTGGCAAGTTTGGTGACAAGTTTGTCAGTATTCAGCACACAAGTGATTGTGTTTTGTGAACCTGTGGATCCTTGCAATGTGTAATTTTCAGTGCCCACATATATTTACTGTGATTATATAATTTTTACTTATGAAATATAACCTTGTCACTGAAAGCAAGACAACTTGCCAAACATACTCCTGTACAGGTGAATCTGGAGAGAGCAGCAGTGATTACTGTGTAAATACGCTTACCTTTATCAGATGAAGCATTTGGGTTTCATCTTGCTCTGCTAATAGAGGAGGTGGCCAAAGCCAAGAGATGCTAAGAAATCCCTTTTCTTCTCCATTTGTTTGTGCTGCATGCAACTAATATTTTGGTCAGGTAGAGATATTATATTATCTTAAGTGGAATGATCTTTATACTTCAATTCAGACAGATTTATTAAATCACCATTAGAAGGATAACTTGGCAACTCCAGGACCTTTCCCTGTACACATAATCCACTTGTTGAGTGTAGGTGAGAGTGGCAGTGCCCTGTTCATCTCTGCTTGCACTGGGCATTCCCATATATACCATAGTTTGGCTCCTGATCTGTTCCTACAAATGTGGGCTAGCTTGTCTCACAGCTAGGGACAACTGGTATGACTTGATATTTAAAGGCCTGTATTGACCTATAAGGGCCAACATGAACAGTGAATATGTCACCATCCTAGGTGTACATGTGCTGTCTCAGCCTGGTGTGAGAAGCTTTCATCTTTCCATTTTTACTTTTCACGGCAATCATAGTATTAAAACATTACTAGAAGGTTTACTTCAAATAATCATGGTAGGACAGAATAGCCCAACATTCAGACTGTTTACAAAGTATGGAGTATTTAATCTTAATTATACAACGAAGGAATTTCCTGTAAAAAAGTATAATAAAAGCAGTTTCAAGCCTGGCTGAGTTTCAGAAGTATGCACAAACCTTCTAAAAATATAGATGTGCAGGCTCCCTCTCCAGAGCCTGACTCCAGATTACTTCTATATGCTTGAAACCAGTACAATATTCAGATATCCAACATCTTTTTAGTAGTTCTAATTTTGACTTCCTGCCATTGGACTTATCACTCACTCTTATCCAGAAGGAAGGCAATAGATGATAGGCATACAACAATAAAAAGTCAGAGTTGTAATATAAAAATAGTCAGCAGCGGCTGAGCTCAGTCTTTCTCAGTATTTCAATAAGCATTTTAGCTCTTTGGAACCACTTTCTTAATCATCATTTTGTAATTTTTTTTTTTTTTTTTTTTGGTCCTGGGGCTTGAACTCTGGGCTTGAGCTCTTCAGCTCAAGGCAAGTGCTCTACCACTTGAGCCACAGCACCATTTCCGGTTTTCAAGTGGTTTATTGGAGATGAGAGTCTCACAGACTTTCCTGCCTGGGCTGGCTTTGAACTGTGATCCTCAGATCTCAGCCTCCTGAGTAGCTAGGATTACAGGCTTGAGCCACTGGTGCCCGGCCTCATTTTGTAATATTTTTATAACAAAGGGATACCTTTCACTACTTCTCCAAAGACAAAAGAAAAAAGTGGCATATGACTCTCATATCTTAGACAACATGAAGTTACCTACAATGTTGCAGAAAGAGTTTTTCCAGCTTCAGGGATTCAAAGAGCTCAGAGCCTACAAGACACAATATATACCTCTTGTCTTCCTGGCCATCCTGGAGCTGAGAACATGTCATGACAAAATGAAATTGAAGCAAAGTAAGAAAAGCACAAGAACAGATAGGACTTACTATTAAGTTCTACCAGAACTTTAAGAGAGAATAAATAGCAATGTTCCTCAAACTATTCCATAAAATAAAAAAGAGAAAGAATTTTATCAAACTCATCCTGTGAAGCCAGGATTACCTTGATATAAAAAACAAGGTAAAGATATGACAAAAAGGGAAAATTGCAATCTAATTTTCTTTATAAACATAGGTAGAAAAATTCTCAATAAAATAAATACTTTGAAACAGAATTTGATAACACAGTAGAAAGATCAAGTTGGATTAATTCCAGGGATGCAAGGATACTTCAACATATGCAAATGAAGAAGCAGAATAAAGGGAAAAAATCACATGATCATTTAAACCATTATACAAAATAACTTTTGACAAGATTCAACATCCCTTCACAATTCAACACTCTGACCAAAAGTAGGAATAGAGGGAATGTACTTCAACGTAAGAAAGCTTTCTATTTATGATGCACAGCTAAAATCATCCTAAATGGAGAAAACCCAGCATCATTCCTCTTAACGTGTGCAACATTAATTCAAAATGAGTAATCTAAATGGAAGACAGGAAACTTTGAAATGTCTAGAAGGAAACAGTGATGCTGGAAAGTCAGTACAGCCGCTCAACATCAGTCCTTATGTCTGGTCAGAGAAGAATTCAAGCAAAACTTCACCTTTGTGAAAATGATAAAAAGTTTATTAGAAAAGAAATATGGCAAAGTAAGACATGACATTTTATAGACATGCTATAGGAAAACAGCATTTTAGTTCATCTTTAGCCATCTTTCCAGCAAAGACATGAACAGTAGGCTTAAATAGAAGAATTAGGGATAGAATAAAAATATACATAGTTTAAAAGTCCTGGTAATCTAGCTGGTAATTCTTGGACTTCTGGTTTTTGTAGGTTCTGGGGAAGTTGTTACTTACACTTGAGGTAGTTACCTGCTTTACATGAGATGACTTCACTGGTTCTGAGTTGAATCCTGATTATTATAGGTATTTGGAGGTAATCTCATGCAAGGCTGTTTTTTTGTTTATGTTTTTGTTTTTGTTTTTTTTCTTGTAGATAGTTTTTAGGAAGATTATATCAATCAGTTAAATCTTTCCTGGAACTCAAGGTGAGTTCTAAATGATTGAGCTAAACTGTTCTTAAATGATGAAAAACAATCCCTATTTTTGCCATCAAGAAAATGCAAACCAAGGTGGGGGGGAACCAAGATGGCAACAGAACAGTAGGGAACAACCACAGCTCTCTCCAACCAAAAAGAGAGTTCGAGTTCCAACGCTTGATCTCCCCAAGAGACTGATAACACCAAAAAGATGAACACCCAGACAGAAACAGGAGGCAGAAAAAACAAAACAGAAAGAAAGAAAAGGAAGAATTTCAGAATGGAAAAGTGTGAAGACCCTTCGCCCAACCCTTACTGGCTGCACACCAAGCTGCAGCCAGCCTGGATTGGCCGGGGGGGGGGGGGGGGGGGGGGGGGCTGCCAGAGACCCCAGAGACACAGGGGGTCGTCTGCAGACTGCTCATGCAGAAGACGTCTGAGGTACTGGTGCTGGACCCGCTGGTCACAAACAGAAACCTCAGATCTGGGAGCCTGCACAAAGACCCCTCCCCAACCCCACTCGTGGAGTGGCTGGGCTCCATCCCACCAAAGCACTGGGCCCCACAGCCCCTGGAGGGGGGGGACCCCAGAACTATAGGGCTCCGCCGGCAGAATGCCAGTGTGGAAGACCCTCAAGGTACTGCTGCTGATCCAGAGAGTGCAAACAGAAACAAACCTCAGTGCTCTCAGAACATGCACGGAGACCCCTCCCCCACCCCTGGAGCCCACGCCTCCAGCCAGTGCAGCCGGGGGAACCCATGCGGACAGCAGCGACAGAAGCACAGATAGAGGAGAAACATGGATGCAGAGTCGCCACCACCTGGCCCGGCCCACAAGCTTCTCAACTGAACACAGAGTGCAGTGGCAACCAGTGACCTACATCCCACAGAAACAACAGCTAGAGAGTTCCCAACTAGCTCCAGGGTGAGTACCCCGCAGGGGACAGTGTATCCCCTCTCAAGGGACCAGAGCTGGTGGGAACCCCCAGATCCCTGCTCCAACACCTGGCCTACAGGTCCCACTAAAACTGGGAACTGTTCGAGTGCTCCACCAGCTCATGGAGCACATCCACACAACTAGGCTAGATCAAGAGTGCCCCTGGAAGGGAGCTTAAATGCCCAAGCCAGGACCAGCATCTATGGGTCACAACAACCAACAGCAGAAGAAACTCAAACTGTGTACTCCAGGTTGGGTAACCCAGGCAGGATACCCAGAAGCCCAGGTCCAGCTGGCATGCCCCAGTTGGGGGACCAAGAACCAGGACCAGGCCTGGGGATCTGGTGCCTGAGCAACCAACTCCTCCCAATTGAAGCCAGAAGCTTAGCACATGCCTCAGCAGAGGGGGGAAAGCAGGTAACCATACCTTCTGGGAATTGTGCCCATAACTGCAAAAGACCTGTGTGTCCAGGGCAGGAGAACCAGCAGCCCAGACCCCACCAGAACCTGACCCTTTTATTCCCAGGCTGAGGATTGGACAACTCAGGCTGCCAGCACCTGCCAATAGTCAGGAGCTCAGACTGGTAAGGTGGCTCAGCAGTAGAATGCTTGCCTTGTGTGCATGAGGCCCTAGGTCTGATTCCTCAGCACCACATAAGCAGAAAGGGCCAGAAGTGATGCTGTGGGGCAAATGGTAGGGAGCTAACCTTGAGCTGAAGAGCTGGGGGACAGTACCCAGACCCAGAGTTCAGGCCCATAACCAACCAAAACAACAACAACAACAACAACAACAAAAACAAAACCCCAAAACCAAAACCAGGAGCTTATAGCAGACTCCAGCAACTGGGAGAGTACATCCAGCACATATGATCTCACCAAGAGCACATGTAGGAAAAACAGGAGAAATCTAGGCTGCTCAATCCTTCTAAAGGTGGGAACTGCCAATGATCTACAGCAGACAGCCGAGAGCCCTATGTGGATCAGACTAGCAGCTGGAGGTTGGCCTCTCCCTCAACAGAAACGAGACCAGGTACAGATTCTCTCAGCCAACCCAGGGCTGAGAATGAGCTTTGTCAATCGATCCAGGAACCAACCCAGAACCAAGCAAAGACAACCACCTACTGACCAAAACAAAATTTCAGATTAGTCTCCAATAATCCCTGAACCCCCATGTGAAAATCACAGAGAAAAACTACAAGGTTTATCAACACTCAGGATAGCAAGCTATCCGCAAAATCCAGCAGCCACCCAGGAGAGAGCCCCAGTGGAAGCAAAGCAGGAATGCAAGGCAAGCACTCTACCACTGAGCCAACTTCCCAGCCCAAAACAACCATTTTTTTTTTTTGGGTCCAGTTGTGGAGCCTGAACTCTGGGCCTGGGCGCTGTCCCTCAGCTCTTCAGCTCAGGGCTAGTGCTCTACCACTTGAGCCACAGCACCACTTCCAGCTTTTTTTCTTTTTGCTTATGTGGTGCTGAGGAATCGAATCCAGGGCCTCATGCATGCAAGGCAAGCGCTCTACCACTGAAGACAAATGCTGGAGGCAATGACTCAAGAATTAAAGCGAGAAATAGATCAGAAATTTAAAGAACACAGAAATGAAATATCAAAAGAGATGCAGGATTTCAAACAGGAAATGCATGCAAAAATAGATGAAGTACACACCTCACTAAGAGGTGAGAATAATATTCTGGGAGCCAACATAGAATCCATGCAAACCACAATGGAAGTCATAGATAACAGAGTGAATGAAATGGAATTTAGAGTATCAGATATAGAAGACAAAATGCAGCAACTGGAAAAAAAGTCACAGATATGGAGAAATCACTTAAATTATGCCAAAGGGAAATCCAAGAGCAAGCAGACAGTGCCAAGAAATTTAAGCTTCATATAATTGGAGTGGATGAAGGTGAGGAATATCAAAGCATGGGAATGCAACACCTATTCAGCAAGATTATCAATGAAAATTTTCCCCATCTTAAAAGAGAACATCTTACCTACATAACAGAAGCATATAGAACACCTAACAAGCAGGATCCCAGGAGAAACACTTCTAGGCATATTGTAGTAAAAATGATAGATCTGAATAATAAAGAAACAATCTTGCATGCAGCAAAAACAAAGGACCTATACTACAATGGGAAAAAATCAGAATCATTGCAGATCTCTCCACACAGACACTGAATGCAAGAAAAGCCTGGGAAAGTAGGATCCGAGTCCTGAGAACCAATAATTGCCAGCCTAGACTGATATACCCAGCAAAGCTAGCATTCACATTCAATGGAGAAACTAGAATTTTTTATAGTGAAGAAAAACTAAATGAATACATAACAATAAACTAGCAATACAAAGAATACTGAGAGGGGGAACACAACCTGAAGAAAGCAGCCAAGAACAGGGATCCTCATCAGACAGGTATTACTAGAAGTCCAACTTAATAAGTGCAGGAGGAAAGGAAAGAAGAAAAACTTATGAAAACAGGGAATTGACAGGAATCACAATGTATCTCAATACAATAACCATAAATATTAAAGGACTCAATTCACCAATCAAAAGAAAAAGAACTGCAGATTGCATCAGAAAACAAGACCTATCCATCCGTTGCCTTCAGGAGACCCACCTCCCAGCCAAACATACAAACAAACTCAGAGTGAAGGTTTGGAGAAAGTTCTATCAAGTAAATGCCCACAGTAAGAAAGCCAGAGTAGCTATCCTGGTGTCTGACAAAATAAACTTTTCATTAAAATCAATACAAAAAGACAAGGAAAGTTAATACAGGGAACAATCCAAGAAGAGTTTATTACCATTATCAACTTATACTCCACAAACATTGGAGCACCCAAATGTGTTAAATACTCTCAAACTTACAGAATAAAATAGCTCCAAATATGATAATACTAGGAGACTTTAACACCCCACTCTCACCAAAGCACAGGTCTACCAACCAGAGGATTGGCAAAGAAGCTACAGAATTAAGTGAGGCCATACTTCAAACAGAACTAACTGACATATACCAAGTTATTTTTTACACTAAATGATACAGTGCACATTCTTCTCAACAGCTCATGGAACTTTCTCCAAAATAGACCATATCATAGTTCATATAAGGAACTTAAGCAAATACAAGGGGATTGATAATAATCCCCTGTATTCTGTCCAACCACAGTGGAATCAAGCTAGTTCTCAATAACAAAGCATACTGTAGAAATTACTCAAATACATGGAAATTGAACAGCACACTTCTAAGCAACACCTGGGTAACAGAAGAAATTAAAAAGTCCCTACAATTCAATAAAAATGAAGACACATCACAAAGAAACTTGTGGGACACAGCAAAAGCAGTCCTGAGGGGCAAATTTATCACCCTCAGTGTCCACATCAAGAAAATAGAGACATACCAAGTAAATAATCTCATTTTACAATTAAAACTGCTAGAAAAACATGAAAAAATGGAAGCTAGAGTTACTAGACAGAGCCAGATGATAAAATTAAGAGTTAACGAGATGAGAATAGGAACATTATAAATCAAATTAATAAAACAAAAGGCTGGGTTTTTTTGAAAAAAATAAATAAAATGGATGGACCTTTGGCAAGATTAATTAAGAAAAGAAGAGAGGAAACCCAAATTAACAAGATCAGGGATGCCACAGGAAAAATCACAACAAATACACGACATCCAAACAATTATAAAGAACTATTTTTAAAAGTTATACTCTCTAAAGAAAGAAAACCTAAAAGAAATGAATGCATTTTTAGAGAAATACAAGTTGCCCAAGCTGAGCAAAGAAAAAAATAAATCAATTAAATAAGCCAATATCTTACAATGAGATACAGGAAGCAATTAGAAGTCTTCCAACAAGGAAAAGCCCAGGAGCAGATGGATTCACAATGGAATTCTATAAGACCTTTAAAAAGAACTAATAACCCATACTTCTCAAGCTCTTCAGAGAAATAGAAAAGGAGGGAGCTATCCCAAACTCATTCTACGATGCCAATATCACACTCATCCCCAAACCAGGCAAAGAACCAACAAAAAGAAGTACAGACCAATCTCCTTCATGAATACAGATGCAAAGATCCTTAACAAAATTCTAGCTAACAGAATCCAGAAACATAAAAAAAAATCATACACTACAACCAAGTAGGCTTCATCCCAGAGATGCAGGCATGGTTTACCATACATAAATCTTAAATGTAATCCAACACATCAACAGATCCAAGGTCAAGAACCACATGATTATCTCCATTGATGCAGAAAAGGCTTTTGATATGACACAACATTCATTCATTTTAAAAAAAAAAAACTGGAGAAAATAGGAATAGAAGGAACATTCCTTAAAACAATAAAAGCCATATACAACAAACCAATAGCCAATATTATACTTAATGGGGAAAAACTACAACCAATTCTCCTAAAATCAGGAAGAAGGCAAGGATGCCCACTTTCTCCACTCCTCTTCAATATAGTCCTGGAATTCTTAGCCAGAGCAATAAGGCAAGAAAAAGACATTAAAGGGATCCACATAGGGAAAGAAGAAGTTAAACTATCCCTTTTCGCAAATGAGATGATACTATACCTCCATGATCCCCAAAACTCCACCCCCAAACTCTTAGAACTTATAAACCACTTTGGCAAAGTAACATGATACAAAATCGACCCACAATCTTCCTGTACACCAACAATGTACAAGCAGAAAGGAAAATAGAGGAAACAACCCCATTCACAATAACCCCCAAATATAAAATATTTAGGAATTAACCTAACTAAAGATGTAAAATAACTATTTAATGAAACTATAAAAAAACTTAAAGAAAGAAATTACAGAGGACACTAGGAAATGGAAAGACCTTCCATGCTCTTGGTTAAGCAGACTTAATATAGTGAAAATAACCATATTGCCAAAATTAATATACAAATTCAATGTCATTCCTATTAAAATCCCAATGACGTACATCTCTGAAATACAGAAAACATTTCAAAAATTCATATGGAACAACAAAAAGCCTAGAATAGACAAAACAATTCTAGGCAAAAAAGACAACATGGGAGGGATATCCATGCTGAACTTAAAATTCTACTATAGGGCTATACTAATAAACACAGCATGGTACTGGCACAAAAACAGACCCGAAGACCAATGGAATAGAATAGAAAATCCAGA
This sequence comes from Dipodomys spectabilis, assembly GCF_019054845.1. Classification (NCBI taxonomy): domain Eukaryota; kingdom Metazoa; phylum Chordata; class Mammalia; order Rodentia; family Heteromyidae; genus Dipodomys; species Dipodomys spectabilis. The sequence goes on from NW_024870817.1 coordinate 13,576,487, forward strand.
AGTAAAACCATGCGCCTACAGTCAGCTGATATTTGACAAAGGGGCCAAAGATGTACAGTGGAAGAAGCACAGCCTGTTGGACTACTGGTGCTGGGAAAACTGGGCAGCAACATGCAGAAGACTAAAAGTGGACCCCAGCCTGTCACCATGCACCAACATCAGCTCAAAATGGATTAAAGACCTTAACATCAAACCTGAAGCACCGAAACTACTGCAGGACAGAGTAGGAGAGACACTTGAACTTATAGGCACAGGAAGGAACTTCCTGAACAGAGTCCCAGGGTCACAACAAATTGGAGAGAGACTCAACAAATGGGATTACCTTAAAATAAAAAGTTTTTGCATGACTAAAGACATAGCAACCACACTAGAAAGACAACCAACTAACGGGGAAAAATATTTACCAGCGATATATCAGACAAGGGGTTAATATCCAGTATATACAGAGAACTCAAGAAACTAATCCCTCCCAAAACCAACAAACCAATTACTAAATGGGCAAGGAAACTAAAGAGAGACTTCCCAGAAGAAAAGATAAAAATGGCAAAGAAACACTTGAGGAAATGTTCACCATCCCTGGTTATAAAGGAAATGCAAATAAAGACAACCCTGAGATTCCACCTTACCCCAGGCAGAATGTCCCACATCCTAAAGTCAGCCAACAACAAATCTGGAGGAGATAGGGAGAAAGAGGAACCCTATTACACTGCTGGTGGGAATGTATACTTATACAATCACTTTGGAAAATAGTCTGGAGAGTCCTCAGAAAGCTAAATATTGACCTCTCCTATGACCCAGCCATACTACTTCTAGGCATCTATCCTGAACAACAGGTACCAGGATACAAGGACATATGCACCTCCATGTTTATTGCAGCACTGTTCACAATAGCCAAGGTATAGAAACAACCCAGATGCCCCACCACAGATGAATGGATCCAAAAATTGTGGCTATCTATACACAATGGAATATTATGCAGCTATTAGAAAGGACAAAATAATCGCATTAGCAGGGAAATGTATGGAACTAGAAGAAATCATGTTGAGTGAGGTAAGCCAAGAGCAAAGAGACAAACAGCACATGGTCTCCCTGATAAGTGGATGTTAAATCCAAAACATAAGGTGATACGACAAAGTTAACAAGACTTGAGAAACAAAGGGCCTCCACTCATCTGGTCAAATCACTACTAAATAATGCCATGTTGCTGATCACACATATGGTATGCATGTGCACACCAGAGGGAAACTAGGAGGAGGACACAGAACTAGAGAGAATCAGGGGAAAACATACCACAGTGGGACCCATCAGCTGCACTGGACATTGGTCAAAACCATCTAAGCAATTCAATGGCAGTGATGGGAGGGAGGGAATGAGTAGGAAAGAGGGAACAGCTGACACTATGCAAAAGGAAAGAAATGTACATATCACCCGATGTGGAAGAAATAACTGTATTGTCAAAGCTCATATAACTCATAAACGTTATAGACCACAATAGACAATTTGCCCCATGAAAGTTAGAATGTGTTTGTGAATTTAACTAAGCATCACAACCCCACAATACTGTAAAATTTGTGAAATTATGCAATCACTTAATCACAATAAAGAATTTGCAAAAAAAGAGAAAGAAAATTCAAATCTTAGATTTCTTGATTAAAGCCAATCTAACTGGGGTGAGGCGGAATCTCAATGTTGTTTTGACTTGCATTTCTTTTATGGCCAGAGAAGTTGAGCATTTCTTCATGTGTCTATTGGATATTCTTATTTCCTCTTCAGAGAAGTCTCTCTTTAAGTCTTTTTTTTTTTTAATTTAATTTTATTTTATTTGAGAACATACTGTACAGAGGGGTTACAATTACATGGGCAGGATAATGCATACATTTCTTACCAAGCATTGCAGGCTCCTCCTTTGTTTACCCTTCAACTCCCTTCCCAGCCTCCCCGCTCCCCCCCACCCAATCATACCCCCCCTTCCCCCCCCACACACCGACATTGTAAAGCTGGTTTTGACATGACATTTTGTACTTCTCATTGTTGCAACAGATCCACCTGAATCCTTAAACGACTTGTTTGTCCCCATCTCCACATGTTATACTAACATCAAACATAGTGAAAGCGGGGGTTACACTGTGGGGGAGGGACATACAAAGCAACAAAGAAATAATCTTATAAATATGTTAGAAACACATGCATGAAAGAAACAAAAACATTAAAATACATATTTGAGGGTTCGTTTTCCTAACATCACATTATCTGACTTTTTCCGCTTGACTCATACCTATACTAGATATTGCAAATAAGGGAAACCATGGGACCTATGTTTCTTTGGGCCTGGCTTACTTCACTTAATATAATTTTTTCCAAGCCTTTCCATTTCCTAACAAATGGGGAAATGTCATTCTTTCTGATGGAGGCATAGAATTCCATTGTGTATATATACCACATTTTCTTAATCCATTCATCTACTGAGGGGCATCTGGGTTGGTTCCATATCTTAGCTATGGTAAATAATGCTGCAATAAACATAGTTGTGCTGGTAGCTTTAGTGTGGCCTTGTTTGTAAACATTAGGGTAAATGCCCAAAAGTGGGATTGCTGGGTCATAGGGGAGTTCTATGTGAAGTCTTTTGAGGAACCTCCATACTGCTTTCCAAAGTGGTTGAACAAGTTTACATTCCCACCAACAATGAAGTAAGGTTCCTTTCTGTCCACATCCCCTCCAGCATCTGTTGTTGTTAGAGTTCTTGATTGATTTTTGCTGTTCTAACTGGAGTGAGGTGATATCTCAATGTTGTTTTGATTTGCATTTCTTTTATGGCTAGGGATGTTGGACATTTCTTCATGTGTCTATTGGCCATCCTTCTTTCTTCTTCAGAGAAGCTTCTCTTTAAGTCTTTCACCCACTTACTTATTGGGCAGTTGTTTCTTTGAGGATTTGTTGTTGGGTGGTTTAATTTTTTGAGTTCCAAGTATATTTTAGATATGAGACCCTTGTCCGTTGTATGGCTAGTAAAGATCTTCTCCCAATCCGTGGGCTTTCTATTGATCTTGCTAGCTATGTCATTTGCCCTGCAGAAGCTCTGCAACCTTATGCAATCCCATTTGTCCAACCTTTCTTTGATTTGTTGTGTTTCCGGGTCTCTATTCAGGAAATTTCGGCCTGAGCCAAGGAGACCTAGGGTTTCTCCTATTCCATCCTGTAATGTTTTCAGAGTGTCTGCTTTGAGTTCAAGGTCTTTGATCCATTTGGAGTTGATTCTGGTGCAGGGTGATATATAAGGATCTAGCTTTAGTTTTCTACATGTAGTTAACCAGTTTTGCCAGCACCATTTACTGAAGAGGCTGTCTGTCTTCCATTCTATTGTTTTAGCTCCCTTATCGAAGATTAGATGGCTATAGGTCTGTAGGTTCATTTCTGGGTTTTCAATTCTATTCCATTGGTCCTGAGGTCTGTTCTTATGCCAATACCAAGCTGTTTTGATTACTATGGCTTTTTGGTAGAGTTTGAAATTTGGTATTGATATTCCTCCAGCAGTGTTCTTTCCGTTGAGGAGCGTTTTTGCTATTTGGGGTCTTTTATTGTTCCATATGAATTTTTGGATTGCCTCTTCTATTTCCTTGAAGAATGAAGGTGGAATTTTGATAGGTATTGCGTTGAATTTGTAGATAGCCTTGGGAAGTATTGCCATTTTCACGATGTTAATCTTTCCAATCCAGGAGCATGGGAGGTTTTGCCATTTTTTAAGTTCTGTGTTGATTTCCTTTTTCAAGTTTTTAAAGTTTTCATCATAGAGGTCCTTCACTTCTTTAGTTAAGTTAATTCCTAGGTATTTTATTTTTTGTGGGGCTATTACAAATGGAGTTGCTTTCCTAATTTCAGCCACACTTTTCTCATTGTTGGCATACAGAAAAGCCATTGATTTTTGGGGGTTAATTTTATAACCTGCTACTTTGCCAAAGTTTTGAATCAGCTTGAGTAATTTGGGAGTGGAGTCTATGGGATTCTTTAAATACAAGACCATGTCATCTGCAAAGAGGGAGAGTTTTATTTCTTCTTTCCCTATTTGGATCCCCTTTATGTCTGTATCTTGTCTTATAGCTGTAGCTAGGCATTCTAATACTAGATTGAGGAGAAGTGGAGAGAGTGGGCATCTTTGTCTTGTTCCTGAGTTAAGAAGAAATGGCTTTAGTTTTTCACTATTGAGTATAATGCTGGCTGTAGGTTTGTCATATACAGCCTTTATTGTATTGAGGAATGTTCCATGGATTCCTAATTTTTCCAAAACCTTCATCATAAAGGGGTGTTGGATCTTGTCGAATGCTTTTTCTGAGTCTATTGAGATAACCATGTGGTTCTTATTCTTGCTCCTGTTGATGTGATGAATAATATTAATTGATTTGCGTATATTGAACCAGCTTTGCATCCCTGAAATGAATCCTGTTTGATCGTGGTGCATGATTTTTTGGATGAATTGTTGAAGTCGGTTGGCCAAAATTTTGTTGAGAAGTTTTGCATCAATGTTCATCAAAGAAATGGGTCTATAGTTCTCTTTCTTTGATGAGTCCCTGCCTGGTTTTGGGATGAGGGTTATGATGGCTTCGTAGAATGTGTTCGGTAGTGAGCTTTCTCTTTCAATTTCATTGAAGAGTTGGAGGAGAATTGGTGTGAGCTCTGTTTTGAAGGCCTTGTAAAATTCCGCTGTAAAACCATCTGGTCCTGGACTTTTCTTAGCTGGGAGGTCTCTTATTGCTGTTTCTATTTCAATGCTTGATATGGGCCTGTTAAGATAGTTTAACTCATCTTGGTTTAGTTTTGGCATGTCAATATTTGCTAGGAAGAGGTCCATTTCTTTCAAGTTCTCAAACTTATTAGCATAAAGTTTTGAGAAGTATTCCCTTATAATGTTCTGAATCTTGGTTGTTTCCATGGTGATGTTTCCATTCTCATCTCTGAGTTTATTAATTTGGGTGTGTTCTCTTCTTTTTCTGGTAAGATTTGCTAAGGGTCTGTCAATTTTGTTAATTTTTTCGAAGAACCAACTCTTTGTTTTGTTGATTCTTTCTATAGTTTTTTTGGATTCTAATTCATTTAATTCTGATTTAATTTTGATTATTTCTTTCCGTCTACTGGATTGGGGTTTATCTTGCTGCTCTTTTTCAAGGAGGTTTAGATGTGTCATTAAATTGTTAGTTTCAGATCTCTCCAATTTGTTGATTTAGGAGCCCAGAGCTATAAACTTGCCTCTGAGTACTGCCTTTGCTGTGTCCCAGAGGAGCTGGTAATTTGTGTGTTCATTTTTGTTGAATAGCATGAACATTTTAATTTCCTTTCTAATCTCTTCCATGACCCACTCATGATTCAGCAGTGTGTTGTTCAGTCTCCACGTGATACTGGACTTTCTTTGGTGGCTTTTGGTGTTGAGTTCTAATTTTATATTCCCTTGTGGTCAGAGAGGATGCAAGATATAACTTCAATGTTTCTGAATTTAGACAAGTTTGCTTTGTGGCCTAAAATGTGGTCTATTTTAGAAAACGTTCCATGTGCTGCTGAGAAAAACGTGTATTCTGATGCTGCTGGGTGAAATGTTCGGTAGATGTCTGTTAAGTCTAGTTGATCTATGCAGCTGTTTAGATCTGCGGTTTCTCTGTTGAGTTTTTGCCGAGTTGATCTATCTAGTGGGGACAGTGGTGTGTTAAAATCCCCAACAATTAATGTCTTTGGATCTATATGGGATTTGAGGGAAAGTAGTGTTTCTCTGATAAATTTGGGTGCTCCATTGTTTGGCGAATAGATATTTAGAATTGTAATATCCTCCTGAAGGAGAGATCCTTTAATTAGTTTGTAGCGACTTTCTTTATCTCTTCTCACGAATTTTAATTTGAAGTCTATTTTATCTGATATTAGGATTGCAACTCCCGCCTGTTTATGGGGTCCGTTTGCTTGGTAGATTTTGTTCCAGCATTTAACATTGAAAATGTGTTTGTTTTTACGGGTAAGATGTGACTCCTGCAGGCAGCAGATAGAAGGGTCTTGTTTTTTAATCCAATTAGACAGTCTATGTCTCTTAATTGAAGAGTTCAGTCCGTTAACATTAAGAGATAGGACTGAGAGGTATTTGGGAGTTCCTGACATGTTATCTACCTTCTTGGGGGCTGCGAAAACTGGGTTCTTCCTATGGTTCTTGGATTCTCAGTTTGGGTGCAGTTTCTTGGCCTTTGTTGCGGTCTTGTTGGTTTTCTATGTGTAGGACATCTTTAAGAATCTTTTGTAGGGCTGGTTTGGTGGAGATGTATTGTTTCAATTTTTCTTTGCTATGGAAGGTTTTTATTTGGCCTTCAGTTATGAGGGAGAGTTTAGCTGGGTACAGTATTCTTGGTTGATAGTTGTTTGTTTTTAGGGCATGGCATACATCATTCCAGGCTCTTCTTGCTTTGATTGTCTCTGCTGAGAAATCTGAGGTGATTCTAATTGGTTTCCCTTTATAGGTGATTACCCTTTTCTCCTTGACAGCTTTAAGGATCTTTTCCTTGTTCTGAGTTGATCCTGTGTGGATTATAATGTGATGGTGGGATGTCCTATTCTGGTCTGGTCTATTTGGGGTTCTAAAGGCTTCTTGTATCTGAATAGGCCTATCTTTTTGCATGTTTGGGAAGTTCTCTGCTAGGATCCTGTTAAACAAATTTCCTAGGCCATTAACTTCTGTTTCTAGGTGCTCCTCTACACCCATTATCCTTAGATTAGGCCTTCTGATTAGGTCTTCCAGGTGTTGGATAGATCTATCATATTTCTTGGACTTGTCTTGGATGGTTGTATGTTCTTTCTCTATAATATCTAGGCTGTCTTCAATCCCTGAGATTCGATCTTCTGCATGGTCTAACCTGCTGTCAAGACTCTCTACTTTGTTTTTTATCTCTTTTCCTTCTAATTGGTCAGCTTTGATGGCTTCAAGTTCTTTGTTGAAGCTCTGTTTTAGGTCTTGTATGAATTTCTTTACTTCCTTAATTTGGTGTTCAGTGTTTGTCCTCAAATCACTTAGTTGATTGGTTATGGTTTCTTTGGACTCCCATTCCATCTGTTGGGTTCCATTCAGCATTCCCTTTGTGGTCTCCCTGATGTCCTTCAGCTCTTTGTTAATGGATTCCATGAATGCCTTTAGTGATCTTTGTGTGTTCTCTACCTGGTCTCTCAATTCCTGTATTACTCTTTGATTAGCTTCCTCCTGTTCGTGTGATTCCTGCAGTTCTCTTTGAGTGTTCTCAGCCTGCTCATGCCATTCCTCCCTTTCTCTTTGAGTATTCTCAAGTTGTTCACACAAATCCTGTATCAGTTTTTGAGTAGCTTCCTCATGCTTATGATATTCCTGTATAAACTTCTGGGATGCCTCCTCTCTCTCCCTATCACGCTCATACAGAGTCCTTTGTACATTGTCAAACTTCTCATTTATCATGTTTGCCAGCAGTGTTTGTAGAGCTATTTGGGAACTCTCCTCTGGATTATTCATTATCTGTTCTAACCCCTGATTATCAAGATTGGGAATTAAGATACCCGCATTTGCCATTTTTCTTGTGCTTTTCCGGCTTACTCTGCCCATTTGAGATGAAGATAGCACCAGTTTTGTGCTAGAACACTATCTTAAGGCAACCATCAACCAAAGTTTGCATTTGTACAGTCAATAGTCTACAGATACAATCTAGTTCAACAGATACATCTATTCGACATCAAACAACTATATGTTAAAGGACTTCAAACCGCAGAGAAGAATTTGGAAAACCAGAAATTTTTAGGGTTAGGGAGAGATGTGGGTAAAAAATAGGAATAGATTGGTGTGGGGAGGCACAGGGAGAGTTAACTATGTCCTAATCACAATGCAGGAAATAGGTTGGGTAGGATGCAAGTAGAGAGAGAGAGAAAAAGAAGATAGGGAAAGGGGAATGAAAAGAGACCAAAAAAAAATAGAAACGTAAAAATTAATGTTATTATAGAGATTAAAAGACCATCTATTTAGAGAGGAATGTGAATATGTTGAGAGAAAGGGAGGGACATAGAGGAGATGTGAAAAACTTTAAAAAAATGCTTAAAATATTATATAGGTATAAAGAGGTAGTACTGCTATTAATGAATTTAAGTCTCAGAGGTTTTGAATTGAGTAATAAGTTTGTGGATTAAGTGTGTACACAATGGGGGATAGGGTCTACTAGTTAACTACGGGTTTATCTGAGGATGTGCAGGACAAGAGTTAAGTCACATAAAGAAGAACAAAAGAGAGGAAAAGGTGGAAAGGATAGGAAAGTGAGAAGAAAAGATCAGAAGTTCAGTAGAGCTAGACAAAAAACAAAAAGATAATTAAGAATGAAAGAAAAAGAGAAAGAAGACAAGAAAAGAAAGGAAAACACACATTCACGTATTCCTAAAATAAAAATTATAAGAGGAGAAAAAAAAGTTACTGGAAAACAATTATTTTTTCAGAAGAGGCAAAAATTAAAGATTAATAAAAGTTTTAGAAAAGGAAAAAATTTTTTTTATATATATAAGGTAACAAAAAAAAAAGAAAGAAAAGAAGAAGAAGAAGAAGAAAAAAAAAGTTCTTTGTTTTTTTTTTTTTTGGAGGGGTGGGAAGAGTCCTGTATCTCCCTTTTGTCTGTAACCAGAGTCTTGTTGGAGTCTCTGGTCAGCTTGAGGTCCTGTGGCTTGATTGGTTTCTTAAGTCAGTTTGTTGGAACAGGAAGAAAAATGCTCTGCTTTACCCAAGATTTTGAGATCCCCCTCCCAGGTTAGTTTACTGGGAGGGTGATCTGCTTTGAGAATCACAAAAGAGGGGGATGCAGTGATGAGGCTAGGTTCTGGGTAGAGTTGAGGCCTTTCAACAAACAGTAGCTTTTCCCTGGGGCTATTTTGTGAAAAAAAAAAAACTCACAGCACCCAGCCTGGAGCCATTCTCAGGGTTTCTGTTTTTCAATTGATTGTGGTGGCTGCTAGAGTGAGGGGCAGCCTCTGGCTCTGGTTACCCAGTGAGGAGAGCCACTCCAATGGCTGGTGCCTGAGCTGGGTGACTTTTCCCTGGATGTAACTGAGTCTGTGAGGTCACTTCGCCATTAAGTTCTTGTGACCTGCTAAATGACTCGTTTTATTCCAAGGCCTGAGCTGGAGCTAGCCGCTCCTCCGAGCTTTGTCGGTATCCAAGATGGAGATCACCGGTGCTGGGGGGGGGGGAGGGGTGGCCTTCCCTCCTCTGCTCCCTGAGGAGTGAGGACTTTGGGCTTCTACTCACGCCGAGTCTTGGATCCTGGGTCGTCTCTGTTCTGCAAAGTGCAGGATGAAGTTGTCCGCTCCTTGTCGGTTTTTGCTGGTGTTGAGTAGAATCCGCTCGTCCGCTCGTCCACTGCGTCTGGCTCCTTCGTCCCGGACTCTGTCTCAGGTATGACCCTGCGGCGGTGGTCGCCGCCGCGACCCTGCCGCCGCAGCGGCAGCTGCTGGCAAGTGCTCAGATGTGTCTGCTTGGCTTCCCCTCTCTTGACTAACTCTCTGTCCTGTGATGGCACACTTGGTGTGATTCTCTGGCTTGGGACTGTTCACTGGAACTCTGAAACTGCTTTCTATGCAAGAGCTTGTTCAGATTCCAACTTCTCCTCCGCCATCTTCCCGGAACTCTTATCTCTCTTTAAGTCTTTAGCCCACTTATTAATGGGGAAGTTGTTACTTTGAGGATTTGTTTTTGGGTGACTTATTTTTTGAGTTCTAAGTATACTTTAGATATGAGACCGTTGTCTGTTGTATGGCTAGTGAAGATCTTCTCCCAGTCTGTGGGCTTTCTATTGATCTTGCTACTTATGTCCTTTGCCATGCAGAATATCTTCAGGAAGGAACCCAGAATCCCCTCATTAGATGAGTGGATCAAGAAAATGTGGTACATATATACAATGGAATTCTATGCTTCCATCAGAAAGAACGACACCGCACCATTTGTTAGGAAATGGAAAGACTTGAAAAAAATCAGATTAAGTGAAGTAAGCCAGACCCAAAGAAATTTAGATCCCCTGGTTTCCCTTATTTGCAATAATTAGTGTACATATAGGATAATCCTAGCTGATGGGCTGAAAAGCTCAAAAATCATGTAGAAATGACCATATAAGATGATGCTAAGTGAAATGAACCCCAAGATATGGACACAAGAGGTCTGTCTTTATTGTTACTGTTTTAAATGTACCATGTGATTTTATTATTATTATTGTGGTTGTTTCCTTTATGTTCTTTCCCTTATGGCATATCTCCTATTGTCACTGTACTCGATTTTGATTCCCTGCATCTTGTATATACACATGTCTAATCTGGGGAGGGGAAGGGAATAACAAAATGCTGAAACAAGGACACAGGATGACCCATTAGAGCAAAGATACCCACAGGACAGTGTATTGGAAATGAACTTTAGAACTTCGGGTGGCAAGGCGGGGGAGAGGGAGTGTGGGAGCTGGGAGAGGGAAGGGATAGTGGGACAACAACAAGGAAGGGAAGGGGTAACATGATTGACAAGTAATGAACCCCAAATTCCATCTCACACCAGTCCAAACTACAATCATCAAGAAAAGAAAGAGCAACAAATGCTGACAAGGATGGGGAGAGGGACTGTGAACTATTATGGATTGCTGCATTGGGGAATTGGTTTAATCCCATGGTAGACAGTGGGCTATATGGTATTGGTAGGAATGTGTATTAGTGTGTCCATTGTGTAAATAAACATGGTGGCTCCTCAAAGGTCTAAAATCAAACTACATATAATCCTGCTATACCACTGCTTGAGCGTATAGCTAAAGGACCGTAAGTTACATATAGTAGAGATACCTGCATGCCTATGTTTACAGCAGTACTATTCACATTAGCCAAACTGTGGAACTATCAACTAATGAATGGATAAAGAAAATACAGTACATATATAAAATGGAATATTGTTTAGCCACAAAGAAGAATGAACTTTATCCTTTATAAGGTAATAGGTGGAACTGGAAATCATTTTGTTAAGTAAGTTGTACTGAGAAAGACAAGCATTACATGTTTTGTCTCATTATGTGGAATTTAGACCTCAAAGAAAAAAACCAATAAACATAGAAAGACTTGAGTGTAAAATAGGGCAACTCTCTAAAGGTGGAAATCATTGAGATGAGGTAGAGTGGAAGGAGAGTGTGGTGTGATTGAAAACAGAATAACTAAACCTGGTACAACTGTTTTAAGGAGGGAGTGGGGTAAGAGGAGATGAACTTGACTGGAATACATTGTATACATCTACGTAACTACTACGTGAACCTCCTGTACATCTAATATACACAAAGAAAGTAAGAAAGAAAAAGAAAGAGATAAATTACGGAGAGGTGACCACCCAGGGAATGATAAGACAAGACAAAGTGTTATTCTGTTAGACAATCAACATTTCACAATTTTTTGCCAGAAAATGACTCAAAATAAATGCTCAGAACCTTTAATAAGAAGGAGGGCCGTGAGCCACATTGCCATTCAAGTCTGTAAATGGCAGAATGGTGCCAGTGAAGAAAATCAAGTGGTATTCTAAAAGTCAAGGGAAAAGAGCCAAGAATAGAATGCACACTAGTGAGAAACCTTATTGAGCAAACAACTTCCTTGAAAATTGAGTTTTTTAAAAAACCTTTTGAATTTCCCTCTAACGTGAAATTACAGGAATTTTGACAAGCACATTTGTTTTGAAAGCAAATTCACATTATCTATACAATAGCATGCTAAACATTTTAAATTCAGTTAATTTTTACAGGATTAATTTGCATCATAACTCCTATTTTCTTATATGATTGTATCAGCTCAGTTTGTTGTTGTTTTTTAAAATTTAGAATCAATATTGTTTTATTATGTGAGAATCATTGTGTGTGTGTGTGTGTGTGTGTGTGTGTGTGTGTGTGTGTTCATTTAGTGCTGGGGATTAAACCCAGGGCCTTGTGCATGTTACCACTGAGTTATATTTCCAGCCTCAGGCAAATGTTTTTAAATTAGAGTTTTAAAAACAATCAAGGAAAACTTTAGCAGAAGTGTTCAATTTTAATGATATACATCATTTTCCTTATGGATTGCTTCTTAAATTGTTGCAGATGGACATATCACTACACTGGCTATGTATGGTTCTGTGTTAATTCATGGACTGGATTTTGAGACGTTTACCTATCCCTCTTGAAAATTGAAAAGGTCTATTCCAGAGTTTATGTAAAGGATATAGGTGGTATTCTCCTTACCTTCATGCTCCTCCTTTCAGGTGATCTGCTCTTCCATGTTAAGAGATTTAGGGAAAACATTTATGGTGTAAGAGTGCTACAAGACCAATTTCTCATAAAAAGATGGCTCACATTCCTCCCTTTCTCTTCCTTCTGTTATTTTCCTATTCATTTGTTCATTCATCCTAAGTCTATTATATCTAATGAAGAATACATTATAAATTGGCTGCTAGAATTTTCCTTGTATATCTTATGAAATAACACAGTGAGAGAAGAAAGAAGTTACTTAAAAACAAATATGCATGCAACTCTTGGTGACATTAGTAAGATATATGTTAAGAGAAGACTGGCATCCTGAAGTCATTCTATGACTATGTTTTACTAATTTCATAATGGTTATGACTTTTTAAAACTTCACACTTCATAACAGTTGAAGTCCAAACACCAAGTTCATTTGTGTGGTGAGGATCTTTTCTTATGTTAAAGAAATAGAATGGTACACAGTACAGAGAAAGACAGAATATAGTCTCTGGGTGGCAGCATGCATTCACCAGCAAGAAGTCCTCCTAACTAAATCCCCTTTCACTTTTTGTTTTTCTACATTCGTGGGTCAGCATAATTCCATGGTATAGAGAAGCTTGGTTATTTCACAACCCCTAACATGTGGAATCAGTGGTAACACAAAGAACTGGAACTCTACATGATTGCATAAAGAAAACTGGTTGATGAATGCCTGAATTCATTTTTAAAGGCTTTCTCTAGTCAATTTTCGTAAAACTCCATTTACTCTACTAAACATGACTTTTCCTATTAGAAATTGGGTCCTAATGTTATGAAAATTGTAATTGGCATAAGTTTTGGGGTTTAGCAAGTATATTACAAAGCAAGATCAATGCTCTGTTGTTTTTAATGCACTATGTGATTTTTTTTCTCTTTTTTTCCTATGGTTTTATCCCCTGTTGTCACTGTATTTGATTTTTGGTACCCTTGGTATTGTATATATGTTTATCTGGATTAGGGAAGGGAAGGGGAACAGCAAAATGGTGAGACAAAGTACAAAGGGGAAACCAATGCTACAGCGACACTTAAGAGACAATACATTGGAAACAAACTGTCCAACTTGGGGTAGTGTGAGGGAGGGAAAGTGGGAGAAAAATGAAGGGAGGTAACAAGTTTGACAATAAATGTACTCACTACCTTGCTTATATAACTTTAACCCCTCTATACATCACCTTGACAATAAAATTTTAAAAAAGAAAGATGGACTAAAACCAAATAGTTAAAATACTCATATATTAATGTATGAAGTTCTATGAATCTTTAAGTAACATTCAAAATCAAAAGTGTTATATTAAAAACTCAGAGTAACATTGTCCAAAATGAAATGGGCTTTTTACCTGAGTTATGTAACAATAGCTACTCTGTATATCACCTTTATAATGACCATAAAAAATTTAAAAGAACAACCTCATAACATTATGGTTAATCGAAACCCAATATGACATTAAAATGTCATGTGATTGCCAACATGTAGAACTTCAGGCTGCATTAGTTGAAGCATGATATTATCCTCAGTAGATTGCCTTATATTATATTCTGAGGATCTCATTCTAGGAGGGACAGTGACATATAAGAATAACCAAGGGAAACTGAGAAGCTGAGAGGTCTAGAAAGTAGGTTATAAGAAAATGAAAGATGTAGGGTTATTTGGTTTGGAATAAAAAAGACCTGGGTTACTGGCAGTAGTATTTAGGTATTTGAAAGGCTACCAGATTATAGAGATAGAATTGTTTTCCTTAGAAGAAATTCCTTAAATTACTCTGAGATATTTAGTGACATACACGCAACCTATCAAGATTTTTTCCTATTTGGATGATTTTTGTCATTCTATGACTTAACCCAATTGCTACATACAGTCCTGGATAACTTACCTTTTTTTTTTTTTTTAAAGTTGCAACTACTGATAGCCCTTTGGGTATAAAATGTAATAATATGACAAATAAAATATTGTCATTTTGTAGCCTTGATTTTGTGAGAGCACCATTTAAAAATAGACATAGAACAATATGTAAAAAATAAAATGTCTTAAAATAATTTGTTACGGCATGCTTCTGTTTTGTTTTTCACATGGTTTTGCATGCGTCTGATGCTTCACAAGAGGAGTTGAAGTGACACTCAGATTATTCACTTATATTTGTGCTTCTATGGGTTATTTGGAGACGCTCCAGCTTTCCCAAGGTCATTTTGCCCTATTTTAAAAAAAAGTGAAAAAAAAATCCAAACTAAAACAACCCCACCCCAAAACCCTTCATTTCCAAATGCAAGTGTTTTAATTGAATCATAATGTGGAATTACATAGTACTATAGAAGGCATTATGCATCTATTATATTAATTAATATTTATAATGAATATCTATAAGCAAATTGCAAATGTAATATTGCTGATTTCTCGTTAGTCGATATTGAATATTAGGTATCAGTAAAAGTGTTTAATAGTAATGGTAAAATGAAAGCAAAATTAGGACTCAATGTTTTTGCTTTGTGATGTTCTTGAAAGAAAAAAGATTAATATTGAGAAAGAACTTAATACATATGCATACATATATATATACATATAACTTTTATTTTTCTAGTTGCCATACATACTTACTTTCAAAAACAATTGAGAAGTACATAAGGATGTCACCAAAGGTTACATTTTAAATGCAGTTTTAGACTTTCATTCTTTGGCTGGATTGTAATTCTCGACAACTTATTTTCACCAGGGGCAATGGATACAGTTGCCTTCCTCCCACTCTTTGCCTTTCTATGGTGACAGTGCCTGTAGGTGAGACTATCTACGCATTCCATAAGTATAACTGCTACGGATGTAAATGGAACAGAGCAAAGAAACTCACATTCATTGCGGAAGATCTTATGTTGTCACTCACCTCCACATCTTGTTTACAGTCTCTGAGGATACAGTTGGGGTTTTAGCATTAGTCTGACTGTATTTTTGTTCTTCTAAACTGTATATTCTCTTGTGAATTTAATTCTACCCCTGAGGTTGCACCTTTCATTTTGTATTAGCAACTCGCTATTTCAAATATTTATGTATTCAGCTTATTGGCTGTCTAGGGAGAAATAATGTATACTTGTCTCTTTTTTACCTGCTCCATTTTTTGAGACATCATTCTAAACAGCATTGCCTTCCTTTTGCAAGAATTGAAAGAGGGTAATTAAAACATCATCCTAAAAGTAAAATTTGGTCTTTTTAATGAATCTTCAGTTTTAATAAAGGCTTAAAAGGAACTCAATTTTCAACATTCTTAACACTCATCTCATTCTAAATGAGAAACTATGAATAACTACATCATGAAAATCATGACTCTACATGCTCAGTTCCTATTCTTTCTAGGTAACTACTGTGAAGATTACAGACTTCCTTTATGTATGTATTTGCTGTAAATATTTTATTATAAAATGGGCATTGTATTTTTTTTAATTTAGCAATATGACACTCAGTTTTCTCATTATTAGGTAGAGAATTTTCCTTTTCTCTTCATAGCTCCATAGTATTTTACTGGTTTGGTAGGCTTCCTATTCAGCCTGGTCCTTTCTGATGGCCATTTATACTTTCTATTCTTCCACCATGATCATGGCTAACAACTTATGTATTTTTATAGTTGCTTGACACTTTAATGATGATAGCAATAGGGTTAATTTCAGCTAAGACAAATCTTTACTTTTTGCTAAGAATACTTCTTAAAGAATGCCAATGACTGTACCAATTCCTCTCCTTTTTAAACTTACACATAAGAAGCGAAAAGTTTTCTGTCCTTTTTATGCATGCCTGGCCTAGCCATTTGCACTTTCCCTCCCATGTCTGCCTATCTGGGGGCCCTCTCAGAGCAGAACCTGGCAGAGTCCAACTGAGTTTCTTACAGTGTGAAAATGAATCTTTCTTGTCCAGGAAAGAACTTTTACAAACTGGCTCTCTGCTGCTACTTGTCTCCTTGAATTTCCATTTCATTGTTTAAGAACAGGTCTCTTCTAAGCCTAAGAGGAGGGAGTTCTTTATTCTTTTTCTAAATTGGTCAGCCAAAGAACAGCTTCTGGTGAATAAAAGATATTCTCATTTTAGCAAATGAAGGGGAAGTTCTATTCCCTCCAGTCCAATGCAAAATGTTGTTATTCCTTAAAAAATGTTCTAAGTGCTCAAAGAGCTGGAAACTGTTCAGAACATACCACAGAACCCACTTCTTCCCTACATTCAAAATGTTTACATTCTAAAAATGACAAGAGAGGGAAGGTTGGGAAGGTAGCTAGATCCGGAACAGATGGGCACATATGCCCTCTCTCCTTACCAAATGCAGTCCTGTGGATGGCTCAACAGTTAATGTAGATTTCTTTTTTACTAAGTTTTGTGAGTAACTCCGCTGTGCACAGCCAAATGACTTGAAATGTGAAGATGTAATGCCTCTTTGCTGTGCCCTGCTGTTCAAATGTTCTCAGCTTTGACAATTTCTCTTGCTGGAAAATGTCTTCAGAATGTCAGTCACTTCAGTTGCCTGCTTGCCATTTGCATGTGGCACACCTGCTGGTATCTTCGAGGTTGCTCTATTGTTATTTTTCTGTGGGGATGAGGCAAGTACAATATTACACTTAGAAACTTGGAGTTCAGTTTTTGTGCGAGTTTGGAAATGATTCTTGTGAGCCTGGCTATGCTTATCAACAATAATATCACCTACAAACAAGTGCTTATTGAGTGTTTTGTGAAATTTGAGTGTTATGTGAGCATTGAGGAAGCAACTAAAAGATAAGAAACATTTTGTGTTACCAAAGGGTTGCATCCTACAGGAAGGTCTACACAGATACATCACACTCAGATTCACAATGGCATTCTCACAATAATATTTGGCAAACATAGGTCCAGATATTGCTCTAACATTTAAATCAAAACATGTTAAATAATACTGATTGCCTCTGATGAAGAGAGGAGGATGGAAGGCATGAAGGGAAGCAATCATCTGTGCCCCTTCGAATTATTCTGTATTCTTGGTTTTTTTAGTGAGTATATCAAAACTTCTTTCATTGAGCATGGGATTGTTTAATTAAACATAAAGGATTTTAAAAGAAGAATAAAGTAATTTTATATAAAATAAAATGATGATTCGCAAAAACAGGAAAGCCATCTTAAGATTTGATGAATTAATAAGGCACTTTGGTCCTTAATGTGGTAAAATCACAGAGTGACATGTTTTGGGGCTGATTCATTCATTTTCTCGATGACACCATTAAAAACTGTATTTTCTTCTTTTTCTCTGCTCTGCCATAAGGACCATCTTCCTTCACAATCATAGTGCTGTTTAGAAGTTGGAAATGAGAAGAGAGTGCATCTTTTCTCAGATCAGATTATACTTTACCTGTCCCAGGTAACTTTTCCAATTTTGGAAAATTTCAGTCACATACACTTTACCCAACTTCAACAATTATGGATATTTCCCGATCCATTTTATTTATTCTTTTCCTATATTTATTTTTTTTTGTGGGAAGAGTGGTATGTGTGTGTGTGTGTGTGTGTGTGTGTGTGTGTGTGTGTGTGTGTGTTTGTGTGAGTGAGTGTGTATGTGAGTCCTGGGACTTGACCTCAGAGCAAGGATACTGTCCCTAAGCTTTTGTCCTCAAGGCTCGTCCTCTGAATCACAGCTCTACTTCTGGCTTTTTGGTGGTTATTTGTAGATGAGTCTCAGATTTTTCTGTCCTCACTGGTTTCAAACCATGATCTTCAGATCTCAGTCCCCTGAGTAGCTAGGATGACAGGTATGAAGCACTGGTGCTGGCTCCTATACTTTTTATATGAATATTTTAAAGGAAGCATCATATATCTTGTCAATAAATACTCTAGCATGTGGTTTTAGCAACTATGGATAACCATATCCACATACCACTTGTGATCATTGTTTCTGTAAGCTTTTATAAATCTTTTTTTTATTGTCAAGATGATGTACAGAGGGGTTACAGTTACATAAGGTTGTAAACTTTTAAAACTTTAATAATATTTTCCCATTTATTTTGTTCAGGAAACTGGTTGTCCTGTAGACTAACTCACGTTATGTACTTGTCTGTTTTTTTTTTCTGTGTGATGCATTTAACTTGATCCTCTTCCTGTATTTCTGAATTAGATTTAAATACAGACATTTGGATAAATTCAAAGTTACAGTTTTCTCTGGAGGTTATTCCGTAAATGGTACACATGGTACCCAAAGTTTCAAATCCAGAGAAAAGTAATGTTTAGTTGCATTTTTAGTGATTCTAAGATTCATCTGTGGATTCAGAAGTTCTCAGTAAAATCCATGTACTAAAATGCTCCACATAAAATTTTGCAAGCTTTTTGGTATTGATTGCTGATTAGTGCCCAGATTCATTGTTCTCTTAGGGGTTGTTAGAATTTTTATATAATGGAAAACTTTTCCCCATAAGCTAGCTTTTAAAAAAGAGAATACATGTGAATCATTTCTTTCCCCTATCATTTACTTGTGGACTTAAAAAAAGTGAAAGCAATTATCTATCTGTGCACCTGAAAAAGTATCTCTTTATTTCTTATCAGCAAGTTTTGGGTCACATGTTTATTTATTTATTTTGTCGGTCGTAGGGCTTGAATTCTGGACTCTGTGCCTGGGCGCTGTCCCTGCACTCTTCAGCTCAAGGCGAGCGCTCAACCCAATGAGCCACAGGGCCACTTCCGGTTTTCTAGTGCTTTATTGGAGAAAAGAGTCTCACGGACTTTCCTGCTCGGGCTGGCTTTGAACCATGATCCTCAGATCTCAGCCTCCTGAGTAGCTAGGATTACAGGCATGAGCCACTGGCACCTGGCACATGTTTATTTTTAAAGGTATCATTTGCAAAAGAAATGAAAGTATTAAAAGTAGCTTTGACCAAAGTAGCTTAACTTCTTGTGGTTGAGTAAAAGCCATCTTTGGAGGAGAACAGATCTGACTTTTGACAATTTTGGGCGCTCTTGTAATGAAAACAAATTTCCAGTGGGTAGACCAACAAAGTGCATGTTAGAACATTATTGCCTGTTTATGATTGTCATCTCCTCATCTCTTGATCTTTTATAATTTTACTGAGTTCACTGAAATAAGCCCTAAATTTCCTAGCCCTCAGAATATTCTTCAGATGTTTTGAATATTTATGTTTACATTTTCTCTAAATCCATCACAAGTTTTCATTGTACTAGATATCTACCATAAACTGTCACTGCATTTTCCTTCCTTTGTAATGACTTTCTGTCTCGAGGCCTTCCTTGGAACAATCTGAATGTACTGCTGAGCTTTGTAACTCAAGGAACCTCGCTTAGGATCTGAAATGTCTTTGTCAGAACGGAACAATATCATTCAAGTACAGAACTCACAAAAGGTATTTTTTTAAAATTATAGGTAAGTTCATTTTTAGAACATGGGATTTTTGTCTGAAGTTAGCTATATTCTAGCTCCAAAGGGCTTATAATTTCACAAACTTAATAACCTTTTAATGCTTTGATTTTCTTTTTCACACCACGTAAGAACTATGTCATGAATGCCTACCGTCAGTTTTCTCATTGCTTGGTTACATATTTGGAGTAATAAAAGACCATACTAAAAGATTTACTGTGTGGCAATAAGTGTGCAAGAGTCTAATGAAAAAGGAATGTTGTATATTAGTTTACTGTGAAATGACACCAAAATATACAATATGGTAGAAAGTCAAGATTCATTCTCTCTCTTTCTCACTCACTCTCTCTCTCTCTCTCTGTATTATGTATCAGAATGAACAACAATTATATATGTACAAAAGGTATACATACGTCAGAATGGTGAGGGTACTGTAATTTCAAACTGTATAGTTTTTGTATACAAAGAGGGTTGGAAGAATATCTAGCTAAACTTTTTTGAGTATACATGTATCAGCTTGTAATAGACAACCCAGTGATATAGGAACATCATTCTCTTTTTATTCAGTAAGGAGAATTTTGGCAGAGAATAAATCACCTGTCCAGAATCATAAAGCTAGTGAGTAAATTGTGGAGCAAATATTACTGGGCCTATAACCCGAGCTATTTATGATATTTAAACTGTACCCATAAACTATGTGGTAGGAATTGACTAGTCCAGCAGCTTAGAAAGCAATATCATGTGACATTGTCAAGTGGTAGATTAAAACTTATGGCCATGAAAATATGCAAATTCCATAAATATAATTTAGCTTACTGAGTGGTATCTGCTTAAAATGTACTTTTCTTGCACTGATTCCTGCACACACATACACATAGACTTTCTCTATGTCTGACTGGTAGGCCTTGGTAACTGATGAACAAGTATTTCATCCTTCCTAGTTAGCATTATGGCTTCTTCTTCTATACAGAAACATCTGGCTCATCTTTCAGCCATGAAGACTCTCTCTCTCCCCCCCTACTTTCTAACACACACACACACACACACACACACACACACACACACACACACAATGAGTAACAATACTTGGGAAAAAATTGCAAGAGTCATCTCATAAGCAATTAGAAGAATTTTCTCTTATAGAGGTAAGAAAAAGAAATGGTTGAAGTACAAATAATAAGAAAATAAGTCCGTCTTTCTCTTTCTCCTCCACATTCCTTCTCCTCTTCTTCCCCACTTATTCCATTCATAGGAATGTCTTTCCTATAACTCCAACATTGGACATAGATACATGCAATGTGAAATTCTCTTGTTTCTTTCTCTAGCATTAGGAAGTAAGCATAAAATCTTCAATTTTGTGAGCGTGGCAGGAGGTGCCAGGGTAAAGCTTGTACTTTTAGTTTGGTTGGCCTTGTTGGAACAGCCAACCACCATATGCCACCTTGTTCAGTTCTAAGAGGCATCGCTTACATGTGTGCACTCATAGGTTAAATAGGAATTGCTCATATGGAGTTTAGCAATATGAAGACCTTCTGTGGACCCTTGACCTAAACTAGGCCAACCAGACCATCTGAACTTCAAATATTGAAAGCAAAGTACAGACAAACAGAACTTTCTATTCATTGGATGCTTCCTAAAGATTCTGAACATTAAGTGTCGCTTTTGAGATTCAATAGTTGTTCTACTTCTGTTTTTCCTAAAAACTAATATTTGAGTTTTTAAATGTGATTCCTTAAACCATATCTTTAGATATGGTAAGAAAATCTAGGGTAACAATTGGTATGTCTTTTGATTTCAGCTAAAGAACCTAACTACAAATCCAAACATCTCTGTATGGCTTATGGTTCAATTTTGAAAATTTTACACCTGTTGAACATGACTTTTAATGATATCAAGGTGAATTTGCTTTCACTTTTCATAAGCTCAAAGCAATACAGATATTAGAAAGATTTATAATATGTATAGATAGGGGCAATGTTATATTATCGACTATGTCTGTATGAATTCTTATATAAAATGACAATTTTGTATGTTTCAACTTAATTACTTATGAGAAGAATCAACTATTTTTTGGTCAATCATGGGGCCTGAACTCTGGGCCTGGACGCTGTCCCTCAACTCTTCGGCTCAGGGCTAGCGCTCTACCACTTGAGCCACAGCCACTTCTGGCTTTTTTTGCTTATGTGATGCTGAGGAATCAAACCCAGGACCTCATGCATGCAAGGCAAGCACTCTACCACTGAACCACCTTCCCAGCTCAACTTTTTTTTCTTATTTGTATTTTTTTCCTCAGGAGCAATGTATGTAGACAGTTGAGTATGCAAAAGAGAATGCATGAAAATGATATTAAGAGGAAAGGGCAAAAGTAGGACTTACACAGGAAACTACCTGGAAAGCTGGAAGAAATAACCAGTAGAGGAAGGGTAAAGTGCTAAAGGGAGAAAGAGGAGATGTGGGAAGTTCAACATCTGCCTGGCTCATCTAGCTTCTCACAAGTAGCACACAGATTAAATCTGTGATGAAGTTCTTTGGTCTGAATAATCCAGTTTTAAAATCTTACCTATGGTTAAATTAAAAGGAGATGCATATTTTTTCAAGTAGAAATGGAAGTAGATTTTCCTTTAAACCACCTTCAAGCCAAATTTTAAAGCCTTTTATTGATAATAACATAATTACATATATTCTAATTATAAAGTCTTAGGAATGGGGTAAGATCTCACTGAATCTTCCCAATAACCCATAATAATAACTATGTGTTGGGTTTTGCATAAACAGATTCTGTAATTCAGACTTTAGTATCTGTCAGCTGGTTAAGCAGCTAAGCATAATTGCAATCCAGATCTTTGTTTGAAATCCAGCTCTCCCTCAGAAGTAACAACTACAGCAGTTGTTTCTCTTTATCTTCTAGAAATTCCCTTCCTTAACAACCTCTTAGGGGCTGGGAAGGTGGCTCAGTGGTAGAGCGCTTGCCTTGCATGCCTGAGGCCCTGGGTTTGATTCCTCAGCACCACATAAGCAAAAAGAAAAAAGCCGGAAGTGGCGCTGTGGCTCAAGTGGTAGAGCGCTAGCCTTGAACTGAAGAGCTGAGGGACAGCGCCCAGGCCCAGAGTTCAGGCCCCACGACCCGACCAAAAAAAAAAACAAAAACCAACCTCTTAATGTCCCATGTGTATAGATTCTTTGCTTCTCTCTCCTTGTCCCCCTTTTCCAGGATATACTGATAGGAAATCTTAACTTTCCCATTATAGCAATGCTAAGTAAGATAAAAAGGCTATGGGTACTATATGAAAGTTTGTTTCCATTGTGTTTGCTCATGGATCTTTGGTAATTCTGGCATTTACAATTTTTGAGTTAAAAACCATTTTTTCCCCCACTTATTTGCCCTCTCATTTTAGATCCCTCAATGGAGGCATGTTTCAGTTTCCTGATACTCTTTTTGTTAAACTGTCTGTCAATTGTTCAAAGGGATTTCTACCATTGAGTCTCACTCCTCTGTGCAGTTTGATTGCATGTATATGCATATGATCCTGCCTGAGTTTTCATATTTTTCTATATTTTAGATCTAATTTACAAATATGAGAGAAAACATGTTCCATTTGTCTGTCACTGGCCTATCTCATTCAACATTTTTTCCAAGTCCATAAATTTCTTTGCGAATGACCTAATATTATCCTTCCTAATGGATAAAAGTCCATTTTGAGTGTGTGTGTGTGTATGTGTGTGTGTGTGTGTGTGTGTGTGTGTGTGTGTATGTGCATCACATTTTTTTGATTCATTCATCTGTGGTAGGACATCTAGGCTAACAGCCTATAACTTGGCTATTGTGTGTGATTAGAGCAATAAAGATGATGGATATTCAGGTTTCTATATTGTATCCTCACTTGGAGTCTTGGATAAATGACTAAGCGTGGTATCATGGGACAGTTCTATTTTTAGTTTTTGGATGAATCTGCACTCTGACTTGTATAGTGTTTTCCCTAGTGTTTTTGCACATTGTGGTTATACATTTCCACCTACAGTGTAATAGGGTTTCTTCTCCCTCTCTGAATCCTTGTCATCATCTGTTGTTATTCATATTCCTTGTAATTGACATTTTTTCTGGATTGAAATGAAATCTCAATGTTTGTCTTTTTATTTTTTATGGTCAAAGATGAACATTTTTAATGTTTTTCTTGGTCATTTTTACTTCTTCTAATAAGTCTTCATTTGGCTCCTTTTGCCCATTTATTAATTGGATTGTTATTCATTGATTAACTGGATTATTAATTGGATTATTGATTATTATTAATTGGATCATTGGGGGATTAGCTATTAGAACCTTGTTGAATATATACTTGGAAGAGTTCTTCCATTCTGCAGGTTATTGTTTAATATTAGTGACTATATTTTTCACTGTGCAGAAGTTTTGTAGCTTTATGAAATCCCATTTGTCAATTCTCTCCCCTATTTGCTGAGACCCTGACATTCTATTCAAGTTCCTGCCTAGGCATAAGTTATCATGTTTTCCCTATCTTTTCTTGTCATTGTTTCAAGGTTTCTTGGCTTGCGTTGGGGTCTTTGATCCACTTTAATTGATATTAGTGCAAGGTAAGAGACAGAGACCCAGTTTCAGTCTTCTGCATGTGGTTACATGTTTTCATTCTGTGTTTCATAATTATTTTTTATAATCTGATGAAGCCTTTTGGTAATGGCTGTTCTAAGAACAAACCAAATTGTCAAGTATTTATTAAGTGCAAATAAAAATATCATAACTCCTATAATAACTGTCATAAGAAAGGAGAAGTCACAAAAGTCCTGCTTTTTATACTCATGAAACTTGCAAGCTAGGTAGAATTATAACATTGTGGGGAAATAGGATCAAACAGTATGGGCCAATACTCGATGAAATCTTAGGTGGTGGTTATAAAACTGTAAGGGTTTGCAGAAATGGGATATGGATGAGATTAGGAGTTGCCATGGGAGTGTAATTTCAATTGGGGGCACAGAGAAGTATCCCCGAGATGGAAAGAGAAAATGCAAAATATTCCAGACCAAGAGAATATAAGTAAAGACAAAAAAGAAGAGATGAAAAAATACTAAGAAGGAAGTCTTAGGTGAGAGAAAGGAGTCTTTCTTCTTTGAAGCATGCTGGCTTAGTATTGGACATGTGCCAGCCATGTATTATTTGCATTACATGTATTAATTGTATAACATGGCATGTCATATATTTGACATTCATAAACCACAATGCAGTTATTATTCATATATTTCTTTTTTAAAAATTGTATTGTTCCTGAATAATCTATATATTTTCAACTGTATTGTTTCAATTTGTAGTAATGGAATAATATATATATTTATATATGTATGTATTTGTTCGTGATAGTTTTATGTGCTCATCTTAGCATTTAGTCCAATATTGGAAATATTATTTATGTTCAGTACATACTATTGATTGCATATGCATATGTAAAATGTATCCATTTTTTAAGAGAATTATTCCCTCTACTGAATAAGGAAAAAAAGCAAAAATATTTCCTCTACAATCTGGAACAAGGCATGAATGTCAACTTTCTCCATTACTATTACTCAAAGCATGCTTGAATTTCAACTAACCAGACCAATAAGGCAAAAAAATACAAAAAAAGGACATAAAAGTAGAAAGACATTTTGAAAGAGGAGATGGAAATGGAAAAGAGCAGGAGAGAATAATGGTTTAGGGCAACATGTCACATGCTTGTATGAAAATGTCACAGTGAAACCAAGCTTTTCTCTTTTTTTTCTTTTTTTGTAATTTATATATGTTAATCAGAGCTTCTGAATTCCTCTCATAGAAGCAGAATGGCATGAGAAGGGACAGGCTCAGCTATAATGAGTCTCACAGTAGTCTGTGTTCTCATCCCAGTGATTGCAAAGGGCAGTTAGAATGCTTTCTCCCATATCTGTGCAGAGGAGGGAAGATGCAGTTAGGAGACATCTTTACTTCAAAGGAAACACCTATGAGAAGCTGTGTGATAGGCTTCCTGAGTGATAAGAGGGTGTGAAGCACCCCACTTGGTAACTCTGAGGTGTTGTGACAAGATCCCAGACCCCATGGCAGACCTGTGGTGGCCTCCCTTGCATCTCAGAAACTAACTCTCCTTGGGCCAAGCCACGGAATCAAAATTTGTTTGGAAACTGACTGGCTTACACGTCTCTTTGAAAGTAAACGAAGCACAGGTATTTATTTCCAACACAACAGCTTCATTGGCCATAACTAATACATTCTTTACACTGAGACCAACTTTCCTAAGTACTGACATGGGTAGGAAGTGCTCCTGGAGTGAAGACATTTCAAAGACATTTTAATACAGTGGCACCATGTGGAGGGCATTAATCTTTCTTGTGATTTCCTCTTATTGTAACAATGGAAAAAGCTTCAAATGTGCAAACCTCGTTAAATCAATCATCTCGGGAATTTAGATGCACACTGTGATAAAAGCAACAACTTTCGCTACCTTTAGGCAATTTCCCTTGTATTTTGGAAGTTGGAATTTGGGGAAAATAAGCTCTTTGATAGATTTATGATTCAGCTTCAAATGTAATATTTGAATTTCAGTTTATTAGCCAGAGGAAATTGAAAGCCCTAAATAACTAATAAAAATACGTTTCGTTTTTAGATAATATTTATTGTTTACATGGCGACTTGGACATTTTCTTTATATCTTTAAATTTTAACTGGTGGAATATATAACAAAATATATTAATTTGGAGGAAGGAACTGCTTCTTATTTATTAACAATCGTTGGCTATTTTTTAAAGGAGAGTTTGGCTATTGTTATTTGACAAAGAAGTTTCATGAAGGTTAAAATGTGAGGAAAATGTCTCAGACAATGCCGCCTTAGAGTTAAAGATTTTACCTCGATTTAGCTTTGGTTTGTTTATAGTAAAATATATTGGAATGGAATGCTGACTTCCAGAAATATTCTGAATTCAAAGGCACACATATCAAAGGTTATACATATGCAACTTCCACATTAACAGTGGCAGGTGGTGGAGACATAGTGGAAGGCATGGCTTTAATGCCAGATTGAGACTGGACAGGGGAAATGCACCAATAAAACACTCTTTGCTGCCATATTGCAGAAAGACATTGATTCAAAGTGTTAAATTTGGCTTGCTTTTATTAAATGCTATTTGCTTTTCACATGCTGCAGCAGTGTGCCAAATATTTCACTGCAAGGTAATCTTATGAGAGAGCTAAGTGCATTACATGAGCACACTAATAATCATTGTTTTGGGGCCAGAATATGAACCACCTTGCAGCTAATCTTGGTTGGATTTTAGTGCTAAGATCTTCAGTGAGCTCTGATTAAAGTGTGTATGTTGGTTGCAAGACTACCTCAATTGGATCTATAGACCAAGAAGGGAACTCTTGCTCTGAACTTATGAATTCTACCAATCAATATTCTATCGAACTGGTTTGCACACTGCTTTCCTGTGGTCCTTGGTTTGATATTTCTGCAAGTCATATTAACTCCTTCCGAGACGTTGGTGCTATTTCCTTTGTTGTAGCATAGAACCATATCTAACTCTATTCTTGTTTTAATTGTACTCATCATGTTACACTAGATGTTCAAAACAGACACACGATAATTTACCGAAACACACACAAAAAAACTGTGACTTTGAAATGTAATCTCATTTTTTCAGAAAATTTAAGACATCAAGTAAAATATTTGAAAAAATACATCGTATGTGGATTTGTGTGTGTGTGTGTGTGTGTGTGTGTGTGTGTGTGTGTGTATATATGAGTAGATACCTCGAAAAATTACTGATCTGAGATTACACTGTGAAATCTCAGGGGGAGGAATATGCCATCATTTATTAAGTCATACTTGTATGTAAATACATCTTTGTAAAACACTAACTCTAATCGCCTTACCTTTGTCAATCACTTCTCAGTAACTAATGGTTTGATTAAGCACCCCAGCCTCAAAAAAGAGGTAAACATTCAAAGCATATCTGCGTGACTAAAAGTTTACATGACATATAAGCAAATCAAAACTATTTATTAGTTGATAACTTCTATTTCCACTGCTCAGGAGGAAGTGACTGCTGCGGAATGAAGTAAGTCACAGAGCTAGGTAAGTCATCATCTAGGGCTTACCTGACTAGTGATCATTCAAGCATGCTATTTGTAAAAATGGATTATATACACAATTTCAACTAAATATGTATTTTCAAATTAAGGTACCAGTTTAATTTTTCTTCTTGTTTTTGGCCTCTCTCTGTCTTACCACTTTCTCTTTTTATACAATTGTCTTCCTTCCATGGGATTTGAACCTGAGAGTAACTACATTATTCAACTCTCTGGTCTTTCTTGGCATTAAACCTTGACAAAAATTCCCTTGGCAACTATCTACCTGTTAAATTGATCAGATTAAGCTTATCTCTCTTTGGTATACAGTTGTGTAGGAGCAGAATAAGATCCCAATTCTCTGTCTTCTGTAATTTTTGAGATTTGAATATATGAACGGATACAACATTTCAACTGGATGGAGAGGGAAATATTCTTGCATACAATTCAACACAGACAAGGAACAATGTGAACAACTTAGAATCCAGCCAGTAGGTGGTTTAGTGAAGACTTGGAGGCAAATATTATTTCATAATATTGATTATTGTGTAGTTTTCATTGTTGTGCCATATAGTAAATAACAATAGTAAAGACCACAAATTGTCCATTTATTACAATAATGAGTGTTTTGCAAAAAAGCATTATTTTCAAATAGTGTACAGATACAATGATGGGGTTATTGCTGTACTATTGTTTTTTCCCTGCTGCCACCTGGCCTTGCAGTGCAGCGGCTTTCATGGATAATATAGAACACACTTGTTCCCTGCCTATAATTCTGATTTAAAATAGCACCAGAACTAATTGTGTAAGAGCATGTGTCAATCTACGACAATGGAATTCTAGATTTATTTTAAAAGAGAAGCACACTTCTTAAAGCCCACTTTGCTAGTGATGTGGTCACATTTCCTTTCTTCCCCTCTAATGTGAGAGCAAAGGCCTTGGCACTCTGTTCCTGGCTTAGTCATTACATCCATTCTGTCCTTGTCATCACATTGCTTTGCTCTGGCCTGCATCTCGGCTCCATATAAGGAGAGGAATGCCTTCTCTCACACCCTCCTGTTTGCCTTGTCACTCTGGTGTATGTGTTCTGCTCTCTGTTGCTTGTCTACTTGGCTCATTCCCTAAGCCACTGATGCTGGCTTTTGTACCTTGACCAGCATTTAGATCAGTTTGCTGTTAGAAGCTGTTTTCCCCTCTGCTTTATGCTGTTGATCTTTAATATTCTTTCCTTTATTAAGTTTTTCCATCTAGTTTTCAAATTAAACCAATGTAACCAATAGATCATCAGAGGAATGGCTTAGGTTTGGAGTCTACTTTGTCTCTTGGTTGGATCCAGTGAACAGCCTCAAGCCCTACTAGGGCTATGCATGAGTGTGACCTAAGGCTTTTACAAAGCCAGCTACAGATAAAGTGGTCCTTGTACCTGAGAAGTTATGAAGGAAAGCTTTAATATCCTTGGAGCCTTTGAACTTGGTTGATAGTGTAACATGTCTACTGCAGATGTGGGATGTGGGAGTGTTTGGCAGTTTTCCAGAGAATAACAGATGTTGGAAAGACTACAGATGAAAACTTGATAAAATTCAAACAGGTATTGATAGAAGGGCACTGTTAAACAGTTTTGAGGCCTTAATAAGGCGGAATAATATTTGAAATTGATCCTGCCCAGAGTAAGCCATAAAGAAACATCAGGTTAGATAGTAACTTCTAAGTAGTTGAAGGAAACAGAATGACTTTCAGTGGCACAGTCATAAAGAGTAAATCACGTATCTTGCTTCATACGAGCATCATCAAAGAGGCAAAGGACAGATAAGGACAGTCCAGAGCATAGTCTAAATCTCAGTGGCCCAGCAAGAGGAGGAATCTGCCTAATGGACTCAAGGTTACTAAGCAACATAAATCATAATGCAGGAAGTGGACACGGAAAGGTTACAAAGGGATGGGGCAGGAATGACTCCCTAGTTGACAAGGATAGCTGTTGCTGACTGCAGTCTTGGAAGTTAAAAGCAATTGAGAAAAGACATCAGATGGAAGTTTACAGAAGCCAATCAAAATGGCTATCAGACTTCTGAGCTCTTCAACAATCTAAGGGTAGAAGAAATGGAAGGGACCAATAAACATTAGGAGCTTTAGGCTTTGGAATTTGCCTGGCTGATAATGAGAGGGGCTGAGTTGTGTTAATTAAAGAGATTAGTGAAGATGGTTGGAAGGATGAGGTTCTGATTTACTAGAAAAGACCAGTAGGAAATAATGATCTGAGAAGGGGAATAAATGATACAGGCCATCCATAGTATAAATTCTTAAGTAAGTGTTGATGAGATGTAACATTTCTTTTCTTTGTATTCAACTCTCTAGAAATCCCATTCAAAATAAGTCGATCCTTCTATCTTTCTAGACCAGTTTCACTTCTTTCTTCTGTAAAGTCAGTTTTAGCATTTATTTTACCCTAACAATATAGTGTTACTCTGTGAAAAGTTTAAAGAATACGGCATGTGTGGGAAATATACCTTCTACATAATTCATGAGATAATCATGAGCTGGAGGAAATCTCAACATTCTTGAGACAGAGAATTGGATGATTATAACAACAACTGGTCAGTTTACTATGACACTTGTTTGGTGACATTCCCTATGGGGTGTATGAATGTGAGCAAGGAGTCCTAAATTTATCACCATTGTGGTATTAAGGTGACCATATCAAATCATGTTTTATTATTCTAAGTTCGATTCAACTACAGATATATCATGAAATATTTCAAAGATAAACAAAAAGTAAGTAAAAAAAAATTCTAGCCCATGGGGTGCATGGTAGCAATGCGCATTTTAGGTTGGATTTGGTAAGCTTGGTCTGTCTGTGTTAATTGTTCCTTCTCTATTTGTTGTTCACTGAGCTCCTCCAGCAGCATGATTTTATGTGAAGCAGAAAGCATGATTCTCTTTGTTTGTAGTAAATGTTTACATGCAAATTTGGGGGCTAGGGAACTGTCTTCTTATTTGCTAAATGAATGTGAACTATGTCTTAAATGCTGTCTTATAAATAAGTTTTAAAATTTGCTGGGCACAGCTATGTGTGCAGGACAAATGTTGCTTGTGTAATTAAGAATCCTTAGAAGTCTTTCTTTAGTCTCTATACATAGTAGATAAATAAACCTTAGGTTGGAAAATGGTAAAGATATCAACAGTTAAAGGTGGTTATAAGTAGCAAAGGACGAACTAGGACCAACATCTTTTGTGACTACAAAAAAAGCCATGAATTTTATCTGTCACACACATAGGCACACAATTAGTGTCATCTAACAAGAACAACTCCTTCTGTGTCACCAGCTAAATTCCTGTAGCTACCAGGTCTACATTTTCTGCATGATGCAGATATGTGGTAATTCCTTCCCAGGTGCCTGCTCTTTGTGTTTTCTTTATCCTCAGTGGCCACCTGGCTTATATTCCTTTTGTTGGATTCTAGCTCCCATCTCCCTCAGTTCTAAATAGTTTTGCAGAGATCAGCATATTCTATTTCTTGCTGAATGCTTCTCTTTCTTTGAGTTACATTTGTTGTTTTTGTACTCTCATTTAATCTTTTCTTTTTTCCCCCTTGCTTCTCTTCTAATTAACTCCATCGTTGCCTTCTTCATTATGCTTGTAATGAGGTCACTGAGGTGTTCCAAAATTTCTGCTTTTCCCATCTGCTTCAGGGTGCAAATTAGTTTTCTTGGGAAATCGGAAGGTTTTCTTTTCTTCTTTTTCCCCCTTTTCTTTTGTCTTGTTCTTTCTTCCTTTTGTTTTTTTTTTTTGTTTTGTTTTGGTTTTTGTTTAGTAGAAGTTGGCAATAAAGCTACTTCCTAGGATGGCCTCTTTTCCTTCATGAGTTCAGATGAAAACTTTCAAGATTGTAGAGGCTCTCTGTGGTGTAAAAGGCATCATTTTCTCTAGCAGAGAAATGGAGTTAGAAACAACAACAGTTGAGCTACACAGAAAATTTAAATATCTTTTGAAAGAGTGTGAAGTCTGTTCTTCCAGATTGCAAGTACATGCAGGTGAGAAATTTCAGAAAGACACTTTTCTCCACACTTGGACGTGAAGGGTATGTAACTAACACAACAAAATGAATTTTAAAGGAAATTTGCAAATAATATATCTTAAGGAAACAGTTTCTTAACTTTAGTGTGTTGCTTCTGGAGTACTATTTTCATATTGAATGTCATAGCAGATCATCATTTATTCTGTTCTGTAGAATGAATTGTCTCCACTCACCAATTTCATATATTGAGGTCTTAACCTCCCAATGAGATTCTGTATTGGAGATGGAGCCTGTATATAGGAAGGAATGTTAAATGAGGTCAGGGGGGTGGGATCTTAATTAAATAGACTGATGGCTTTATAAGAAAGACCAGTACTGTCTCTCTTCCACGTGCTCATAAGAAAGGCTATCTGAGGACAAAGCAGCCTTCTGCAACTCAGGGAGAGAGACTCCACAGAAACCACACCCTGCTGCAAACTTGACCTTGGACCTTGTAGCTTATATGACTGTGAGAGAAAATACTTTTCTGTTGTTTAACCTTTATACTCAGAGGTATGTTGTTATGGCAGCTTGAATGGGCTAATAAAGCCATCAAAAATAATTCTTTTAAAGAGAGAAGCATCCATGTACCTTGCAAAGCACGATATAAAACTACACATGTATATATGATATACTGAACTCGATGTTAGAAATATAGAGGAAATGTGAATCTTCATTGCTGGTATGGCTATGGAATGATAAGGCTGCTTTGAAACACTTTGGTATTTACTAAAGTTTGAAACATGGGGTTTCCATATGACCCAGCAATTTTATGCCTTGGCATATATTGAAGAGAAATGAAAATGTATAATTGCATAGAATTTTATATGTGAACACAGAGCAGCATTTTATCTAATAGCCAAATATCAAAACCAAGTAATGTGACTAGCAAGTGATGAATGGATAAACAAAATCTAGGATAGGCATACAATGAAATATTGACATAGTGACACATGCTACAACATGGCGGAATCTTGGAACCATTATACTAAGTGAAAAAAGAAAACTAGAAAACCCTATAAATGTATGATTGATTCCATTTATATGAAATGCCCAGAATGGGCAAGTCCTTTGAGACAGAAAGTAGATTAGTGGTTGCCTGAGGCTCGGGGTGGGCTGTTGAGGGAGTGACTACTAATTAAATGCTATGCAAAGTTTCTTTCTGGAAGGATGAAATTGTTCTAAATTAGATTGAACTACCTTGTGAACATACTAAAAGACATGAATTGTGGATAAATTGTGGATAAATTTTACAGTGTGTGAATTATATTTCAAACTTGCTAGGGAAAATGTACATATCCATATATACAAACACAAACACACACTCATGCAGAGAAGCACATTGTAAGAAAACACACCTGTCATACACTTGTGGAAATGTACTATGAGAAAACATTAATAATTTTGTGTCTTAGGCAACTTTTCCACTCAGTTTTAATGCTATTAAAACATTCTTTTTTTTTTTTAATTTAATTTTATTTTATTTGAGAACATACTGTACAGAGGGGTTACAATTACATGGGCAGGAAAATGCATACATTTCTTACCAAGCATTGCAGCCTCCTCCTTTGTTTACCCTTCACCTCCCTTCGCAGCCTAAAACATTCTTTTTTTTTAATGCTGGTATTGGAGTTTGAACTCAGGGCCTCATTCTTTCTTGAGGCCTTTTTGCTCATAGTGGTGCTCTACCACTTAAGCCACACCTCCTGTCTGACATTTTGCTGGCTAATTGGAGAAAGAAGCTTACAGGCTTTTCTTCTTGGGCTAACCTGGAACAGCCATCCTGTAGATCTTAACCGTCTGAGTACAAGCGTTAGTCACTAGTACCTGAGTACTGTTTTGAATTTTCAATACCAAATATACTTTTCAATGAATGGATGAATGAATAAACAATGTAAGTCATAAAATACTTATGTTCTCACCAGCATTGTTTTCAGCAGTTTCCTAAAGAAGGAGAAAAAGAACAATTCACTGCCGCACCCATTTTTGAGCATGTGCTTTGTGCCAGGTTCTCTGAACTACAGTGAAGAACAAGCTAGATAAAGCACATAACTTCTTGAGGATATGGAGTTTATTTTTACTTACTAATGTAAAGAAAGACAATTTGATGAATGAATCAAAATAGATTGAATGATATTGTCTTTCTCTTGAAGGAGGATACAATCTAATTAGCAAAACAAAAACTAAACAGCTAAGCACAGTGATAAGGTTCTGTGAGAAGATTTTGGTGATATACAGAAGGGTTACAATTACATAAGTCAGGTAATGAGTATATTTCTTTTTAAACAGTGTCACTCCTTCACTCATCTTTCCCCCCAGTTTTTCCTTCTCTCCCCTCTCTTTCACAACTTGTATAGCTCATTTTCAACATATTGTCTAGTGATTGTCACTGCGGCATTTGTTCACCCTTTGTCCTACCATTTCTATGCTCCCCTTACTTCCCCCAAACAGGATAAACTCAAATATAAGACAAAGGGTACGGAAATCAAAACAGCAACAAAGGAGAAAAAAATAAAATCCAAGAAGCAAAATAACTTAAAACCTTTTGCTTCTATTTCTTGGAGTTTGTTTCAATAGTCATCATTTTATATGATCATGTGCCCATACCTATTGAACCTTTGTGATCCCCTCCTAAGAATATCCTCCTTTGGTCTCACTGTGTGAATGTCTAGAGTTCTGTATACTTTATCATGTCCAAGTGTATTTTTTTTTAAATCATCCAATGTGTTTATTTGTAGATCTATAGGCACTTTCTAGTTACAACAAATGAGGGAAAATACCATGATCTTTGATAAATTTATATTGATTTTTGTGTAGCATGAGATGGAGATCTAGTTTCAGTCTTTTACATGCAGATGATCAGTTTTGCCAGCATCAGTTTTTGAAGAGTTTATTCTTTCACCAGTATCTGGCTATAACTGTGGGTTTATGTTTTGGTCTTCTGTTCCACTGGTCTTTGTGTCCTCTGGTCTATTTTTTTCTTTTTGTACCAGTACCATACTGTTTTTCTTATAATGGCTTTGCAGTATCATTTGGTACTGGCATTATAATACCACTTGTATTGTTCATTATATTTAGCATTTCCTTGCTATTCAAGGTTTTTATATTTACACATGAATTTTAGGATTGAATTTTCTATTTCTGCAAAGAATGATGAGATTGAATTTGTAGATTACTTTTGGTTGCATGGAGATTTTTACAATATCGATTCTTCCAGTCCATGAATCTGGGAGGTTTTTCACTTTCTTCTGTCTTCTTTAACTTCTTTTGTTAAGGTTTTTAAAGTTTTTATTGTAGAAGTTCTTTATGTCTTTGGTTAACTTTAATCCTAAGGGTTTGTTGTTTTTTTTTAAATCAGTTGTTGGGCCTGAACTCTGGGCCTGGGTGCTGTCCCTCAGCTCTTCAGCTGAAGACAAGTTCTCTACCACTTGATTCTCAGCCCCAGTTCCAGTTTTTTCTGCTTATGTGATGCTGAGGAATCAAACCCAGGGCCTCATGCATGCAAGGCAAGCACTTGACCACTGAGCCACCTTCCCAGCCCCTAATCCTAAGTATTTTTAATGAAATTATTTTCCTGATTTGTTTCTCAGACTCTTCACTGATGTTGTAAAGAAAAATCTGTTAGCTTTTGTATGGTAGTTTTATATCTTTATAATTGTTGAAGTTTTATGAGATCTAGACGTTTCTGCTTCCTAGAAATGATTTAGTTTGCATTAGATTCTAGGAATTTTAAATTTCTCCCCTGGTTATTCAACAATGAATTGTTCAGGCTTCACGTATTTGAATATTTTCTGTAACTTGTTTTGCTGTTAATATTCCATTGTGGCAGATGCAATACATAAGACTGTATTAGTTTTTCTTATACTTGTTGAGATATACTTGCTTTATGATCTAAACTATAATATAGTTCAGAAAATTTCTATGGGATGCTAAAAGATACTTACTGTGCAGCTATTGGATTACATATTCTGTAGATGTCTGTTAAATCCATTTGTTCGATAGTATCAGTTGAATCTGAAATTTGTTGATTTTTGTTTTTTGAATGACCTATTTATTGATAGGAGTGGCATATTGAAGTCTTCCAGTATTTATTGATGGTCTGTCTGTCTTTGTAAGCCTGGCAGTGTTTAATGAAATGGGTCTATATCTTTTTTTTTTTTTTGTTTTGGGTCTGGTCATTGACCCTGAACTCTGGGCCTGGGTGCTGTCCCTCAGCTCTTCAGCTCAAGGCTAGCGCTCTACCACTTGAGCCACAGTGCCACTTCCGGCTTTTTTTTTTTTTTGCTTATGTGGTGCTGAGGAATCGAACCCAGGGCCGCATGCATGCAAGGGAAACACTCTACCACTAAGCCACCTTCCCAGCCCCGAAATGGGTCTATATCTTAAGTGTTATTTCCTCTTGGTGGATTTTCTACTTTATTATTCCTTGTCTGATCTGACTAATTTTGGTTTGATATCTTTTTTCTTTCTTTCTTTTTTTTCCAGTCATGGGGCCTGAACTCTGGGCCTGGGCTCTATCCCTCAACTCTTCAGCTCAAGTCTAGCACTTTACCACTTGAGCCACAGCACCACTTCCAGCTTTTTCTGCTTATATGGTTCTGAGGGATCAAACCTAAGGCCTCCTGCATGCAAGGCAAGTACTCTACCCCTGATTTGATATCTATTTTATCAAACATGACTAGTGTTACAGATGGCTGTTTTTAGCATCCATTTGTTTGGAAATTGGTAATCTTTATACTGAAACTTTATTGTTTTCCTGTTTTTCTTTTGTCATTTCTTCCCATCCTACTTGAAATCATGAATCAGGAAGGAGGTGACCCACTTGAACTGGGGTTCCAGACCCAGTGATTCTAGGGAGCCCTGATTTTTATTGAACTTCATTTTAGAGAGATTTTTTTTATTGACATTTGCTTTTCTTTGAAATGGCCTAAGGTTTTAACTAGCACATTCAGTCTACTATATCTTCATCCAAGAAAATGTGGTTTTATCTTTCTTGCTTAACAGAGCAAATGATTCCAGTCAAATGATTCCAGTCTAATTACTTAGATTGATATTTTTAGTTTCACCATAATTTAAATTCCTCATTGAAATTTATTTGCATTTAAACTATCAACCCCACTATTTTAGATCACAATATACTTTATTTTCTATATATTTGGATCAATGTAAATAGCATCTCACTTTCCACTCTTATAATCTTTCCATATGAAAAACCATCATCAAAGTCAGCATTACACACATCTGAGCAGAGAGAGAAGCATTCAATTATCTCATGGGCTTAGAAAAGGTTTCAATATAGAGTACAGACTGGAAGAAAACAATCACAGTTATCCATGAGAAGGACAATAGTGCTCTTGGGTCAATCAATATAGTGCTAGCAAAAAGGCCAAGAATAATGGAAATATTGACAATAATAATTGGCATCACATGCAAACATTTTTATTTTGTGGCAGACACTGTACAGTGTGTTTTACCAGGATTATCTCATTTACTTTCTTCAATCCTAAAAATAGACTTCATGAACTAGAATTATTGCTGCTCTGTGTATATCTTGACTTGCTTAGTATTCCAGTTCACCTTCTGAGCAATTTTGGTCACTATAATTTTGATTTTGATATTATATTGTATTATTATATATTATATCATTATGAATATAATATAATAATAAATATTACATATTATTAATATTATATATTATGAAATACTATGAAATATTATTGGTTTTGTTTCTATGGAGAAATGGATTACAAGGAAGCAAGAACAGAATCATGAAGATGAGTCAGAAAGTTATAATGATATTCCTAGGGAGAGATTTGACAGTGGTTTTGATGAGAGCAGAGATTTGCAGGCTGAAGTTCTCATCAGAGCACAGAGAGGGACTGATTGATGCCTATTGCTTCCACCTTTAGCAGGTGTCTGAGTTAGAACATCTGGATGAGGTCCAAGTGTGTAGGCTGTGCTGATGCCAATTCCCCAAAGATATAAGGATTAAAAGCAAAGAAAAAAGGGAAACAGTCAGGACATATTTTAAAGCTTAGGTAACAGACTCTGCCAATGGGCTAAACTTAAGAAAGTGGAAAGAAGAGGAAGCATCATCTAGAATTTATGAGTGTGGATGAACACAGAGATGCTTTTAGCTGAGATGTGAAGATCTCAGAAATCAGCCAAAGAGTAAAAAAAAAAGAATCAAAATTCAGTCAACCTAGTGAGATTTATGAGGACATCACATTGCAATGCCTGACTTGTACTATTTATGAATGATTAAGGTGATCCAGTACTTACACTGAGACAGTAGAGATATCCTGGCTAGCCTGGTCAGGTCCCCCATTAAATTCTGGGAGCCAGAATTGGGGTTGGAGCTAAGAAAAGGCACATTCTGGTTCTGGAGAGCCAGAGGACTGATTCAAACCAGCAGAAAAACTAGCTAAATCAAATTGTGTCAGAAACTATTATTGAACACTAATATAGAATAGCATTGTTGGAGTTTTGTCTGACATAGGGGACAAAATGCTATGATGAACCACAGCAGCCTCAGGATCAGTAGCAAATGATCCTGGTGCTATGAGTAGTTATACATGATTCTAGCAACAAAACAAACCATTACTGAGTGCATATCCTTGGTGGGTATTGTTGAGTGCTTTACATAGGTAATCAAATCTAAATCGTACAGTATTCTAGGATATATCATTCTATCTCATTTCTTCTTCAGATGAGGAAACTAACTCTTAGAAAATAACTTATAGTTGCAGAAACCAATGAAGTTAGGATTCATATTGGCACCATGAGTTTTAATTTATTTTAGAAAGATATAATCTGCCTAAATCTAAACCAGATATATTTGGGAGGATCAAACGATTTGCATCTGCCTTATCTAGAAAATGTTTAATACCAGGTTTTAGACAAGACCTCCTATGATGGTCCCTTTTTGAATCCAGTTGAATCTTTTCAGTAAACATTTCATTTTCCAGGAATTTAGTTCATTACAAACTTGAGGACTGTTTGCATGGTACATGATGAAAACTGTATCTTCTACACAGAATTAGACAGAGTTTATATCACTATGCTTTTTTTAAGTGTTAAAAAATAATTATGTGTATGAAGGTGTTAAATTTCCTTGAGAGGACAGTTTTGCATCCTAAATAAGGGAATATCCCCACTTTCTGAAATGTCAGGCTGCGCATCTGCTTCCCCATCCCCTCTCTTGTCTGATAATCTTTCATTTTCTCTCCTCTCCTTACATCTTCATCTTCCAAAATGATGTTTACTGGGACCAAAGGAAGAGAACAAAGCATAGCCAAACCATGTAGCTAATGATAGGTGTACCTCTGTCTTCTGTACCCATTCCTTCCTGTGTTTATTGCATCCCAGACCCAAACTTTGGCTGCAGACACAGTCCCCACAAAGAGAAATGAGAGAATTCACCATGCTTACATGGGGGGACAGACAGAAAGAAAAGCAGATATATTTTGATGCTAAGTTTCATAGGAATTATTCTTCTTTCTGCTAAAAGCTATCCAGTAGCTAACTAACTACTCCTGCAAGTGTCGGCATGAGTAATTCATCTGTAAACTTCAGAAGCTGAATAAGATGGCAATACTAATGTATTGCCATTAACTGGGTATGTACTCACGGAGTACAATGAGTTTATTTTTCTTAAAAATATACTATTCTGTATTCTTATTGTGTTAGTCATTTATTAAGTATTTAGTTTAAAATTTTTTACAGCCCTGCAGATTGAGCAATAAACCACAGATATATGATACGTTTTTTTCCTTTGCTAGGTCCCCTTGTTTCTTTGAATAGCATGTTTCTGTTTAAAATACTCAGCTTTGAAACAAAACATTACGAAAGTAAAAATATTGAATATGCTCTTATTGGGTATTGGTCTGAACTGAATTACAATAAAAAAGAACCCATACACACCCAAGAAAATTCTGAGTTGGCTAAGAAGAAATATGATGTAGTTTGAGATGGGGGTTTCTTGGAAGAAATTCCTATCCCTACGTATTTCCCTAGTAGTCTAGAAGTTTCTATTAGCTATGACTAATTTAAAATGTAATCTCCTGGGAGTAGCAGTGAGCAGTCATCAATTAACAATTGATAGAGCTAGGTGTAGTGGTTCATGCCTATAATACTGGTGCTTGACAGGCTGAGGTAGGATGATCAGGAATTCCAGGCCAGCCTGAGTAACATAAGAATCCTGTTTCCACCACCACATCCTCCCACAACTCATTTAGGAAAATTAAAAGCTGACCTATGTTGGACATACTTGCTTTCTAAATAAAAGTAAGAGCTAATTGTAATGAGATGTCGAGTAGGCTATGAGAATGGATTTAGGCAGTCTCACAAAGCTGGATTTTCGTGGAGATGAACTAAAATGAGAGAAAACTACTCAAGCAAAGTGTCTCCTCTGGGCAGGTGGAATTGCTATACCTAAGCATACTTCTCTTCAAAGCACTGGCGACAGGGTAGGACTTCACTGTGCTGAGTGCTCAACCTTTCTACTCTTGGCTGGGATATGGAAGAAAGGTGATGAGTCTGAAGCAAGGTCAGCTAGCTAGCTGCTCCAGGGAGAGGCCATGACTTATGTTCATGACATGATATTGTCAGATCAGTGGGACCCAGTAGATCCTCCTTTCATTTATTTGAATTAAATTAATGGAAAGAAGTAGAGGCTGATCTGAAAGGATGCTATGATGCGAAGATGTCCTCATGGTGATCCATGTGGGAAGGCACAACTTAGAAGAAAGCATGCATTTAAAATAAACACCAGAAGGCAGTGATTTAAGATGACCTAGTCCAGGGAGGATGCTGAGAATGATTCTTTAAAAAATACGTTTGTTTATTATCTTTGAGATTGAGACTTTGAGCCTATAATAACCTTATTGTAGATACCCCTTTTTCCTGACAGAGTGACCCTTGAGAGTCTCTGTTGTAATCAAAAGAGCTCACTAAAACATTACCTGGTAGGTTTTGCTCAAGGTCACTTTGATGTCCAAGTCTAGAAATATGTGGTAAGCTACTAAATATGCAGGTATGCAACTAAATTTTCTAGAAATCTCTAGAAGGAGGAGGAAGAAGTAACAAAGAAGCAGTCTGTGCTACTTGAGAAAAAAAAAGGTGTTGATTGTCCACACTTGAAACCCCAGCTACTTGGAGAGTTGGAGGATTGCAGTTCAAGACCAATTTAAGCAAGAAACTTAACAAGAGGTCAACAAATGACCCAGGCATGGTCGTTTAGGTCTATAACTCCAGTTAACAAAGATTAAGCAGGCATATGTAGAAAGACTGAAGGATGATACTTATGGTTCTGGGCCAAAAAGAAAAAAAAGCAAAAAGAAGAAATAGTAAAAAGAAAAAATGTGAGGCCTGGTCTGAAAAATATCTAAAGCAAAAAGGCTCAAGTGGCAGAGGTCTTGCATAGCCAATGAGATCCTAAGTTCAAATTCAAGCACTGCAAAACAAAACAAAACATACATAAATATACACTCATATATATGTATATATGTGTGTAAATATATATAAATATTCTACTGCAATCCAATTTGGAAATCTCTCTGCCTAATAAGTCTTTTCATTTAGTTTTCTCATCTGATCTCATATGAGGTTAGTGTCTTGAGACCAGCACAAATTTAAAAAATGAACATGACTGCTGTACCTGCAAGGAAGTTCGTATATGCTGCAGCTAGCTATAGAATTCTCCATACCACTTAATTACAGAACATAAATACACACAAAATTTTACTCATATTAGTTTCACACACTACCATTCAATACCAGCATGATTTACTCAATTCAAACTTAAGATATTCTTTCTGGATTAATTTATTTTTAAGAGTATAGCCCAGAGAAACATCTCCTGTGTCCACATTGAACATGTCAACTATTTCTCACATTTTGGCTTTCACAGTGATAGGCTGACCCATGGGGTGAGAGGAATTAATGAGAACAGAGTTCATAAAAGGAGACCATGTATCCAATCATGCCATGTATGCCTTGGCAAGCAGAATGCACAGACTAAGATAAACAGCATTGAGCTTGCCAAAGCACTGGGTCAAAGCTGACACAAATAAAGTTCCTGTTGAATAGATTAGATAGGAAAGCTTAACATTGGTCATCTGGATGGGGAGAGACCTGATAATTAGTTGCCCAAATGGAGATATTTTTGTGAGCGTTAGGGTCACTATTAATAATCAGACCAGCTTGGTGGATATAAACTGATAATCTTTGAAGAAACTGGAGGCCAGACTTCCCTATGGGGAAGCTAGTTCTTCTACAGTCCTCTGTCAAATGCCTTTTATCTAATGGTCAAACAGCTAAAAGGCAGAAAGTCCTGAGCTTGGAAGAACTTAAGGCTGAGTTTTTCTCAGTTCTAATGATTGAGTTAATCAATCTGCAACACTTACAAGCGGAGACATCACCGTGTTTGTAAACTATCTGTCAGCCTCTTTAGAACAAGTTATTGCCTTTTTTTAAAAAAAGTAAGAAACTGCAAATATAAAAACGAAACTAGCTTAAAACATGATTTGATTATATTGCTTTTTTGTCCTCTCCTTCAAATCATTAGTCTTATCTTTAGGAGAATGTTTTATTTTCCCCATGAACTAGTTTATTTACTAGAAATAAGCCCTTCTTTGCATAGGAACAGAAGAACCACATGTCTTTGGAAAGCTAACAGGAGTCTGCAATTCTAACTATTTTACCAATATTATTTCAGAAGTTTAAACAGAGGGTTGACTAGCTTCCAACATTAAACTGGGAATTCTGTCATTTGCTTTGGTTTCTTTTGGATAGATGGTCCAAGATACAAGATGTATTTTCTTGTTTTTATAGCTAATCAACAGACAGGGCATACTTGGTGGAGTTACACCCATGTAACACTACTCATTGTGATTAGCTGATCATTTTAAATTGTTCTCTCATATTATAAACACTCCACTTTTCAGAATGAACAGTCATTGGGTTCCTGCTTATCAATAGAAAAAAAATCAATAGATGTGAACACTTTCAAACTCATGTGGAATAATTTCTTTGCTTAATTTAAAATGGCTTTTGGAGGTGATAGAAGATCTAAACAAAAATGTTCAAGTACAATCAAAAGAATCGGTAGCCATGCTTCTACAAGTTTCAATTCATAATATCTCACAGTCTCTCATTACTGGAACTTAGACAAAAATAATATTTATTCTTTCATTAAGAGTAATTTTGAATATTTTTGTCTGCCTATTATAATGTCCTCCATTTTGCAAAACAAAAAACTCTTTACTTTCTGTTTATGTCCCAATAGATACACCGTTAGTGATTAAATAATACAATTACAATTTTGCCTTATTCAATTCCAAATGTTTTCTGTGTTATCAAAGTAGGATAGTCAACAAATAATAATGGAGACATGAAGATGATAATTAGTGAAAAAGCTAGGGGCGATAAACTACTGAACAAGACTAGTATAGGTCATGCTTAACAAAGAATATGTGTGTTACATATGAGAACTCTTGCACAGATGCTGCAATTTGGCTCTTTAGTCACATCCTTAGTTTATCAGTTTAGAGATCTACAGTAGTCTGTGTGTGTGTGTGTGTGTGTGTGTGTGTATGTGTGTATGCATTTAGACATACTTTTGTACTTATTTACTTATGTATTTATAGCTGGTATTGGGCTTAAACTCAAGGGCAGAAAGCTCTCCCTTAAGATTT
Source organism: Dipodomys spectabilis (assembly GCF_019054845.1). Lineage (NCBI taxonomy): Eukaryota > Metazoa > Chordata > Mammalia > Rodentia > Heteromyidae > Dipodomys > Dipodomys spectabilis. The sequence continues at coordinate 13,619,968 of NW_024870817.1, forward strand.
TTTAAATCAAGACTGGCACTGTATCATTTGAGTCACATCTCTACTTCTGGCTTTTTCCTGGTTGATTGGAGAGAAGATATCATGGACCTTTCTGCCCAGGCTGTCTTCAAACTTCAGTCTTCAAATATAATTCTCTTGAATAGCTAGGATTATGGACATGAGTCACCAGAAGCCAGCATTGATATAATTTATTTATTTTTTTACTCTCCAGGATAAACAATGCAATGCAGACTGTAATTTGTTCACGTTTTTTTCCAGTTTTGTTCAAACACTATCATTGTAAACCTTGAGGTTTACACCATAATATATTGGTGTTGAGTGATGGAAAGAGGATGGCTAGCAAAGTAAAATCATTCTCAAGCACCAGACACTTGGCTGGGAAAAAATAAAAATAGCCAATGAGAGAGAACAGCCACAGAGAATCAACATCTGTTTTACTTTTTAAGAAACTGCATCTCCTAGACCTATTCATTAAAATGCCAGTGTGCCTAAGCTGGACTTCAGTGAACTGCATCTTAACCTTTTTATTTTTGGAGCAGAAAGAGTGAAAGAGAGGGAGAGACAAAAGGCCCTCATTGTATTTCATATTCTACTACACTAGGTAATATCTGCGATGGGGATTGTAAACTTTCAGGCATGGTGATATATTTTTGAACATCTGAGATACTACACACTGAAAACACCATGAAATAAAAATAATCTCTTCACACTTCCCAACTGGCTGTTTATCAACTTTTTCCTTTCCCACATTTGTGCATGAAGTGTCCCTTCACAGCCAGAAACCCTGTGGTGTTTTTGGCTCTGATTTGGAGAGTAACTTGCTTATTTTCAAAGTTAACGGCAGAAAGCAAAGAAAAATGTAGTCCATTAGTGTGTTACTTTATGTAAAGAAAACAAGATTGCTAAATACTGCCATCCACCATACTTTCCAAGCTTTGATTTAAATCTTTTCTTTTCAAATGAAACAGTCCTCCAAGTAGAAGAGCTGGAAAAACAGGTGTTTGAAGGTCGCAGGGGAATAACCACTTACTTTAAAGTTTCTGTAAAGCCAACTCTTTATCAACCTCCAATGGTAAATTATATACATGTATATATAATTATATATATGAAATATATCATATATACATGATTTTTTATTCATATCTGTATATCCATATAGACGACACTGAACACTGAATATCGACATTCCTGTTTTTCTCCCTTTCCCATGGAAGAATAGTGTAGGATTTAATTTCAATGGCAGGGTACATGTATGTGTGTGTATATGTGTGTCTGTTTGTGTGTTTTATAAACAATAGACCATGACAACAAAAGAGGAGTGAAGTGAGTTGCTGTTCCAAAAAAGAATATGATCCTAAAATTGCTTTGAGGTTTATCAGGCACAAGTGTATAATATATTCTGAGTGTGAAAACTATTACTGGTTTTGGTTTTGATATGCCTAGAGCAATGTATCTGCTGCCTGTTGGTGGCATAAAAAGAACACGAAAAGGCTATTGAACCAAAGCAAATCTTCCTCCTTTGGCAAGAGAGGCTTCTGATAACATCTATTGCAGAGAGCATAATTCACAGCTACCTTTCAGAACAACAATTCTAAGAAAATGTTTTATTATTCTTGGAATCATTAAATTATGTAATCATAGAATTAAAAGATATAATTTCTCTGTTCAAGTGAAACAAATTAAATACTGTTTTTTGAGTAACTAATTAAATATATAAATGTGAGTAAATAAATACACATCTTTCTATATAAAACTATACATTTTTCTGTTTTTGTATGTGCTGATGGTTCACAACTGTGATCCTAGATTTTCAGGAGGCTGACAACCGAGGATCATGGTTTGAAGTCAGCCTAGGCAGGAAAGTCCTCAAAGCTCTTTTCTCCAATTAACCAGAAAAAAACATACTTTTGTTTTACATATCATATCAATTCATGTGTGACTGATAACACTGCTTCCTTTTAGGAGATGATTTAGGTTTTGTGTTGCTGTGATGACAAACTGAAACTTCAGAATTACAAAGGAGGAGACAACGGTGCTCAATGGGAAATGTACTCATTGCCTTGCTCATATGGCTGTGGCCCCTCTGAACAGTATTTTTACAATAAAAAACATATAAAAAAGAAATTGTGATATTTTTCAGTATAATATAAATGCCTAAACATGCCATTTGAGAAATTAAAAATTAGACATTAGAATTTGAAATTAAAAATAAAAAGGCTTTTTTCAAGTTATCTTTCCTGGTCTCTTGCCTTTAAACAGAATATTGCAGCAATTCAAAATACCTTGTTATTTTTCCCACTCTATGTCTTTTCTTGATGGAGAGGTTTATTCCACCCCAGGCTTTTCCAAACCCCACTGCTAAATCTTTTCCCTTTACTCTCAGCTCCATGAACATAAGATATCCCTATGCATTGTCCTTAGTTCTGTTAATTTGTTAAAGATGAATGTTCATGAAGATGCTAGGCAGCCCTAGAAAGCATATCATGAAAGGACAGGGACCTGCTGAGAAGTTCTAAGAAGCAATGGCGACATTCTGAACAATTTGGTCATCAGCATCCACCTGAATATGGATTCATTTATGAAAATAAAGTAGAAGCTCAAAACCATACTAGTATTTTTATATCAAGCCTTTAAGTGGTAAACGCCAAATCCAAATGAGTAAGTTTGTAAGTAAAAGAGGTGAAATGGGTTGAGAGTTGTTGTGCAGTGGGATTTTGGCTTCATCTGGACATGCAGAAGTTCCCTTCCATTGTGATACTTTCAAAACAGAAGAGTCAGTGACACAATATAGTACATGTGTAATTGAGATGAATCAATGTTCAAGCTCTGCCCTAAGGGACAGTCATATAGCTCTTTCCCTGTTAAAGTAGGACTGGTTCAACGTTATAAGCACAGCATTATGAGCTTGCAGGATTGTCCAAGAATTTTAGGGATGATGCAAACTGAAAGGAAGCTTTTCCCCAGCAGTACCCACAAGCCTGGATGGGCCTTGTGTCAGCTTTGTGTCTTGATTATGTTCTGTTACTATTGAGCCTTGGTTTTTGTTTGCTTGGCTGTGCTGTAGCGAGCTTTCCTGGGGCATAGCCAAATAGTCTTCAAAGGAGGTCTCCACCAGGTCCTTAAAGGTAGGTAGAGAGTATTTTTCATGGTGCACACATGAAGTTTCCCTTTGAAGTCTCCCTTGCTTGGTCCAGAATAGTTACCTGTTCACCCTTCTTTTCCATTAGATTAGAGTATTTTACTTCTTCCTTAGGAGTTTGCTTTCTGGGATAAGCTTTGAGGCAATATTTTTAAGGGATTTTTTTTTTTTAGTCTTCATGGTTCCCTGGACTTCAACGGTGGTTCTTACCTAACTCCGTTTTCTCACTTGCTCATTTGTCTATTTTTCTCTTAGTCCAGGTTCCCTGACTGCTACTTCCTTTTATGTAGAATGATGCAGAACGATCATTCTAGTTTTCCTATTATATTAACAATTAAAATAATAAGAAAAGTTTTTGAATATCTAATAATAGGCATTTCTAAGAACAATATACCATGACAAAAGTGATCACAAAGGAGAGTAAGATTATACAGTTGTTTTAGTAGCCAGATTAGTGATCATGTCAATAGGGAAGACAATCACATCTTTTGCACATTGACATATCATGAATACCACTAATCGTTATGTTATGGTCATAATATGAAGAGACAATCACTTTTTCTCTACATAGAAGTACAACTACAATAGAAGATGACCCCTTTGAAACTGGGTACCGATGGCTCACTCCTGTAATCCTACATGTTCAGGAGGCTGAGAACCAAAGATCATGGTCTGAAGCCAGTCCAGGCAGGAAAGTCTTCAAGACTCTTATCTCCAATTAACCTAAAAAAAATCATACTTTTGCTTTATGTGTCAGTATAATTTAAGACTAACATATCCAACTCTTAATATGCTAACTTCATTACAGTTAAACTTTATATATATATATATATATATATATATATATATATATTTTCTTCAAGGGCTATCAATACAGTTTTAATAAGAAGATATTATCATAAACTTAGGTTTGATAACTCCATGTGTGGCTGGCTGGGGTTTGTCCAGATAGTAATTAAGGCTCTTAGCTTGGAAAGCTAGAAGAGTTTTCCACCATTCTTAATAGTTATATTGTTTGAACCAGTGTTTGTGCCTATAGATAGTAATTCTCATGTGAAATTTTAAACTCTAGCCTTCCTTTTATGTAGTACTAGGTCACTGAGCTTGAATATAGACTTATAATGCCTTGTGTTACAGTATCTTATGGCCTAAATCTCTCTCAGAAAAGCTGCAAAACTCAAGAAATGGGAAATGGCAATTATTAGTTGGCAATGACATACATTTTCTTTTACAGAACTTTGAATTCTGCCTTTGAAGCAGATCTACAATCATGCAGGGCAACGAGTCTTGCACAGCTGTGGTTTAACCTCAAGTACTTTTGTCACATTTTGTGGGTTTTTTTCCCCCTTGAAATGTATTCCAATTTTGATGTTTAGGAGATTGCAGCTTTGAAAATTTTTGTGGACTTTCTGCAAGCATTTTGTTTTGCTAATGAACTAAAATTGACTCTGTAATGGAATGATGATATTATTTGACTAAACACCAAGTGAAATTGTTCACTGGTGAATTTCTTCACATCCCTGAGTTTGACTGCTTTATTTTAGTTGTAAAATCACATTGTATAACGTCTCTAAATTGCATAATTTTGAAAGAAAATAATTAGATGAAATGGATAGGGAGACATGGTATCTGCAGATTTGGTTTTCAATCTGGACTTTCATAGGGTGTTGAACAAATCTCCTCATTTTTTGGGACTAAATTTTTCACCTAGAGACTTAGTGGGAAGGGTTATTTAAGGTCTCTTCTGGCGTTTCCATCTCTGTGAATATGAATCTCACCAAATTGATTTTTCATAGTCAGTGAAAAAAATCTGAACAAAGCTGAACTGTGAAATATTTGACAAGCATTAACAGGATTGAACATGTTTTAGACATTCAGTGTTCTGCAGGAGAAAAGAACAGTTAAGAACTATCCCCACCACCCCCCTACATAACTTGTATTTCTTTAAATTTAAAACACTATGCAATTGCCAGTTACTCTAAGCTGGTTTTGTGCTTCATGTGGTACGGATGGATAGAGAATGTGCCAACCTATAATTTCACAGGGCATGTTGTACTTTATAAACTCAGTAATGCACAGTGGGTTGGGCTGGAGATGGATCCATTTTAGATGGCTTATCGTCCAGACTATACTAGATTTATCCTTGATACAGGGTCATGAATCTTACTGTGATTTCTTTCCCCCTTGGGAATAGGAAAAAAGCCTGTCATAAAAGCAAAACTGCCTGCAGTACTAGAGCATCTGCTTTATTAAATTTGCCCCAGAGAGGTTCATTATTTAGCTCTGAAATATAAGATCTTATTATAAATGGCAGATAGGAACCTGTAATCTTTTCAATTGCAATACGTGTACTTTACTGATTCCTTACTGAATTCAAATCTGTCAATTGACTCACATGCAAAAATTCACTGCAGAGAATGGTCACGTATCTATTATTAATCAGGATTTCTCCAAGAAGCAAAAGAAAAGATTTTCTCTTTTTCAGAGCCTAAACTGTCTTAAAAATATCAGCGAGAAAAATTTCAGAAGCAGATAAAACAGAGTTTACTGGAAAATATTACCTTTAGTTTTACTTTGGGGAAAAAAACAGTTTATGCACATGTATTTTGAAGTGAAAAGGTATAAATAAAAATGCAGTTGTAGCATAGACAATTTGAATTAATATACTATTATTTATCTGTCTCCACATTTCCTAGCTAGCTTGTAGCCATTTATATTAATAATTTTTTGCCAAGAAACCTGTTAGAATAGTTGATTGAGCTTAACCACTTTTTTAAATAAAAAAGACAAAATTCAGTTTTTTTCTTAAGTTCACAATAAGTGTTCAATTATCTTGTTTAAAAAAGGTATCATTTTCTAATAAGCTTCCATTTCTAAGTAAAGTAATTTTATATTTGCCACTCACAGTATTTTTTGTAATAATGATTGAAACACTAAATAATTCAGTCTAATGTAAATAGGGCAAAATAAAACTTTTGCTATAATTCAGAAAAGTCAAGCAGTCCAAGGGTTATGGTACGGAAAGTTTAGCTTATCCAAAGCCATAGAAGAAAAAAAAAGCAGAGTTGGAAAATAAGATTCTGGGGTTTTAAACCTACTAATGCAAAATTTGGGACACTAACGGTAGGCAGGAAATATTGATCGTGGTGCATTAGAAGAAAAGGGGAAACTTTGGAGCATCTGCAGCCTATCTTAACTCTTTTCTTTGTCTTGGTTGGTTTATCTGAAAACCAAGAATAATGCAGAAAAGACAATGAAGACAATTGTAGACAAGCAAGGAAAAACAGTTTGCTTGGAACCATATATATTTGAAAATTATTTTTAAATGAAAGAGCCATTTTTTTTCCTGTGGAAGCTTAACTGAAATTTAGGAGTTAATGTAATAACACCCTAAAAACAGTGAGGAATAAGGATGTTATTTTGGATGATCAGTCTTAATGTTAAGAATAAATTTTATTTATAGTATGAATCAGAATACAGCTCATTCTATCAAATCAATTTTTTCTAGAAAGTTTATAAAAGACAATCTACTTTAAAATCTTATAAAAAGAGGTAATTATGTGTCAGTAGAAATGGAAGCAACAATACAAAATCATCAAGGTTTATATATATAATTAAAATCTTTTCAACATTAGTCACTTTTATTTTTAAACTGACATAAAAAAATAAAAGTACGGGTATTTTTATTTTTTTTTGTATTTTGGTGATTATGTTAATCACAACTGTTCTCCTAAACAGTAAAACTATAAATTGTATTATAACTGCATGGCCAGACTGCTAAACAGGCTTATGGAATTCTGGCTGGTAGGTGTAAACTGATTCACACACTGGTACAATTCCAAGCTTCAAACACAGGTGAGTTCAAGTACATGAACCTGGGGTCTTTTGCTTTCATGTTTTAGGACCTACATGTGTTAATATGATACAGACAATGATAAATTCCATTTTGATTCATTAGGTGTATGAATGCTATTTTACTGCAGGTAGTGAAAGGAATTTTAAACTCCTGTGCTAGTCTAAATATGAGTGTCCTTGGCTTTTCACTAGATTTTGAAAAATCAGAAGCTCAGAGACCCTTAATTGCCCCTTATTCCCTTAACATGAGTGCCTTAGTTTTTATTTCCCTGCTTATTTGAAACTTCTGGACTTTTACATTCTAAGAGTCTGGGAGGGATGACATTCAACCAATGTGGCAACTATTAGCTAGATTTTAGAAAAACCATTAACAGCAGTTAAAATAAAATATGGCTGAGAGACTCATAGCCCTCAAAGTGTGGCCTCTGGGCCTACTCCACACTCCAGAATTTGTTAGAGATTCCTGTGGAAGCAGGAACTCTAGGAGTGTACTCAGCAATCTGTTTATAAGCCTCCGGGTTATTTTGTTGTATGCTATGGATGTAGAAGAGATTCTAAAGAATGGGCTTCTTGTCTTTTATTTGTCACTTCTTAGTCTTTAGGTCTTGGTACATTTGTTGAACTTTTCTGAGGCTCTGATTCCTGCATCCATAAAACGAGTGATCAACAACAGTGACCCTTCCAGCATAACAGTCTGTGAGTCTAGGATTATAATTACTTGGTGAAAGAGAATTCATTAGGGAAAAGCAAGGCCTAGACATCTGGCTGCAGTGATAAATCTGATATTGCTCAGTTACTTGCTACTTCCACATGCTTAATGTACAGTGATCCTTCTCAATCCTCATTAGCTCTGGATCTTCCTTGTAGCAGCTACTGTACAATAAAATGAGCCAGCTAAATAACTCAAGACCAATTCAATTGTAAGTAAGTAGAATAGATTATAAGGGTCATATTTTAATTGTTAAGGATGACACAAAACACCAAGGATCACATGAAATGCATTTTAAAAATGCACAGCTTTCATTGGAAGTCCCTCCTCTCAAATTCATCAGAAATCAAATGCTCAGAAAGTACATTACTTAAGTCTGAATGTGCTAATAGGATGCTACAACTTCTATTTTTTTACATTTGGCAATTTATTTAAAGTGTAAATATTCTTTTTCATAAGGACCTGCTAATATACATGGTTAGTGATATAATGGAAATTAGTTAGCTCAAAGAGCTAAAGGGAAAATCTTTCACTTCTGAATTTTCTACACTAAGAAAAGCAACTTTCAAATAGTAACATGTTTTTCAATTTACACAGAGGTGTGTGTTACTTAAAAGCTCTGGCTTCCACTGGAAAAAATACAATATGTATATATTTATAAATGTTGGATGTGAAAATGAGCATTTGGTTCATATACACTGGTTTGAAGGTCTGCTGTAGTGACAGGCTATGAACCCTGGGTACTGAGAGATATAGGTGTCAGCATTTGTGGATTTTGGTTGTTAATGATGTAGACAAAAGTAACCTCTGTGACACAATTATTGCACTATTAGGAGTCATTTTTGTACCTATAAGGCACACGAACTTTTTATAGGACACAGCAGTGATAAATCTGCTTTGAGTAATCTGATAGAAGATTTCTTATGTTAAAAAGAAAAAGAATTTGCTACACACATGTGGTGCAGGTTTGTTTCAACTTTTCCTTGTCTTGGTCTGTCTCACCATGTTGTTCAATGGAGTTGAATATAATATAAAGACTTGGTTGCTTTGTTTGAAAGCCTCTAAGTATGTATATGCTTGCTTCTTTATACAATAGAATCCTAGTAATTTTAAGCTTGCTCTTAATACTGTGGAACCAATATGAATGCAATTTTTATTATCTTATTGTTTATATTTTTGTTGTATAGGAATCAGATGTTTTTTTTTTTGTTTTTGTTTTGTTTTTGTTTTTAAGAATCTTGTCAGTGAGGTCTCGGAACAGCAGTATGCAAAATCACGTAAGAACAATTCCAAATGAAGATGTGTCTTTTCTGCGTTTTGTGGAAAGTCATTGTGTCCTCTCACTTGGAAAACAAGTAGTCCAACTTCTTTTATTTTTGCTTCAGGTGGACATTGGATTTCTTTTCACATCAAAACCTGTGAAAAATTGAAAATGAAGACAGTAAGTGGCAAGGTTTTCTTTTGGAGTGGCAATGTCATTTGTCCAGAAGGGGGAGCTCTCAGTCCGTATGCAACACAACAAAACAAGACAGGTCCGGGTGGGTATATCTTATCTGCTGCTGGGAAATTGTCTGACAGGAAAATATCAACACAAACCATGCGATTTGCCGCTGGAGCACGCTGGACCTCATCTGCTTAAAAAGATGCACGGATATAGTCATCACAGTTCATAATTTAATAAACTGCTAAAAAAACCCCACACATTTTCATTTTAGCGACTTTGGTCTCACAACTAAATTCACATTGCTACAAAGACATTTGAATTTTGCACTAATATGTCATGAGCACGGCACCCATTGCAAATTAATGAGTCTCTGAATAGCACTGTGCATTTGTCATTTGAATTTATGCTAATGCAATGAGGTCTCCTGGTGATGCTGATAGTCCATAGCAGCTGCTCGAACCAGAGAATTTGCTGGCACTTCCCTTCCTTCTTGCCATCTCCTCTCTTGGCTTTTCTGGCCTGTCACTTAGGCAGAAATCCTATAGCCGGTTATTGATAGGGCTGCTAATTATCTTTGACTCGACACTATTGGCCTGACCCCCAACACAGAGCAGAAGTAATGGATCAGTGTTGAGAGAATTATGTATATCACACGATGACAGCCTCAGACCAGGAGGTCAGAACGAGTTCATTGAAAACCAATGGTATTTGTAAAAGATGTTGATATGGAAATTGGCAATATTTTTCAGTGATAGAGTATAATTTATATCAATAAGTCAATCTAAGAAAGTGATGGTACTTTTTACAGACATAACGAGCAGCATTTTTATGCGCGTGCAAAAATAGAAAGCTTTTTCTTTTTCTATTCACAATGTGATCTAAGAAAATGGTCATGATGATATTTGTGAGTTATCAGAGTATCTGTACCTCTGTTATGGCTGTACAAATTTCTGTCGGTCAAAAGGATGTGGTGACACTTGAATCTAGTGTTGGGATTGTTGAATACTATGTGGAAAAGAATGCACAAATAACCACTTTTTCTAATGGAACATATTCAGTGACAATAGATGCTCAGCACTGTATGTTTTTCTCTAACATAACTGTAAAATTAAATTTCTATCTTAGGTTAGTACTTCCATTTGACCTGCTTCAAGAACTAAGAATGAAAGTATGTAGAGTTTATTCTAATAGATTCAGGAAATGTAGTTTGGTGCTTAGAAATGTCACAGAAAAGCATAGTCCAAATATTAAAGTGAAAAACAAAAGTATATGTGTAGATTGCATACCTTGCAGAAATTGTTTCTGATTTTAAAGATGGTCTTACCCCCTACCAAAGTAAAAATAAAAAGCAAACAAATACATAATTTGGTTAAAACATAGTGTTATTAACATTCATTTTTAAAATTGTAAATGAAGCAAATAAGCATCCACAAATCCAGGACTATCTGGAAGGGAAAGAGTATTTCATGGTTGTCCCTTAAGTGGTGTCAGGAAGTGTAGTGTCCAAGGAGAAGTGGCCTCTTAATCTCCAGTCGTTTCCAGGAGCACAAGGACTGCTTTCTAAATAATGAAACCTACAATGGGGAAAATATTTTTTTTTCTTCCTACTTCACAACCTAGTAAGCTGTTTGCTCAAGTGTATAAACCCCAGAAGAGATAAGCATTACAAGGTCTTCACCTATTGGCACTCACTTCCAGGTTAAAAGGGCTGCTGTGGAGAAAGAAACTTAACAGACAAGGAAGCTAAGAGATTCTATACCGCAGCTCCTCTGTGGTTTTTTTTTTTTTTTTTCCCATCAAGGAGAGGGGAGACGTTTTCACTCTTCTTGGAAAAACTTTGAAATGTAAACTGTTTCGATTGATGGCTCCTTCTGGCCCTGGCAACTCTTTTTGGTAGCTGGTGCTCTTTCTGTAATACTTGTTAAAAACGTCTCGGTAGCAAAGATGTTGTTTTTTATGTGATTTTTTTTTTTTTTTTTGAAATCGGCGCATGTGTGAGTGCAGACAGGCTCTCATCTTGTGCGGTGGAGAGACTGGCAGGTGAACACCTACTCCTGTTGCCCTTATTCATTTGCAGTACTTTATAAGATTAGTCTCTTGGAAAGCTGTTTTCAGTCGGAACTGTCAATCGTCTTCCAATGTGGTCCTTCTCTGGCTGGGAATGACTTCTCAGAACTTGTGAAGATGCTGTGGGCCAGAAAGACCCTTCCCTAGTCTGGGCTGTTTCCCTCTGTACCAGACCACCTGCTCTGATGTCTCCAGAGACAGGCTGCCTGGGACAGCTAGGTACAGAGTAAAGCTCTTGAATGTTTAGAACAATCTTTAAATGACACAACCATCCCTCTTTCCTTCCCCAGCTCCCTGCTACCCTCCCCACACACACACTAAATTACAATCATTTTGTAATAGAAATCCCAATGTTTAATCAGTCATCCGTGAACCGACTGTGTGTCTTATGTGATTTTTAGCATTCTTATAAGTGTCTTAAAGTACATCCCTGTGGCAAAAATTCAGGTGGTCAAATTGATCAGCCTGCTTACAGCAATTGATTTAGATAGTGAAATTGGTTAAACTACATAAACTGGTGTGATAAATACCCATATAAATGTTGATTGCTTCTATTGATCTGATGGACTTAACAGTAGTAAATCATTTTGTTTTTCTTTCCTAAGAAGCGGTTCATGAGTTACATATTCCTGTTTGTTGGAACCTAGTTTTCTTTTTTTTTTTTTTCTGTGCAAGCTAGATGCAGTCTACTGTTCTTCTTGGGCTAGCTGCTGCTGAATTTGGCCCAAGGGTGGACACCTTTGGAGGCTTCACAAACAGGAATGCCTGTGGTGACTTTTCCACCAGGGCTACCTCTTCCCCAAGTGCAACAGCCCTCCCTACTCTGAGTTCTCTACTACCCCATCTCTCTGCTGACCAGAAGCACATTCAGCAGCAGTCAAGCTGCAAATCAATACGGCTTTGACAAGTCAAGGGTCAAGTTGAGGGCTGATGAAGTGTGTAATCTCACAGGTGAGCAGCAAGTCATGCTGGCTGTAGTCCTCAGCCATGTAGCTGCTCAAGTCCTCTTCCCCTTCATTCCTGCACAACCACACATAGACACACATGCACCTGCACACTTACACACATGAGTGCACACACAAACATAGTCACACATGCACACATATGAGCACAGATGTACACAGTCTCTGATTATGGATATTCCCTCATATAAATGCATGTATACGTATTAAGAATGTGTATTTATGAATTATGTGCATATGTTTATATATGCATGGATGTGAATAAATATGTATGTGTGCATATACAAAATTAGACCGAAATTATCATACCGTATTATTTTGGGTTTTTAAAATCACAGGTCAAGAAGAAACACTTGTGTGATGTTATCAAAGATTATTCTCCACATAGATTTACATTACTGAAATATAGGTAAATTTAAGCCCCTTTAACCATATATAATTAAATTTAATTTCCTTCTTATAGTCCTAAAATGTCAGCTAATAACTGGTTCTCTTTCATGCTTGCAGGCAAGCCCCTAAATCTGGGGTGCATTACAATGCTTTTGCAATCTATGCTGGCCATGGGTCAGGGGTCTTACCTTCAGTATGCTTACAATTGGTAGGAAAATAATATTAGAAACAACATGAAAATCTAAGATAATCAGAAATAAATATAAAAAATTCAAACAATATAAAAATTATGTTTCATATTGAAGTAAAAAATATTAGGTAACATTTACCTTTTAGAAACAGGCTCTTGGCTAGTTACATAGTCTTTATCTTCCATACTATGAGAAAGACTCCAATCAGAATCTAAATAAAAAAGTAGTCTAGAAGTTCAGTTCTTAGCTAGCTTATCTTTCCCACATACTCTTTTCCTTCTTGTCAATGCTGCATAAAAACCTTGTCTCTATTGCCAGTATCAAGTAGAAAATAAACCCTGTAGCCTTTGTGTAGACTCAAGTGCTGTCCTGGCATGACTAGCCTTGAAAAAAATAGTTTTCAGTAAATTCCTATCTTTATGGAGTATTCTTTCCTTACTACAATGGGCTAAAGTTTCCTGAAAAGAACTATGGCAATTCACTCTAAAAGAGACCTTACTACTCTCATTTGTGTAAGTTTGTAAATAATTATCTAATATCTAAGATTTTTTTCCTAAATTAAAACTTCTATATTTTTAATGCTTCAAAAGGAAAGTATTCGTAAACTTCCAATTTTGAATGATTTGAATTCCTGGAGTCAATAGATAGCGAACAACATTTCTAAAAGTATATAAACCAAAATACAGTTTTGGATTTATGTTAGGATTTGAAAAAAAATAGACAATGGGAAAACAGAGAAAGAGGAGAGAGCAAAAGAAAGAGAAGGGAAGAGTGAGAGAGAAAATAAAAACAATGTGTAAGCAGTGGCCATGGAGGGCAGGGGAAATAAAGTTCTGCGTCAACTTTAGTCAACTCCTTGGTACTAGATCACTTACCTTCCTGATGTAGAAACAGGGCTGTAAAACTGAAAAGATTCTGGAACTCGAAAAGCACAGAATGACTATGTACCATTCCAATGACATATTCTGTATGAAAGAGAGAGTCAAAGGTATTTTAAAATCTTTACACTTCAAAGTGCATTGGCAAGCCAGGTGCCAGTGGCTTCTGCTCATATTCCTAGCTACTTAGGAGAGTGAGACCAGAAGATCCAGATGCCAGCCCAGGCAGAAAAGTCTACAAGACAGTATCTTGTATAAGTTCAGTGTGGTGGTTTGTATCAGTCTTCCTAGCTATGTTGAAGCAAAAGTTTGGGCAAGGTAAGTGAGACTGTTTCTCAGAAATCACCAAGCAAAAGGGTTGAAGGTGTGGCTCAAACTGAGCATCAGTATAGTAAGTGGGAAACCCTGAGTTGGAATATCAATACAACCACTAAGGAAAGAAAACTACGCTGACAAGAAAAGAATTTTCTCTTCCCACATAGTTTTATTAGCATCAATCAGTTGTATGCAGGTATTTCATTGGACATGACTGTATATGCATATACAATGTACCTACATCAGATCCAACTCCTTTGTCACCCTCCCTCAGCCTTCCTCCTGGCTTCCTAAACCAGTCTCAGCAAACTAATCAATCCATTCTCACATGTGTAGATGAAGTATTTTTACTCCCTTCACTCTCCTTCACCTACTCAGCCTTCTGACCTCGCTCTAGTGCCCATACCCAAAAAGAGGACCATTTTACATTTATTTCATCCTTTTATCGAAAGCCCATGTTAATTATACAAAAGGGTTTCCAGTGAGATGTTTCACAGGTACATATATTGTAGTATAATTAGATAAGAGAGAAACTATTGAAGTTAGGAAATTAGAGACAATATTCTAACATTGATTTAAGGTCACTTGAGAAAGCTTCTATTCTTTTTAAGCTTAAAAATGATTTTTTTCTAAATTGACAGACAAAATTGATGCATTTATTATGTAAGCATGATGCTGACAGACATTATATATTATGAGTCGCTTAAATCTAGCTGGTTGGGAAATGTATTCTTTCACTTTTGTGCTGACAGCATTTAACATCTAGTCTGTGTTTCTTAAGAATACAATACAACCTCATTAACCGGTTACCACATTGCATAGGAGATCTGTTGGATTGTTCCTCTGATCGTGTTTTTTTTTTCTTTTTTTAACTTCCATCTCCTCAAATTATCTCATCATTCTACTCTCTGTTTTTTCTGAGATCCTTGTTCTTGGATTTCACATAGGTGTGAAATCACATGGTGCTTGTCTCTTTGTATTGGAATGTTTCATGGTGTGCTCCGCATTCTTCCACAGATGTCAACACTTCCTTCATTTTTATTGCTGAATAGTATCCCTTCATGTGTATTTGTTACCCTTCCTTTAGCCATGTATGATTTGTTGCATACTCAGCTTGCTTCCATATCTTGGCTACTGTGAACATGACTGCCACAACATGGGTATGCATGCCTCTCTTCAATATGACATTCATTTTCTTTTCATATAAACACAATTGTTTTTCAAAGGTAGGCACAGAAGCTACATAGGAAATCAGTTCCTGTAGATGACTAAATTGTTTGGCTAGTGATTAGCAAACTTCAGATTGATAACCCTGCAAAGTACAGAGCACACATTCTACCTTTTCAGGATCCCTCTAAGGCCTATTAAGGGTATACACGCACAGTACTATAGGCAGAAATTGCTTTCCAAGTGGTCTAGTTAGCTAACATACTGTGATTGGCTTAGTATGACTTGATAGTGAAAATAACAAAAACAGTATCAAAAAGATGTCTACATCTCTGCATCTTTTAAAAAATACAGCCTTCAGAAATGTTATTTGGCACTATGAAAATAGATTCCACAGTAGATTCTCCCCTTCCTCCTCCCACTCCCCAATTTACATTAACTAATTAAGAAAGACTGTAACTTGAAGGGAATGATTAACTCATTAACTTAATCATTGTCATACTTGTGAATATGGACTTGTATCAGAGCTAAGAGGTTAATGAATTCAAATATGTTGTCAAAACTGCCTATGGTTTTCAAAGAGGAAGACATTATGTTCTATAGCTTATGTGCTTAGGAAGCAGCACTCTGCCATGATAAAGTTTGAATCTATGTTAAGCTCTTGAAACTACACAATGAATGATGAGTTGGAAGCAAACATGAATTTCTCTTTATCACAGTTACCATTTTCAAAGTTACTGCCATCAATATTACAATGATATTCACCTATATATAGGTGATATATATGATATATATATATATCATATATATAAATCATGGTGGCTGGAAACTTAGTTGCTTGAACACAGGCTGTTGACAGAGATTTCTCTAGAAGTCAATTGTTGGGCCTCTTTCCTTCTAACTATGATTGTTTTCTAGCAATGTTTATCTGTTTGCTGGAAGTTAAAAATGAGAATATGTCTCTAACCAAGCTCTCTATGGATGTATTACCTGCCTTCTTACCCAAAATGGCTACTTCTCTTATAACCGAGGTAGATTCAGTCAATAAACGATAAAAATAAGAGCTGAGCATGGTGACTTTTCCTGTAACCCCAGCTACTCAGGTGGCAGAGATCAGATAGTTCAAGACATCCTTGACAAAAAGTGAGACCCTATCTCAACAAATAAGCCAGGCAGTGGTTTTGGGCTCCTATAATTCTAGCAACATGAGAGGTATAGATAGGAAGATTATGGTCTGAGACTAGCCCTGGACTCACCAAAAAAAAAGAAAAAGTGAGAGTCTCTTTGAAATATAACTACAAAAAACAAAAAACTGGGACATGGCTTAATGAAAAAAAAAAAAACCATTTAGCAAGTAAGCCTCTGAGTTTAGACCCCAATACTGTCAAAATGTAATAACAAAAAATGTATTTAGTTATGAATTGCAATTAAAGTAAAGCACAAGATATGGAGAGTTCTTATGATGGGAGCTGGTTTAGATCAGGAAGTTTCTATAGGGAAGCAGCAAATACTAGCAGTTACACTGGAGTGGTAACAATGAGCAGAGGTAGCCCAATGAAAGATTGAGAGGATACAATTCTAGACACAGCATATGCCAAGGTCCTGAGTAAAGCTTGCCTGTCTGAAGAAACTGAAAGAAGACACACATGCCTGCAAGCACAGGAAGAGGGAGGGTGGATGATGTCAGCTGAGACTTTAGAAGAAAACAGACGACCCTGCAGAGATTCTGATGGCCTTAGAAGTTAGAAACTGTAATATCTGCAATTGTGAAAATAGAACAATGAAACTTGTGGAAATTGTTTTGGGCAAGGGACAATAGGGCAAGGAGAGTGACGGAGATCAAGAGAGAGAAACACACAGGAGAGACAGCGGCAGAGACAGAGACAGAAATAATGAGGAAGAGAGAATTTAAGAGTATTTATCCCCTTTCTTCCCTTTCCCTTATGTTTTCCAAATCTAAAAGAAATGAATGTTTAGATAGCAACTACTCTCTTTTCTATGCCTTTGATTGCTGGGTTTGGTTGTCCTCTGAGCCTGAGTCAAAACTAAGGAGTCTTGGTTTGTCTTTGAAATGCAAAGTGACTCAGATCTGAGGTTCCCCAATCCAAAGCAGAACAAAACACTTCCTTTACCCTGTCATTCCCCCTTCTACGGTTTTATTTATCACAACGATTTCATCCAGTCAACTATGCTAGGCATGTGGACTTTGGATAGTTTTCTTATTTTCTCTTCTTCTTTATCTTCTCAACCTCCTTAGGATCTTCTATGACCTCTTCAGTAACTTAGTTTGAGTAAGAATCAAGTTCCGGTGACAAAGCTGTCTTCTACAACAATGATACCTCTCATATACCTTCCACCTAGGTCCCACCTACCTCCCATCTTCTCCTCACCTTCCTGTTGTTTTTTCTCTTTCACCATTCATCTATAGCACAAGTTAACCTCTCATATATGCCTTACAAGATTCTGCCTTTCCAAATTCTTTTCCCCTTCATTTTTAGTCTTCTGCCTACCTTCAGATTGTTCCTTGTAACTCAGAGCCAATTACTTTTCTTTAAAAAAAATTTTTTTTATTGTAAACATTGTGTACAGAGGAGTTACAGTTACATGAGCAAGGTAATGAGTACATTTCCTATCGAGCATTGTTACCTCCTCCTTTGTTTATCCCTTACCATCCCTTCCCTCCCCACCTCCCCAACTGCCCCCTCCCCTCCAAGTTGTCAAGTTCATTTTCTACATAGTGTCTTGTGCGTTTCACTTATATACCTGGTCACTAGCTCAGGTCCCACCCTCTGAGGGTGGGGTTTTTCTTTCATTCGGTTGTGCTTGTGTCATGTGACAAGCACAGAGGATTTTATTATATGGCCTCTACTGGGTCACTTTTTGTGGATCTTACGCGCCTATGGAATAGTGGTTACCTTCTCTGAACCCAGTCCCATGAGTTATTACCTAAAATCTTTTTTTTTTTTTGACTACTCTAAGTTTTGGACATTTCTAGATAATGAAATTTTTAAATAGCGCTAGTGAGTGGTTTAGTTTCCTTTCATCAAAATACGGCTTTTCTGTAACTTCCATCTGTTATTTGTTTTAATTCTTCTCTACAAGTCTAGTCAGAGAATTGATTTTATTTGATGGAAAGTCACTCCAAATAGTACTGTATATTAAAGATGGTTATTTCATAGAACAAACCATAACATTCCTCCTAGAATTCTAGCATGTCTGAAATAAAAATTAGGATTTCTATGATTAGATAAAAATTAAGTTATTCTAAATGTTTAACCACACTTTTTCTTTGGGGGGAGAATTTGTTTTTCTTAAGTAAAGCAAGTACAGTGGACATTCTGAGTATGAAAAGATAGGCCCCAGAATCTGGGCTGGTAGATAAGTCCACTACAGGAAAAATGGTTTGTAAAACACGTTTCCTTGGGGGGGGGAGGAAGAAGGAAGGGGGGAGAGAGAGAGAGAAAAGGAGAGGGGGCGAGGGAGGGAGGGAGGGAGAGATGGAGAGAGAGAATGAGGGAGAGAGAGAGAGAAGGGGGAGGGGTGTAATAAAGAGATGACGGGGACCATCTAGGAGCTAGTTGGTCAGGAGTGGGGAGGTAAAGTGAGATGGCCAGAGATCAAGGCCTGAAGCAAACACAGCTGCTGTAAGGATCTCTAGATGCTAACAGTACTCAAATGTGAAGGATGTCTAAAATACATTTTCATGGCTTGGTTTGCATAATGCTGCTCTCTGCTCCTCATCTTTAGATATCTGACACTTATCCATTAGGTAAGATTTGTTTGACACATTGCCTAGTAGTGCCTTTTTATTGTGGTGCTTGGGTAGAACTAATAGAAATTAGGGTTGCATTTCACAAATGAGTTAACTGAGTGACATGGGAACAATACTGGTAGACATTTGGGCATGGGATGAACACTGATATTTTACACAGTATTTCACAAGATGAGACCTTTTAAAAACGTAACTTTAAATGTAAAGAATATGGACCCCCAAAAGTTAAAAGAGTTTAGGATACCTGAGCTATTAAAATAGGGCTAAGCAGCAGGATACCAATGGTCCATGCCTGTATTCTTAGCTACTCAGGAGGCTAAGATCTGAGGATCAGAGTTCAAAGCCAGCCTGGAAGAAAAGTATGTGAGTCTTTTATCTCCAATTAACCACCAGAAGTGAAGTTGCGGCTCGTGGTAGAGTGCCAATCTCAAATGAGAGATCTAAGAGACAGTACCCAGGCTCTGAGCTCAAGTGGCAGTACTGATATAAAAACAAAACAAAAACCAGGGTCATGTTTCAAAAGCCTGGAAGCTGATGTTTGCAGTCAACTAACCAAATATATGTCTGGCCATATTATACTGAGAAGTGCAGGGACTATCTTAATTCCTTCACTGTTAATATTTCCTTTATTCTTTGAACAGAAACACTGCCTTTATTATGTTAATACGACTCTTAAAAATCTAGTCTTTAAAATCGAATAGAACTCTCTGTATTTTTTTCCCTTAAGACAAAACAAGAGTCTACAATTGTCTCCTTTATTTTGACTTCAATGGTTTTCCCTGTTCACGGCCCTGATTCCTGCACAGTTGAAAATTATTTGCCTGAACTGCAAGCTCCATGACTAGTATTCTTACTAAAGAAGTCCTGTAATATAGGGAAACACACCACACTGGGAGTTACAAGATGCTGCCTCCAACATTAGCCCTGCTAGTCATAACTCTATATATGCTTTGAATGTCACATGTGCTGAGTCAGAATTGTGTTATCTATAAAATTACAATAAAAATAGAACTTCTGTACATGATTTTACAGAATTTGGGTGATTATAACCAGGGGGATTGCCATGATACAAAAAAATACCTGTTAAGTGCCAATACTCCATACAAATATGAAATAGTATAATTAATTATCCAGTAAGTTAAAACATAGGGAATAAAGATTATATTACAAATGCTTTTGAAAACTTGGTTAAAAAATGAGTTGGGAGTAAAGAAGATATACTCTTAAATTTTCAACGAAGTCATTATTTGCCTGTACAACTTTGGTTGCTCTCTTTGATTAATAACTCATTTAAATGACTTCTTTTCTTTTCTTTTTTTCTTTTCTTTCTTTTTTTTCTTTCTTTCTTTCTTTTTTTTGCTCATGGGGACTGAACTTGGCCTGGGCGCTGTCCCTCAGCTCTTCAGCTCAAGGTTAGTGCTCTACCACTTGAGCCACAGCGCCACTTCTGGCTTTTTCTGCTTATGTGGTGCTAAGGAATAGAACCCAGGGCCTCATGCATGCAAGAAAAGCACTCTACCACTGAGCCACCTTCACAGCCCTTAAACGACTTTTTGTATACATTATTTTATATCCTACAATCATATAATTCTTCAGAAAGATTACATTCTTTAATTGATGACTTCACCATACAAATTATTTCATTACCAAAATACTATGTAGAATGGTGGGTGATGTTTTTCTACAGACAAATAACAATTATTAATGTTTTTTAAAAGCCCTCTCGCCCAAAACATTTCAAGTCATTTAATGTATTTTCTAATGATAAACATATGTATAAAATTTATGAATTATTGAAATAATATAATTTTATGCTATGCTTACTGAAGGAATGAGAGACACAGAGAGAAAGAGATATTCTAAAGAGAGAGAAAAAGCACACTAAAGTAAGGGGTAAGAAAGACCTGAGAGGAAAGAGGTCAAGATGGACAAAACAGGAACATAAGCACAGACACTTTTATTCATTATGTTTTAAATAGTGTATATCTCTGGTTTTATCCCCTAATCTTTGACTTTCCTTTTGGAAGCATTCAGGGAAGTTTCTTTTCCCCTAATAGCTATTAATATGTGTGGCCATTTTCTTGCTTCCAATATCTCTTCCTTGCTACACTCCTACAACCTCTGCTTTTTTTCATTACTTCTTTCTCAACCTCCCACCCAGCTAACCCTGATTAGAGCCCAATTTTCTCCCAGTACCCATACTAGGAACATGGGACCCAGAACCTTTTAAAAATCATCCCTGTCTCGATGATGTATGTCCTGCTGATTTTGACCTGGTCAGTTTTTTTTCTCACACTGAAGAGTCTTACCCGGTTGACACTATCTGCTTAGGTAGTACCTCCTGTTTTCTAAGAATCCAAGAATGAAGTGGGATGCATGATATGGAGATCTCCATTGTACACTCAAAATTCTACTTTGGAAACTTGCACAAGTGGACTAATTTATCAGTCAATTAAGCATTATGGGGTGGCAAGTCATAAGGAAGTTTAAGGAAGGGCTAAATGAAGTGAATTTGTAATTGGTTTTATTTAATTTTTATTCCCTACACCTAATCTATTTGAACACCAACCTGAGAAGTACTAGAGAGAATTACAAAATTTAATCTTTATGCTGACCTTGAACTGATTTTTAAAAATTATTTTTATTGTCAAGGTGATATACAGAGGGGTTACACTTACATAAGCAAGGTAATAAGTTCATTTCTTGTCAAACTTGTTGCCCCTTCCCTCATTTTTCTTCTACTTTCCTCCCTGCCAATCCCCCCCCAAGTTGTACAGATCATTTCCAACATATTGTCTTGTGACTATTGCTGTTGCATTGGTTTCCCCCTTGTCCTTTGTCTCACCATTCTGCTGTTTCCCTTCCCTTCCCTAACCATATGGAACCAACCCAGCTGCCCCTCAGTAGATGAAGGGATCCAGAACATCTCTCTCTCTCTCTCTCTCTCTCTCTCTCTCTCTCTCTCACACACACACACACACACACAATGGAATTCTATGCTTCCATCAGAAAGAATGACACTTCCCCATTTGTTAGGAAATGGAAAGACTTGGAAAAAATCATATTAAGTGAAGTAAGTCAGACCCAAAGAAACATAGGTTTCATGGTTTCTCTTATTTGCAATAAATAGTATATGTCTAGGAGAATCTTAGCAGATGAGCAGAATAGCTCAATAGCTATGTACATATGAACATATAAGATGATGCTAAGTGAAATGAACTCCAAGACATGCACACAAGCAGTTTTTATTTGTTGTTGTCATTTTTAATGTACTATGTGATTTCTTGTTCCTTTTGTATGTTCTTCCCCCTATGGTATATCCCCTGTTGTCACTGTATTTGATTTTGGTACCCTGGTATTGTATATTCATTTATCTGGGATAGTTTTTGTCACCTTGTGATTTGGAGTGAATTTCCAATGAAGCTACCAAATCAGAGGGCATTTTCTACTGTATTTGGGCCAACACCCTAGCAAACGCTAATGTGTCTAGGGACTGTACTGACTGCCAAGTTGCTGATATTGAAGTAGATTCGATTGGGAAATAGACCAAGTACTTTGTCTTATGGAATTTTATAGTTATATATACATATATTTGTCTCATCAGAGCATTTTCTAATTAAGTGAGAATTAATGTGCTTGGCCACGTATAGTTAGAATTATTGCATTTAAACCTTGAGCATGGTAAAATATCATTTCTAAAATTGAGTGTTATAATAATATATTATGTGGTGTTTACTGTGCATAAACTTTGCTTTAAGGGCTTACCCTATATTAGTTCAGTGAATCTTGACAACTCTATGAGGTTAATTTTCTTTATTACTCAATTTACATATTGGGATATTAAAACAGAAGGAAAGAGAAGTGATTTGCCTAAATTACATAGAAACTCAAGGTTATGCAAATGTTTTTTACCCTCTAGAAGTATCTGGCTTAACAAAATCTTATGGACTTTGACTTGGGTTGATGTTCTTGGGAGTTTGTGTGGGAAGAGAGGATATATTAGGACAGGAAGCCTGGTGTAGATGCTCTTAAGTCAATAGGTGATTGAGTGATTGTAAGAGAAATTTGGAAGACTTAGTCATGTGTGCCAAGGACAGTGCGGATAGTGCATGAGGGCCAGAAAGTTTATGAGAAAAAGAGTATTTAGCATCTTATGAGGATCAATAGGTAAAGCATTAACTTAAGATGGAAAATGGAATAGCTTGATGAAAGGTAAGAACATCCAACACAGAAACTTGGGTGAGAAGCTAATGCAAAGTACAATTCTGCTGCTGATTCATGCTTTGGTTGTTTTTAGGACAGTTGTTATTGTTATTTGTTTTTCTTTTTTTTTAATAAGTTTTTTTTATTCTGAAAATACCATACAGAGGGGTTACAATAATGTGAGCAAGGTAATAAGTACATCTCTTCATTTCTTATCAAGCATTGTTGCCTCCTCCTTTGTTTTCCCCCTACCATCCCTGCCCTCCCATCTCCATGACTACACTACACTCCCCACCCCCCCAAGCTGTAAAGTTTGTTTTTCAACATAGCATTTTGTACATCTCATTGTTGCAATGGGTCCACCTGTATCCCTACTTAAACAATTTGTTTTTTTTCCTTCCCCTCCCCAAATTATATCAACATTAAATACAGTGAAAACAGGGGTTATACCATAGGGGAGGGACATACAAAGCAACAAAACAATCACCTTATAAATATGTTAGAAACAATAGCAAGAAAGGAAAAACCACTTGTGTCCTTATCTTGGGGTTCAGTTTGCCTAACATCATCTTAGTTGACCTTTTCTGCTTATCTCAAACATATACTAGTTATTGCATATAAGGGAAACCATGGGACCTATGTTTCTTTGGGCCTGGCTTACTTCACTTAATATAATTTTTTCCAAGCTTTCCATTTCTTAACAAATTGAGCAATGTCATTCTTTCTGATGGAGGCATAGAATTCCATTGTGTATCTATACCACATTTTCTTGATCCATTCATCTACTGAGGGGCATCTGGGTTGATTCCACATCTTAGCTATGGTAAATAATGCTGCAATAAACATAGTTATGCTGGTAATTTTAGTATGGCCTTGTTTGTGATCATTTGGGTAAAAACCCAAAAGTGGGATTGCTGGGTCATAGTGGAGCTCTATGTGGAGTCTTTTGAGAAACCTCCATACTACTTTCCAAAGTGGTTGAACAAGTTTATACTCCCATCAACAATGCTGTGGGGTTCCCTTCTGTCCACATCTCCTCCAGCATCTGTTGTTATTAGAGTTCTTGAGTATAGCCATTCTAACTGGGGTGAGGTGGTATCTCAGTGTTATTTTGATTTGCATTTCTTTTGTGGCTAGAGAAGTTGGGCATTTCTTCATGTGTCTATTTGGCCATCCTTCTTTCCTCTTCAGAGAAGTTTCTCTGTAAGTCTTTAGCCCACTTTTTTTAATTGGGCAGTTGTTTCTTTGAGGATTTGTTGTTGGGGGATTTAGTTTTTTGAGTTCTAGGTATATTTTAGATATGAGACCCTTGTCCGTTGTATGGGTAGTGGAGATCTTCTCCCAATCTGTGGGCTTTCTATTGATCTTGCTAGCTATGTCCTTTGCCATGCAGAAGCTCTGCAACGTCATGCAATCCCATTTGTCCAACCTTTCCTTGATTTGTTGTGTTTCTGGGTATCTATTTTGAAAATTTTGGCCTGTGCCAAGGAGACCTAGAGTTTCTCCTATTCTGTCCTATAATGTTTTCAGGGTGTCTGTTTTGACTCCAAGGTCTTTGATCCATTTGGAGTTGCTTCTGGTATAGGGTGATATATAGTTTTCTACAAGTGATTAACCAATTTTTCCAGAACCATTTACTGAAGAGGCTGTTTTTCTTCCATTCTACTTTTTTTTAGCTCTCTTATTGAAGATTAGGTGGCTATAGGTCTGTGGGTTCATTTCTGGATTTTCAATTCTATTCCATTTGTTTTTATTTTCTTGAAGCAGGGTCTCACGATATAATTCAGGCAAGCCTCAAACTCACTGAACTTCTCAGTGACAGAAGACATTCCACAAAGTGGTTCTGTTGTTGACCTGGGGAAAAAGGGGGTAAACTATTGAGGAATTTACCTAATAATCTGATTTACGCATTTCACTTGGTCAGGAATGGGAGCATGACCAACTTGATACTAGGATAATATCTTCTTTGGAAATGCGAACATTTTGAAATGCTGATAAGAATTTGCAGGGCAGGTATGATTACTGTTTTATCCATCAGAGTTGTGTGTGAAGCATCTCACAAAAAGTTATCTTTTTAATATATGTGTATATATATGTATAATTTGGTAATGCTACCACTATTTTCGAAATAAACATATGTCCCTGGATCTTATGTCCCTGGATGATATAAAATTATGTTAAAGAAACACCAAATGAAATAATTAATATTAAAATGATATTCACTTCCATATGTTAATGTCCTGGAAAAACAACACTAGAAGACATAATGAGATATATGTATGTCTCTGTTCCAAGAATTCCTGTGGATTTGATGGTACAAATGCAAACTGACACAGGTGTGTTAGACCGGAGCCCAAACACCATGAATGATGTTGCTGTCAGTGATGTGATTTTCCAGAATGATAAACAGCTGTAGATAAACCTTAAAAAAAGTATAAAAGACAATTTTCTCTTGCTTTTCACCATACTCTGCCTGATTCAATCTTAGGAATTCAGTTTTAGTCTGTTGTCAGTAAAATCTTAGGGTTATCAGAATCATGTTTTCAGCTGGTTGCTACCTTGCCTAGGTCAAGTAAAAGATAACAACAAAACACCCCAAAACTGAATGGTTTAAAATGACCACCATTTTGTATTTCTCACCATTTTAGGGTTAGTTGAGGAATTAATTTCTGAAGACAATAGTCAAACTTCCCAAATCATGGTGCTACCCAAAAAATCTCTTTGTCTTTCAACTTTCCATTGCAATATATTTTCAACTTTCCACCTGGCTAATTTTTATGCACTCTTCAAATCTCAGTTTATGTTTCAGTTTGCCAAAGAGGCCTTTCTTGATGGCAGACTAGATGGAATTCCTCTAGTAGAATATCTCTCTAGCACTCATTCCCTAATGCTTACTGCATTTCTAATTGCCTAAGGGCATTTCCAATATCTTACTGTATAATTTATGCTCATAAATCCTGTGTCTTGTATAATATTTTATCCTGTTTACTTCAACCCAAGTTGTTAAAAATGGTTGTACATTAACTTGCATTGAGTTGTTTTGAGATAGTTTATTTTTATCGATCAATTGCTGAAAATACTATGACCTAATAATTTTTTTCAAAATGGGAATTAAGTGGTTTTTTAAAAGATATTGGTACACTATTTAAAATAGTGTTGTGGCAATTAAAGAAATCATTACCCTAAGAGATTAAATGAAATGAAAATTTTGATCAACAGAAAAATCCCCTTACATTCAACCTCCAATGGATTGTTACACCATTACATGATCTATTATTCTGTTAGCTGGTGCTTAGAATCTTTTTGGATACGCTTCCTTACCCACCTGGGTTTCTAGGCATTTTCTTGCTTACATGGTTTGAGTCGACACTTGGAATCTTGAACTTGGTTTTGAGTATTCATCTATTTGTACTAAAACCCTCTTAAGGATTTTCCCACAGTTTGAAGCATCTTTTAGTTTCCCTGCAGTATGCCCATTGTTTTCAGTGGAATCCTTGACCCTACTCTTACATCATCAATCATCATCTATACTTGGTCTGCACAGATGTCAGTATCTAGTCTCATCTTCTGCGTCTAATCCTTTGCTTTGTCTTGAGCCTTAGGAAGACTAGTGTTCTTCAAAAAATTGTTAGAGAAATGCATGCAGAGCTGGGTGCCAGTGCACGCCTGTATTCCTAGCTACTCAGGTGGCTGAGATCTGAGGATCGTGGTTCAAAGCCAGCCCAGGCAGGAAAGTCTGTGAGACTCTTATCTCTAATAACCACAAGAAAACCAGAAGTGGTGCTGTGGCTCAAGTGATAGAGTGCTCCCCTTGAACTGAAGAGCTGAAGGACAATGCTCAGGCCCCAGGGTTCATGCTCCATGACTGAAAAAAAAAATTGCATGCAGAACAAGAGTCTTCAACTTTCACTTTCCCATTGTAGGATTTCCAGGCAGACTACACTGGCGTAGTCATTGTAGTGGTCTTTTAAAATACCTTCTTATCACTAATTGCTGAGCAAACCTATGGAACCTAGGACCTAGAACTATAACATTGGAGGAATTTGGTATTAGTTCATATGACATTTATTTCTTCTTAGTTTCTGAGAACTCAGAGCAGAAATATTCTGTTAGCCTACCCAGTGTGATCTACTTGGCCTACGAGACAAAATTACTGTCTGAAAGACACAAAACAGATTATTTCTAAGGCCCTTTGCAAATGTGCTATGGAACATCGGAAAGTCCATTAAGCATCCTATGGCAACTTTCCAAATTGCTGGACTTTCACTCTCTCTACTTGATGCAATGCTAAGCTGTATAGAAGAAACTGGAATTTGGCAGAGGAGGGTGGGATGTGAGTAGGTAACTTCTTTATTTGCATACCCACATGAGACGTATGCTTAATCAGCCTTGTAGTTTGAATAAGTAGTAGAAGCAATGCTGTGTATTTGAGCTATTTTGAGATATTGAAAACATTGCCTGTCTTTCAAAATTGGCCACATCCTTTTTGATACTCTTCCCACTCTGAACATAAAACAGGTGCACCAGTAATCATTGGCACAAAGTGAAAAAGGCTTTGCACTGAAGACTGATCATTTCTTGTAGTTCACTTTGTCTGAGTCATCAGTGTTGATTCAGAGATATTAAGTATGGTAATAACTTGAAGCCAAATTAGTCAAGATTTGGCCAGCACCTACCAGGGTTTGCTTTAACTGTGGGAGAAACTTGCAAAAGGCAATATTGATTATGTCTTGGATATGCCAATTATAATTTGACATTCTGATTTCTGCTTTTTGTTTAACTTAGAAGCAGATTCTGCTTTGCTCTCTTTGTGAAAGACAACTGGATGAGTGAAGATTTCTGTGTAATGAGACTATCAATTTATTTGAAATTTGAAGCAGAGAAAACATCTACTTTTTGCTCATTCTGACTGGGTAGAGGTAAAAAATATTGTGTAACGTTTTCTAGGTAAAAGGAGAAAGATGAACAGAGTAAGAAAGCTGGGAATGATGCGTCAATTGAAAATCAAAACAAAATATACTTTAACACTTGCAAGATTTTACAGATGAATATAGTGATAAAAATGTGGGGGAATTCTGTCATCATGAAGAAAATAATTGAGGGTCAAAGGATGCAGAATGAGTTGACATCTAGAAAATAGGGGTTTTGGAGAAGTTGCCACTCTGGCCAATACAGTCCACAAATCCTGACAATGATGCCATTCTACCTGAGGCTGATGTACTCTACCATGTAGAGTGGAATGTTGAACAGGACTGTTTTGTCTTCATTTGATGGAAGCAGGAAAAATACTGAAGGCTGCCTTCAAGAATGAATTATAAGGCTGATCCTTCATCTGGGAACCCAAGAGATGATTTTGGAACCTATGTTGTAGACCAGGAAAATTAGGAAAAGTGCAGGATTTTGGAGTTTTTAGGAGACAGCTGTGTGTGTGCTCTTACCCCAGTGGCTGGCATGGATGTTAATTGAAGGGGACCCTTTAACACAAGTCAGAGAACTTGATGTCCATGTATTACAACCGAGGCACAAAGAGGACAGATGTCGTGTTCACACTTGAATAAGTTAAAAGAGTTTGAAATGGAAAAGGACCACATCTGGAAAGTTTGTACCTGTGTCTTTGGTAAAGGACCAAATATGCATGAATTATAGTAGGGAAAATTCAACAGGAACATTATTAGCCTGGAGTCATTTAAACATTGGGTACTGCAAAGAATGGGGAATCTTTTTCATATATATATATAATAAATTTTCTTATAAAGCTAATTTTTCATTGAATTACATTGTGCTTTATTTCATATCTATTTTTCAGCATCTGGTCTTCTTGTGATGTAGTACAGACAAAGGTCGACAAGTACTCTATTGCAAATATGCTCAGAGAGAATGTATATGCTTCAGCTGTTAAAAGTAGACTCTTTCTCTCTTCTACACCCACCTCACCCTCACAACCCCCCCCCCACTCCTACCCCCACACAGTGTCTATTAAATCAAGGTTGTTTATATGCCTATATATTGCCTGAATTTCTTACCCTGCTTGTTGTGCTGATTATTTTCCATTTGCTTTAGCACATCCTCTTTGGTCCTGCTCTTGCCTTATGGCTTCTGGATTTGGAACCAACAAACAAGAAAACGAGGTCAGAGAATTGAGCCTCTCCTCCCCATCCCCACCCCATCCTACCAAAGTTCTGGCTGCCATCTGGTTTCACTATAGCTCATTCTGACCAGCACCTCCTCCAGTTTGTATGCAACACTCTTCTTAGTCTGCCGTGCCTGAAATAGAGGAGGTGATGGTTTGCCACTCTTTTTATTTGGTACCTTGTTACCTTGTCAGCCTCTCATAGCCCTGTGTGAATAAATAGTCCAGACATTAAATTATCTTCAGCAAAACAGAATGGGGTATTTTATCTGAGTACTCAGTGTAAGTGGCTGAAGACTATATCACAGAGGTCAGAAGTAACAGGTCAAGCCAAGCATAGGGGAGTTACTGTCTTAGACAAGGGAATTGTAGAAGAGTCCCATCCTGAAAGTGTCAATGGAATCTACAAAAGCACTAATGAGAAGGTGCATCTGTTGCGTTGTCTGCTGGGTTTGCAGAGCGTGGGACATGTTCGTGATTATTTAATCAAGTGAACACTTTATGTCTCTGATCCTTCTGCTCTTACATATTTGTTCCATCAAGCATCAAATATAACCATTTATTGAATAAAGGAGATAGAAAAATAAAGTGAGAGAAAGTAAAATAATCGATTAGATTCTATTCCTGATGGCAGGTGCCTACCTGCTACCAGCCTTAGTTAGGGAACAAGGAGGGGAGACTTACTTAAGAGTGAGCTATCAGTGTTAAGTAGTATACTAATGGTGTGTTAGACTGCCTGAATGAAGGGTTAAAATGACTCTTTGGAAATGGGGATTTTATGTGGTATATATACACAATGGAATTCTATGCCTCCATCAGAAAGAATGACATTGCCCCATTTGCTAGGAAATGGAAAAACTTGGAAAAAATTATATTAAGTGAAGTAAGCCAGGCCCAAAGAAACATAGGTCCCATGGTTTCCCTTATTTGCAATATCTAGTATATGTATGAGTCAAGCAGAAAAGGTCAGATAATGTGATGTTAGGAAAATGAACCCTTAGATATGTATTTTAATGTTTTTTTCTTTCATGCATTTGTTTCTAACGCATTTATAAGATTATCTCTTTGTTGCTTTGTATGTCCCTCCCTCACAGTATAACCCCTGCTTTCACTATATTTGATGTCAGTATAACTTGTGGAGGATATGGGGAAAAACAAGTCATTTAAGGATACAGGTGGACCTGTTGCAACAATGAGAAGTACAAGTTGTCATGTGGAAAACGAGCTTTACAACGTTGGTGTGGTGCGGGGGGTGGGGGGGGGGTGGGGAGGCTGGGAAGGGATGTGAAGGGTAAACAAAGGAGGAGGCTGCAATGCTTGATAAGAAATGTACCCATTATCCTGCTCATGTAATTGTAACCCCTCTGTACAGTATGTTCACAAAAAAAAATTAAATTAAAAAAAAAGAAATGGGGATTTTATTACTAACATGAGACTAAGCAATCATGGGCGCCTCTGATTTTTAATTTAACAAGGGTCTAACTTCTATGGTTAGACTTAAAGTATAAAGGAAGATAGAAATATCATAAATAGGACTTCTGATTGCATATCATGAATATATTCTAGAGTATTTATTTCTTCTCTTTTCCTTTCCTTTTTTCCTTTTACTTCCCTACCTTGCCCTTTTCCTTCCTTCCTTCCTCTTTCCTCTTCTTCTCCCCTTCCTTCCTTTTTTCCTTCCCAGATGAACTCTTGTTTTATTTTCATTGATCTATGTACAAAGCCTCCATGCACAGACAGGATCAGACAACTTTATTTCTTGGTCTTTCTCCTTGAACAGAGATATTATATTAGTGATATGTTTCTTTAATAGATATATATTAAAAATAATGTACAGAGGGGTTACAGTTATATGAGTAAAGTAATGAGTGCATTTCCTATTGAGCATTGTTACCTCCTCCTTTGTCTTTCCCCTACCATCCCTTCCTCCCCACCTCCATAACTCCTCCCTCCTCTCCCCATCCCCGAAGTTGTAAAGTTCGTTTTCAACATGGTGTCTTGTACATCTCATTGTTACAATGGGTCAGCCTCTCCCCAAATTAGAAAAATATATAAACAAGATGCAGGGCACTGGAATCAAATACAGGGAAAACAGGGGTTATACCATGGGGGAAGAACATACAAAAGAAACAAAAAAATTACATAGTATATTATAAATACATTAAAAAGAACAGCAAAGCCAGGCACTGGTGGCTCACACCTATAATCCTAGCTACTCAGAAGGCTGAGTTCTGAGGATCTCGGTTCAAAGCCAGCCCAGGCAGGAAAGTCTGTGAGACTCTTATCTCCAATAAATCACCAGAAAGCCGGAAGTAGCACTGTAGCTCAAGTGGTAGAGTGCTTGCCTTGAGCTAAAGAGCTGAGGGACAGTGCTCAGGCCCAGAGTTCAAGCCCCATGACAGACAAAAACAAAAAACAAAAAGAACAGCAAGAAAGATGAAACCACTTGTGTCCCTATCTTGGGGCTCATTTTGCTTAACATCATCTTATATGGTCATATGTACATAGCTTTTGACCTTTTCTGCTTGTCCTAGACATATACTAGTTATTGAAAATAAGGGAAGCCATGGGACCTATGTTTCTTTGGGCCTGGCTTACTTCACTTAATATAATTTTTTCTAAGTTTTCCACTTCTAACAAATGAGGCAATGTCATTCTTTCTGATGGAGGCATAGAATTCCATTATATATACATACATATATATATATATACACACACACACACACACATATATATATATATATATACACACATATATATATATATCACATTTTTTGATCCATTCATCTACTGAGGGGCATCTGGGTTGGTTCCATATCTTTAGCTATGGTAAATAATGCTGCCAGTAGCATTAGTAGAGCCTTGTTTGTGATCCTTTGGTAAATCCTCAAAAGAGGGATTGTTGGGTTATAGGGGAGCTCTATGTGGAGTCTTTTGAGGACCCTCCATATTACTTTCCAAAGTGGTTCAACAAGTTTACATTACTACCAACAATGCATAGGCTTCCCTTTTGGCCACATCCCCTCCAGCATATGTTGTTATTAGATTTCTTGATTATAGCCATTCTAACTGGGATGAGGTGGAATCGCAATGTTGTTTTGATTTGCATTTCTTTTATGGCTAGAGAAGTTGAGCATTTCTTCATATATCTATTGGCCATTCTTACTTACTCTTCTGTGAATTTCCTCTTTAAGTCTTTAGCCCACTTGTTCATGGGATGGTTGCTTCTTTGAGGATTTGTTGTTGTTAGTTTTTTGAGTTCTAAGTATATTTTAGATATGAGACCCTTGTCCATTGTATGGCTACTGAAGATCTTCTCCCAGTCCGTGGGCTTTCTATTGATCTTGCTAGCTATTGTCTATTGCCATACAGAAGCTCTGCAGCTTCATGCAATCCCATTTGTCCAACCTTTCTTTGATTTGTTGTGTTTTTGGGTCTCTATTAAGAAAATTTTGGCCTGTGCCAAGGAGACGGCTGTCTGCTTTGACTCCGAGGTCTTTGATCCATTTGGTGCAGGGTACAGGGTGATATATAAGGATCTAGCTTTAGTTTTCTACAGGTTGTTAACCAATTTTTCCAGCACCATTTACTGAAGAGGCTGTCTTTCTTCCATTCCATTTTTTTAGCTCCCTTATAGAAGATTAGGTGGCTCTGGGTCTGTGAGTTCATTTCTGGGTCTTCAGTTCTATTCCATTGGTCCTCAGGTCTTTTCTGTGGCCTGGAGTTCTTTTGCGCAGCATTTCAGAAGCCCACCTTCATGTAGGCTTGCTCACCTGTGATTTGAGAACCTGCTTGTTTCAAACATGCTTCTCTCTACCTTCAGGTGCAGACAGTGAGATCTGTGGTAGTCTGCACAGATCCATGTCATCTTCAGAACATCCTGGGCCACATCATCCTCAACCACATCATCTCCTGCGTTCAAACATTGCAGTATCTTTTCACTTACCTGTGCCCATGTGTCTCCCATTCAAAGAGGCTCAGATATTTTTTCAGACCTTGAGCTAAGAAAAAGATGTCCAGTGATTTGGGGATGGCAAGTAATTCTCACTTTGGCACTGGTGATCTCATTCTTATGGGAACTTAACCAGGTCTTCTGACATAGTGTAGGACACCAGCTACCAGTATCTTCTAAGCCTGAGGAGACCAATATGCTTTGAAAGGAAAAGGGAAAGAATAACTCCTTTCTGAAAGAGATTTGTTCTTAAAGTTAAACATTATGAGCTTTAGAATTTGTTTCAAAGTTCCTTGATTTCTCTGAACCCAATCTCGACAAAGGAACTTATAATACTTAATACTTGAGGTTTGGGGAAGATCTAATGAATCATATTAAACAATACTGTTTTTTACACATTTTAATTCCATTTTTGACAAAATACCAATCAACATATAATACACAAATATTTAATGAAATTTGCATGTTAGAAGGTGTGGGGTATACAAAGACAAAAATATACACTACCAACAAAATCTCCTATCGATCTTAAGTAATATTTATAGGCATTTAATTATCTTCAGAAAGAAGTGATAAATTTCTTGAATACTAGCTGTGGTGACCACTATAAAATATGATAATGGGCTGGGAATGTGGCTCAGTGGTAGAGTGCTTGCCTAGTATACATGAAGCCCTGAGTTTGATTCCTCAGTACCACATAAGCAGAAAAAAGCCAGAAGTGGTTCTGTGGCTCAAGTGGTAGAGCACTAGCCTTGAGCCAAAGAAGCTCAGAGACAGTTCCCAGGTCCCGAGTTCAAGCCCCAAGGCAGACAAAAAAAAAAGTTAAAAAATAGGATAGTGATTCTCAGGCTTATAAAAGAGAGGGGATTACTATTGTAGGTATTGTAATGTAATGTAGTTAAGCTCAGCTGAATGGATACAATCAGACTTGGATTTGACTTTGTGAGATTTAAACATTCAGGTATGGGCAATGTATTCTGGAAATTTTTTCAGATACAAAAGATTATTTGAGCAAATATAAATGAGGCAAACAATAAGTTAAGACAATAACCTGACGCTGGAGATTGGGCAGAGGTCTTTTATAGGTGTGAGAAGGAAGGAAGGTAGTTGTTGGATGATCATTATGAATTAAATTCTCTGGCTGGATATGTATGGATTTCATTGTCAAAGATGCTGAAAGTTTTGAATGGCAAAACATTATTACTTGAGCAAAATTAACATAGCTTTAGGTAGATTAGTTGGGAGGAAGAGGCAATTAAAACCATGTACAAACTACTATCGTAGACAAATCACGAGGCTCTTATGCTAAAGAGTTCAAAGCAGGGAGAATAGAGATAAAGGAAGAAAATACAATGAGTGAGGAATTTAGCAGATTCAGGAAATATTTGCATTCGCACACATTATGCTTAAAGAAAGTTCTGGAGCAACACTGCTCAAAATAATTTTCTTTGATGGTGAAAACATTCTTTGCAAAGCCCAAAATGGTACTCATTTGCCACATGTAGCTACTATACTTGAAGTGTGTTTAGAGAGACTGAGGAACTGAATTTAAAGTTTTATCAGATGTTAATTTTCTTAAATTTAAATGTATCCAGCCCCATGTGGATAATGGCTAAGGTATTAGGCAGTGTAACATCTCTTCCTTAGCCTATGGTAGCATCCTTACCTGAGTTGATAATTGGATGTGCTGAGTGCTGCATACAGAGTGCTGCCTTCCAGACAGGGATCTGATTTTGATTCAATTGCCTTTTGTGCAACTAGTACACTGTTTGAATATTTGTTACATTTCCTTCTAACTGAAGAAAATACAAAAAAGAGAATGCTATTATTATTAATGTTAATAAATGTGGATGTCATACATTAGGTATAATTAATGCAAAGGTGGAAATAATTAGGTGTCCTGAAAGTGATAAGGCTTCTGTCTCAACCTGTGATGTCAGTGATGAAGAAAATAAAGACCATATATAAATTACAAGCCATAATTAGTGATTTAAATGATTTTTGATCATCCTTATTACTTAGTAGAGAGCCCTGACATGGAAGATTATCATTTAATTCTCTTACATACTATCATACTATTTCTGCTTATACTTTTAGCAGTATGCTACATGATTACAGGAATTTCTTTTGTAGTGCATGTCAGACATTAAATATTGTTTCTATCTTTATTTTAGTAATGAAATGTGATCAGGTTTTCTATAGCCAAAGTAGCTAAGTAAGTAATAGAGATAGATTTTTATCCAGGTTTAGCTTGCTTCTTCCATCTTTAGAAGTCGATAAAAAATGGAATAGTAACCTTTTAAACTACCAAAGGAAGTAGTAGCCTATTGTTTCAACTTTGTGTGTTCAGACATGTTGCTTTTAATAACTATATTAAATCATTTCTATTTCAACCATTAGAGATTTTTCTGATGAATTATAGAGTAATTATACTGTTTAGCACTGTTTTCACATGAGTAAAAATATTTATTGCTTATAACAAAATAAAAACTAATTTCTTAAGATAACACATCTTTTCTCATAAATGTAACATAAAAGTACCATCCTAACTATTCTATTCTTAAACATCAAAACCACTAATTTTTTCCTGAAACTAAAATGTTGCCATTTTCACGGTTGATGAACAAAAGTACAGGAATGAATATTGTTTGGTCCAGTCCCAAGTTATAGACACATAAGCATATAACACATTATAAATTTTTTTGCACAAAATAGTAGTAGATTTGCTTTGATAACTGTGCTTCTGAAATCAGTCACTAAACTCTATAACAAAATCCATCCAGCACCAATACAGATGCATTTCCCCAAACTAACCAATCTTTAAACGCTGTGTTCTCCCAGAATTCTACACAAGGTTAGATCTTTTCGGTGTTAGAGAGAGTGAAATGCGTTTATCTGTGTTTCAAGTGTGATTGAGTGGTGAGCTCTTCCCCCAATATTACTTTAGTGTTTTACTGAGGGGGTGAGCTCTTCTTTCTCTCTATGACTACATATATTTGGAAAGACAAAAGTGACTGAGGGGTTATCTAAAAATCTCTGTGAAAAACTCTCTTTGTCTTTGCCTCCCAGTTCTTATCCGCTGAACTTACCTAAGGATCCAGGAAAATCTTGGACTTCAAAAAAGGCATAGTTATAAATACATTGGATGGTATACAAGTGTATACAAATGTAGTAAGTGAAATATCATAGACTGAGGGAGAACCTAAATAGTGTCATTTCTTAAAAAGTCAAAGTCTAAGTTCAGCAAAATAAAACACTAGGACGCCAGCATTCAAAAAGAGGAAAGGGAGGGCAAATGAAGAGGAGAAGAGGTGGGGAATTAGGTCAGGAATCCAAAAAATCCTACAAAATTAATCAGATTGAGGGAAGGGCTGCACGACCATGTTGAAATGGGTGACATTGATCCAGGCATACTATGCTCATAAACTGCTTTATTAAATGGCAACTCCCTTGTATAACTACTTAAAGATAATTTAAAAAATAGCTTAAACTGCTTTCTTTTTCAGTACAAACCCACAAGCTTTCTTTCTTTCTTTTTTTTTTGGGGTCCGGTCGTGGGGCCTGAACTCTGGGCCTGGGCACTGTCCCTCAGCTCTTCAGCTCAAGGCTAGCGCTCTACCACTTGAGCCACAGTACCACTTCCGGCTTTTTTTTTTTTCTGCTCATATAGTGCTGAGGAATCGAACCCAGGGCCTCAGGCATGCAAAGCAAGCGCTCTACCACTGAACCACCTTCCCAGCCCAAACCCACAAGCTTTCTATAACAAACATTTTTAACATTGAATTTTATAGAGACAATCCACATATAATCATATATAGTCTCTATCGTAATTTAAATGACAGAATTGTCTTCTGGTTTGTGTAAGTGCTAGTGAGAGATTCTGGAATGTCATTCCAACAACTTTCCTCTCTAAGAATATCACGAATCTTTCTTGTTGATGGAAAGTACTTTTATCATGAATACTAGGCTGCACATGAATATATGAGCATTATAATCCTTCCCCCAGGGCTGCGAAGTTCTTGACTATAAACAGCTAGACCAATAAGTATGACATTTGTCACAGTGTAATATCTTAAGTCATACCCAAATTAAAATTGCTGAGTTAAAATTTACTTTAAGGAAAAGATTTATCATCTTTGTTTAAATGAGGAGGGCATCAGGGAATAAATGTTGTAAATCTTGATTGGGTAATTTCTTCTTCAGCTCATGTACCCTCATAAAATATAATCTCAATATATTGTAGAAATTTGTGTGGGTAATGGGTGTCTCTATGGGGTCATGCTATTAGCACATATAAAATGGTGATTAGGTAAGACAATGTGGATATTTACGGAAAATGGAATGTGGAATCATCTCATTTTCATTCATGAGAGCTGAAATGTTAGTTTTCAGGAATTTTTTTGCTAGCTCCAATTGTGTTGGTAGACTGAACTCTGTGGCTGTATTTACAGCACAGAAAAAGACATACATATAGCAAAAACATGTTTGCCCTTTTCCAATGTCATTTGTGTTTCCCTATAGTGATCTTTGTTGCAAGGTGGATTCCATTTCAGTCTTTTCATGGAAGATAGAACAAGGAATATTCTTACTCGGTTTTGGGACAGGGATGTCATTGGGTAGATACAATTTCTGATTAAATTAAAGTAGAATTGTTTACAATCTAAAATGAGGCTTAAAGGATTTAATTCTGATTTAGGTTGCTTTCTTGTCTTTCCTTTTTTGTGGCTAAATAGACACACACTGGGTTCATTAGTATCAAGAGCAAAGGCCTAATGACTACAGATTGATTAACTCATTCTATCCCTAGGTATCCTAGAATCTTGGTGACTGGTACTAGAATGTGAAATTCTGTGTCTTTGAGCAAATGAAGGATTCTTTTGCCGCAGTTGTTTGAAAAGCATTATGGTTAGCAGAATGGCTCCAATGGTAGAGAGCCTGCCTAATAAGTGTGAGGCCTTGAGTGGCAAACCCCTAGGATGTCCACAAATAGACACCTCTTCAATGAAACAAGCTTGCAGATACGTCCTCCTTTTAGTACAGACAAAAGAGTGGCTTTCAGGGCTGTAGCAACATCGTTATAATAACTAAGTGTACCAGGATCATCGCTGTGTCCTGCGTACTCTGACTATTTTGGACCTAGATTTAGGCTAGCCAGAACAACAATGAATGAGCAGAAATATACAGAATACTCTGTACTAGGGGTTTATAAGATTGTGGTGACTTTAGAAGATGTGAGAAAAGAACTAGTAGAGCTGCAAAAGATTTGCCGCCACAGAAATAGGGCTGGTTATTGTTTAATATACACATTTTTTCCCCTCAGTGATAAAGACTGAACCCAGGGTCATGGGCATGCTCAGTAAGTTCTCTACCACTGAGCATCATCTCCAGCCCCCAATCAGTGCTAAACATAGCCAAATAGCCATTTGAATGATTGGTATCAAGTTTGTAACACCCTGTACTTATTTTTCATTTTTGATTTATTATTAAATTCTGTAAATTTGTTTGGAATTATATCTCAGTTTCTATTTAATTTTTTTTCTTGTTAATAGGGTACATTGATTCCTGACTCTGACTACACATTTGAATCACCTTGGAACTTAAAAATCCTATTTCTGGCCCTTATCCCAGAACAATTAAATCTGAGAGCACTTGAGAGCTTGTGCTCTGAAATGTAAGCTTTTAATGAGGTCAAGGTGACTGTCGTGGTTTTGTCATTTAAGGAGTTAACTAACTTCTGGAGTGATTGTTTGTCTCGCTATAATATTTTCATATAGGTCTCCTAATTTTTCTGGAGTATATGTGAAACATTTTTAGTCAGATGACACCCACTAGATGAGATGATATTTTGTCCAGGACATCAGTTTTACAAGCTGTAAATCTGATAAACGGTTGTACATGTCTTGTCTCTCGATATAAAAAAGGACCTGGGGAAAACATGCTCTTAATATTTAAATTGCATCACTTTGACTAGAAAGCTATCAAATTTGCCATATATCTTGGATAAAATAGAAACAAATCCTTGTGGGTAATAATAAATCTGATGTTGTGTAGAACACAAACTAGGAGGAGAGCCTCAAGGAGTTTTCCTTATTGCCATTCAATTTTAGGACAGAACCTTTGAGGATATTAAAATTTGACTCTTGTCTGTTGACCTTATAGGAACAGAGCTTCTGTTAAAATTATTGCTTTGTTTTTGCTCTTGTTCAGCTGGCCTATGTATCAGTTTATTACCACAAAATCTTCAAGACATGAGGTAAAACGAATGCCAGCTCTGGTGACTGGTTTGTACCAAACTCGAGGCAAATTCACATGAGAAAAGTACTCAACAAAAATATTTCATCTAGGATATTTTCCAGCTGAGTTGCTGTTGCATTCTGTTCCCACCACATTCTCTGAATTGCACGGTGGAAAAGCTGGGACATTTAACTTTTGCTCTGTAAAGTACTGGGAACTTGGGCACAGAAAAAACAGGTTCCTTTTTTTATTATTGCAAGAAGTTAATTTAAAAATTGTTTATGCGAAGGAAGAACAAACTTAGGAAGCACTTACTTTTTAAGTGTTGTTAACTACTCCAGTTCCATATTCCCATGCCATACAATTGTACCTTGCACTTACTGACAAATCATATAGAATCACTGATCTGTAGCTTTAATTTGAATTTGTACCTGTTACAAGTATAACAATTCAGCAAACCTAAAATGATAGGTAAATATGTTTATTAATAATATATGCATTGAACCAACAGATCAACAAGCTTTATTGAGAACACATTGCACAAATTTTGGCTGTTACCAACACTGATTACTTCATGATAACAGTGTGTGTAGATCTCTCTTGTAAACATAAAGTTTCTTTTTTAAATGCTTTCTATCAAAATTACATCTAACCCAGCAGGCCAATCCAGGCATGAAATGAACATGTTACTAGATTCTTTTCTGTTTATATTCTGTCTTCCTTTCCTTGGATCATGAACCATTTGGCAAGAACAATGTTAATTCTGAGAGTTAGTGATGCATTCCCCTGTCAGTTCATTGAATAGTTCCACTGAGAGAGAGAGAGAGAGAGAGAGCGAGAGAGAGAGAGAGAGAGAGAGAAAGAGAGAGAAAATCAACAGTGTTTAAGGTTTAAAGAAATCTGGAAATTTGGAAAACAACTCACATTGAAGAGATGATTTATCATTCATGAAATGTATTGACTATGCCAGCACCATCCTCAAAGGGATACTCCTAAAGAACTCATAGTCTAGGAGACGAAAGGCCAGGTGGATTGTGAATAGTGTCAAGTTAAATGTTAAATGTTTATACTTTTGTTGTTGTTGTTGTGGTGGTGGTGGTGGTGGTGGTGGTGGTGGTGGTGGTGGTGGTGGTGGTGGTGTGTGTGTGTGTGTGTGTGTGTGTGGTGTTGGTCCTTTTATTCAGGTCCTCAGCACTGTCTCTGAGAGTTTATGCACAAGGCTTAGTTAGAGCCACAGCTTCAATGTCAGGCTTTGTGCTGTTTTTTTTTTTTTTTGTTGTTGTTGTTGTTTTTGATTGGAGCTGAAAGTCTCCTGAACTTTCCTGCCAGGGCTGGCTTCCAATAGCATTCTCAGGTCTCAGACTCCTGAGTTGTTGGGATTAAGAGCAGAAGCCACTAGTGCCCAGCCTCTCTTGGTTTTAATAGTAAGTAGTCATAGGGCAGCAGAGAGAAATGAGTAGGTTTTCTGAAGTCACATCTGTAAAATGAGAGCATGCATGGGCTACTATGCTTCCAAGATCTTCTAATCCTTAAACAAATATTAGAAAGAGGGCATTTTTATGCAGTGTAGATTTCAGACTACAGAAGACAAGTTTTCTTTAGTAAGCCATAAATATCAAAAAGCCAAAACATGTGGTGCTTAAATAAGAGACAGGAAAATCTGACACAAAGCAAAAGATGTGAGAGCATCGGAAGAAAATGCCTTCATAGTTCTCTTCTTTCTTCTTCCTGGCCTTTTCATGCCCTCCCCCCCAAAAAACCCACCCAATTCTCCCAGCTTTCTTCTTATTTTTGCCAATAAGGCACCTTTTGAGAAAGGAAATTCTTGACCAATCTATTCACAAAAATCTCTTCGTCCATATCTATCACTATACTTGCTTGCTTTTTTTCTCACAGGTCTTATTACTGCCTGTTACTAAAATATATGGCATTTTGTGTAATTATCTGCTTCTCCCATGAGGATGTATGAGCTATTATGAGAGGATGCTTTTTAATGTGGCTCATTGTTGTTTCATCAAGATATAGATTGTTGTCTGGTACATTGAAATCACTTTATGAATACTTGCAAACAAAGACTAAAGTTTATTATAATGGCTAAGTAATTGCCCTCTCTCTCTGCCCCTCCCCCTTTTTTCCTGTCAGTGTTGGGTCTTGAACTCAGGACCTGGGCACTGTCTGTGAGTTCTTTTGCTCAAGGCTAGCACTCTATTACTTTGAGCCACAGGTTCACTTCCAGTTTTCTGGTGGTTAATTAGAGATAAGAAGCTCATGGACTTTTCTGCCTGGGATGGCTTTGAACTGCAATCAGAAGTACTCAACAAATAAAATAATCTACTAATTTATACTAGCCTTTACATACTGGATATTACTTCTTTTTCCATCCATTACCTTCTCCCTTGCTCCTTTCCTCATTTTTTTCTTTCATTTGAAATGTAGAGAAATATTGAATTAAGTAGTAAATAAGGTGGAGACAGTGTCCTTAAATATAAAATCTTATAAGGTCAAAGTTCTTACAGGTTTCACTATTTTCAAGGTTTATCAAAACAGGTAGAAGAGCAATTTTTGTATATTTGTTATCCATTTTATCTTAACCTGAATGGACACTAAGATTACACAATACACACATATATATATACACATACACATATACACATATATATTATGTATTATTCTAGTATCATATATATAATATTAAAATAAAATTTTTGAACATCAAAAATTATGTTTGCTCAAGTCAGGACAACAGCATTTACTTTAATTTTTATTATTTTTAATAAGTTTTTATTGTGAAAATACTGTATAGAGGGTTACAGTTACATGAGCAAGGTAATGAGTACATTTCTTATCAAGCATTGTTGCCTCCTCCTTTGTTTTTCCCCTACCATCCCTGCCCTCCCACCTTCACAATCCTCCCCCTCCCAAATTGTAAAGTTCATTTTTCAATAGAGTGTCTTCTACATCTCCTTGTTGCAATGGGTCAACCTGTATCCTTATTTAAACATTTTGTTTTTTCCCTTCCCTTCCCCAAATTGTATCGACATCAAATACAGTGAAAACAGGGCTATATCATGGGGGAGGGACATACAAACTAACAAAAAAAAAATCACATTGTACCTTACAAATACGTTAGAAACAATAGCAAGAAAGAAACAAGCAGTTGTGTCCCTATCTTGGGGTTCATTTCGCTGAACTCCATCTTATCTGGTCATATCTATATAGCTTTGGACCTTTTATTTTTGATAAATTCAAAATAAAGCATCTGTAGAATGAAACTGAAATGTAGCTAAATTTGGCTCCTATCATAAATCATTAAAATGCTTAAACAGTGGCATTGTCATCTGCTACACAGTGATGGGAACGCTATTATGGGATAAGCCAAGTGTAAGTAGAATATCCTTGATATGCTGTAGGTGAAAATTGTTTCATTTATATATTTATTTGTCATTTTGGGAAAAAGTAGAGTTAACTTGCTTACGTCGTGCTTTCATTTCCTATAAACAAAGGCAAATGAAGGACAAACAAAATGAAACAATCCTTCTTTGAATAAATCTAAGTCATAAATTTACAGCTAACCCAAATTATTTGAATAAAGTTAATTAAGAAGCAATTATAGTATGAAGTTGATGTTTCTAGTGTAATATGCCATTGATTTATATCCAGTTGTATTTATAAGACCTCTCTTTCTCAACTATTAACATTCCCCAAACTTACTACTAAATAAACAAGTATGGATATAGACAAGAATTTAAGTGTTTACAATATTATTTTTGTTTATTAAGTTATAGATTGGAATATTCAACATTCATCTTTGGACCTACATTTATCTAATTTGTGCTGTCTTATAAGTGTGTTACTGGTTCGGGCCAAGAAAGAAGCCATGAATGAAAGCACTTTGTGTAATTTGGTATTATTGCTACTTGATCCACTGCCATTCTAATGTAGCTCCTGGCAATGGAAGGTTTTGATGGGCCTTTTTCAGAGTACACTCTCTGCTATTAACATGCAAGCAAATAAAGGACTCCTTTTCTGCACACTATGGGTTCCTTAATCTTCACAGGAATAGAAAAAAAACCAACCCTGTTTTCATCAATACGAAGCTTAGACATCATCCTTTCTAGGAATGAACAAATTGGTTACAACCAAAGTAACCACATATTTGCTGGACAGCGATTGCATTTGTAGCTCTGTTCATTGTGAAAACCAAAGCATGGTTGAATTATCAATGGGATATTGGTCTAGAATTTACAAAGTAAAAGCTTTGTGGCCCGTAGCAAGGCAGATTTTTTACCAGTAATAAGTAAGTAATAAGTAAGCCTTTCATTTCACTAGTTAACATTTTGAGAGTTTTATGTTCACTATGGAGAGATTGACTGTAGAGCCTAGGGGAGCAATAGATTCCTCTGTCCTCTGTAAGGCTACAATCACACACAAGTGTCTTCATAGATAGTTCTACAACCATCTTCTTTAGTTCACTTTGTTGAAAGAAAATCACATATGGATATTTTCATATAAACTCAAAAGATACAAATTTATGATTGGGATCTACAAGAAATGTCTGATGTCTTAATGAATTTCAATTGAATGGATTATTAACATTTGAAAAATTTCCTCCAAGCATATTGTTATGACTGTCTGGGTTTTAAGGTCCTAAGACAATCCTCTAGGAAAATTCTATAACTTTCCAGGCCAAATTAGTCTAAGTAATGTCTTCATTTCTTGGAATGATTTGAAATATATTTTCTATCCATGTTTTCAGCTAGGGTTGATGAGTAATAACCAAGTTGGCTCTTGATTCAACTTTGAGGAAGGAAGAATCACTCACTTTCGACTGAGTGAATTTCTTTTCCTTTTCCTTCTGCTAGGTCTGGCCCTTCTGGTCTTGTGAGAAGGAGAGAGAAGGAATGGAGACTGGTAAAGTTTCTCTTATCTATTTTTCAGTGACTGATCAATGCTTCCCTGGCTTACATTTTAGTATTCCCAGGATGGTAGTCATTTCATGTCTTGTTCAACTAGGACATTAGTAAGATTTTACCAGGAGCTCTAGGTACAGCTGTGTCACTCCCTTTCTCTGTTCCTGGGTTCAAGTTTGATGGTGGTCTCCTAGATTGGATGTCTGTTTAGATAGCTCTACCTAGTTATTCTGCATTCATCATAAATTAAATCACAGATAATTAATGTGAACCTGCTATCTGATCTCACTCCACTTCCCATCTTCCCAGTTCTACATTTTTTCTCTCTCGAATAGGCACTGAGGTAGATAAGCAAAAAACTATCAGACTGCAGAGTGACGATCCAGTCTCCTCCTTAATATATCCTTTTCTGAACCTCATAGATAAGGGGACAGGCATCCTCTTC
Source organism: Dipodomys spectabilis (assembly GCF_019054845.1). Lineage (NCBI taxonomy): Eukaryota > Metazoa > Chordata > Mammalia > Rodentia > Heteromyidae > Dipodomys > Dipodomys spectabilis. Next base: position 13,664,731 of record NW_024870817.1, read on the forward strand.
CTTCCCCTTGAGGAGTTAAGACACCCCTATTTTCACCCTCAAATGATTGGGAAAGTCTATTAACTCCAATCACATTTCTTTCTTATTCTTGACTGTGGCTAGTGGAGATGCAAGAGGCATAATATACATAATATAGTGTATATAATAAAGTAATAAACATAGTATTATATAGCAATTATATATGTATGTACATATAATGTATATATATATGTATAGATGTATAGGTATAGATTCCATTTTCCTGCTGGGAAAGAAAAATATGAAACACTGTCAAACTTTTGTCAGGATATGTGGTTGTTGCATCATCAGCACATTTCTGGTCAAGGCTCTTTGATTTTGTTACATTCATTCCATTAACATCTTAGAGAGTACAGGTGTGTGTGTGTGTGTGTGTGTGTGTGTATGTGTGTGTGTGTGTGTGTGTGTGTGTGTGTATGTTTGTCTGTATTTATGCACTTACTTAATTTGAAAAAAATTCAAAGTCTGTGGATTTTTCTAACAACATATATAATGTTTTTGCTAAGTGACCTGGGGCATGTGGGAATGGTCTCTGACACAGATTCTAACAAAGATAACAGATTTAGCTGCTTAACAACTGGAAGCCAGTATTTTCCATGCAAAAAGTAGGAACAAGTTTGAAATCATCTTTGAGTGGCCTTTTTCATTTTAAAGAAGAGTTTGTTTCCTCTTCAAAATTAAAAAAAGATACTCTCAGAGGTTTGAATCAATATTTTATTTTAAATTGATATCCACACTTTTACCCTGAAATGCTTGGGCTTAGAAAAAGGAGGAATTGCAATGAAAAAAAATGTACAGAAGTGAAAATTATAAAGGAAATGCATGACAAAAGCACATATATTTGTACTTTATGTTTGCAAACGACTCATCGCGTAATGAAACTCTCAGTAATTCTCAATACGGTATCAAAATCAAAACTTTATTAAGTCCAGCCTGGAAATAGGATCTCCCCACCCCCAAATTTCACAAGGCATTTTTGGCTTTCTCTGAAAGAAAAATGGGAATATCTATTTGGATCAGTAGTAATGAGAAGGAACAATTAGTTCATTCTCTCTGCTGTGGATGGGGATTGGAGGGAGCAGCAAGGACAGCATGTGTGAGTAGCATGGCAGGGTTGCTTACAGAGAATCATATGCTTGGGTTCCGTGTTTGGCCTCAGGCCAAAGGCTGCAACTAACAGGAAAGTGTCAGCATCTCAATATAATTGCATGTCCCAGAGCCTATTATTGCACTAATAAAAATGCTTTTCAATAAATCTGAGGAAGAGGGGAAAAAATACACTGCGAAGAAAGGAATTGCCTGAAATATTTTATTATATTTAATAAAAGTCTCATTAATGGAAAGAGTAGCTTTCTGCTAAATAAATGTGCTTTAATTTTATTTCCTGATTAATTTGATTTGGAGGAAATGTAAGTCATACATTTCTTTTCAGTGCACTTTCTTAAAATAAGTAAAAGGCAAGAAGGTGCCAATGTAAGAGAATGTTTTCTCAAGGAGTTGGGGCTGGGGAAGGGCACCAGAAGACCAGGGTCTAGTTATTAATTATGTCACCAGTGCTATCATGTGACCTTGGGGAAAGGATTTGACCTCTCCACTCCCACATGGAACATGTTAATATTTTGTGTTTACGAAAAAATCTTGGAATTAGTAAGAATGTCAAAGTATTTTATTTTATTATTTATAGTAGGGGCCATATAGTGCATGTATGTTCATTAAATAATCACCTTTTTCTGGTGGAATTGGGGTATGAACTTAGGGCTTTTATTTGTTAGTTAGAAGCTCTACTCCTTGACCTATGACCCCACCACTAACAACTGTCTTATTTAAACACTCTAGCACAACTATTTTCTTTTCTTAATCAATAATATTTAAAACTTTCTTATTAAAAAATCATTTCAAATACAGCAGTGGTGCTCAGTAGTCACTATGTTGAAAATGAACTATACAACTTGCGAGTGGGGACAAGAATGAAAAACTACAAGAACAAAGGAAGGGGTGACATTGTCCAAAAAGAAATGTGCTCATTTAAAAAAAGCCATAGGAATAAGCTCTAAAAATGGCAATTGGTGAATGAATGTCACCTATAAGGATTTTTCCTTTGTGCATTCAGACAATGAAAGAGACAGGAGTCTTGATAGTTGAATTTGTTGCTCATTTACTATAAACAATGTTCACAATCATAAGAGGGAAAAAAAGAAAAAAAATTATACAGTTTTCACTAAGAGCCTGATTCTAATGCACACTATTTTGTCTCTTGGTGATTAAGAATATTTCTAATACATAGTAAATGCTCAACTTGTTGAATAAATGTTCATATTTTTCTCTTCTGTTCTTAATAGAATCTTATTGAGATTTCTGATTTTGCTTTTATGAAACACAGTGAAACTGAGGAAGTTTAAATATTTTGACTGCTGGATGGTGGTGGCTTATGACTGTAATTCTAGCTACTCAGGAGACTCAGATCTCAGGACTGTGATGCCAAACCAGGATGGACAGTAAAGTTTATGACTCTTATCTTCAATTAACTATCCCCCAAAAGCTGGAAATAGAGCTGTGGCTCAAAATGGTAGAGCACTAACTTCAAGCATAAAAGCACAGGGATAGCACCTAGGCCCTGAGTCCAAGCCCTAGAACTGGCACCAAGAAATGTATGTATTATTAAGACCATATAATGAACAAATGGCAAAGCCACATTTTGGGTCCATATTTGTCTCACTCCAAAGTAATGTTTATACTATTTAGTGTTTTAATTCTAAAGTTTCTTAGTTATTATGGAGGCTTTACGGAGTGCAAAGGGGTAGCATAAGAACTCCTATTGAATCTATGCACAAGGAGAAAGTCAGTACTGTTTGTGGTAGAGGTGTATTTGAACCAATCTGATGTGAAGGGAGGCGTCTCTCTCTCATGAAGAAGCTTATTGTCTGGCTTGGCTCCTTTGGGTTATTCCTTGTGTACAGTCATGGACATGAGGCCGTAATGTATGCAGAGTGAAGCCATGGGGACAAGAAAGGCTCAGGTAAGTGACTTAGTAGGAAAATCTAGACAGATTAAAGAAAATAACTACAGATGGAGGAATTTATTTTCAGCCTGTTCATGGCTGAATTTTCCTTTCCTAACTAGTACTTGCTTTGGCAAATGACCAGGATGAAGTAACACCTTTTTTCCGGTATTGGTACAATGATGTTTGATCTGGTGAGATGGCTTTCAATATATCTCTCCATTCCAAATACATTTATTCTTTGCTACTGAGCTGGAGAATCAGGAAGCCTTTCTTGTTAGTCAGCAGGCACAAAGTTGAGCTTTGTCAGCAGGAGGAGCTGACAGGACACTGAAGCAGAAAGAAGTTTCTGTTGTTCTTCCCAGGGTTTGTTTCTCCTTGCTCCTGTGATGTTTAGAACCAGCACTCTCTGAAAATGTTTTGCGGTACCACGAAGGGTCACTTCCTGGCCCATTTTGCCCATAGCAGAGGTAGTTTGCCAGAGAATTATATCACTAGTTCATTACTGCATCTGAGCAAGGAGTCATGCTACTTCCCCGGTGGGCAGCTTCCCAAAGTCTTACTGGCCAGTTTATTCCATCTTTGGAAACTTTGTCTTGGCCCTAGAAGGATAGCTAAAGATTCATCTGCTTTCCCTGAGTTCTTTAAATTTCTCTTACCCTTTGAAGTTAATCTGTTAAAATTCATTCTTTATATAGTAGTGTGTGTGTGTGTGTGTGTGTGTGTGTGTGTGTGTGTGTGTGTGTGTGTGTGTGTGTGTGTGTATTCAAATTGCATTGCTTGCGTGATTTCTCTTTCCTGACTGGACCTTGATCAAAATACAAAATTGCCCTTAAAAGTAGAGTCTGAAAACTGAATGGGAGTTGTTTATTTGGGAATGTCATCTTAGGGAGCAGTACAGTTGGCAAGGAAAGGAAAGGAAGGAGGGTGAAGGGAGAGCCAATGTAAGAATGGGTCTAAAACTGTTTATGCCAATGGTTAAGTGGTTTTCCAACCCGAAGACTTTCTCAGAAGCCATATAAAACATGTGTCAGAAGCAATAGATAGGGAAGGAAAGCGAAGGCCTGATTCCCCACCCTGGATGCTAAAGAACAGTTCAGTGAAGGCCTGTCAGTCCGTGTCATTATGGCTGAAACCTGCACAGAATTGTCTGCTGAAGCAATGGTTGGAATAGGATGGGAAGCTGAGTATAACTGGGAACAAGTATGGAAGAAACATTTGGGGCAATTACCAAAATAAGAAATAGAAACTTAAAAATCTCCTCTCCAGTGTTATTTTAAAAATATGGTGAAGGGCTGGGAAGGTGGCTCAGTGGTAGAGTGCTTGCCCTGCATGCATGAGGCCCTGGGTTCAATTCCTCAGCACCACATAAGCAGAAAAACCCAGAAGTGATGCTGTGGCTCAAGTGGTAGAGTGCTAGGCTTGAGCTGAAAAGCTGAGGGACAGCACCCAGGTCCAGAGTTCAGGCCCCACGACTGACCAAAAAAAAAAAAAAAAAAAATGGTGGTGAAATATCAGGATCAGAAAATTAAATTGGTAATTCAAAAACTTGGTTCATTCACTTAAGGTGATGTTAAGGAGGGGTAAGCGGGAAGGAGATAAGTCCTGTATAAAATGGGCAGTAAGCAGGTTAATAAATTTCAGTGTGATACTATTGGAATTCATCACTCGGGGACATTGCATCTTTCTAGGTCAAGGGGCCCACTAATTCAAGAAATGGATCTGAACTTAAGCCAAGAGTTCATAGAAAACTGTGGTAAGAAAGAAGAGACTGTGTCTTAGAGTTCATTTCACTTAGCATCATCTTGTATGGTCAAGTGTACATAGTTATTCCGCTCATCTGCTAGGACTACCCTAGACGTATACTAAGAAATGAGGGAAACCATGGGATCTATGTTTCTTTGGGTCTGGTTTACTTCACTTAATATGATTTTTTCTCAATTCTTTCCATGCTAAGTGAAATGAACTCCAAGACATGGAAACAAGAGGTTTTTCTTTATTGTTGTTGTTTTTAATGTACGGTGTGATTTCTCTTTCTTTTTGTTGTTTTTTTTTTCCCTATGGTTTATCCCTCGTGGTCACTGTATTGATTTTGGTAACAAGTATTATGTATACATTTATCTGAATTAGGGAATGGGAAGGGGAACAACAAAATGATGAGATAAAGGACAAATGGGGAACCAATGCAATAGTGATACTCACAAGACAATATGTTGGAAATGATCTGTACAACTTGGCAGAGGGAGTGGGAGATAAAGATGGGGAAAAAAGTGGGAGAAAATGAGCGAGGACATAGTAAATTCAACAAGAAATGTAACCACTACCCTACTTATGCAACTGTAACTCCTCTGTACATCACTTTGACAATAAAATTAAATTAAAAAAGAAAGAAAGAGGAGACTGTGTTAAAAAATTCAGGAACTATTATAAGGTAAATTTAAATGATAACAATTTCAGGTACATCTTAAAGCTATGTTCCAGGGCTTGGATTTACATGCAGGCCTGAGGGGATATTTGTAATGAGAGGGGGAGGGGAGAGACAGGGAGAGAAAGAAAGAGAACGAGAGAGAGAGAGAGAGAGAAAGAGAGAGAGAGAGAGAGAGAGATTGGGAGGAGAGGGAGAGAGAGAAAGGGGAGACTATAAGTAAAAGTGAATTACAACATTGAGGGGAAACCAGAGGAAATAATAATACCCAACAATATCTCTCTTCTTCTGCTTGTCCTGTGAACACCTCCTTGACTGCTCACATTACCTTGCAGCTCCTATCTGAACTCAGCAGAAGGGGGAAATCTTGACCTTCCTTCATACTGCATACTGATCTCATTGCTGTTGCTCCCATTCTCATCAGTGAGGCCCATGGTATTTATTTTCTATGACTTAATTATGGTTTATGACCACAAGGACTCAAATTACTAGTTATTAGGACTCATTGAGGCATAGTTCTCATTTCCTTCTGCAACAACACTACCTTGAGTACATGAGACATGAGTGTTATTTATTTTTGAATAGATTATGACTGCATTTAAATTACCATCTCCATTTTCTCACATAGGAGCAAAAGTTACAAGGTTTGACAGCTATTTCATATATATGAAATGTTTATGTTTCAAAATTCTTTTTTTTGGGGGGGAGATCTGGTTTTGGGGCCTGAACTCTGGGCCTGGGCACTGTCCCTCAGCTCTTCAGTTCTAGGCTAGCGCTCTACCACTTGAGCCACAGCGCCACTTCTGGCTTTTTTCTTTTTGCTTATGTAGTGCTGAGGAATCGAACCCAGGGTCTCATGCGTGCAAGGCAAGCGCTCTACCACTGAGCCACCTTCCCAGCCCCTCAAAATTCTTTTTTTTTTTTTTTTTTTTTGGGGTCCAGTCGTGGGGCCTGAACTCTGGGCCTGGGCACTGTCCCTCAGCTCTTCAGCTCAAGGCTAGCGCTCTACCACTTGAGCCACAGTGCCACTTCCGGCTTTTTTTCTTTTTGCTTATGTGGTGCTGGGGAATCAAACCCAGGGCCTCAGGCATGCAAGGCAAGCGCTCTACCACTGAGCCACCTTCCCAGCCCCTCAAAATTCTTTTTTTTTTTTTTTTTTTTTTTTTTTTTTTTTTTTTTTTTCTTTTTTTTTTTTTTTTTTTTTTTTTTTAATTTAATTTTATTTTATTTGTGAACATACTGTACAGAGGAGTTACAGTTACATGGGCAGGATAATGTGTACATTTCTTACCAAGCATTGCAGCCTCCTCCTTTGTTTATCCTTCACATCCCTTCCCAGCCTCCCCCCTCCCCCCCTAATCCCAATCCTTCTCCTTCCTCCCTCCCCCCAGCACCCCCCCCCCCCCCACCAACATTGTAAAGTTCGTTTCCCCTCAAAATTCTTTAAAACACTTTTGAATTCTTATTTTACAGAAATGTCATTGAAAGATTCAGGATCATGTGCAAAATGGTTAATTTCTCCAAGCTATGTGAGAATTAATGCTGGAAGGAAATTGGAGACAAATTTTAGAGATGGCTATTGGAACCAGGATTGACTAAGAGACCAGTATTCGTCCAACCATCCTTTCACTTTATTTGTATAGAAATGATCCCAGAAATGCTAACATGCTTGAAGTCAGGCACATCAACCGTTCTTAACTGCCCACGTTCATAGTAAATTCTTCCTTCACTAAAACCCTGTTGCACATTATCATGTAGTGTATTTTTGGCCCCTTTGACATCCAGCTGTATATCATCAAAATGTTTTAAGCTCAGCTTCAACAGTTAAAGACAAGGGTTATTTCTTTCATATTATTTGTGCTTAGCAGTGTAACAGGGCAATGATCCTGTGGTGTAGGGGAAGGGAAGAGATGTGAGGATTGATGCCAACTCTCACTTGCCAGCAGGTGACTTTAGGAAAGTCACTTAAATTTCCTAGATCTCAGATTTCTTAACTTGTATAGCGTATAGACAACTACCTCTCTAATGTAATTATGAATGTCTAAACCAGATACTCAAACTCAGTACTTCCCAAACTGTGTTATTTGGAATACACCAAAAATTTGTCCTCTGATAGGAAACTCATTGCTTAAATTGTTTTGTAAAGAGTGATCTACTATATGAACCTTCCAATGAGCCACTATGAAAGTGTTCCTCATATATGTTTCATCATCCATTTTTTCCCTCAATATATAGTGATATAAGTTACTCTGAGAAATATGGCTGAAAGTCATAACACTAGGTTCCTGTTAGGGTGTGGAGAATTTAGGGATTTGCTTGTGGTATAAAAGATTGTATGGATTCTAAGATTAAGTAGAAATGTATCCAAAGCTGCTAAATTAAAAACAAACAACAACACACATTACAAGAAATGTTACTACTTGTGTTTCCAAACAACAACAATAACAACAAAACCCAAAACATGTGTTTCTACATTATAATGAAAATTTGAGGCATGATGCAATGAGCTGTTGGTGATACCTTTCCTCACCATGGTGTATGAGCTGGAAGAGAATCATATATAGATTTTTTTTACTCTTTTGTTTTATTTCAGTTTTGTTTAACTGTATGCACTTATAACTTGGCTACAAGCTAGCTAAATGTAGTAAGGAGGATCTCAAAACCTATCTTGATTTTTGAGACTGACAATAGAATAAAGTATTAAGGGAACTTTCATAGCATTTATTAACTGCTTTTTAAAGGATTTTAAAATCAGCAAGCGAAGTCTTATACTTGTTATATGAGCTTGTTTATTAATTCATGTGTTTTCACATGAATTTCATTGTTTTTCTACCCCTTTACATACAAACTTCAAAAAAGATAATGCTCTTCCAGGATGGAAGTACTTCATACCACCTATGTTTCAGAAATCAAGACTAAAGTCTCTTAGGAATATTCATATATCCAATTCCCTGTTGATTCTTTGATCAAGAGTCTACCTAATTATTATGTAATAGTATCTTTGAGAATCTTAAAAATAACTGACAGAAACGTGACTAGTTGTACAGGATTTGATATTTCTGGCATAAGAAGTTGAGATGATCTTTAGGAATATTGCATAGCACCTCTGAGTTTCATATCTAAAAGGTACAAAGTGTTGTAGAGTACATCTTAAATATCAATTTCTTATAGCACAGAAGAGGTGGATTTGAATATGCAATGATCAATAATACAAACAGGAAAGAGAGAAAAAAAGCTTCAGTTCCTCTTCACAACACAAGGAAGGTAATTTGCAGTATATTTCCAGTACATGAGGTACTTAAAGCACATTTGGCAACACTTAACACTAAGTGGCAAATCATTGTTATGTCTCTCAGTACCCTCTATACCCTCATCCATCCGGTCTTGGGGCATTAGATGAGATCTGTGGCCAAATCAATTCTGTAAGTCTTTGCAGTGTTTTTTTATTTGAATATTTCCTTAAATTAATTGGCTTGTGTTTTCAAAGTTGTATGTGAGGCTTAGTCCTTTGATTGAGTCTCTATTACTGATTTTCCGATTGGCTACACCCTCTAGCTCAAGAGCTCACTATTTCTTAGTGGATTGGAATTTCCTGTTTAATATCCATTTAAAAATAAAATTAGAAGAAAAAAGAGAGGAAGTTAAGAGAGGTCAATAAAGGATGCCTTCAGGGATAAGTCTTGTTCTCAGAAGCGGTAGATTAACATTTAAACCAACAAAGGGGAAATCAAAATAGCAATTTCTTTTTTTTTTTTGTTGGTCATGGGGCTTGAACTCTGGGCTTGGGCGCTGTCCCTGCACTCTTCAGCTCAAGGTGAGCTCTCTACCACTTGAGCCACAGCGCCACTTTCTGTTTTCTAGTGGTTTATTGGAGATAAGAGTCTCAAGGACTTTCTTGCCCAGGCTGGCTTTGAACCGCAATTCTCAGATCTCAGCCTCCTGATTGCAGGCTTGAGTCACCGGCGCCCGGCTAAAATAGCAATTTCTTTAGGTACCTTTCTGGTCTTATTTCTCATGACTACACTTTGATAAACTGATGAGGAACAAGAATTTTTTTTTAACCATCTCTGGACCCTTGCTATCTAAGAATAATGTGGAAAAACACTAGATTAGCGGTCAGCCAATCCGCTCAAGCTTGTAGTGCTTTTTGTTCCTCAAAACTGAGCATTTTGAACTCTTCCACTTATATGCCACCATTAGGATGAATACTGATTGATGTATGAACATTATGCTAACTTTCAAAGGACAGATACAAAAAAAGATAACCTTTTAAATTGCTTCCATCACCTAATAAGCACTTTTGAAGCACTTTACATTTAGCTATCATAGCAACCCAATAAAACAGGTACTTTCAATATCATTTTCAACTTAGATGAGGAAAATGAGACCCAGAGAAGATAAATAACTTGCCCACAGTCTCCCAGCTAATGAATATATGTAGAATTAAGCTCTAGGAAGTCAATTTCTGGAACTAGTACTCTAATCAGCAAACAGTACAATACAACCTCTTCTAGATAGAAAAACTGCAGATGTAGGAAACAGGATTATAATATGCTAGCATATTAGACTTAGTGGTTTCATAACCTCTAGCCCATAGCATTTCCATTAAGACAAATTCAACCTGTTTAGTCTGTCTACAGTCGTATTATTTCATCATTTATAAATGGTTTCACAGAACAACCAGTCTTTCAAGTTGAGGGATAATGTAGTGGGGGAATAAAGAATTTTTGCTGATAAAAACACAAACCCCATGCATCAGTGATTAGACAATATTATGATTTCTCATGTCCTAAACTAATTCCTTGTATTAGGCATTTGGGGTCTTATTTGTTTATGCTTGAGTTATGTGAATTCTTAAGGATCATTATGGCAAAAGAAATAGGTTACCTATGGCTCCAACTCATTAGTCAGGAACAGATCATGAGAATTTGCTTTTTCTAACCAGGTCCCAGGTGATGTTGACAGTTGCTAGCCCATGAGCCACCCTTTGAGTAAAGAAGGCTTATAAAACCCAAACAGCATGACTACTAGATAATGAGGAACAGATAGAATGTTGGAAAGATTAAAAATATCTCAACATTTTTAGTATTGTGTTTTCTATAGCTGTTGAAAAATAAAAAACCCAAACCATGGATAATGTGTGGATTAGAAAGAGAACTCCCAATTGCCAGGGCACGATGAAGGGCCAAAAGTTTACATCAAGAGAAGTTGTTCTTTGTAATAGATGGAGGAAATATTAGTGTTCCCAGATAAATCCCGGATGAAGGCATGGAAACTTAGAGGCAGATAATGGATAAGGAGCCAGGAGAGGGAGAATATATGAACTACTGTATGTGGTCATGAATTTACTTATGCTTGCTTATAAAAACTGAAACAGGAGACTGATTTTCCTGAGGGGTGATTCAGAGGTAATATTTGAGGAAGACAGAGACTGAAAAGCAAATTACTCAAGGGTGTGAGATTATGTCAGAGATGATCAGAACTCTTGAAGATGCTAATGAAAGGGATAAGCATTCTCGAAATCTCATGACCCAGTGAAAGCTATTCATGTTTTACAAACCTGGTGATGTGCAATATTTTATTTATGATCCTAGAAACATTGTGAGGTATATATTATTATTGTCCAATTTAGAGATACATTAAAGAACCTGACCATGGTTTTATATAAAACCGATTGGGATTCAACTTCCAAATCATGTAATTATACACATCGTGGAAATATTTGGTACAAATATACAAGCAAAAATCTTTTTAATGTATTTACTTAAATTTTTTTGTAAAGATACTGTACAGAAGGGTTACAGTTACATGAGTAAGGTAATGAGTACATTTCCTATCGAGCATTATTACTTCCATCTTTGTTTTTCCCATACTATTCTTACCTTACCCACCCTCCTAATTCCTCCCACCCCTAAGTTGTAAAGTATATTTCAATATAGTGTCTTGTACATCTCATTGTTACAATGGGTCAACCTCTATCCTTAGTTCAACATTTTGTTATTTCCTTTCCTCTTCCCAAATTAGAAAAATGTGTATACAGGATGCAGGGCACTGGAATCAAATACAGGGAAAACAGGGGTTATACCATAGGGGAAGAACATACAAAAGAAACAAAAAAACCATACAGTACATTTAAAATATGTTAAAAACAATAGCAAGCAAGAAAAAAAACACTCGTGTCCCTATCTTGGGGTTCATTTCACTTAACATCATCTTATCTGGTCATATGTACATTTGACCTTTTCTGCTTGTCCTAGACATATACAAGTTATTGCAAATAAGGGAAACCATGGGACCTATGTTTCTATGGGCCTGGCTTACTTCACTTAATATAATTTTTCTAAGTCTTTCCATTTCCTAACAAATGGGGCTATTCCATTCTTTCTGATGGAGGCACAGAATTCTATTATATATAATAAAATTATATATATATAGCATATATATCACATTTTCTTGATCCATTCATCTACTGAGGGGCATCTGAGTTGGTTCTATATCTTACCTATGGTGAATAATGCTGTGATAAATGTAGTTGTGCTGGTACCTTTAGTATGGCCTTGCTTGTAATTGTTTGGGTAAATGCCCAAAAGTGGGATTGCTGGGTCATAAGGGAGCTCCATATGTAGTCTTTTAAGGAACCTCCATACTGTTTTCTAAAGTGGCTGAACAAGTTTATACTCCCATCAACAATGCAGTAGGGTTCCCTTTTGGCCACATCCTCTCCAACATCTGTTGTTATTAGATTTCTTGATTATAGCCATTCTCACTAGGGTTAGAATGAGGTGCATCTCAATATTGTTTTGATTTGCATTTCTTTTATGGCTAGAGAAGTTGAGCATTTCTTCATGTGTCTATTGACCATTCTTTTTTCCTCGTCAGAGAAGTTTCTCTTTAAGTCTTTAGTCCACTTATTAATGAGTGGTTGTTTCTTTGAGGAGATCCTTATATATCACCCTGTACCAGAATCAACCCTAAATGGATCAAAGACCTCAAAGTCAAAGCAGACACTCTGAAAACATTACAGGAAGGAATATGAGAAACTCTAGGGTTCCTTGGCACAGGTCAAAATTTTCTCACTAAAGACCCAGAAACACAACAAATCAAAGAAAATTTGGCCAAAACGGGATTATGTGAAACTACATGGCTAACAAGGTCAACACAAAGCCCATGGATTGGGAGAAGATCTTCACTAGCCATACAACAGACAAGGGCCTCATACCTAAAATATACATAGACCTCAAAAAATCTTTTAAAAATAAAAGCTAGGTGAGTACAGTTGTCTTGAGGAGTTGATGGTAGCAACCCATAAGAAGGAATATTGTAGCTAAGAGACTGGTCTTGGGCTGTGTTGGTACAGCTGCCACATTATTTCTATTTAGGTCATAGTGTGTATTTGACATGGTACTTTGGGACTCAGCTAATGCCTTTCTAAGGTACTTTTCACGATTTTCCCATATGGAACCTTAATGCAGAATGGAAACAAGATTGGAGTGCTTTCTAGCTATCCCGAAAGCATCGCTACAGAACATGAAAGTAAAAGCCACTGCAGTATTGGCTTCTTCTTTCTCCTGACTTTATACGGAAGGTATAGATCATAGACTTAAGTTGAACTCCAAGAAAGCATAGCAAATCATCATTGGTCAGTGCAAATTTTCTCAGATACAAATGCATAGTGAGCCATTTCTTCAATTTGTGTCTAATAAATGAAAACTTACCTGAAGCATTGAGATCTTTTGAGGTTTGTGAAATCTTGAGGATATAAACTTTTATTTTCCTTAGAAGCAATAATATGTGGGGCACAAAATATCTTTCCAAAGCTTCTTTTAATATAGTATAGTTTCATCATTTCTCTCTTATATTTTTGTCAGTTATAGTATTATGATTTCTAAGCTTAGGTTCATGTTTTATCAGAAATGTTATTGTTATTTTAAATATTTGATTTCTTAGCAGTCACCATACTTATAACTAATAGTAAATGCAGAGGCCAATCTTTCACCAACAGTATTTGCATTGAATTTGGAATAAAATTAATGACAGGTGAAGAGAAATTCACTTTGCCCTAAGAATGATTTTTTTCTCTTACTATATTACTTAAATCAAATTATACACGTATGATGTTATTTGATACTACATCTGTCAATTACAGTTGCTATTAATTGCCACTAAATTCTCATTAAGAAAGTGTCTTTTAGAATATATTGAAGAATAAATTCATTGGAATTTATTCTGTATTTAGTACTGACTAAATCCAGTATTGAATTCAGTATTGACTTTGCCTTCTATTAGGCTTTTAGCCAAATTATGACTCAATGGGGTGAATACAGTAGCCAGAGCAGCTTTACCCTTAAAAATCCTTTAGAGCAAAATGGTAAGTACAGGGCAAAGGGACATGTCTTGACAACAGTGCCTTTCATTGGCGCAGACGGTCAACCAAAGGGCACACACAGTGGTACAGGCTAGATCTATAGTACTAATGGACCAGTCATTTGGCAGGAAGCATCTCATACATGAAAATTCATAAGGGTAAAATAAAAATATTCATGGTACCCAAATCTTTGTTCTCTGAATAGAATAAAAGTCTATAAAGACATTGCAAGGAAGGTGAGGGAGGGATTTTAGATGATCATAATTTTTTCCCCTGAAAAACTGTGAACCAAACCTTCAGAATTACTCCAATGTAACAAACAATTGATCTAAAAGCAGTGAAACTATACTACATGAACAGAAACTCAAAACATCTTTATGGTATCTCATATGATGTTGCTTATACAGGAAAAAAAAAGAAATTCCAATTTTTAAGTATCGTACTAAGTTCAACACTTGAGGCAAGAACTTAAGATTGTATTTATACTATAAACCCAAATTGAAGAAATTTGTCTTTGTCGAAGCATTTGTATTAAATAGTCCTTGGAGTTGTTGCTGCAAACTTGTTACCTTGAACTATTCACTTTAAATCATTTTGAGCTTTTGGTCAGGAGAATATACTATCTGAAAATATTTTATCTTCCTCCAAGTTTTGTTTGTTTCCTTGAATTCTGTTACTTATTACTCCCTATCTCACAAACATTTGAATAAACCCAGTTCTCATTTTACTGGCACAGTGACACGTATCCCCAAGTCACTCCTCTGAAAAACTCCTTTTTTTTTGGTAACTCATAAATTAAAGACTCCTAATTATTTTAATTGAGAAAATGTTGCTCATTCATTTCATTCCCCCTTAGGTACTTAAGAAAGTACACTAAATGAGATGACCTCCTGTCAGTAATAGGGTATTTACTTATAAAGGATAAGTACTTCTAACATGAAAATTTCAGGTCTCTAAATTCATTTGTAAAGCTCCCTGTTGATCCAGGAAGATAAACACATTAAGTCAGCAGATACACATGCTAAAGGGATTAATGGTGTTTACTTGCCATTTGATTTATACTTTCAAATCTTCATTTTTAGAATTAAATATATATCAAATAACTATTCACATAAAGTAAAACAGCTATCTTCTTTCAGAATGGTCCTTCTAATAGAATCAAAGCCATGTATATTAGTATTCTTACATTATGATGTATATCACCTTTATGCCTATTTTCAGAACTCTGGTTTCTATTATACAAAGAAGTTACCTACTTGAGATGGATAACTTCACCATCAGCCTGACCAACATAAAAGTGTGGGGCCCGGAGTCAGTGGCTCATGCCTGTAATCCTAACTACTCTAGAGGCTGAGATTAGAGGATGATAGTTTGAAGCCAGCCTGGGCAGGAAAGTTGGTAAGACTCTTATCTTCAATTAACCACAAAAAACCCAGAAGTGGAGCTGGGGCTCAAGGGGTAGAGAGCTAGCTTTGAGCAAAATAAGCTCAGGAACTGTGTTCAGGCCCTACTCAAGTTCCAGATCCACCACCAAAAATTAAAAAAAAAGTTATGATAAATTGGTGACTGATAATATAAAAACTAAATGCTAGATTGAATGAACTGAAAGATCAAATACAGATAAGTACATTTATTTTGCTGTGTTAAACCCTTCCTTCCATGTACCCCACCCAAAAGGGAACTTAACATCTGATTATCCTTCTTAATGAGTATTTGTAGAAGAAACAGTGAGTTGGTGAATCTAATGTGTAGAATAATGTATAAATTAGCAAGTAGTCTTACAGATCTGGGTTCTGTGTGATTCCTTCTGATGGGTCAAGGCACCTGCCCTGTGTGGTTCTATCAGGACAAGATTGGTATCCAAGAATAAGGTTGAATTTGTGGTAGCTAAACTTCAACAAGAAAAGAAGTCATCCGCCAACCCAATTGGGATAATATGATCTAAGACAATGAAATAAACTGAGAAGTCAGAGATTCAAAGAGTACAGAATTATAGAGAGGATGAATGAGGAGCAAGGTTGGAGAATGTTGGACAGACTTGCTAGACCCCTAATTTAGACTATTGTTCTGGATTAATACAGCAGGCGAATTAGGGTGGATCAGTTCTTTCAATCCTTGCTGGATGATGAATTTTATGAACATTTATCATTTTGTTTCAACTTCCATCTCTTTCCAAACCAGTCTCCTTTATCATTTCATTAAGCTGGGTATAGATGTACATAACTGAAATCCCACACTTAGGAAGGTCATCAGAGGATGGTAAATTCAAACCCAGTCTGGACTGCTACAGTGTATTTCAGGCCACATAACAAAATCCTGCCTCAAAACAAGGAAAAGAGAAATAAACAAAAAGAAAAAAGAAAAAAGAAAGAAAAACACCAAACTATAAATAAGGAAAGGCTCAGACAACAACCAGACAAGTATTCCATTCAGTGAATCAAGTTGTTTTTTGATAGAATGCCTTTTTCTTTATAAATTCAGCCTAAACTATAAGATACAAGGGAACTACCAAAGAAACACTGAAGGAGAAAAGCAGCAGCTCTCATCTTGTCCATAGGAAGATTCATGCCATTTAAAAAGTTCTCAGTGTATTTCCTGAAGTATACAACACTGTAGAACACTTGACTATGATGAGAATTACTCAGTGGGGGATATGTATACTTTTTATAAACTGAGGACTTGCCAGATTCATTGTTAAGCTAAGATAATGTTATGATGCCCACTATTGAAAAAAAGCATGCTTTCAATGTCATTCTTACCTTGAAATTTAACAGGGCCAAAACAAGGTAAGAAGCCACTTTCTCTATGTTTTTGTTTCCGCTTCCCTATTGTATTATTCAAATCATCATTATTTCCCGGAGGAACCATCAGGAAGGTCTGGTGGGGAATGATCTTGGCTTGTGCTGAGGTGGTATCATTCAAGATCTCTCTGCAGAGAGCGTCACCCTTTCTGACTGACATCTGTACCACTTCAAAGGCTGTGATGGTAAGAAGACTCAATTCCTTGTATCTCAAGTTCCCATCTCTTTGGGAAAACTTGTTTTCAATTTATTTTTAGTGGTTGGAGATATTAGAAATTAGATTTTCTTTTCTATTCTGCTTCATTAAGAATCTTTGGAATATCATCTTGATGCTTTAAGTGTGTGTGTATGTGTGTGTGTGTGCACGTGCAAGTAAACACACACACACACACATACTTTCAAATCCCAGTAAGAGAAACATACAAAGGCAGGAATAAAAGGGGGGGCAAAATAATTACTCCCCCCCCACACCAACTCACACTGCTAGTTGCTGATAAATAGTCCTCTGCCTGAGTGTTCCTCTAGAAGCTATCCCACTGTGGAATCCAAATAAACTTTAGCCTGAAAATAACATGATAGCAAGAAGCTCTTGAAAGGCTTGTTTCTTTTTTTGTGTGTGTGTCCCAGAGAATGACAAAGTAACTCCTACTAACTGAATACAATTAATTAATATTAAAAATATGGTAAAATAAATTTATGCCAAATGGGATGGGGGTCTAAATATTGTTTACTGATAACATTTAGTATTCAACTTATAAACGTGTTTATTGATGTGTCCGAGAAAAACACAATCGCTATTGACAATTAGGGAAGAAAAGGATGCCTTTACTTTTCTTCATTCCTTTAACAGTGAAGAATACCTTTAAAACCCCCTAACAGCTTTTCTTTTATTAGGAACTGAAAGAAATCTCAAGGAGAGGTGGATACTTTAAAAATAAAAGGAGCAGCATGAAAAGGGGCTCATCTTTCTGAAACCCCCATTGTTCAGTAATGCCTAATGTTAGACATTAAAGGTTTGCATGTTCATCATCATATTTTATTGAAGTTGGTAATAATTTACTTATTATCTGCAATGGGTTTCTGAAAAATATTTCTCTTTCCATTAAGGATTTCATTTTCAGCATTTGCTTGTCAGTTAAATCCTCACATCATTAATGTAACTTCTCATCATAGGCAGAATTGAATATTCATGCCTCGCTCAAATCACTGTTATTTTGGCCTCTTACTTTTTTTTTCCTTCTCCCTTGAAAGTGTAGATTGTTAACCCATCACTTTACAGCTGAGATTTCTGAGATTGTAGTAGTTTGGAGAAGTGATTTGGTGTTTATATCTGGTCATTTTTGAAACTATGGGTAGCAATTTCTGCTTTTAACTTTGGTTCATACTGTCACCTAGCAGTTTTGATTTTGTGAGCTCCTTTCTTACCTCTTTGGTAGTGTTCTAGACCCCAGGGCCATTATTATAATTTTGTCCTATGGTGCATGTTGAGTGAAACTCTGTCATGATGTTCAGTCAGGTTTGTCAACTATACCATGACTTCAAGACCCTTGACAGGTATTTTAGGTGGCCAATTGCAGACTAAGTGATCTTTCAAGCCTCTTGCAGCTATAAGATTCTAAAACTGAATTTGTTCTATATTTAATTTTATTTTAAGTGATTCAACATTTTAAATAAAGCTTGTCTTTAAACAAATTGTATTTGATATCAGGAATTACATTTACCTTAACCTGTTCATGGCAATAATAAAATCCTTCTTGGTTACTGATTGACCTTTTCTGAGTCCTTGAATTCATCCACCCACTTGTTTTCTTATGCCAGCTTCAACTAAAACTGGGACAACCATAAGAGTCCTTAGATAAAGCATAACAAAGAGAAATAAATGACAAGGACAATGTATCATAATTCTCCAAGAACTGATACCCTTTGTTTTCTTAAAAATGTGATATAATCGTAGTTGTTTGCTCTAAAAACAGTCACTAAAAGCAGTTCTCCATGATTAAGGAAAGCAACCTTCCGTAATTTTTTTTTCAGAAGGAAAAAAATAACAATAAGGGAAAAATGCTAAAACTTTCTAAAATGCAGTGGAATACTGGCAACTAGTGAGAAGATGATTAGAAGGAAGGAAAGACACCTGAAGCATCGGGTAGGTGTGGGAGGGAAGTAAGTAGATTTCAGGGACTACAAGACCTGGCAAGAATAGAAAATAAGGGGCTGGGAAGGTGGCTCAGTGGTAGAGCGCTTGCCTTGCATGCCTGAGGCCCTGGGTTTGATTCCTCAGCACCATATAAGCAAAAAGAAAAAAGCCGGAAGTGGCTCAAGTGGTAGAGCGCTAGCCTTGAGCTGAAGAGCTGAGGGATAGCGCCCAGGTCCAGAGTTCAGACCCCACGACTGGACCAAAAAAAAAAAAAAAAAAGAATACAAAATAAAAAGAGAGAGGGGCTGCAGGCCTGCAGTACCTGTGTAAGAGGGGTAATGTTGAAAGTTTATGATGCAACATAGAATCATCTAAAATGAATGCTGTGTGCATTATGGTGCATTTGAACCCAGAAGATTTTCTGTGCTGCTTGGTTAACATTACAGTATTATTTGATTCTGACTCCCATAGTTTTGCTCTTCTATATACCTTGACAATGGTAAGGTAGTCCTTTATTACATCTTATATCTTATATTCTATTAATTTGGAGATGTTTTATTACAATAGTCAGCATCAGCATTGGTCCTTTGAATCAGAAGGTAAGCTCCTTGAAAGTAAAAAGTGTGCTACAGAGGATGGTTTGTGAACTTGGTTACTCCTGCTCTCCTTTTTCATTTCTCCCTGATGGAGCACCCAGGGTTTCAGGCCACACTTAGCCATTTAATGGCTGATTCACTATCAGAAAGTGACTTGAGGGAAGCCATAGGGCAAGAGAAGCTAATTAATATTAAATGTCAACAATAATTTGGACTTGTTTTAATAAGTTGCCTGGTAAAGTTGTATTGGATCTGGGTTATCAGTATGAATTAGTGCTAGCCGCTTGTGCTTCTGGCCAGAATCATTATAAACCATTCAGCACACAAATTTTTATGAAAAAGTTTTACTGATATAGTAGAACTTAACTTTAATCTCAATAATCTGTAGATTTAGTAATTGTATAGCCGAGGTCAGCAGTCTTTTCTTTTTTTGGTACAATTTCTTACTAGGAATCTGTCATGAAGTCTCATGTTGCAAAGATTTAATTACTTCAACAAAAGACGTTAGAGTACATTTTGTTGGCTTATTTACTACAAAACAATTGCAACAAGATGAAAATGTAAATCTATCAGGTAGAACAATAATTCCTTTTGTATTACCTCGTATTAGTTAGTCTATGTATATAGAAAATACTCACACTGACTTATGTATTTGCCCTTGTCTATAAAGGCTTGTCATTAGTATGATAGTAGAACTTTGGAGAACACTTAAAAAAGAATTCTCTACATTACTTGGAATACAAAGCAAAACCACTCTCAATGAGTGGACAAATATAAGCTTTTTGCTATTGTAGCTAGCTAATTTTTGTCTCCTCATCCTCCATGATTACCCCATACAATTTCTTATCAAATTTACAGTGCACACAGCATAATAGATAGAAAATGAGTGCATAAATGGGAAAAAATCATAATACATTTTTCATACAAATCATGGGTTAACTATCTAGGAGGAAAGAAAAGCAACAGGCCAGAATAGCAGTGATTTGAGTAAGGCATGAATATTCAATTCTGTCTACGATGAAAAGTTACATTAATGACGCGAGGGTTTAACTGACAAGCAAATGTTGAAAATGAAATCCTTAATGGAAAGAGAAATATTTTTCAGAAACCCATCACAGATAAGTAAATTATTACTAATTTCAATAACACATGATTACTATATGCCAGCTAATTCATTACATGCTACTTGAGCTTTGGCTGAGCAATAGTATTTGCTATGTAATTCAAATCAACAATTCAGTTTTAGTGCATACACTGTGTATCTGCACAGCTATCTAGAGTGGACTGGAAAGGAATACAACTTCCTTCTAAGAGCCCTCCATGTTGTTTTAATCAATTGAGGGAAGAGCTAAACAAATAAAATAATTATACCATATTGAATCAGCTGAATCTGTCCATATTGAATGTCACAAGATTTTAAGTTGGAAATTTTGATTCAAGTACCACATGATTAAGGGTATTTTCAATCAAAATGATAAAGGACTGACTTTATGATTCATACCACTTTTGCTTCTCTTGATTATATAAGAATGTAAAAGGTTGATTTTATAAGCAGGAATTTACTAGAAAGGCTGGGCTCCCGTTTCTTCTTTTCTTCTCAATAAGGATGGGAGAGTATTTAATAATCATTCATTGAAGCTGAGGAGGGTTTTTAGATTAAAAATTAAAGAAGGTTTTGCCAGCTAAATAGGAGCCATGCCTACAGCTCTTGACATAGTAAGGCTCTCTCTTCTAATATGACCAAATAAATACTATGAATTCAATGTATAACTAAAGTAGCTAAGTAGCTGACCTCATTATTTTGTGTGTGTGTGTGTGTGTCTGTGTGTTTGTGTGTGAGAGAGAGAGTGAGAGAGAGAGAGAGAAAGAGAGAAAGAGAGAGAGACAGAGAGAAATACTGGATTTTGAACTCAAGGCCTCATGCTTGTGATAAAAGGTACTCTACTAGTTGGGCTATGCCCTCAGCCCTTTTCATTTTCTTTCACATTAGTTTTAAGTAAGGACTCACTTTTTTTTTTTTTTTTTGGCCTGGCTGGCCTGGATTGCATCTTCCTACTTTTGTTTTCTGAGTATCTGTGGTGATAGTGCTGTCATACCCAGCTTTTTGGTGTGGAAGTTTTATTAACCTTTTGCCTTGGCTGGCTTCCTAATGGGAATCTTTCCCGTCCTTGCCTCCTGGATAGATGGGAATACAGACATAAACCATCAACAAGGGGCTAGGAAAGGTGTTTTCCTCCAGAGAGTGACATTCAGAGACACTTGGGTGGAGAGATTTTGGAAAACCTGATGATAGCGCTCATAATAAAAAGGCCTTTTATCTTTCTTTCTTCTCATATCTTTAGCTGCCAAAAATTTGGGGCTAGCTACACAAGTTGTAAACTCCTGACTTATACTGCTTAACTTTTCAGCAATATCCATTACCACCTGGACTATGCCGTCATGTAATTATTCTCAGAATCCCACTGAATTTATTTTCTAACATTCTCTCTACTGTCACATTCTTTGCTTTTGTCTTTATTTTTCACTCATATGAATTAATGTAATATCCTTCAATAGCTTCTTTGTAGTTTTCTTCTCCATACTCTAAAACCAAATACCTATAATATAATCTGTAGCAACCCATACCATCTTCAGTCTAAAACTGTTCAATCATTTACAGGACAAATAGAACCCTCTTGATGTGCTAATCTATTTCTTCAATGTTCTGGTCACTGAAGCTTTTTTCAGTCTAACCCTTTACCATAGCCTAACTCAAATATTATGCAGATTCTTTGCTTATCCATTTTCCAGCTCGAGTTCTTTCTTTGGAGTTCTACTCTCCCTGTCTTTGTTTCTGTCTTTACATATACACTGTGTAAGATGAAATTCAAGGCTCAAGGTTTTCAAGCAACCTTGACTTTCCAAGTCTAGAGTGCTTTCCTATTTCTGTGTTTGTTGAATTTCTCTATTACTTCTGCCTTTGGTGTTAGCATAGCCCTACCTTATAAGTAGAGTACTTGGGTTGAATTATCTTAGTCTTTCAAGTGTGTGTGTGTGTGTGTGTGTGTGTGTGTGTGTGTGTGTGTGTATGTGAATTTGTAAGGCATATCTTGTATTACCATCCAACATATCTGGAGGGATTAGGGATAGGAGATATCCAATTGAGTATAGCATGAATTTGCCCTTCCTTAACTCAAAATATACAACATTCATTTTTATTGGCCAGGTGAAGAAAGCAGAGCAAGTCTCTCCTAAGTAAATTAACAAATTCCTTAAGCCTGTTGGCATAAAGATGATCTCCATAAAATGATCTAAGCTTAGTGTGCTGCAGGAAGACTCCTGTGTGCTGGTGCAGAGATTTCACGTGGCTTACACTCCCATACTTGTTACAGCTTTCTGAACAAATTAAAGACTTTAGCATTAGTTATTGTGACATAATTAATTCTTAGCCTTCCATATTAATGTCAGACTCTGGGAAAGACTTTGGAAATATGATCTTTCTTATAGTTCAGCCTGTAGTATAATGATTTGAATGTTCTGAAGTCTGAAGAACTTAGAGTAGCTGTGACTTGGTGAGGTCAGAAGGTAACAATGGTCTCTGTCATCAGAAAGGCATGCAGCTAAGTTTCAAGCACAGTTTTCCCCCTTCCCATGTTGATTCTAAACATCAGTCTGTTTTTATTGTCATTTCAGTCATAAAGGATTAGGAAATGTGATAGTAAAATGCTGTAGAGCTGTAGAAGACTCAAAGCTCTTGGTATGATGCCTGGTCCTTTGTAGTATTAAACAATCAGTGTACAGAAACAAAAAAAGAGTGTCTGTGCAATTTTGTTAAATATCAAAAGACCTTTTAGAAGACAAATTGGAGAGGCAATGCTGCCTCTCTTTTCATAATATGACAAAGAGCTAATTCAGCGTCTTTAACAGAAACTCAAATAAGCACAACCCTTTCAAAAAAGCCTTTATATTCAATGCAAAGGAAAATGTGTCTTCAAATTCTAAGAGTTCAGCTTCTACTGTTTCAATGGGAGCTGTACATTCAGAGCTCAGGGCTAATTTTGGCCTATGTGTTTCCCCAATAAGTTCTCCTGGGTGTTCATTTTAGTTTCAGCAAAGTGTTTCCTCTAGCTATTAGAAGTGGTGTTTAAAAGTTTAAAGTAATGTGAATAGGCCAAAAGCTAAATCAATATTCTGTGGTACCAATAAAAAGAAAAGAGATTTAGGCAGCAAGCACATGGTACATGCTCCAATTCCCCGGTAGGCAGATCAAAGCGACTTCAACAGGAATTTAAAACTAAGAGACATTTTTTTTAAAAAAAGGAAAGATGTTAACAAAATTATTTTCTACCCCTCAGTGAGAAATGACTTAGGTTTCAGATCAAGACATTGGGATCATACAGGGAAATACCATTGTGTAGTGTCGAGTGAGAACTGAAGGGCAGAAAGAATGGAGATCAATAGGCAAGGAGCTTATTTATCTTCCTCAATGCCAATTATTTCAACAGAGTTTTTGTATTGACTTTGTTTAGCTTTCAGGTATATATCACTTTTGTTCTCCGAGTCGCTTGTATGGAGTCTTCTGTGGTATGATCAGTGTCCTTCTTTTCCCCAGCTGCCCTTTGCCCTCTCCACTCCTCCCAGAAGTCCTGTTGCAAATAACCTGTGTGGGAAGGACAGCTGCCCGGCCTATCTCCAGGGCTCTGAAGATTACTCGTTATCTTTTATCCTTTGAGATCCCTGAGCAAGTCTAGTTTTAATCTGATGACTGGAAGGAAAGGCTACATGGAAAGAACATCCATAATGCAAGTGCATCACAGGCTCAGTTCATTGTGACCTTTCACTTTGCTGGAACTGCAATTTGAGATGTCATGGTAGAGAAAACAAAGGAAAATACAGGACTCTCCATATTTACAACTGAGGGCTCAGCGTGAGAAGTTTACTGAAATGTCTAAGGAATTTTATTAGGGAGAAAATTTACTTTGTGAGATTCTCCCATACCAACTGTAGCAACAATGCAATGCAAAATAAAAATAAAAATAATATTTATGTTTCAGAGCCTGTTTTACAATATTGTCTTATAAGTCCATAAAAGCAGCTTTTAAAAAGGATTTCATGGCTGATTCACCCCAAGATATTCTCCTAATAGGTAACTACAAAAGTCCAAAGTAGGAAGTTTTTGGGAAAATTGAAAATGGCATGTCTGCTCAGGAAAAACTAGGGATGTGTGAATGACAAGGTAACCATATTGTAAACATGTGGTAATTTGTATGTTTCCCATTGTCATTGCCACAATGAAAATTAAAAAGAAACAGCAATTTACCTTTAAGCTGCAGAGAAGAGACCATGGCAATGTTTCAGGATATGGGTCCTCCTTAAATGTTACCGAGTTACTGAGTGATGGTAACCCACATTTCAACCTCAGCACCATTTCTGTTTTCTTCTCCTGTGAAAACTGCACAAATTTCCCAAATTTCTTCACCCTACTTTGAGATATTGATATTTTACACAAATGCCTGTGGATTTCTTTTTGACAATGAGTTAGTTTTCATTTTAAATGAGAACATGTATCACTTTTTAGAGTGCAATGCCAGTCATTTTTAAGTCCCAACTTTCTTCTCTTTCTCTTTTTTTAATGAAAAATGTTTTATTGGTCATGAGGCTTGAACTCCGAGCTGGAAGCTGTCCCTGAGCTTTTTTACTCAAGACTAGCTCTCTACCACTTTCAGTCACATCTCCACTTCCTGTTTTCCAGTGGCTACTTGGAGATGAGTGTTACAAACTTTCCTGCCCTGTCTGGCTTTGAACCACAATCCTTAGATCTCAGCCTCCTGAGTATCTAGGATTACAGTTGTGAGCCACCAGCTCCCAGCTTTCTTCTCTTTGTTTTTATCTGTAAGATTTGTGCTTCTTCTTATTTGGAGTTCCAGAAACTGTTGATGAGTGTAAAATTCCAGCCCGACCAGAGAGAAGTTTGTTGCTACATTAAGGAGAAAGAATCTGTAGCTATATTAAAAGTTATGTCATACAATAATAAATGTCACAAATGGTAAGATTGTGATAAAGAAGCCAAGAATTCTTCATGTAGGGCTGAAATAACTATTGAAGTCTCTCTAGAGGGTGTGGGTAGATTTTCAATAGAAGGGAGGAGAAAGCACTCATTTCACTGTGGGTTGAGGGAGTAGAAGTGATAATAGTAGGGAGAGGAGGAGGCAGATACCACTTCTTAAGATGTGGAGGCAATACAGCAGAATGTGATAGACAGAGGGATCATCCTAACTGATGAGCTTGACAGGCAGGAAAAGTTGTATTAAGTAACTAGTGAGCACTATGCTCAGAAAGATGTCTGGGGCATATCTGTGGAAACAAAATATGAGTCCACAAAATTTCAAAATCTTTGGGCAAGAAGAATGACTTGTGTTTTTGAGGAGCATGACTTTTAAAGAAGCATGTTAGACAGTTGAATATGATAGTAATATCTAGAAAAGTGGATAAATCAATATTACATAGAATAATTAAGAGATGGCCCCAGAAATCCAGACAAAAGGTGACAAAAGCCTAGACTTATTCCAGCTCTGTGTAAAGTCCACATGTTCCGGTGTCATCTCTTACATTCCCCAGGAGCCCATCCATCTCAGTAGCTTTAAACTTAATGGACCACTTAAAATTTTGTTATGACAAAATTTATTTGAAAAGAAGCACTACATAGACTCTAAACAGCAGTCGCAGAATGTACAAAGTACTTTAGATTGCAAGAAAACAATATTTCATCTATGAAGGACTAGATTTTTCTACCATTTTGTAGAGGTACCAATCCAACCTTGCATCCTTTGTGCTTTCCCTCAGACCTTCCTTGGATTTCCATGGATGGTTCAGAAGTCACATTGCTCATCTCAAAGGTCTTGTCCATGAATAAACACTTGATGCCATCTTTTTTTTTTTTTTTTTTTGAGAAGCAGAGAGCCACTACCTAGGCTTAAAACTTGGTTAAATGTCAGTGCAATGCTTGCTGTTACTTTCATGGATTGTTTTGTCAAGAAATGATTGCAGAGAAGTTTAACCAAACAGAAGCTCTGGCTTTTCTAAATATTGGCAAGGTCAAATTCTGCTGAATTTCAAGATTTGTAGTGATCTGGAAGTATTTTACCAACAGTATATATTCTATACTCTGTGGCTCTTTTTTTGTGGTTCTTACAGTTCCTGAATGTCTATTTAAGTTAAGATGTTGTTTAGACAATGGCAGAGCTGGCAGACTATGACATTACATGCTGTATTATTCATTATTTGGTGACTAGACTTCATATCTGTGTTAAAAATAAACATGATGCCTTTCAGCTTATTTCAATCCATGCTGTACATTCTGGGATGGTTTCCTGTAATTGTGTAACTCTCTATACAGAAAGAAAAGGAGAAGAAGGAGAAAGAGAAGGAGAAGGAGGAAGCAGTAGAGGAGAAGGAGAAGGAAAAGAATGAGGAGGAGGACAATGTTATTATTAATTGGTGTCATTCTTGCAATAATATGACATCATTTTTGGAGCAGGCTGGAAGGCAACTTCAGTTTAAAGAGAAAGGTAACAATTGCCTTAGTGATATTCTCAACATAGTTATTTTTTCCACAATGGAAGTTTTTCCCCCCATTCTTTCATTTGGAAACAGTCTTTCTTAATGCTGGTAAACCTCATGTTGTGATTTTTGTCATTAAGATGGAAGAATTGATTTCTGGCCATATTGGTTTCAACTTTCTAATTGCACCAGTAGGTGTTGCTATACTTGCACTAATGTTGGCTCCACAAAAATTAACTGGTCACTTGGTGGTGAGTGGGTCCTTAAAGAATTATAATTTGTGTATATCATTTCAAAGATCAAAACATTGCCCCCAAATTCTGAAGGCCTGAGGGGATTATTTTTGACTGAGAAATATATTTATAAATAAATAGGACCTTCTACTTTGCTTTGTCAATGCACACAAAAACATTTCAATGGCTTCCAGTATTTAAGGCAGTTTTTCATTTGGGAGAGTAGACAGTGCTGATCTGACATAGAAACATGCTTTTTTCACCTTTACTTCTCATTTCTTAATTTCTATGCATAATTTATAATATATATTACTACCACCCTGGTGTTTCAAATTCATACTAAGTTTTTTTTCATTTTTATTTATTTTTTTAAAAAAACAATGTTTTTTCATTTTATATAAGTGTCTGGGCATAGACAACCTTTGAATTTTTTTTTTTGTAGACAAATTCTCAAAGGACTCACAGCTTAACTGTTCAAGTACACCTTGTGTTTCAAGTGTTTACATTGAAGAGTGTTCCCATAATCCTATGTTGACAGACAAAAATGATTCCTTGTGTTAGCCTATGCAGCTTCAGTGCTTATACTCATTATTAAGCAGAAACCACCAACATGACTATGTTTGCTTTGGAATTAAATTTCCTAAGAAAACCTCCAAAGTTTAGAAAAGTGAAATATTTGTGATTTTTTATATTAAAAATTAAGTTCTTATATGAAAAAGAATTCTGATAATTGATTCTTTGGCAAAAAGCCAACCACTTCAATGTGTTCTTTGATTTAAAAAAAATCAGTTTGTATAATTTATATTGCTTTTACATCTCAAGTTTCCTTGGTTATACCAAATAGTTTGCAATTGAACACTGAAACTTCAAACTGTCAAAGCAACTTTTTTTCTTTAATTGCTAAACATAGCATAAACCTCTATCGTTTAGGATGAAGATTATGCTTTGATCTGAAAACACCATTTCCAGAATATGATTATATGTTGTGTGTACAGTAAAAAGGAAGTCTCCAGGCAAAGGAAGCAAGGAAGTACAATACTCTTGCAGGAGAAGAGACTGAGTGTGAGAGAAAATGTGAAGAATGATGGAAGCTGTTGTATTTTTGCTTTCATTATTGCATATATTCAATAATGTGAAGCAATAACAGTTTATTGAGCCTTTAACAGATAGGGAGGTAGGGCTGACTGGCCTGAGCCAAAGAGAACATAGATTTTTCTATAAATTACTCAGTACCCAGTTTAAAACAATCTTTAATGAAACAGCAAATTGTTTCTGCTGTAGAAATCTCTTAGCACTTTGTAAATAGCAAAACAATAAAGCATGATGAACGTTAGGGTTCAGAGCAAAATAAAGAAACCTAAATGTTTCTCTGTATTATTTTATAATAAATTTTCATTGATTTTTAGTCATATGATTTGTGAGCTGTGATCTTTTCCCTCTGTCTTCATCCTTCCCTCCTTCTCTTATTTTCTTCATGCTTCTTTTTCCCAGTGTCTCTCATGGTATCATTTTGGGGCAACTTCAGTATAGGTTATATAGCTGAGGGAGATTACAAAAGGTAAGGGGAAAACCATTGAGACAACTTTCCTGCCCGTAGAGCTTCATTACTGGAATGCTTCGAAGTCATGGGTGGTGAGTGTGAAAATGTGGAGCTGTAGATTGGTTGGTAATCAACTCAAAACTTGTGGTAACTGGAGATGTAGCATTGTAATCATTCCCTGTGCCGTCTATCCCATGGAACCTGGATTTAATTTGGCTAAATGGCGCATGATATGGACTTCACTCTCCTTCAATTTGGTTTCTCCCCTCTGGCAAACTCTTAATCAGAATTTCTCACTAGTTAGTAACTAAATTAAAATCTGTAAATTGTAGGCAACAGCATGGAATGCACTGGTACATCCATAAACATTGAAATAACAAAGAACGTTGTGTTATAATGAATATTCTAACATAATAATAATATTTGAAGTTTGGTATAGGGATGTATTCTTGTTAGAGTTAACGATAAAGGATTACTTACTTCTGAAGAAAATATTTAAAACACAGATGCTTTCCTCTGAAGAAAGTGATGACTTTAAAGGCGTGAGGTGTAAATTACCCACTCAAATAATAAATAATTATACCTATAAACTGATCATGTAATGTATGCCAGCTGTCTGCTAAGCGTTTCACATACCTGATTTCATTTAATCTTCACGACAGTTTAATAAAGTTCTAAGACTCATTTCTTATACATAAGAGGAGAAAAAGTTTATGTAACTTCTCAAGGTCATACAATTGGCTAGTTCTAGGGCTCAGATTCAAATTTAGCTTCTGCAGGGTATGGGCCCTTTCTATTTCTATGGAAATATAGTCCGTGTGTATTTAAATACATAATTTTGTTAGTTTTATTTTGTATGATTGTATTCATTTTCAAATGTGATCAAATCAAAGAGATAATTGAATGTATAATATATAAAGTTTAAATCAGACTTTCTAGCCTGCTGGCATTTGGGATGAAAGTTGTTCATTGATACATAAAAATGTGAAACAATGTGAATAGAATACAAGACTATAAAATGTAAAGCAGAGATAATGAGGGAAGCATTCTTGAAAGAGGAAAGACTGAACTGAATCCAGAACAAATGTAGAGGTATGTGAAGGTTGCTAAGTTAGATAGAAGAATATGAACAATACTCTTAAGTTGAATACACTGACATCAGGAAACACAAAGTAATGCACTAGTTGAGCACATTAGAATTATCTGTGGTTCTTTTATGAAATATAGATGCCTAGGCCTCAGCTGACCAATTGTATATAATGTTTGCTACAGGGACTTAGTCTATGATATTTCTTTACATTTCTCTGGGGAATTCTAAGGTGCAGCAGGTGCTGAGATTGACAGATTAAAGCTGTATTGGTTCACTACTGCTGGTGTCAAATAAGAAGGAAAACTATAAAACAGCAAGATTCTGATGTTAGACTTGATGATATAGGCATGTCAGCATAATGAGATTGCAGAGCAAAATAATTCCACTAACAAGAAATAGAAGCATTAACAAGTAATATATTTTTTAGGAAGACAATAAAAGATGAATAAAATTTAGTTCATACACTTCTGAGTTTCATGTAGTGTAAGGCATACTGATAAGCTATACTGTGCTTAGCTCTGTTAAAGATTCTAATGGAGATCAGGAGGCTTTGGTACTATTGAGATGTCCTTTATTTTGGATTAAGAACAACTAATGATGAAAGGGAATAACAAAATGCTGAAACAAGGACACAGGATGACCCATTGCAACAAGGATACTGCAACGACATTATGTTGGAAATGAACTTAGAGAGGAGGCTGTTGGAGAGGTGGGGAGGAAGGGGATGATAGGAGAAAAACAAAGGAGGGGTAACAATGCTCGACAAGAAATGTACTCATTACCTTACTCATGTAACTGTAACCCCTCTGTACAGAATCTTTACAATAAAACAAAATAAAAAGCTAATGATATATACGCTGATCTTAGCCAAAAGGCCAAGAAATGATAACTAATGATTTCTAAAGGACATAGCTGTTATCTGAATTTTGACTGGAAACGAACTTGAGATTTTTATTGCTGTTGTTGGTTGTGGGGCTTCAGCTTAGGGCCTGGGCACTATCCTGAGCTTTTGTGCCCAAGGCTAGTACTCTACCACTTTGAGCCACAGCTCCACTTCTAGATTTCTGGTAGTTAATTGGAAATAAGGCTCATAGATATTCTTATTTGGGCTTGCTTTGAACCTGCAATCCTCAGATCTCAGCCTCATATGTAGCTAGGATTATAGGCATGAACCACCAGTGCCTAGCAGTTTTTTTCCTCAATCATGACCCTTGAATTCAGGCCTGGGAGCTGTCCCTGAGCTTTTTCGCTCAGACAGATAGGGAAAGAGAACGAAAAGGGATATAAATATAAAAGGAAGAAACTAATGCCATGAGCTTATACATAAAAAAATTCTAAAAGCAACACTAGATAACTCTTAGTTCTGATAAACTCTTTGAGTGAAGTTGAAGCATACAAAATCATTATAAAAAATCTATAGCTTTCCCATATAGAATTAATTAGATTTCAGTAAAACAATCCCATTCACAGTAGTCTAAAAACAAACCTAGGATAAAACTTTACTAAAGAGGTGAAAGGCCTTTCAGGTGAAAACTATAAAACAATGACGAAAAAAAAAAAAGAAAATCAAGCAGATGGGATTCATGGATCAGCAGATTTATATTGTGAAAAAAGTCATATTACCCAAAAGAGTATATAAATTTATTGCCCCTCCCACTCAAAAGCTAATGACATTCCTCAAAGAAGATAAAGCAATCCTAAAATTCAGGTATTGGTATTTTATTGGTACTGGTATTTTATTTATGTATTCCTGTTTCTCTGCAGTGTTTGAAGCTGTGCTTCCACATTCTACTCTGTTCAGCTTAGGTTCTGCATTTTGACTACATCTAACTTAGTTTGCCTTTTTAGTTCTCTTTCCTTTAAATTATATTTTTCATTATCTGTAAGTAGTTGTCCAAAGGGTTACCATTCAATAAATCAGTGTATAAATAAAATGTATGTTGTTCAATATCATCCCTTTCATGATTGAATTCTCTTTGATTCTTCTGATTCCTTGTTGGATATAGTTACCCTCTTAAGCTCTCTTTACTAAAAACATAATACAAACTTAACATTCATGGAGAAATAAAAGAAATAGCACAGAAAGCTGAGAAAGAAATCTATTATTCCTAACTCCTCAATCCTACTCCTGAGGGGAAAGAATTAAAAGACATTTAATGGCAGTGCTATTGTTTTTTAAAATTTTTATTTTATGTTATTGTGAAGGCGATTCACAGAGGAGTTACAGTTACATAAGTAAGGCAGTGATTTCATTTTGTTGTCTAACTTTTTACCCCTTCCCTCATTGGTACTGCTTTTGACTGATCAGTTTGAGAAATCACTTACTTTCTGTCTTGACCATAAAGACACACTTTGTTTTCCAAGTCTTTCCATTTATTCACAAATGGTACGTTATCGTTCTTTCTAAGGGATGAATAAAATTCAATTCTGTATATATACCACATTTTCTTGATACATTCATCAGTTGAGCAGCATTGGGGCTGATTCCATACTCTGGCTATGGTAAATAGTGATGTTATACAAAGGGTTGTTATGGTGGCTTCACTGTACCTTGGTTTGTAATTCTTTGAGTAAATGCTCTGGAGTGGAATTGCTGGTAGTCCTAGGTTTAATTCTTTGAAGAAACTCCACACTGCTTTCCAGAAGGGTTGAACAGGTTACATTCTCACCAATAGTGTATGAGAGTTCCCTTTTAGTCGCAGCCTCTTAGAAAGCCGAAGTTGAAGTTCAGCAAATAAAACACCAGGAAGCAGGTGGGGTCAAAGGGAAAGGGGCAGATGAAGAGAAAGGAAACTGCAGACAAGAATTCCAATGAATGTCCTACAAAATTAAATGGAGTAAGGGAAGAAGTGGGTTAGGAGGGATGGGTGAGAATGTTGAACAGAGTGACATGGTTCAAGATACATTGTATTCATAAACTGCTTTGAAAAATGGCAACTCCTGTGTATCACTACTTAAAGATAAGTAAAGCATTCCAAAAAGATACTTATTTCTTTCACTATCCTCTATGCAGTAGTTCTATATCTGATTAGATGTTTTCATTAAGACCGTGAATATTGTCCTTTTCCAGGCACTGAAAATCATTCTCATTTTGTTGTCTTATATAGCTTTTGGTTTTGAAATCCCTATCTTATCAAAAATACGTAAGAATTCTTTCTAATATGACGAAACTGCCAATATCATTATACTTTATAAAGCCTTTACCATATCAGGCACATTTTCAAACATATTTGCTCCTGGTACTCTCTCTATTGTTCTTATGCGAGATGACTATTGCCATGTTTGATGCAAAGTAACAATCTAGAACTTCTTTTGTGACTTAGCTGGGTTGAGGCAGTTGGTTCATTTTTGGTTTACTTTTTTGGCCCTTCTTATTTGACTTATAATCTCCTTTAACTGTAATACATCCGAAATAACTACCTAAGAAAGTACACATGTGAGGAAAACTAAAGCAATTCTTACATATCTGATGGTATCATTTTATTTAGGTACTTTATTTCTAGCTTAGTAAAATTCTGCAGAAACTGATGTTGGACATTGTTTTATTTAGAAATTTGAGAATTTCCTCTTTTTTTTGTGTGTGGTATTAGGCTTTGAACTCAAAGCCTTATGCTTGCTAGGCAATTTACCACCATGATTTCCTCTTAACCTCTAGTTTAATTTTTAGAATTATTTTTGAGATTCACTTCATTGTGTCTATGATGGTTTCAGACTCTGATTCTCTTATCTATAGCCTTGGGCACAGCTGGAACCATAAGTGTATACTACCACACCTGGGTTTGTCAGTTGAGATGGGGTCCTACTAACTTTTGCCTGAGCTACTATCATTCCAATATCTGCCTTTCCATATCTGCAATTACAGTTTGGTTTGGCTCTATTTTTTTTTAATATAAAAACTCATTCTTCTTCTGTGTTGTTGAGAAATGACATTACACATTTAACTTCTCTGTTGAGGACAACTGGTATTTTTTCATGTAAGAAAACTTTAGACTATGTTCATAGTGTCCCAGAAATTTACTAGGATTTCCCAAGGCATGGCTATTTCATTTATGCATTCATGTTTTTGTGGGGTGTTGGAAGCTGGAGACCAATTTCATAAGCTTGGAAATTTTTATTTTATTTTCTTTGACAATTTCTTTTTCTTCACTTGTTTTGCTCTTCTAATTATTGAATAGTGGATATATTGCACCAAAGTCTTATGGTTTATGAGTTTTTCTCAGACTTTCTACTTTCTGTTTTTTTCATTGTTTTGAGAGATTAATTTCTTCTATTTGTTAACATATTGCTTATATTTTTACTTCATTATTTTATCTTACAGGAAATGTCTTGCTATCTATTTCTCTTTTCATAGCATCTTGTGTATGTGTTAGAAATGTAACACATGAATTGTTTTTAAAGTGTTTTGAAGTGTTTACTGTCTCTGGTGGTGTATATTCTCATTGATTCTCATGTCTCTCACCTCTGAAACATTTTCCTTGAGGCTAATGTGTCTGTGTTAAATAATAAGATCTCAAAAAGTTAAATGAGGGGGCTGGGAATATGGCTTAGTGGTAGAGTTCGTGCCTAGCACGTATGAAGTCCTGGGTTTAATTACTCAGTACCACATAAACAGAAAAAGCTAGAAGTGGCTCTATGGCTCAAGTGGTAGAGTACTAGCCTTGAGCAAAAATAACTTAATGACAGGGCACAGACCCTGAGTTCAAGCCTCAGGACTGGCAAAAAAAAATAATAATGGGCAATCAGTAGTTTTGCTTGTGGCTTGTGATCTGGAAGGAATAGTTTCACAGCTATTATACAAAGAGCTAAATCTTATATTAGAGAAGTCTGGTGTGCCAAAATGTGGTGATCTTTTGGTAGGCTCATTCCATCAAGGTCACATTTTTCTAAGCTAAGTTTTTCTATTTGAAGTATATTCATTTTGCTGCTAAGGGTACAGACAGGGTTGCTAGAGTTTTCTCTAGTACATGGGATATGTGTCTACAGTTCATGGGGCTCGTCAATTACTTTATTAGCTATATTCTTTTGTGAAATTTTTCCAGTCTGTGCTTTATCCATTTGACTTATCATTTTCTTGACTTGCCTAACTTTTTCATTGTTTTGTTGGGATCATTTGTCTGATGATGGATTCTTCACATTCCATGCTGGGTGCCCTGGTGCACCCAGCTGAGTGCAGGTGAAAGCATGGGTTCATTGTCTCAGCAGTGTTAGGACTCATCACACCAGTAGGTTCAGACTTTTTTGTTTCTTTACTTTTATTTTAATGGTGTTCTGGGAATAATATGATTAAATACAAACATATGATCTCTATCTTTAAAACTAACATAGCCAAGTTGAGTACTAAATTCTGTAAATCTTTTTTATGATTTTATGATCCTCTCTGATAGATCTGTCCACACATTTCTAATATGATAAAATAAATGTTTTTTTTATTTCATAAAGGCATTTTTTAAATGTTCTGTAATTTTTGTTTCTCTATTCCACAAAGATTTTGGTTTAATCAAGATTAATATTTCTATGAGTTTCTCAAGCATTAATAAATATTCTGGGAAACTGGGGCTGGGAAGTTGGCTCAGTGGTAGAGCACTTGCCGTGCATGCATGAGGCCCTGGGTTCGATTCCTCAGCATACATAGGCAGAAAAAAACAGAAGTGGCACTGTGGCTCAGGTGGTAGAGCACTAGCCTTGAGCTGAAGAGCTGAGGGACAGCGCCCAGGCCCAGAGTTCAGGCCCCACGACTGACAAAAATAAATGCTGGGAAACTAACAGATGACTTAAAACTATGAGTTGATTGGATACAATAAATTATTCCAAAGGATGAACACAACTGATAGGAAAAGTCTTCACATTAGATAAAATGTCAGCAATATTGGTGAAGACAGAGAAGTTAGAGAAGCAAGTGAATATATAAATAGCCATCAGATTCTGTTATTTACACAGAGTCCTTTCAGGATCTTGCTTTCCTTATTAGTGCATCTTCATGGCTTAGA
The DNA here is from genome assembly GCF_019054845.1 of Dipodomys spectabilis. Classification (NCBI taxonomy): domain Eukaryota; kingdom Metazoa; phylum Chordata; class Mammalia; order Rodentia; family Heteromyidae; genus Dipodomys; species Dipodomys spectabilis. Next base: position 13,700,457 of record NW_024870817.1, read on the forward strand.
ATTATAACTCCCTTTCTTAGTTCCCTTAACAAATATGACATGGTCACATACTTGAGGTGGGACTAACAAGATGGCCCTCAGTGTAGCAATGAGAGAAAGCGAGCAGAAGTGAATAGAATTATCAGAGCAGTAGGATGCAAAACGAAATAATGTGTTCCCACGGAAATCAAGAGACGGCTAAGGAGATTCTTTAAAATAATCTAATATTATAAAAATGTGCATGTGTGGGGTTGTCAAACTCTGTCCTCTGTATCATAATCTATATATTTCATGATACATGAGAAAGGATCAATAAATATTGAAAATATAAATAGAAAAATAACATAAGATTGAGAGAATAAAGCAACTATCTTTTAGTTGAAATTTCAGTAGATTTGGAGGGTGAAGCCAGATTTAAGGAGAAGATATGAATTTAAGATATAAAACAATTAGCCCAGAACATTTATTAAGAACTTTGGAAAGAGAGAGAATATGTAAAATAAATACTTGCTGAAGATGCAGTAGATTTCACTGAAGGGATTTTGTACATAAGAACAGACATCTGAATGACTTCAGGTACAAAGGAAGAAACCAGTGTACAGAGAAGGTTAAAATATTGTGAAGAAAATATAAGACAGGGAAAATAAATATAGAAAAGTCTTCTTTGATAATATCATTAAACATTTCAGATCTGACCTGCTTCAAGTTATAGAATAGAACCTTAGACCACAAGATTTTAAAACCTCTAGGAACCTCATCTAACTTATTTTAAGATTTCATGAACTAAATTGTACAATAAGATAGTTATAGTTAATGGGTCAGCAAAAATGAGGATTAGACTGATTTACTTCTTCTTAGTTCATGAAATGAACCCAACAATGCAAAAGATCTGCAGTTACTCCTCCCTTAGTGGTGCAGATACATTTTGGGAAATGCCTTGTTAAGTAATTTTCTTAGTGTATAAACATGATAGAGTGTACTTGTGTAAACTTGGAAGGTGTGTCCTGCTGTATATCCAGGCTATCTGGCATAACTACCACCTGATATGCAGTGCATCATTGAGCAAAATGCTGTTATGCATATCTGACTCTACAACAGAGAATCATGGGCACAATGAACAGATGGCAACATGTCGATGTCCTTTGACTTTAGTTACTGAAGGTACAGTCTAAGATGTTGTAACAAAATGAGCCGAGTGAACAATATATTGAATGATTAAGTATTTATGATAGATTTTTTTTCTCTCATAGAAGAGTATACAGATAAATATGATCAAGAGCTATCTGGACAAGGTTTATCATATAAAGTTGTTCTATGTAATCAATTCACAGCCAGGAACAGGAGACAGAGAGGATTCAAGGCACATTGAACATGGACAAGAGACAATGCAAATTGAATAAATTCCTTCCACTCTTGTCCTGTAGGTCCAAACTTAGTTGTACAACTGTGCTGAACTTCAAAGGAGGCTGAAAAAGATACACTATAGCTGGCTTCCATTGTTGCTACAGCATTTTTATTCTTCATGAGTAGACTCACTGAAATGCTGTTCCTAGCCCTAGTTAGGTGTCTCAGATGGGAGAACTGAGACAACGAAACAGAGAAGCAAAATGAATACTTAATGAAGCATCCCAACACATTGAATAAATATGAGAGAGATTAAATACAAATTTATAGAGACATCTATTTAAAATGACAATTCAATTTGGGCGCCTGTTTGAGTTTCTACCATGCAGCATTTCCAGCCAGGGTGTCTGTCCTCACTGGGCAATTAAAATTATTCAGCATCAAAATACTAGTCCTGGGACCAGAAAAAGAAATTTAAGAAGCAATTCACTAATAGTCTGATTGAGAACAACTGCTTTTCCTTTTGGTCTATTCATGCATATTTCAATTGGCATTAATGTAAAGTACCAAGTGGGCTCTCTTCTACATGTAATCCTTGTTCTCAAGTTGGCAGCAATCCTGGCAGTAGATTCTAAATGGTCATTCTGGGATGGTAAATCAGCAATCCTCAGCCGATGGGTCTAACAATGAGGAGATTGCTGGAGGCAGGTGGTGTGGTAAGGCCTAATTCTGTTGGCATTAAGTGACAATTCATATTTGCTGCAGGAGCAGTAAATTGTTCTGTTTTAAAACAGGAAATCTGAGTTAAAAGCTGTGTAAAGCCATTATACTGAAGCCAGCACTCCAGGCTCTTCTAATTAGGTCATTTGGAAAAAGATGACCTTTTAGTTTCTGTGCTTCTTTGCTGGGGACACATGTTTCTAATTATCATTTGTATTTTACTTTACCAAAGCTGTTGACAAGCTGAGTAGTTTTTGTGTGCATGTACAACTGTGTGTATGTGTGTGTGTCTGTATGTGAGTGCATGCACATACTTTAAAAAGCTAATGACATTTTACACTCCAGCATTCTGCGTGGCAAAGATGGAAACAATGTGAATAGTTGTTTTAATTTCAGAACAACCAAAATTCACAAGGACTTGAGCAGAATACATCAAGGAGAGTTACTAATGTCCCTGGTGTCTTGGGCCAACTTGACTTTAACTTTGGTCATTATATCAATATTCATTTTATTTAGGCTGGCAAGTGTATGTGTGAGAAATAGTGGAGAAGTAAACTTCAGTCCACATTTTCACTATAAAACAATAGCTTCTGGTTAGGCTTGAAATTCAGTCTAGGGCCCAAAACTTTGTCATGATCTTGTGTGCTGTTTAGGGGAATGTTTACAAATGCAAACTAATTTATCTTTTAACTTCCAAGGGAAGTTTGGAAATAAAGAACACCATCATTTTCTATATTTGAGGGGACATTACCTATAGCTGGCTTCTCTGCTGATTGCATTTACTGTGGTGCTTCTCAATGTGCTATCAGGTTCTTCATCTGATATCATAAAATCACACAATCATAGAGCTGGCAGGCCTTTGAGAAAGCTTCTAGCTCCCAGTCTGCCTTGAGGCCTTTCTGAACTTTAAGTCTCCTGGAATTTAATGATCTACTTTTAGCAGTCTCACATAGTGGAGAGTTGACAAGAAAGGATGGTACTATCTAAATGTTTAATATAGAAATGACTCGGGCAGTTTGAAAAAAATATATGGAGCATGACTTGGAGTTTATTATGAAATTGCTAATAATTTATTCAGCTCAATTTTCTCTTAGAAGTTCTGTGTTGGGTAATGATGGGTCTCTAACAGAGTAGTTCTAAGTCTGGAGAGAAACTAGCAGCCATTGTATGACAGATTGGCAGCATTTCAAAGTACCCAGAAGTAGACTTCTGAGTGACATAGCTTGGGTCAGTGCCAGGGGAAGTTATCATCAGGTGAAGTAACTCAACTTGGGCATACTCCGAAGTCTGCTAGCTTTCTGTTATTGCTGTGGTACTACTATTGGCTTTACCCTAATTGTTTTCTTATTCTTACTTTCAGGTAGCTGGCATATATTTGCTAGTGAAATGTTAACCAATAATTAAAAAGAGCATATAAATTGACAGTAGCGTTCATAGGACACTTCTTCTTGAAAGCCATAGTTATGGCTATATTCATGATGGAAAAGAAGCATGCACTATGCAGAACTCTAGATGTAGGGACTGTGAGGAATCAAAGGCACTAGCTGCCATGTTCTGAAATCTGTTCTAAGAGATAAGCCAATGAAAGACTTATATAGAAACATTAGGAAAAAGACCCATTCTTGGTAGACATACTTTCTCTGCCAGCACTGCTAGTATTTGGGATGTTTGCATGTAAACTCCATTTCCTCTGTGTCTCAAACCTAAAGAGGGTTTCTACCGTTCTCCCATTCTCCCCTGATACTCTGTCCACATTTACCTGTACTTTCTCTAATGAATTCCCTGACTAAGCAATCCTTAATTTCCCAAATACGACGAATGTTAGGCTATTGTGGTTTATAAAACTTTCTTTGAAGGCTTGAGGGTATTCTAAGGAAATGAGAATAACATGAAAAAGGAAAACTTCAACCTGATCAAATCCCAACATTCTATATGCCATCTGTGATGCTTATTGCAAGGAACACAATTCTGACTGGTTTTACTTAGCTCCCTGCCCACTGAGACACTGCTGGGGATCATTTCATATCCCTTAAAAGGGAATTCCTCAAATGAGTCCTTCCTGGAAATCTAGGACACTGCTTGCCTCCTTCCTTATTTCTTACCCTAGCCAATAAATTTAAAAGAAAATTAGCATCATACTAGTCTCTACAGAGATGCTGTACATAAGACATCATTAGATCTTAGAGTAAGGAATTCCCTGTTTCAGAATAACATTGTAGCTTTTTTTTTTTTTTGCATAAACTAAAAGACCATTAAAGGGATTTTTTTTCCTTCTAGCAAGACAAATTATCTCCCTAAAATCAAATATAGCTTTTATGTTTAGAAAATGGTTTCTCAAACTTCACACTCTTGGTATTTTGGACACAGTAACTTTTGTTATGATAAATTGTCCTGCTCATTGTAAGATATATAATGGAATGTCACTCCAGTCATGATAATGTAAATCCAGATCTTGTGAAATATTCCCTGAACAACAGAATCAGCTTTGGTGAGAAACTGCTGCCCAAGAGCATTAGACACAATCTGGATGCAACTTTTAAAGTAGCATTTTGCTTCTAGACTGATGCATATCTGAAACACCCACTATCTGTAATGTTAAACAGAAAATAAATTCCAAGCTGTGTGTTTGTGTATATGTGTGTGAGAGAAAAAGAGAGATAGAGATAAAGAGATCAAGAGACAGAGAGAATGACACAGAGGGAAGCAGTTTACTTCTATTAATGCTAGAAAAAGTGAACACTGTTTATATAACATATATTATAGTTCAAATGTAACATATAGTGCCTATATCAAATTCGACTTTTAGTTCTAGGTATTTATGGGGTATCTTGCATACATGAGTTCATTATGTGCCACTTTAAAATTCCATCTTTTGCATGTGTTGCTATTTCCATCTTTGTGATGCTGTTTACTGATCTTTGGTAGGTCTGCGATCTTGGAAGGACTGAGGTCAAGGTCTGAGGCTGAGTGTGATATATTATTGCTGTCTGCTGTTTTCTGTCATGCTCATCTCCTTGGCGGCTGCTGCTGATCCCCCTGGCCTTGTAGATGAAGCAGTTATTTGTTACAGTGGCTTAGTGTACTGTCTGAGTTTGAGCCATCATTTTAGTATCACTCCAAAGGCAAAAACAATGAGGGGAGGGTGACTGTTATGGTAAGTGAATAAAGATAAACCTCATGGTATTTCTGTCTTTCCTTCCTTCTTTCTTTCTTTCTTTTTCCTTCCTTCCTTCCTTCCTTCCTTCCTTCCTTCCTTCCTTCCTTCCTTCCTTCCTTCCTTCCTTCCTTCCTTCCTTCCTTCCTTCTTTCCTTCATTCCGTCTTTCTTTCTTTCTTTTTTTTTTTTTTTTTTATAGGTTGTGGATCTTGAACTCTGGGCCTGGGCACTGTCCCTGAGCTCTTCAGCTCAAGGCAAGCACTCTACCACTTAAGCCACAGTGCCACTTCCACAGAGTATTTCTTAGACTCATTATATGTTCAACTTACAACATATCTGAAAGCTGGTGATCTAAGAATTGGGAATAAATTAGGGATTTGATTTTCATGGAGGGTTCTCCTGGAGTATTTCATTCTTTGATTTGCACATATTTCTTGTTCTCTGTGATCTTTTGATCAAATTAAATATCCAGGACATACACAATGAAGCAATTACAATGATGATGCAAAACAGAATGTAAGGCTATGCATCAGAATGAATGGCAAGCATAGCAATTGCTGTCGAATTCATGAAAGTTGGTTATTATTGACTGTAAATATATCTAGAAAAGCAACCTAGCAGACTTTGGAGCTTGGATTAAATGCCAGAGATTGGACAGAGAAGTGTGTCTGCCTAACAGATACTAAATATATGTATGTTAAAATATCAGGAGAATCAACTAAGAGCTCCAGATGCCACCAAGGGGGTACACTTGACTTTGGTGAGGAGCTACTGGGGACAATTTTGGAAAGGTATGGATGGAGACCATCCTGGACATTTTTTACAAATGTTCCTTCTGTAGCTGCAATAAACAGCAATATAGCAGAATTACAAAATCTGGTGTGGGGTGTTAACTCACTGTTCTGAAAACACTGTTCAAAAGGGCATTACATGACAAGGAAAACAGGCGAACCTATTAGGCCATTTTCCTCAAAGTGAGCAGGAACTTGCAGAAGCGGTTTCTCTTTTGCACATGTTGTGCATAAAAATTGAGCTAGCAATAACCTGATTTAATGCTCATGGACATTGCATGACATGGACATTACATGCTTCAGAGCATTTGTCAACCCCTTGTATTTGACAACAACTATATCAAATTAAGTTTCAAGAGGTAGAAATGGAATACTGATTTTGACAATTATTGCTATCAAATTATCATATGCTGTGTTTAGAGATATAGAGAATATTGGCAAGTATGTTTTGAGAGTTTCAGATTAAGTTATGTTAAATATGTAAAATTAGCTCAGAAAAACTGAAAATTGAGTTATAATTTTTAAGTGCATTTCTTTAAAAAAATCTGGTTGCATTTCATCTGGCTTTGAATTTTCCAACTTAAAAAATTAAGTCCAGAAAATTCAAAAGCACTTTAAAATAATAGATTTTATTAAAAGTTAAAAGATATTCAAACAAATATTTCCTGAAGTCTTATCAGCAAAATCTCATTTTGGTGAAATGAGAAAAGTTTTCAGCTGGGCGCTGGTGGCTCATGCTCGTAATTTTAGCTACTCAGAAGACTGAGTATCATGTTTTGAAGCCAGCCCAGGCAGGAAAGTCCATATGGATCTTCTCTCCAATTAACCACTGGAAACATCAGCAGTGAATCTGTGGCTCAAAGTGGTAGAGCAAAAGAACTCAGGGACAGTATTCAGGCTCTGAGTTCAAGCCCCACAATTGACAAAATAAAAGTCTTCCTCTGCTATATATATCATGATTATATAAAGGAGAGCTCTTGAAATCCATTCCTACAGAGAAATGTTACATGATTTATTAATTGTATAATGTATGGCTTATAGTATCGGGCTGGGAAGTTGGCTCAGTGGTAGAGTGCTTGCCTTGCATGCCTGAGGCCCTGGGTTCGATTCCTCAGCACCACATAAGCAAAAAGAAAAAACCCGGAAGTGGTGTTGTGGCTCAAGTGGTAGAGCGCTAGCCTTGAGCTGAAGAGCTGAGGGACAGCACCCAGGCCCCAGGCCCAGAGTTCAGGCCCCACGACCGGACCCAAAAAAAAAAAAAAAAAAGTATCAGTGAAATAAATCAATTCATTCACATAACAGAGCTATCAAATATGCAAAGCAATTTTTCATATTAATTATAATTCCCAGTTCTCATATTAACTGAAGTAAATTACTGGGGAGCACAACCACAAAAAATTGGCTAAAATGATTCCAGTTTTAAACTTTTATGTACTTTAGTTAATATAGAATATAGTTAATATAGAATACAATCTCATGAAGGAGTGAATCAAATTTGTAGATTTGCTAAAAGTGAAATAATAGGCCTTCTTCCTACCATTATTCAAATGTTTAAATATCTAAAGTCTGATCTGAATGCCAGGAAGTTATTATCAAAGCAAATACTGTATTTTAATTTAATCCAGGAGGCAGGAACACAAACAGATACTTTTACTACACACAATTATGTGTTACCTAGGAAGTTTTGCAAATCTTCTTACTGTCCTTTTCCCAAGTGTAAGGGGAGTGACTTTATCACTTCTAAATTTTGAAGCCTGAAAATGCATTTTAAATTAAGCACAATATGATGGTTAAGAATTTGGGGAAAAGTAGGCAAGCTTTAGAGACTCTACTCAGTGTCACAAGCTCAGTCTCTTATTAGCAAGTTCTCAAAATTGTAAAATTGTGAAGTAACAAATGATTTCTATCTACTTACTTCATTACTATAGTTACAAAAGTAGTATTCTGATAGTGAACATATAGCAGGGTTACATATACTTAATTTCTTTCTTAACAAGTGGTTTTTAATGTCTAAAACCCATTAAATGTAAGTTTGAGCCAAACCAAAAAGATAGCCCGAAATCGAATCCAATTATCAAACAAGCATCCAAGAACTGGAAGGGATTTTAGAATTGGGTATGACAGAATAAGATCTACTTTAACACTGAGGAAAAATTCACTCTGGCATGCTTCTTTAAACAAAAAAAGAGACTTATTAAGTTGATACTGACATGTCTGCAGTAATGGAATAGTTTGTACAGTTTAACAATAATGGAATCTGAGTTATTAAAATTGTTAAATTCACTTATGATTCTATTTGGCATCAGAATGTACTTAGGTCTGACCCAAAGACATGGTTATATTGCTTTGGGAATTCTTGCACAACATGAATTAAAAGGAACTACAGGTGTGTCTAGCATCATTAAGTCTCTCCAGCATCATTAAGTCTGCCAGCATTTTGGCCCTAGCTTATAGTATAACCTAGGATGTTAACAAAGTCATAATGTTTTTCCAAATAAAACTGCTTTCTAATGATGACCACTTTCCTTGTAAGGCAATAAACTTCATCAAATTAAATAAGGTGAAATCTCATATAAAAGTAATTCCTACTGAAACAATGTTTATCAATCTTAAAAAGCTGAACATAGCACAATCAAGTTCAGATCAAAAAAATAAATTTCAACTTCAATAAAAGAAATGCTACTTTACTGTGAAAATATTTCATTTACTAAGCACAAAATAAGCTTTTAATTAAAAAAAAAACATTGTATACATTTCTCCTTGTTTAGTGTATGTTTTGGTAAGTCAAGCCTTCAAAGAGTATTAAGTAATTATCATTCCTCATTTTGCACATGGTTAAAAATGATAACATGAATCTATATATAATTATCTGTCCTATTTCTTCAGAAAACAATATATATATATACACACACAATGAAAAAATTGAGCTGTATTGAGAACTAAAATAGATGTCATTTTATAATTCAGAACTATGAAGAAAAAAATGACATAAAGAAAAAAACTACATATCAAAGAATAAAAGACTTTGCCTTTGTGAAATTAGTTTTAGTGATTAATCTCTTGAAAGTCTGTGAGTGTATGACTACATGCATATTTTACTCCATATATGTAACATGTGTATATCTGTATATAAGTGTGTATACACAAAAACATGCATACACAAAACTAAGTACTTATGTAAAAGTGAAAATGTAGATGTTACTTCTAAACTTTACCTGTGCTAATTACATTTAGTAGTAACCTAGCATTAAATTGAAATCACTCAAATGTCAACATGCTTCGATGACTGCTATTAAGATATGCTTTACCATTAGGGAAACTGTTCTTTTTTTTTTTTTTTTTTGGATCTGGTCGTGGGGCCTGAACTCTGGGTCTAGGCGCTGTCCTCAGCTCTTCAGCTCAAGGCTAGCACTCTACCACTTGAGCCACAGTGCCACTTCTGGCTTTTTTTTTTTTCATTTTGCTTATGTGGTGCTGAGGAATCGAACCCAGGGCCTCAGGCATGCAAGGCAAGTGCTCTACCAGAGCCATTTTCCCAGCCCCAGGGAAACGGTTCTGAGTGTGTGTGTGTGTGTGTGTGTGTGTGTGTGTGTGTGTGTGTGTGTGTGTATACACCTATATTCAATAGCTTATATCTAATAACCAGAACATGAACCTATTTCATTATATTTTGAATCTATAAGGTAGAAAATGTCAGAGGATATAGAGTGTGAGTGGCAATTCTTTTTCTTTTATCCTTCCAACTATATAAGGAAAAGGATTGGCAAAAAAAGAGAGCAGAGTATTTGTTACTTATGTTTCTTTGTGAATGTTGACAGCTTTGTATCAGGGTTGGTCTCCTCACTGGCAGCCATCCTAAGGAATTAGGAATTACCTGCAAGTGACTAGTGAAGCTAAGATGACTGGTTCTTGTGTGGTTATGGATGTCTCCCTTTGTGACTGAGAGGAGTAGGAGCAGTATCATGTTTACTCAAGTGTGGCAGAGGGTGCTAGAATAGAACTAGCTGAGCTGAACTGCATTAAATTTCATTAACTTTTCTGTACCTCAGTTTCCTCTTCTTTTTATGAAGGCTCTATTTCATAGAAATCCCTTCTCAACTTGAATTCCTCTTTCCATCCTCTCAACCTGTGCTTCAGCAAATCCTGAAGATCATCTATTTTATCATACAAGTACGTGAAATTTGGTACTCTGATAATATCTATTTCCCTCAGCCTGTGGCTACTATAATTCCCTAACATATAAAAGTGTGTCCTTAAAGGAACTTCTCATGGAGAACCAGTTGATTAAACTTTGTGTGTGTGTGTGTGTGTGTGTGTGTGTGTGTGTGTGTGTGTGTATGTGTATGTGTGATTCCTGGGGCTTGAACTCAGGGTCTTTTCCTTGTCCTTTAGCTTTTTTGCTCAAGGCAAGTGCTTTGTCACTTGACCCACAGCTCCATTTCTGGATTTTTGCGGGTTAATTGGAGGTAAAATTCTTACAGGCTTTCCTAGTTGGGCTGGCTTTAAACAATGATCTTCAGATCTCAGTCTCTCCTAAGTAGCTAGGATTATGTATGTGAGCTACAGATTAGCCATTTAGAGTTAGTTATTACTTTCATGAATCAGGATAGGGTAGGCGATACTGTGACAAAAAAATACTAATATGCAAACCTGGTAGCTTATTTTTTTCTTCTTCATAGTAGAAATCCTTTACTGTAGATCAACTTGGGTGCTCAGCTTTCTCTCACATTGGGTTCCAATGCAATACCCATCAATATCCCAACAGCATTCTTCAATGAAATAGAAGAAACAACCCAAAAATTCAAATGAAATAATAGAAGACCCTGAATACCAAAAGCAACCTTTAGCAGGAAGAACTGGAGGACAATCAATGCCAAACTTCAAACTTATTATAAAGCTGTAGTTATAAAAATTGGCACATGAACAGGGCTGAGGACCAATAGAATAGAATAGAAATGATCCCACAGACCTATGGCCACCTGATCTTTGATAAGGGAGCCAAAAACATCAGATGGAAGAAAGCCTTTTCAACAAATGGTGCTGGCAGAATTGCCTGTACACATGTAGAAAACTGAAGTTGGACCCTTTAGATATCACCCTGCACCAGAATCAATTCCAAATGGATCAAAGACCTCAAGGTGAGAGCAGATACCCTGGAAATATTAAGGGATGGGAGAAACATTAGGGCTCCTTGGCACTGGTCAGCATTTCCTAAATAAAGATCCAGAAACACAACAAATCAAAGAAAGCCTGGATAGATGGGATTGCATTAAACTGCAGAGCTTCTGCATGACAAAGGCATAGCTAGCAAGATAAATAGAAACCCCACAGTTTGGGAGATCTTCACCAGCTATACAACAGACAAAGACCTCCTATCAGAAATATACTTATAGCTCAAATAATTACACCCCCTCCCCCAAAGAAAACAAATCCTCAAAGAAAAAATCCACCCCTGAGACTTCTCTGGAGAGGAAATAAGAATAGCCAATAGACACATGAAGAAAAGCTCAACATCTCTGGCCATAAAAGAAATGCAAATCAAAACAATATTGAGATTTCACCTCACTCCAGTTGGAATGACCATTATCAAGAAAACAAATAATGATAGATGTTAGCAGGGATGTGGCCAAATAGGAACACTACTGCATTGTTGGTGGGAGTATGAACTTGTTCAACCATTCTGGAAATCAGTATGGAGGTTCCTCAAAAGACTAAACATAGACCTCCCACATGATCCAGCAATCCCACTCCTGGGCATTTACCCAAAGGATCACAAACAAAGCCATAATAAAGCTATCAGCACAATCATGTTCATTGCAGCATTATTTACCATAGCTAAGAATCAACCCAAATGCCCCTCAGTAGATGAATGGATCAAGAAAATGTGGTATATATACACAATGGAATTCTATGCTTCCACCAGAAAGAATGGCATTACCCTATTTGTAAGGAAATGGAAAGACTTGGAAAAAATCATATTAAGTGAAGTAAGCCAGACCCAAAGAAACATGGGCTCCACGGTTTCCCTTATTTGTAATAATTAATGTATCTAGGATAGTCTAGCAGAGGCAATAATAATGCAATATGACCATATAAAATGATGCTAAGTGAAATGAACCCCCAGAATAGAAACAAGAGTTTTTTTCCTGTAGTGTTGCAGTTATTTCTTTTTTCTTTATTTTTCCCTTTGGTTTATGGCATGTCACTGTTTTCTTTTTTTTATTTTGGTACCCTTGTCTTGTGTATGTTTATCTGATTTGGGGGAGAGAAGGAGAATCACAGAAATGATAGGACAAAGGATGAACTAATGCAACAGCAGTACTCACTAGACACTCTGTTGGAAATTAACTTTACAACTAGGGGAGAAGGGAAGTCAGGGAGGAGGGAAAGCAGAGGAAAATGAGGGATGTTTGAAAAGAAATGTACTCATTACCTTATTTACATAATGGTAACCGCTCTGTACATCCCCTTTATGATAAAATAAAACTTAAAAAAACTCTATGCTTTCATGATCCATGATAGGCAAGGGAGGACCATGGAAGCACAGCAAATCATAGTCTCTTAACACAACGCACATTTTGTTGGTCAAAAGAGATCAAAAGTCAATTGTGAAGAACAGGAGAATGCCATCTGACAAAGTTCCAAGAGGAAGATAGCCAGGGAGTTTAAGTGAACATAATTCATGAGTCCCATATAAGCAAAACTTAAGAATACTCACAAAGAAGTCTCTTCATCCCATTAACTTATATTTCAAAGGACTGCCTTCTCCTTGAGTTCTCAGAAGTTACCTTATTAACGGCACTAGAGGCCTATGAGACAGGACTGTTTCTGGAGGTTTCTCCTTGAAGATGGTCTGCTGCTCTGGACCCTTTTTATAAGGTGAACTGGAATTTTGAATCCATGCTGAATTTGTGTTTCCCTTTGCTCTTCATCCTTTTTGGGTCACTCCATCACTTCTCAAAGAGGATTTAGGATTCTGAGGCCTGCATCTCAATCAGTCTAGTCATGATTCCTCAAAATTACCTTGATGGTCTAGAGACAATCATGACTGGAGTTCTAGGTTTTAAGAATCTTTAGCTATGTATGTATCATTGCAAATTTTCTTGTCTAGGTTTTCCTCACAGTCAAGTATATACAGCTGTGATCTCTGAATTGTATTAGCCTATATTTCAAAAAGTAGTGTTCCCCTCAAACTCTTTTATCATTCTATTTCTTTTGGCACTAATATTGCCAGGAAGGAAGGAAGATCCTGAAGACAATTGTTTTGGGGTCAAGCTCTTGCTGGTGTACCTACAATTATTTTTGTTTGTTCTGTGTCTAACTTCTGGGTGGGTCAGATGCAAGTGCTGTGGCAGCTATTAATTTCTTCTTTACATGTGTTAATATATATGGATTATTTAGGAACATTTATGAATATAGCTTTTGTAACACAGTACCAGGCACTGCAGGTAAATTTACTGTAGGTAAATTGGCCTACTTCAGTATTTTAAGGCTTCTGGAATATTAGAATAAAAGAATGCCAAAAAAGAATCATAGAATGAGATACATTGCAAGTTGTATGGAATTCTTCTCTAAAAAATCTTGCTAGTATGTTTATGAAAGTCTAGGTTTAGTGTTCATTTGTTTTACTATCAAAAAATCTAAATTTGAGATCTATTTTGAAAATGAGGCTTATACCAAATGGTCTTCTTGGATCTATTCTCCCTACTAAGCCTGTGATAGGCCTTAGAGGTAAATGCAAGACACTCTACTCTGTCTGCCCTTGACAGACACTCAAAATCAATTTGTGGAGTCAGTATTAAAAATATAATACAAAGACTAATACAGGTGGGCCTCTAACAAAGTGCCATGTTGGCAGAAGATACTGTATATATTTTTAAGAGCTTGGAAAAATGGAGAAATCACTGGAGCTAGTGAGGTCAGAAGTGGTTTCAAAGAAAGATGTGAGAGTTGATCTAATCTAAAAGGATTTTAAACACAACAATAAAATCAGCAACAAGAAGGTATTGACTTCCTCCTAGAAATTCATACTCCATGAAGCTAGCTTTGCTTTACTAGTTTTACTTGTTGGTCTAATCTCTTAGCTGCTTAGACCAAAGCGCTTCTCAAATCCTATATAATTTAAGCCCTATGCTGCTGTCCCTTTGAAGTATGTTAATTTGTATACTGACAGCCACCAGGGATGCAGATTCAAGAGCAAACAAGGAATTCTGCTCATGTTTCCCTTTGAGGCCAGAAGGGAGCTAATAATTTTCCTTCCAGGCATGCACAACCTGGCAGGGGACAAGCAGCATGGATGGCTGAGTTGATGCAGGCAAGTCTTCTGGAAGGGCATCTAAAGCTCTCCTGTCTTTGAAGTGAGAGGGAATACCTCATGTAGAGCTATCCCCAGAGTTGATGGGACCAGACACACAAAACTTCCTAGCTGTCACTGGGCTATGAACATCCCCTGCTGCCTGGTTTTGGACGGGAGAAGCCCAGGGAGTACACCCTGTGGAGTCACCAAGTCTGCCAGAGCAGGGTAGAGCAGTTACCACCCATTGAATCCCACTCCCTGCTGAGGTGTTGAGTGAAGGAGGGGAGGGGGAATGAGGAGGGTCTGGGCAGACTGAACTTCCCTCTCTTCTAAGAGGATGTATGGTTTTTCCCTCTCAAAACTAAAGTTAGAATTATTTGTTTGAAAATGAATTCTTCGACTCTGGTTTTAGTTAGAAATTTCCATAGGGAACAATAGAATTGTAGTACATTTCTAATTTAAAACTTTGCATTGTTGATGAAGTTTTGAAAATAACAAGACTAGGCAACCCAAACATCTGTTGCTTTAATTCTTTTCTCCCTTTACTTGCAACAAACTTGTGGCACTAGTTTTGGAATGTGGGCACTGTCTCTGATCAGTATTTTGGGTAATTTTGGAATGCACAGGAAAATAGAGATAAGATTCAGTGCTTAAAATTTATAATGCGTTGCAGATTGCACTGTGGGTTTCTGAAACAACGAAATGTCATGGTGGGTTTTAATGCACTTTAGAAGAACAGCCCAGCTCTTTGATGCGGGGTATTTAAATTAATGTTAGTCACAACATCAAGATCAAATTCAAAATTTGAGTCTCCCTCCTATTACCACATATCAAACTGCTGAAAATGGATATGAAATTGCATTTCTCTGGGGGAAAGGCAATGCTATTTTGGTGATCAAATGTACTGCAAACAAAGGTTCTTGTTACCCATTTGGGTGTGGTGTGGAGATTTCAGTCAACTTAGTAGTGTACCCATAGTGTAGTGGGTGTTGGATGTTGCAGCCACTGATACAGAAATTGAGACTTTGACCTCTGGTTGTAAAACCAAACTCTTCGCATTCACAGAGCCAAGGCATGGGGTTGCACTATCTGCTAGTAGTTTCTGAGTTAGTGAGGAAAAACAGCTCACACTGTTTTGGCCCAGGACAGCTATAGTGTTATGCTTGACTTTGTCTACAGGAATCATTGCTAAAGAATTTATATGTTGGAAGAAAAAATGTAAGTCATTGTCCCATTCAGAACAATAAAGAGCATTATTTTCTTACTTAAAATTTCTTTCCAACCTGTGCTGGTTTTTGGCAAGCCTGGAGGTGGGATGGGGGCTGGGTGAAGATGGCACCCAGATGGTAGCATTATTTGATTATCTGCACTGGGGTCCGGGGCTGATGGATGTGTGGATAAAGGATGGCCAGGTAAGCAGGCATAGTCAGGAACCATCTCCAGAAAGGGATTTTGAGTTCTTAGCATGGGCAGCCAGATAGCTGCAGGGAAACTCAGAAGGAAGGCTAATGAAGCAATTGCTCTGAGCTCATGGACCCTGCCAAATGCATTTCTGTGCTGACCAAGTTCCATGTTTCATGGTGTCTTCCCTGGGGATGGCCAAGGGTCTTGAGTACTCAGGTCTGTTTGGTTCCCTCTCCTTCACAGTCAGCTGGGTGCTTTTACAGTGGGCCATTTCCAATGTTAAGTAGGGGTGTTGGTTTCTCTGGAAGCAGCACTAGAAGGGGTGTGGGTTCTAATGTGTTCTCTTCCCCCCCTGTGTTCTATAAGATGCCATTCTCCATTAAAAACAAAATTGAACCTTTTTTTTTCTTGAACTACTAATTTAAGAGTATTTCCCTAGTCACTTTTTTTTTTTTTTTTTTGGTTTGTTTTTGGTGGCAATCTTGCGGTTTAAATTCAGGGCCTATGTGCTATCCCTGAGCTTTTTTTTTTGCCCAAGGCTAATGCTCTATCATGCTCTACTTCCAGCTTTTTGCCTTTTGTTTGTTTATTGAAGATAAGAGTCTTCTATTATATTAAGTGAAGTAAGCCAGGCCCAAAGACACATAGGTCCCATGCTTTCCTTATTTGTAATAACTAGTATGTCTGAAACAAGCAGAAATGGTTAGATAAGTTGATCTTAGGTGAAATGAACCCCAAGATAAGGATTCAAACGATTTTTCTTTCTTGTGATTGTTTCTAACATATTTATAAGATGATTTCTTCGTTGCTTTGTATGTCCCTCCCCCACAGTATAACCTCTGCTTTCACTGTATTTGATGTCGGTATAATTTGTGGAAAGGAAGAGCAAAAACAAATTGTTTAAATAGGGATACAGGCGGACCCATTGCAACAATGAGATGTACAAGATGTAATGTCGAAAAATGAACTTTGCAACTTGGGGGGAGGAGGGCAGATAGGAAAGGTTGGGAAGGGGAAACAAAGGAGGAGGCAACAATGCTTGTTAAGAAATGTACTCATTATCTTGACCATGTAATTGCAACCCCTTTGTACGATATTTTCACAATTAAAAAAAAAAGAGTCTTATGGACTTTGCTGCCTAGGCTGGCTTCTAACCAAAATCTTCAGATCTCAACCTCCCGAATAGCTAGGATTACGGGCAGGAGCCACTGGTGTCTGGCCCTAGTCATTTTTTAAAACATAGAATAAACACAAGATATGTGTATTTTATGTGTTTATGCTAGAATTAAAAACTGAGTACTTATCAATGAACAAACGTTGGACCTGGGCTTTATAACTGAAAGGATCCTTCAAAACCCTCCCAGGAGACTATGCAGAGGCAGGCAGGCACAAGAGAAACATTATCCTAAGATTTATTAGAGGGGCCATATCTCCCCTGGAAAGGTAGCACATGGCATCTGCCCCCATCCAAGTCGAGGGTGGGTCTGAGCGGAGAGAGGGAGTGGTCAGTGGTAGGACAAGGACTCTGGGGCAGGGAGGAGCTCAGGCCTGGGTGGAGTGGAGGTGAGAATAATAGTAACAATAATGATTAAGCTCTTTTCATTTATGCAGAAGATTGTTGATTTAATATTCAAGTACATTGCGTTTTCTTGAATTACCATCTTATTCTGAATGTAACTGCTTGCTCATTTGAACACATGTGCTGGCTAGAGATCAGAGGATTGCTATATATCAGTATCAGAAGACCATTCTTCCTCTCTGTAAGCAAGGTAGCTCTTTCTTACATGAGCAGAATCCCAGATCTACTGTCTACTAATTTTATATCTTTTTCCATTACAATAATAATGGTTAAAATACAGGTTTGTCATTGATTAAGAAGAGGAGTTAATACCTACTCCCTACTTTCTCTTACTTTTCTTGAAATTTTATTTTTTAATTGAGAAGGTGATGTGCTAGGGGGTTACAGTTCCATAGGTAAGACGATAATTACATTACTTTAAAAAAGCCTGCCAAACTATATACATTATCTATCTATCTATCTATTTATCTATCTATCTATCTATCTATCTATCTATCTATCTATCTATCTATCTATCTATCTATCTATCTATCTATCTATCTATCTATCTTTTAGTTTTGGTGGTTCTTGGACTGAACACAGGGTCCTGTGGTTGGTATGTGAATATGCTACTGCTTGAGTAAAACTTCTAGCCTTTTGCTCTGAGTTTGTGTTTTAAGTAGGCTCTTGTACTTCGTCCCAATGTGGCCTCAGCTCCAGATGCTCTTATTTCTGCTCCCTGAGCAGATGGGATTATAGAAATATGCTATCATGACTGTCTTTCTTCCTTTAGAAATGAAAATAATAGTTTTCATTGCTCTTAATTACAACTTAAACAACCAAAATTTAATTAGGTTTCCAGACAACATAAGAAATGTTTAAAAGTAATTGGTTTCACTTTGAATTGGAATTGGTATGGTAGAGAATTATGAATTTCAATAAATTGATCTTAATCAGTCACATGACATAGCTTATCTCTTCTTCTCATCTCTAGATGTCCTCTTCCTGGGATGGGTGCTTGTCCAATGATAACATTTTTGATCTTAGAGAAGGATACTCTATAAATCATGATCCTATCAAATTAATGTTCATTGTCCTTAACAAAATTTTATTAAATAAGTGTATCAATGTATACATTATAAGGTATGTGTATGTAAGTTTGTATGTGGGAGGCAGTTTGTATGTGCTCTGCAGATTCAAGATGGAGAAGATTTTTCCTCTGTTCCTGAAGTTTTTATTGTATAGCATCAGAGATTTTTCTTTTTGGAGAATTCATTTCCCAAAAGCTTGATGAAAAATTTGCACAGTGATGTTGACTTACCTGTAAGTGGAAAAAAGGATAATTCTCACACTTCATAGCTATTTAGAGTTTTCCATATGTGGAAAATTTGATCAGCTTTTGAAGTAAACAATTCAAAAAAAATCCTACATAGAAGTAATTGAAATAAAACGACAATGTGTGTAGTTTGTTTTTTTTTGTCGTTATTACTATCTTCACACTTTATATACTTCTATAATCAACATTACTGTCGTTATTATTATCTTCACACTTTATATACTTCTATAATCAACATTACTGTGGATTTCTAATTGTGTAATTAGTTGATTACTTCATCAGTGAACTTCAGATCCTTTTGAAACACACACACACAATGAGAACAAATAAAATATTTTCTTTTGAATTTTTGAATCTGTGGAAAATCCATTTATTTGCTTTTAGCATTGAAAATAATTAATTAAAATTTCTCTTTTCAAAAAGGCATTTGTGCAGAGTTGAAAGATAGAACAATATTTTCCCAAAGTATATTAAATATCCTTCTCACTTCTGTACTGCTGGTGAGGATGGAGTCTCATCCTTCCCAGCCCCAAAGTGATTGGCACTTAGGTGAGATTGGTCCTTGAGGACTTGTGGCCATGAATTCTGAGACTGTGAAGCCTGTAGTTCGGATCAGAAACTCTCTGCCTCTGAAGGTAGAATATTCTCTCCTAACTGGTAAAAATAAGCCTGCTTTCTCTCTCTCTCTCTCTCTCTCTTTCTTTCTTTCTTTGTCTTCCTTTCCTTTTCTTCCTTCCCTCTCTCCCTCCCTCCCTCCTTCCTTCCTTCCTTCCTTCCCTCCCTCCCTCACCTCCCTCCCTCCCTCTCTCTCTCTCTCTCTCTCTCTTTCTTTTTTTGGGAGAACTTCAAGGGCTCTGAAAACTACAAGGAAAACACATCTGAAAATACAATGTATAGGAAGATGTGGCTATAAAGAGAAAATCATTTTAGGATAGAACACTGAGAGGTAGCTCTTTTAGAGGAACGGTTGAACTAGAATAGCTTCCCTTTATTTCTTGAAGAATTAAATTAACTGTTAAATGATGATGAAAAAGCTTTAATAGCAAAAACTGAATTTTAACTTATGAGGTCTTTCAATGATACTAATTCAACTCTAATTCAATGTTATTCTCAAACTGGATATTAAATATTGAATTGGAGTATAGTAAGTAAGCCACATAGTAAACAGGCAAAATAGTGTTAGGACATGCCCCTTACATTGTAGGATTCACAACTAGACACTCTAGTAAACCATTCCTTCTCTGCTAGATTACTTGAATCAGGATTGCAAAGTAGGACTGCTGGCTATCACTGGTCCTCCACTTGGTTTTATAAATAAAATTTTATGGCCCTGGCCATGTACCATTATTTAAGTTTTCCTTATGGCTTCTTTCATGTTAAGTAGCAGGGTCAAGGAGTTGTGTCATGCAGGGCACAACATGCAAAATAAATGAATTTGACTTCAGAGAGAAAATAAATGCTGATCCCCAAACTAAGATATCAATCTTGTTATCATTTGGTTTATTGGCACTGTCACAAAGAACTATAAAAATTGCCTATTTTTCTCCTGTAACTAATCTCCTTTAAAAGAAAATAAAAATACTAAAAGAAAAATTTAAAAAACACCTAAAACACAGGAAAACAAGAGGAGAAAACTATCCTTTCGAGATTTTTGAAATACTGATAGGAATTATAAAATAAGTTCTTTAAACTATATGGATTCGGGTCGGGAAGTTGGCTCAGTGGTAGAGCGCTTGCCTTGCATGCCTGAGGCCCTGGGTTCGATTCCTCAGCACCACATAAGCAAAAAGAAAAAAGCCGGAAGTGGTGCTGTGGCTCAAGTGGTAGAGCGCTAGCCTTGAGCTGAAGAGCTGAGGGACAGCGCTCAAGCCCAGAGTTCAGGCCCCATGACTGGACCCAAAAAAAAAAAAAAACTATATGGATTCATTGAAAAACTTTGTCTAGGCAGAACATTGGGGAAAAAAGGGATAGCCCGAAGAGTCATGCTTCTGCTTCTGTTTCTGTTTTGCTGTACTTTAAAGAGCTCAACAAGCTTCTGTGGTAAAGTACAAGATAGTATTTTTGGCTTTGTGGGCAATATTTGTTTTGTCTGACAAAGACCAGATGAAGGGTGGGATCTGGTCTGAAAGCTCATAATTTGACGAGTCCTGCTGTAACTTGGTGTCTCACAGAGATACACATGCATGGGATGCTTTTTTCGGGCACTAAAATTAACAATGCCTTCCAGTTTTAATGTTTCTCTATTGAAGGCACTGTTTATGAAATCTACTATATTTTACATGGTCTACTTTCTCATTATGAGGAAAATTGTCAAAATATAGAGGAAGTGACATGTGATGAGGAATCCAACTCTTTCTGGTGTATAAATTACTATCAGTGTATAATAACTGAGTTCCAAATGTAGAAATACAAAGCAAGAGCTATTTTTTTTAACTCTCAGTTTCCCATGTCAGAAATTCAGGGATGATCTTCTCCTGGCATATCTCAATTGGTTGTAGTTAGAGTGCAGCCAGCTGTGGCTATTTGAAAATTGAGCTGGGCGGGTCATTCAAGATGGCTCCCAGATGGAGCTTTCTGGGACTGTTGATCATAAACTTCTACATGATCCCTCCATGACAGAGGACTCAGAGGAGTCAAACTTGTAGGATGCTTGTTTTACCTCAGAGTCAGTGTCTGGAGAATGAGATGGATGCTACATGATCAGTTCTGATCAAGCCTGAGAAGTCTGTGCTCTGTGGATGGAATAATCCTAAACTTGCTCAAAGTCAATTGAAGATGTGAACTTTACTTTCCAAAGAGAGAAATTTAGAAATTTGAGTGATATATATATGTATATACACACTATATATATAAATATATGTATAAATTTGTGTATACACACACACACACACACACACACACATACGCACACACACATGTACTGCTGGTCCTGAGGCTTGAACTCAGGGCCTGTGCTCTGTCCCTGAGCACAAGGCTTATGCTCTTTTGGGCTTTTTGCTGGTCAATTAGAAATAGGATTCTCCTGGACTTTTTTGTTCCAGCTGACTTCAAGCAGCAGTTCGTGGATCTCAGCCTCCTGGGTTGTTGGGATTAGAGGGGTAAACAACCAGAACCTGGCTTATATTTTAAAACCACTGCACCTACTCTGGCTGATTCTAAATTTCTTTTCTTTCTTTTTTTTTTTTTTTGAGTCCGGTCGTGGTGCTTGAACTCTGGGCCTTGGTGTTGTCCCTCAGCTCTTCAGCTCAAGGCTAGTGCTCTACCACTTGAGCCACAGCGCCACTTCCGGCATTTTTCTTTTTGCTTATGTGGTGCTAAGGAATCGAACCCAGGGCCTCATGCATGCAAGGCAAGCGCTCTGCCACTGAGCCACCTTCCCAGCCCCTGATTCTAAATTTCTAACTATAATGTGAAACGAACAGGATTTTAAAATTCAATATTGTATCATTATACCAGTTGTATGATTAGCCAGTGTTACTAATGGAAAGGCATCATAATTAGGATTCTCAGATCTCAATTGAAATCCACAGAACAAATTAGGTTGATTGTATTAGAAAATAGAGTACCTGTAAGATTTCAGAAATACATGCTACAAAGCTTTTGCTTTTGTTGAGCCAGTCCCCCTTGACAGTTGTGTTTATTCCCATATACTGAGTACAAATCTAATCTGAGTTAGTGAGAAACTTGAATCGGGGAATTATTCTAAGAAAAATGTGCTTGTTATCTTTACACAACTAAGGCAGGTTATGAAAGACATTACTAAGCAGAAGCAATCATTTATTGAAGATGTACTTACTAGAATTTACTAGGGCTGAACACTATTTTCAATACAGAGGATAGAGCAGTGAAAAAAAATCTTTCCTTTCATAGTGATTAATCTGTTAGGGGAAAGAGATACTTAACAAAAAGACATATCTAAGTCATATTCTGACAAGTTATCACATTCTGACTACATATATTTTCCAACCACTTATATCTTCAGTTTTCAATCATGCAGCTTGAACTCAGGGCCCAGATACTGTCCCTGATCTCTTTTGCTCAAGGCTAGCACTCTACTACTTTGAGCCACAACTATACATCTGGTTTTTGAGTCTCACGGACTTTTCTGCCTAAGCTGACTTCCAACCACAATCCTTGGATCTCTGCCTCCTGAGTGGCTAGCTAGGATTACAAGTATGAGCCACGGGGGCCTGCTGACAGTATTGTTTTAACATCATGATCAGGGAAGGTGAAATTTGAAACAAGAAGGGATAGAATGTGACAACCTGGAAAAAACACTTTTCAGGCAGGTGCTGAGCTTTTGTGAATACTGTGAGCAATTGGAAGCCAATGTGATCTGATGTCCTGGAGAACCAACTTGGAACATGATAAGAATCAAGGTCAGTTAAGTGGTGGTCTTTTGTGTTGGTGGTTGAGAGTGAAGCTCAGTTGAATTTGTCAGTGGTCCAAATGAGTTTGGATTACATTGAGTTAAGTATTCTGTAGGCTTTCAGCTAATAAGTGATTTTCTGCACATTTTAAAAGATACTCTTCCTCCTATATAGATACAGTTCTGTATTTGGGGTTAGAGTGAGCAAGAAGGGAAACAGAGACCAATTAGTAGACTTTTATAGTTGCTAAGACACAAGAAGTTTGTGGGTTCACCTACAGTGCTAGCAGCACAAGTTGCTTAGAAACAGAAAAGAAATCAGAGACAGTCTCCATTATATAGATAAGTAAATTGAGGCTGAAAGAATTTAATCAGTTCAGTTGGAAGTCATAAACTAATATTCAGATTTAGATGTATTTTTACAGATCAACTTCAACATGTGGATTGTTACACATTTAAAATTAACATCCAAGTAAATGAACATTTAGAGTGATTTTAGTAGACTGGGCTAAATTAAAAACAGTAAACCATGGTCTTGCTTTTCAAATATTTTCTCTAATCATATCTCTTCATGGTCACTCTACAAAAAATCCAAAACATTAGATACCTTTGTCATATTGTTATGTGATATCTAAGGACAATATGGAAACCCTTGTAGAAATAAAATTCATAGCTATATAAATTCTGTTTCCTCCTAGTGAGTGAGCCCTAGTAGTCAACTTGAGAAAGTTTGGGGAATTGCTAAATTATCAGTGATATAATTTCTTTTTACAAGTCCAAGAAGGATTGAAGAGAGTATTGGCATTTTTGCTCAAGTAATTTGGAAGTAAATCTAAGGAGCCTTAACTTTTCATTGAAAGGTAGATGCTATGAGAATTCTCCCTTGTAGTCCCATAGGTAGCCTAGAGATTTTCTTCTGATTTGAGCTTCCTACCTTTGGGAAATGGTTGAGAGGGGAACCCTAATATTATTCATAGTACAGTACTTAAGAAACACTTATTGAGGCTACAATGCTTGATAAGAAATGTACTCATTATCTTGCCGATGGAATTGTAACCCCTCTGTACAGTATTTTCACAATAAAAAAAGAAATACTTATTGAATTAAAATGGACTTCTATATCCAATTTATTGGTATTTTCCTTGTTATGGTTACCTTCTTTGTAAACTCTTGAATTACCGACAAGGTTATTTGCTAGTGACTCTCAATCCTCTCTGTTCCTTGACTTATAGGTTGTATTTTGCTTGTCTCCCTTTCACATAGTTGAGATCTTCATCTTTCAAAGTAGCAACATGCAAAATACAGCTGGGGGAATCAGTGACTCCCTGTTAAGCAGCCTCCCCTGCTGTCATTGTTGACTGCCAGGGGGGTGGTGATCCATGTCAGTCACTAAAATGACACCTTGGCAAGACTGCAGTCTTCTCCTGGGGTTTGTGGGAGAACTCCTTAAAGCAATGAGATTTTCATCTATTTCCAACCACACAGACAATGCCTGTAGGTGTTCAGTAAACATTTAAAGCATATTAAATAGATAGGCATCCTTTGAAAGCTGTGCTAATCCATTGTAAGCATAATTGTCATAGTTTGAAACAATGCAAGAATTTTTGTTAAGCTTGGTAAAGTTTATTAATATTAGAACAAATAATCTTCCAAGCAGGTAGAGATTTTGTCTGAGTGAAATTCAGTGGACTGATATAAACTTATATGTTTAAGCCATCCAAGTAAGAAGAGGTTAAGACTAACGTTTACTTATTAAGATAATTTCCCAATCATTCTTATAAAAACTTAATGAGTGACAAACTGACGCTGGATATAAATTTATGATTTCCCAAAATAACATTTGATTGGTTTGAGTGATGTCTTACATCAAGTAATCATAGTTAATTTTTGCTTCTGGAGAGATTTGACTTTACCAGTCTATCATGTCATCAGATGTATTTCAGGAATGATTTCTTTGTCTGTTGATACAGACTTGAAGGTTTCCTATGGAGATGCTTGAATGTATAACATATTTATTTTAGGGCAGGTGGCAGAATATGGGCAAAAGACAACACCTACATTTGAAATATACTGAAAATGCCTAAATAATTATTTCACATTTAATGGTATTTTTAATTATAAAAAATCAAGGTCAAAGTTAGGATTTTCCCTATGTCTTAAGGGTTAGCAACTACACAAGAACCAATGGGTCATGTTCAGATAAAGGCTAATAAATGGTGTAATCTAAATTTTATGGTAATTATTATCAGCTTCAATGACAGAATAAGAAGTATAAATTAAACATACTTCAAAAATGTGAAAGCCATGTATTTTCTTGTAATACCTATTTCCTAAATATCCAACATGTAATGAAACCAATGTTTAACTTGAACTAACAAATAATACAGGTCTAAAAGTAATTTCAGAGAGTAAAAGAGTAATCTGTGAAATAGAAAGGATAAAAATCTTACATTTTGTATTTTGAGTTTTTTGTTTTTACTTAGGTTAAACTTTGAGTGATTATAGTTTGTGTGTATGTGTGTGTGTGTGTGTGTGTGTGTGTGTGTGTGTGTATTTACTAAATTAATAAACCAAACAAAGCAACATTCACCACACACTCATCGAAGACAGGATGAAAAGTGAGAGTGAGGTAAGTTTTATCAGTCATTTATCCTCATTTCCCCGCTGGACAGTTATAGTTCAGTTCTTTCATGAGTCTCTGCTACCTCTGAAATACAGATAAGAGCTTACGCTCTGCTTTGGTTCCTCAACTGGACCTTTCTCTTGAGATCTAGTAATTTGGTTTGTGCATCAGTTCCCAAGTTCTGGCTACATATTACAAGCATGTGGGAGCTTCTGTAATCTACCATATTCTTGGTCTGTCTTAAAATATTCTGATTTAATGGGCCTGAGATAAGTTCAGTTTGGGGCATTTTTCTGGGAAACTCCACAGGTATTTCTGAGAGGTGAGTACAGTGGAGAACTACTGACTTTGGAAGCGGGAACAAACTTTGAAGTTCTGCCTTCATTCTAATCCTCGTGTTTTTATTGTGTTTGTATTACCTTTAAGCAATTGTACAAAGGGGCTACAATTCAATATGTTAGTTTATGAGTATGATTCATCTGGATCCATACCACCACTTATGTCATTGTCTCTCTCATTCCACTCAACCCTATGCACCACAGCAATTTTCCTAATTTCATAGGATGTGCATTTAATATTATGACTGCATTCTCCATGTTCTTCCTCTCCTCACTTTTTTTTTGTCTGTCATGGGGCTTGAACTCTGGGCCTGGACACTATCCCTCAGCTCTTCAACTCAAGGCAAGTGCTCTACCACTTGAACCACAGAGCCTCTTCTGGTTTTCTGAGTGGTTTATTGGAGATAAGAGTCTCATGGAATTTCCTGCCCAGGATGGCTTTCAACCATGATTCTCAGATCTCAGCCTCCTGAGTTGCTAGGATTACAGGTGGGAGCCACCAATGCCTGGCTTCTCTCCTAACTTTTTAAAATATCCTCCCCTATACCTCCCACCATAAATCTCAAGTACCAGCTTCCTGGTATTCATTTTGTTAGACTGTAAATCACTTGTTCTAAGGAGTTACATCATTTGAATTCTTCTTTGAGTGTACCATAATTCAATTAGTATGTTTCTATATATGTGTATATCATCTCTATATGTTTACTTATATATTTATAAATTATAACTTCTACATATAAGAGAAAACCTGTTTCCTTTGTCTCTCTGCTCCTGACTCACTTCATTGACTCAGCATAAGTTTTTCCAGATCTATCCATTTCATTGCAAATGGTATAATATTTTTCTTCTGAGATGAGCAAAAAATTCCATTGTGTATACACACCACATTTTCTTGATCCATTCATTCACCGAAGAACATCTGAGCTATTCCATGCCTTGGCTAGTAGGTTTCACCCTCATCCTCAATTTTTGTTTTTCCGTAGATTCCTTAGGACCTTTGGAGAATGTTGACCATGGTTCTTGTGACTCATGGTTCCCAACTCTTTCTTAAAAATCTTTCTGAATTCTTGTCTCACAGACTTTCTCATGCAGGAATCTCAACAAGGAGCTTGAACGACAGACAATTTTGATGATTTTGACACATAGTGGAATGGGTTTAGTAAGTGAATTGGATGGAAGTAGAGTGTAATGGATTGAGATGTCCAGATGCCTATTCAACGATATTAACAAAAATGAATGTTGAGGTTTAATTAACAGTACCACACCAAATAAACATGAGTTTGGAGTTTTAGAATGCTTAGATTGAAGCTCTGGCTTTACCACTTAGAGCTATATGAATCTTGTGATTTACCTGTTATCTTTGAGTTTTAGTTTTCTTGTCACAGGGAAATAGTACCTGCTATACCTTCTTGACATCATTTTTGGTTTGGGAATTAAAATAAATTGCAAAGGTGAAACATTTTATACTATATGTAATTTAAAATATTATCACTACTATGGTACAATAAGGGAAAAATTCTAGGGGAACAAATTCTTTACAAATATAATTAAATCAATATGTTATAGTCTTTAAGTAATCAGTCTGGGTGGCAAGTTTATATAAAATGAAGACTACATCTTTTGTAAATCTGATATTTTAATCCTGCATAGGTCATAATTGCTTACTGGTGTTGAAAAGCAAAGTTTCACATCATTTAACACTACATTTAAGGCTCCTAGTACCCATTAAAAGAAAAATAATTATATGGATAGAAATATGTGCGGTATTGGTGTGGAATTAAGTCTGTTTTGTCTGAAACTGTGGTGTTTCAGTGAGTTTGAGGCAACCATAACATATTATACTGAAGTACACAGCTTAAATAATATTTTATTTCCCACAATTTTAGAGACCAGGGAGTCCAAGAACAGGATGTCAGTATCTTGAATTTGGTAATTCACAGACAGCTTCTACTTATATTCTTACACGGCAGAAAGAAAGAAAGCTAGTTGTATAGCTCCTCAGAAATAAGTTGTCTCAGTGTGTGAGGCTTCGGTGGAATGTATGGGGAATAGAAACTTACATACTAGTGTTTTTTAATAAGTTTTTTATTGTGAAAATACTGTACAGAGCGGTTACAGTTACATGAGTAAGGTAATGAGTACATTTCTTATCAAGCATTGTTGCCTCCTCCTTTGTTACATACTAGTTTAAGAAAGTATTCGCCTAGGGAAAAAATCTTTGGGTTCTGGTGCTCAGTCCTTGTGTTTCAGGTTTGAGAATGACATTGTTAGCAACATCACAGACTGTGTCATCCGCACTCATGCCAACAGTGGCAGTGACGTTATCCTTACAAGGCACAGCCAGTGAATCTAAGTGAGAAAACCGGGAAGCAGAGAAGAGACATGATGGATGCCACATTGTAGTCGATTGCCCTTGGTCATGTGTAGCAGCAACATTTTCTTTGGAGTTCCCGGAGGAAATCTGTGAAATGCTTTGCATTAATTAATAAAGAGAAACATTCTAGTAGAACATTGCATTAATTAATAAAGGGAAACATCCTAGTAAAACATGGGTGAGTCCTGTGGATAGGACTTCATACTACTCAAAGACCAGTGTCGCTTGAATAACAGTAGCAATAAAAAAAACACTAATTAATTTACTTTGCTTACTTGTGAATGCTTTACATAGAACTAGATCAACCTCAAAGTACTTCTGTGAGTAGTCAGCTGAAGTAATATTAACCTCTCTGATTTACAGATTTGGATCTTGAAGATAAATAAATTACCCAAGCTTAACAAGTTAATTAGTGCAAGGTGAACTTTCTGCTTCCAGAGCCCAGACCATATATTATGCACTATTTTCCCACCAAATAAAGCTGAGGAGACTACTATTATAAATTCTTATTAAAACCACCATAAATAAGCCAGGCACCAATGACTTAAACCTGTAATCATAGCTATACAGGAAACTCAAGTCTGAGAATCACAGTTCAAATCCAGCTCAGGTAGAAAAGTTTGTGGTACACTTATCTCCAATTAATCACCAAAAAGCAAGAAGCAGAGCTATGGCTCAAGTGGTAAAATCCAGCCTTGAACAATGTAGAGCTAATGGACCTAGACTAGGTCCTGGGTTCAAGTCCCATGACCTACACAGAAAACAAACAAACAACAATGACAAAACCTACTTCCAAGTATTACAAGTGGGTTATTGTCAGCTAGGCTTGAAAGCCAAAGCATCAATGCTATGGTTGGATGAATATAACAGGACAGAGGACTTTTGGCTCACTATTGTTCATGGTTTCCTGCTTAGTCCAGTAACCTGTAGACATTCTCCCAGCTGTCTGGGGGGAAAAAAAGGGAAAATAATTACGCTCTAAATATAGATTAAGTCAGAAAATAGCTTCAAATAAAAGGCTCTTGATGGTTTGCTTTGCACTAGGAAGGCCAGTATTGACTAGTGATTCCAAATTCCAAATTGAAATTGTGTTGATCCCAAATATTAAAGAAAGGTTGTTAGCTCTACTAGAGGACACTTCAGTTTAGGAGTCATTGCTGTTGACTGAAAATAATTCACTCAAGGGTCTTTGTTGTCTCCTCCCCCTCTCCCTCCCCCTCCCCCTCTCCCTCCCCCTCCCCCTCCCCCTCCTTCTCCTCCTCCTCCCACCTTCATGGAAATGCTGGTGTTTCCCTGGTTCTGCATTCTCAGCTTGATGGGCTTTTATGATACAAAACTCTGGGGTGTATTCCCTAATTCATTCATGCTAGATCAGCACCTACAAATGTGTCCACATAGCAGTTCTCCAAGGTGAGACTGTGATGAAGTGTGGAGGGACACATCTAGGTACAGAAACAGTGCTCCATTGTCTGTTGCCATGCTATTGCTCAGGTGAAATTGGACTTCCTGGTGGAGTAGATGAGTCATTCCTATCCAAAATCGAATTACTTTGTTGGACCCTGACTCCAGTTGTCCTTCATACCTTGTCTTAGATATCACCTCTGCCCAAGATTCCTTCTCTGGTCTCTAAGGCTGTTAGATATTCCTTGATTATGCTATTGTACCATCCTATGCTTATCTCTATCAAACCCTTTTCTCACTATGTTTCTCTAGTCAGGTTCCTATATGTGTACTAGTCTATGAGATCAGAGGGGTTCTTCATTGCCTAGCATAGAATCAGGCACAGAAGAGGTCAATGTGTATTGATCAGGTGTATTGATCACCTGGAATGTAAATAGTTCCAGGTGATGGCAGGGGCCTTGTCAATCTTGTTCAGTAGAGTCAGGTAGGCTACTTGAAAATTCCAGTTTATAATGGTTGAAGAGCTGCTGGACTAGATACGTCTGTGCAGCATAAACGAGCTGAGTTAGTTAAGGACACAGTCTGGCCCCATCTGGCCTGTTGATTGCTAGTCTGTGGCAGGACTTCCAGTCCTTGGTTTTTAAGTAAGCATCTGCCTCAAATAGAGATAAGAAGCCAAGTCCATGTGATTTCTTAGAATTCAGAATATTCTAATTTTCACTGTGAGATAACACATTCTAGACATAAGGCACTTCAACATTAGGAAAAATGCGAAATCCTCATTTTGATTCTGGGGTGGAGCCAGTGTTTTGAGATAGTTGATGATAAATTTCAGAAAGTAGCAATTTCCTTGTGCATGAAATGTCCTAATTGTAGTAGGTGTCTGGTTCCGTGTCCATGAAAACCTTAAATTTTTGAATTCTTAAATTCTAGTCCTAGAAATGACTTTTTGAGATGATCGTCCTACAGATGAGGAAAGTTTTGTTAAGTGTTTATTCAGTGTCTATAGCTTGCAAGAAAACAAAGCCAAAATGAAGAAAACACAAATCATTCTAAGACACAGCTGTCACATGCTCTGCTCTAGCTCCTATCCTCATGGCCCTGCTTAGTTTTACATTTCAATTCTATCGCAGACCTCCTGATCTCTAAGTGTTTCTGCTCTGCACAGAAATGCCCACACTGAATGGAATTCCAGCGTGCACAGACATGACCCATGTGATTCAGTCCTGCTTTACAGCCAGATGATGTTGGGCCCTTTGGGTTTTTGTGATTTCTTTTTATAATGCATTATTTTTCTCAAGGTCTTGCATTATTTTAATAGTTGGCCTGTTGAGTGCGTATATTTCAAGGCTAATTATCTTATTACTTATTTAAGACATATATCTGGAATTGGCAATAAGGGAACATTTAAGTGGTGCTTAAGGAGGAAATGGAAAGGCAGTTGGGAATGACCACAGTTAGGTTGTTAGATGATTTTGGAATTGTTTTATAAATACAGATTTTATGGGATTTGTACATTTCTTAAAAGATAATTAAACTGTTGACAACTGCTCATAATTTTTGCTAATGGTGTTCTCTTCCATTAGTGCAATCTAAGAGAAAATGTAGGGTAGTCCAAAACTTACTAACATTTGACATTTTAGTGATTTTTAAAATTATTTTTTTTATCAAAATACTTCTGAGCATTAGGTAGTAGCCATTATGCTGTGCAATGGAAAAATCTGTGTCTTTGAGGTATAATGTTTGAGTAGCTATTGTGCTTTATAGTATCTTATACTTTCCCTCCCCTTATTCTTGGTGGAGACCTCTCCCTGCCCCCCTCCCCATGTCCCCCAGTAAAGGTATAATTGGGCTTTTCTCCTAAACAGCTATTACACCACCAAGGAAATAGTCACTGAAGAATTAGCTGCATATCTAATAAAAGATTAGTAACCAAAATACACAAGGAGCTAAAAAATGAAACTCCTCCAAATGAACAACCCACTTAATGGACAAATAAATTGAGCACATAATTCTCAAAAGAAGTATAATTGACCAATAAATATAAATTTAAAAACACTGAGATTTGAACTCACTGTAGTGAGACTGGCTATCATCAAGAATATAAACAATAATAAGTTCTGGTGAGTATATGGGGGAAAAAGAACCCTTATATGCTGTTGGTGGGAATGAAAATAATGTACCACTATGGAAATCACTATGGGAATGTCTCAGATAACTAAAAATAGACCTACCATATAACCTAATAAACTAATATAAGTTTTGGGTATATATGTGAAAGAATCTATATCAGTATATAATATAGGCATAGCTTGCATAGCTAGGTTCATTGCAGCATTATTCATAATAGCCAATATATAATTTATTATACTATACTATATTATATTCTAATTATAATTCATTATATTATGCATAATAGCCAAGATAAGACATTTGGGAAAAACCCATATGTATTGTAACTGATGAAGGGATCATGAAATTATGGTGTATATACACAATGGAGCATTATTTAGCCATAATAAAATTATTTCATTTACAGGGAACTGATAGAACTGGCGAACATCATGATTAGCACAGTATGGTAGGTTTAGAAGAACAAAGTGTTAAGTATGTTTTCTAGACCTACATGATATATTTAAACATAAAAAGAATTATATACGCACATATTGACAACATGTTTGTAATTGTAACAAATTTGTAACTGTTTAGGAACCTTAAGAGAGAAGAGGAAAATAGAAAGTTAGAGAATGAAAACTACTAAAATATATTGTATTGGGATAATGGAGACAGCAAAAAGACACTGGAAGCTATGGAATAATATGGGGTAGATGGGGTTGGACAAGTGAGAGGATGTGAGGGGTTCAATCTCATTAAAATGCAGTATATACATATATGAAATACCACAGTATTTTGAACTATTTTATCCCTTTGAACTATTGGCATATGCCAAAATAAAAGAATGACAGGAATGTAAAACAGGTCCTGCTTCGGGTGTGTGGGCACTAGTCACAAGGGGCAGAGTGACTAGACAGGCTGAAGCTCAGTGAACAAGGTCAAACTACTTTATGAACATTTGCTAAAATATAACAATGTAGCTTGCTGAGGTTGGCTTGGGAAGTGAGGAGTGGAGATGTGGGAGAGTGATAAAGTAGATGTATTCAAGATATGCTGTAAGCACATACGGACACATAAAAATGAAGCCTTGTACAGCTAATTAATGTTAATATAAAATATAGGAAAAATTAGAGCCAGTGGACTCCATTTTATCTTTACTATGATACAGAATGGAAGAAGGGTAAAAATAAATGATTAAAATAAATAAGTAAATAAATAGACATGTTTGATTTTTCATTGCAAGCCTGAGGTGGGTTGTGTCACTTCTTGAAGATATAAGCACAATACTTCATGTATCTATTCACTTCATAATAAGTAGAATATCAAAATATAGTATATAAAATATAGCAACATTTAAAATGACTAATACCTGATATATAAAAATAAAGAAATGCAAAGAACCTATGTATTGATGAAGGTTAGAAAACTCAAGTAGATGTCTAGAAACAAATGTCAAAAGGGAACACACATTCACACACACACCACATTTGAGATCATAGATCATAAAGAAGAGTAACAGGTGATTAAACTGCATTCTGTTTACCATCTCCACTGGATAAAACCAATGCTTAGGTCAACAAACAATGGTCGATTATTTAAGAGACTTTTACCATCTCCGGCTTGTCCTATTATTTCTTTCATTATATGGGTACTATACACTTCATATAGTGTTCATCACACTATGAGTAGAACAATACCATGTAAAGTCTACCAATTGTGTAATACAACCATTTCTCTGATTAATTCAGTGCTTCTTAGCATGTAAGCAAAGATATGGGAATTTCAAAAACAAGTTTGGATGTGAGTTGAGACGCATGGGGAATGGAAACTTTTTGTACATGGTACAGTACTAAAGAAGATAAAAGTAGAGTGCTAGATGAGGTAATGGACAGAAAGACTTGAACCTTGAATGCCAAGGATAGCTTCTCCACTGTTCATGGTACCCTGTCAGTCTTGACAGTGTTGTTTCTGTACTCTTCCCAACTCTTATTTTAATTGGGGTACTTACAATTGTGGAGCACATGAATGATTCCACCTGCCTTCTGTGCTGTTGAGAAGATTAATGAGGAAATGCTTAAGAAGTGCTGGAAATGAAAGGCTCAAGGTAAATATTTGTGTACTATGCTAAAACAGTGCTATCTCCGAGATAATGTTTTAAATAAATAAATATAAACATATAGCATCTTTGTCCTGTTATCAGGGCATTTCTCTACTGGTGGCTGGACAGAACATTGGTGTGTCATCTTCTTTGATGTTTTTAATCAACGGGACATTTTTCATAGAGTCGAGGCATGTCAGAGTTTGATTTGGTTATTGTATACAGATTTTTCAAGACTGTATATTCTAGTGGAATATTGGTTTTATTTTGAGTGATTTTATTTTGATGTATTAGGACCAAGAGTGGGAAACGGATAGAGAGTTTAGGGCATCTAAGGGTCTTAAGCCTTCCTGTGACAGGAGAAATGACAGCTGAGAGTCAGTTTTGAGATGCAAGAAGAGGTCAACAATTATAAATAGAGAAGAACTTTCTGAATGTAGATGACCAGTTGGGCCCACCTTTTCACCCCTCTATGCTTGATCAATAATTATTTGCTCAAAGGGTAAATTGGGAATGGAATCACAAACTTACGTTTTATTTTATGTTGTGTCCTGAAAGGCAACCAAAGAAGAAATTGATGACTTGAAAAGGGAACAAGGACCTGCAGAGAGAGGAGAGGTCTCCACCATTTCCTTAGTTTGTTATGCTACATTGAGCAGGGAAGAGGAGAGTGAAGGAAGGAATGTAGTCTCCATTTCTGCAATACTGGGAAACAAAAACAAAATGCTGAAGGAAGAAAGAAACAGGGATTCTAGACTGAACAGTTAAAATGTAGTGAATTGATTTCTTCTTATTTCTTCGGGTAATGGGTTTCTTGGCCACTGTGGGTCTCCTCCCGAATACCAGATTATTGTTATTTTTAAAAAATTATTGTACTACTGGAGCTTGGACTCAGGGCCTTGCAGTCTTGCTTGGCTTTTTTTCCTTTAAGGCTGGCACTCTACCATGTTAGCCGGACTCTACTCTTAGCTTTTTACTGAAGGAAATGTTAATTGGAGACAATAGTATCTAAGATTAATCAGCCTGGGCTGGCTTGGCTTTGAACTTCAATCCTCCAATCTCCACTTCCTGAGCAACTAGAATTCCAGGTCCCACCTCCTGTTACCTGTTTGGGTCTTGCATGTTGAAGAAGAATATAAAATAATCCCCCCTCCCCCCCCAGGAAGAAATTTATATACTTCTCCTTTGTGTCATCCTAGACAATAAACAAGACTAAATATAGTAGTAATGGTACCTTATAATTCCAAGTACTTGGTTTTCAGAAAGGAATAGGGGAATTTTCAGAGAATGAGGATAGAGGAGGCAACATAGACATGGTGAGTGTCATCTAATACTGGGATAGTTTTGAGAAGGGTCAATAGATCTGTACGCTTTCCAGGAAATAAAACCAAACGAGCTGATCTACCTTTTGTATTTTTGCCAGTCTACAGAAACCTCTGTTTACCCACAGAGAGAAATTCATAGAAACATTAGCAAACTAACTCTGCTAAGTTATTTTGAATAAATTTGAAGGGAAAACAAAACAAAAAGCACACTGCCTAAGAAGTGTTGAAGCCTGAGGAGGCCATGATGTACTTAACTTGTTCTTCCCAGTAAAGATTATGGCTGAATCACAAGAATGTCTGAGCCAAGCCCAGGCTTCCTCTTCTGAAATCCCTCAGCTTATATCATAGGAAGATGCAGCGAGGGTTTATCGAGATTCTCCACTTCTCAGGAGTCATGCAACATGTCATCCAGCCAGACTGTCAAAGTTTCATGAAGCCTAGCAGGGGTTGTTGTGAGAGGTGTATAGTTTTCTTTTGCTACTTGACCATTAAATATCTCACATAACCTTTTAATGAAACTGAGGATTCCCAGAGGAGAAATAATTAAAACCACTTGTACTTTTCTAAAGCAATTTGATGTTTCAGTAGCTGCAGTGAATAGCTACATAGTATTATTCAAACTAGTGTTAACATGGAAAATAAAAGACTGAACATCTGTATTTTTCTTATATTAGTTTCTTTTTCAGGCTCTGGATGGGTTGTTTATTTTTCTTTTATCAGTTGTGGATGGAATTCATAGCAGGGTCATCTACCGGATATTAAATAAAATAGCCAGGAAAAAAGTTTGACAATGAAATGTACCCACAACCTTATGTATGTAACTGTAACCTCTGTGCATCACCTTGAAAATCAAATTTTAAAAAAAAGTTGCCATATTTCAAACCCACATGATGGTTTTGAAGGGCCTCTCTGTGCTTTCTTCTTGTTTTTCAGATGTGTGAGTGATCCAGACCGTATCTGCCAAAATTTCGCAGCTTCTAAGAAAGTAATTTTCTATCTACATGGTCAGAAAAATCTTGGATACATGATTTAATGAATGGACAAATTATACATATATGTATTTGAAGAAAATGTTTTTTGTCTTTGCTGGAAATATCAGAAGTATTCATCAATGAGGTGGATGACCAAGATGAAATCAGACAACTTTCAAGCATAAAATTTACACATGAGATAGAGCCATATCTTGGGGACCAGTATATTATTCGGCTCAGTTTGCCATAGAAATAGTGAGTGGTTTAAACAACAGAAATGTGTTCCTATAGTTCTAGAGACAAGGTACCAGCTCATTTGGTCCTAGTGAGGCCTAGCCTCTTGGCTTACAGATGGCCGTTTTCACTGTGTGTCTTCACTTAGTGTAGGAAGAGGTATTTGATGCATCTTTCTCCTTCACAGGTTTATCCGGCTAAGGCTGCAGTCTTATGATCTAATTCAATCTTTCAATCTAATTTACTTAATTATTTACTGGGTAACACTAGGGTCTGATTTCAGAGCCCCATGCTTGCCAGGCAAGTTCTTCCCCACTTAAATCATGTACTCAGTCCATCATTTAATCTTAATTTCCTCCATGAATCTATTTTCACTATAGTTACATGAGGTGAGTATCTCAACATATACATGCTGACAAAACAGAATTAAATTCAAGCACTACCTGTGAGTAGTATCAACATGTTTGGCTTGCCAATAAATCCTAAATCAGAAACAGAACATTCAATGACCACACAGAAGCAAAAGGCAACTAAGCTCTGACATTTCTTTTGTGAACAGAGACATGGCTATGTAAAGGATTTTCCTTTGTCTTGTCATAATGGTCCACTTTAAACCAAGAATAAGGGATATAAGATAGTTACTAGTTGAAGAACTTGACAAATTTATGGGAGAGTGAGAACAGAAAGAGATGGAGAGAGGGAGAGAGAAAGAGAGAGTCAGAGAGAGAGAGAAAGAGTGAGACAGATGCAGAGAATATTGGAAAAGATAGAGCAAATCAAGATGAATAATCTTGAAGAAGGAGAGGACATGTACACAGGAAAGGGGAGAACTCCAAATAGAAGAGTGAGTGACTGAGAGGCAAGATTATCGCACAAGCCTGTGACTGTCCTGCACAGTGTGTCAAAGAGAGGATCTGATGTTAAGTACTTGTGTTTGAGAGCTGCCTGAGCAGACCAGCTATTCACAGCATAGCCTCAAGCAGGTTACTTCATATATTTGAACTTAGTAAACCAATTACAATATTCATCTCATGGTATTTTGGTATGAATTAAATAGATACTCTTTATGTGTCTGACATATACAGTAAGAGTTCAGTAATTTTAGGGCCTTTATTGCCACTTTTCTTCTTTTCACACATACTCTGTAGCTGCTGTCCACAGCTCCTCACATGTGTATCACTTTGGGTTATTTTGACCTTGAACTTGTCCTCCATCCTAGATATGGACTCTGAGTGATCTTGCATGTGACATTCAGCCAGACCTTCTGATTTAAAATGGACTCTCTCTCCTTCATCCCATATTATAGCTAACAAAGATTTCATCCTTCGTGGCAAGATCATGTTCATTATAGCAGGCTCAATAAAAATCTTTAATATATCCGTTCAAGAAAAATCAAGATTTGATCATTGGTTTTGAAGTGCTTTGAATCTAACTGTGTTAGATCTAATTACAATTTTTTAAAACATTCTTTTCTTTTAAAGGAGCCTGAAAGTTGTTTGTGATACCTGATTCCCCAGACTATAGAAACTCTGAAAGAGTTCTTGTTTATTATCTTTTGACTTTCTATCTCAGGTTTTTGTGTTCTAGGCAGAGGCAGAGTCATCTGGAATTTCATTTGTGGAGAGCAGGAAGTATCAGAAGTGACTGGCTTTTGAGAATGTGCAGTTTGGCTTACCAGATACTTCTTTGAAATAGGGTCACTGAAATAGGGATGTGAGCGAAACCTGTCACTCTGCCTGACACCTCTGAGACAACAAACTTGATAACATAGCCTTGCGTGTGTGCAAGCTTCCCAATAGGTGGTAACTAGAAAACCCTGATGTTTTCTTCCCTCCTCATCTTTCTTATCCTTTATTTTCTGTTCTCCTCCTTATTTTCCCTTGTTTTTTTCTTTCTCTTGGATGTTCCTTCTACCACATTTCAAAGAATGTGGCCTGTGTGGATTGAGATATTAGTTCAGAAAAGAGACTCATAATTGGCAGTGGAGAAAAGAGAAACAGGAGAACATGGCAATATAAAGGCTATTTGCCTATTAAAAGAAAACAGGTGTTCCCAGTTTATCTTCTGTTTCTACCAAGGGCATGTAGAGTACAAACTTTGCTCTTTACTTTTACACGATGATCTCTGTTTTACCTTCACTTTAAAATTTTCTCACTCTTCCTGCTATTTCTCACCCTTCCTACTCAATATTTCATTTTTATATGCTATTACCAACTCAAAAAATCTACTTTCTGATATATTCCATCAGCAATTGCATTTGAGTCTTACCTAGGATAAAGAGAAATTGTAGATTGGGGTCTTTGGAAAAGTACTATGTAAAAGATTTTTTTTTTTTGTGGGAGTGGAGGCACAGAGGAGGGAAAGTTTGGATTACAAGGCAACATTTTTCCCTTGAGAACTCTTTGTCCCCATTATGACTATTTGCATTTCTCACAAAGCCTCCATCTCCCTCTTCTTTTCTTGTTTCTCAACTTCACTCCTGCTGGGACTGCCTTTGCTGCACATTTCTGAGTTGTAGCTCTTGGCCCTTGTGCTTTCTGCGTGGAATGTCTGCACAGACTGACTCTGTGGTTCTTCACTCAAGTCTGTTCTATTAGTGTTGCATGACAGACTGAGGTAGTGTCTGCAGGCTCCCTTGGGAGTGACAGCAGAATCTTGCTTTTTGTCTGGTGACCCTACAGGGACTGCTCCGTCAGGATTTGAATCTCTGGTGCACAACTTGCTGCATCTAATTCTCTGCTAATTTGCATCCTAAGCGAAGCATCTTACTTTCTAGCCATCCATATTTATGATCTATCAGAGTATATGGGTGACTTCTTTCAGTGTAATTTTCCAATGCCATTACTCTCTGTGTTCCAAATTAAGGACACGAAGATAAACAGGCAAATAGTTTAGTACATTTCAAATGGAGACTGGATAAACAGGGGGTAAATAAGGATAAAATAACACTTATAGCTAAACCATTTTATGGGAAAAAAGGTGCACACTTCATGTGATCTCCTTGAATATATTAATAGTAGTATTGAAATGTGCATTGATACTTACATGGTATTTCAAAGTATGCCAAACACTTTCACAGCCATTTTAAAATTAGTCATAGATATTTTTTTTTTCTTATAAATGGCTGGAGGTTCATGATTGCTAGGCAGGCGTTCTACTTGGGCCATACTGCCTTTTTAGGTTTTATTTATTTATTTTCTAGGTAGCATCTCACCTTATGCATGAGTCAATGTAGGCTCCTAGTCATCCTAATCTTGCTTCCCTGTGTCATTAGAGATGAGATGACAGGTGTGTGCCACCATATCATTGTAGATGACAAGTGTGTGCCACTCTACTAAGTCATTAGGCTTCCCGGATAGCTGGAATAATAGGTACATGCCTGGGCCATTGGATGAAATGGAATCTTGTGACTTTCCTTTTTTTCCCAGGTAGATTTTGAACCATGATCCCCTGATCTTTACTTCCTAAGTAGCTAGGATTACAGGCCTGAGCCACCACACCCAGCACAAACATTTTCTAGCTCCTGAATTCTGTATCTCAATGTCATCACCACCCACCCAGTTAAGAAAGAGTGAACACTGACTCCTTGTTCATACTCCAAATGCAGTTATCTACCAGGAGTAATTTAGTGCTTCAGTGTCTGTCAAAATTTCTTCATCTTGTTCAATTTTGCAAACCTATTTGGGCCTTCATCTTTTTTTTTCCGTTGGAGTATTATGACATCTTCTAACTACTATGTAATTTACTTGTTACTTTTCATGTAGATGCAGCATTGATAGTCACATATCAATCTAGTTAGAGCGCTAAACAGTTGTACAGAAATACCTGGGTCTCCTTATATTTTCTATATTAACTGAGAAAGCTGAACGTAGTGGAGACTTAGTAAATATTCATTAACTGAATTTTTATTGTAGCAGGGTTTCCACTAAGTTAAGAATAGCCTAGAGGCAAAACTGGTTCTCTCCAGGTGATACTCTCATTGAATTCTCCTGTCATCTGTTCAAGAGGAGAGAACCTTCTGGCATACAGTGTTGTTCAGGTTACACTGACTCTGGCCTCTCCAGTGATGGAAAGTCTCCATTAATGGGAATCTGATAGTTTAAAATTTTTTTTGAGCTGTGCTGTGTTATTAGGCAAATACTAAGCTGCTTTATAGATATATTCTGCTGTAATGTGAAATATGCTATGAGATTTACATATACATATTTATTGAGGTTTGCATATTCAAATCAGGCAGCAATATGAATATGCAATGCATTATGGGTATGTGATGCTTCCATGTGAGATATAAATATCTAAATATAATCCACTTTGCACTGAGGAAAAGTATTTCTTGGAATTACTGAGGACATTATGATATCCATATGACAATATGTGACTGCAATGAGTTTTAGTACAGGGGGAACTTCTTTTATATGTGGTTCAGATTGCATAGGAATGAAATAGCACTGAAATTTCCTAAGAGGGTGTTACATAGAAGATGGACATAACCTAGAATCTCATTGAGTCCAAAATAGGCACATTTTACTCCCAGTATTTTTCTAAATTGCTCTTTCTTTCGTTGAGAAACATATGCCTAGCTAGCTTTTGCTTACAGGACATATCTATAAAGTATAAATGTGTACTGAGAAACACCAGAATCATGCTCAGTGTGTTGGATGCTCAGATTACAGGAGACATAATTGAACCATAAACACTGCAAGGCCTGAGTCACACAATCTCACTTCCTGGAAAACTATGTATTCCAGGAATGGAATAACAAGTATATATTCTAGGAATACTTCTGAAAATGCAATGTAGATTAATTGTGTGGGAAAGAGAGAAAAATAACTGAAATTAGCTATGTTAAAAATTGTTAATAATTTTCCACACATCCAATAAACTTGAACAGAAAGTCTATTGAATATCTAACCATTTATGCATAAAATTTATTTTCAGCATCCTAATAAATTTTTAGTCAAGTAATTAAATTCTAAGTCCTGCTTAAGTTGTATTCAGAACACTTCTAATACCTAAAATAACTTTTAACTTCTTATATTTAGCAATAAGATTTGAAGATAAAATGTGAAATTTAGGTAGTAATAGAAATCAAACACCACATGATATATTTAGTTTTTCCACTTTAATTTTGTATTATCTTTAAGAAGTTGTACAAAGGGGGTGCCATTTAACAAAACAGTTTATGAACACACTGCATATTGATCAGTGTCACCTCCTTCAACATCTTCACCCCCCTGCCAGGACCTGGCCACATTAATACAGGTAAAATGATGAACAAAAATATTTCAGCCTCCTCAACTTCAAAAATTTGTAACTCCTGGGGCTGGGAAGGTGGCTCAGTGGTAGAGCGCTTGACTTGCATGCATGAGGCCCTGGGTTAGATTCCTCAGCACCACATAAGCAAAAAGAAAAAAAAGAGCTGGAAGTGGTGCTGTGGCTCAAGTGGTAGAGCACTAGCCTTGAGCTGAAGAGCTGAGGGACAGCGCCCAGGCTCAGAGTTCAAGCCCC
Source organism: Dipodomys spectabilis (assembly GCF_019054845.1). Taxonomy (NCBI): domain Eukaryota; kingdom Metazoa; phylum Chordata; class Mammalia; order Rodentia; family Heteromyidae; genus Dipodomys; species Dipodomys spectabilis. The sequence continues at coordinate 13,742,397 of NW_024870817.1, forward strand.
ACGACTGGACCCCCCCCCCAAAAAAAATTTGTAACTCTTGAATTCATTAATTTTATGCCTCAATATTTTCTATAGTAATATATGTGATAGGTATACTCCACTTCAAATTTTAGAATATGCTTGTTTGTGTGACTTCTACAGATGCACCATCCCATAGTAAGAAATTATTAATGCAATATGATCTGTAATTATGCAAGTAAATTTTAACCTGGTCAAATTTTCTTAAAATAAGTGGATGTGATCTTCTACAAGATCAAAGGTAATTAAGTAAGTGTGATAAACACTTGCTTGTTAAGTCAATTACATCTATACAGAACTTTAATGTGAAATAAGATTGTACTTTAAGTACATTGCAAATAGCTTTCATGTAAAAGTTCCACTAATTTGCCTCTTGCTATTGCAGCATGATTTTAAAGATCAGATAAGTGAAATTGCTGTAAGGAGCACAAGTTAGTACATAGATGCCCAAGAGAGAACTTTACAATCAACAGCATTGCTTGTTGATTTTTGTCAAGCACTCACCAGAGGTCTGTTTTGAAACAAAGTACGACTCAGTATAGAGAAAGTAAAAGCAATGAAGCACTCTGCTGTTTAATAATATAATGCTACTTGGTTAAGATGTGCAATAAGTTGTGGTAGAGTACCTGGTATTGGCCTAAAATACATGTATAATAGGGAAATTGGAGGAAGAGATGACAGAATTCCCCATTGAAGTGAAATTTAATGAGGATGGTTGAGAGATGTAATTGTGTGTTACATCTGACTCTACTTTTAACTGAACTGAAATCTATAATGTGTGCTCTAAAGTTTGGTACTTAGTAAAATAAATTATGATTCTTCCTTCTCCCTCTTTACTTGCAGTTAAAAAATATACTTGAACCAAAATAGAAAAAAGTAGCTTTACTTGGTTCATACTTATAACCAGGTTTTTTTGTTTGTTTGTTTGTTTGTTTTTGTCAGTTGTGGGGCCTGAACTCTGAGCCTGGGCACTCTCCCTCAGCTCTTCAGCTCAAGGCTAGTGCTTTATCACTTGAGCCACAGTGCCACTTCTGGCTTTTTCTGCTTATGGGGTGCGGAGGAATTGAACCCAGGGCCTCTTACATGTATGCAAGGCAAGTACTCTACCACCAAGCCACCTTCTCAGCCCATAAACAGGGTTTTTTAAGATCAGGGATTTAACTTAAAAATTCATTATGGTTGACAGAATAATATCCAAAGATTCACATGCTTAATTGTTCCATTAATTGTGGGATTTCTTAACAGTGTAAATACCTTGCTTCAGCTTTCAGAAACCTTGGTCTTCAAGTCCATGTTTTGAAGCATATGTATCTTCAACTTTTGACATTTGCTTATGAAGTTTTGCAAATGTCTATAGAAGATGAGAAAGCAGGAAATGATTAAAAGTAGAGTTTTCACTTTTTTTCTGTCTTAAATGCTTAGTTTAAATGTACATTTATGTATTTTATCATCTTGCACATGTCCTTATTTACTTATTTGCATTTAGTGAATAAATTTAATTTTTCAAAGTGAATGGAAGCTCCCTGTCTACCTGGAAACAGTGTTAGAGCAGGTTTTGTAGTAGTGACTAAGTATGGATAAAATGATTTTCCACACTGGACCTCTCAGAAAAAAGTCATTTTAAAATGATGTATAATGTTAAATAGTAAAAACAAAAGCACATGTCTGGAGGAATGGATCTATGGTGGGAAAATGCATGGAGAAGCTCGGATTTGAAGTTAGAAATACTGTCACACAGCCATCTCTTGTTTTCTACATTTGTTTTTAGCTCCTTCTTGTTCCCTGTCACACAGCAGCAAGAACAAAATCTCTCACATGAGTCAGGATGACTTAGCTTCAGGTCCTGACTGTCCTCTTCTACTCCTGAGAATCACCACACATGTAGGGTTGTGGTAATACAAGGGAAATAGTAGATTCTTTTTCTCCCAGGATTATTGTGGGGATCACAAGTGCTAATGCTTGTAAATGATTTAGTACCAGCCATAGATACAGTAAATGTACAATCATAAGTTCATCTATGAAAACATCAACTCTCCTGCTTTTGCTACTCTTTATTTCTTACCCAGCCCTCATTTGTATCCTAAAGAATCAACTAATTCGGCAGAGAAAAATGATCATGTAGGCAGAGAAAAATTATCCTCCATATATTACCCTTTTTACCTGCCTTAACATCACATCCTTTATCCAGATTTACCTCAGTTTTACATTTTCTAGATGATAATGTAAAATAATAGAGATGATGGTGACAATGATAAGAACAACTCAGGTTTTTAATACTTAACTAAATGTTAGAGATTACATTAAGCATTTAACCTTCTAATGCTAATATAAATTATATTAACATAGTTTTTCTCTTCTTGTGTACTAGTTATTAGGACTTGAACTATGTGCCTCACACTCTTAGGTGTCTTTCTTGTGCAAGGCTTATGTTCTGCCACCTTTGTCATACTTACACTTTGGCATTTTGCTAATTAACTGGAGATGGAGTCTCGTGGACTTTTCTGCTTACTCTGAGTCTGAGTCCCTGGTACCTGCCTAATATACTTATTTTTATCACTGGATTATATACTTAGAGAGGGCTAATGGATAATCTACTTCTATTTTTAATGAAAAAGCTTCAAGTTTTGCAATATTAGGTAGTGCATAATGAGATTAAAATTCACAGTTTTAAAGCTGAGATCCAGAAAGCCAATCCTGAGTAACAAAACCAACAATATTAGGAATTATCTTTATTCAATGCTTATGTCAGGCATTGTATTGAAAACTTCATGTTTCTTCATTCTATGGCAACCTCATAAATAGAGCTTTAAAACTATTGGCAGTACATCATAAGGCTGTGGACATTGTATGAGCCCCAGACAAGTTTGGACCTCAGGTGATCCCTTCCCAGAGACTATGATGATACAGTTATTTAATAGACTACATATCTTGTGTATGTTTTTACTTAGCACTATGTAAAAGCCCAGTAACTCTCAGGAAGTTATTTTTTTTCCATTTCTTTCTCCTGGGCTTTGCCATTGATGTTCTCCGTGACTAGTATAATTCTACACTTTTCTGCCACACCATACTTCTTTTATTCTTCTCCACACAGTTTGATTATGTTGACTCCAGAAACATTTCTGGACTGGCTACAAAGAGAAGGACATGACCCATTACTCCCATTATGAATCACTCTGAGGCCAAATCTATAAACTAATGTATGGATATTTATGTTTTTTCATTTCTCTTGAGTGCAACATCAGGTGCATAGCTGCTTCTGTGTCTGTATTGGTACTCTTATAAATCCTAAATTCAATGAGGGTAGAAAAGGTGACTTCTTTGTGTCTTTCTGAAGTGCAATTCATAAAATAGCTGTTCAATAAATAGTTTTGGATGATTTTATAAACCTAAGAAAAAGCATAAACATGGTTACTAACTTCTTTAATGATTTAGACCTGGATGGGACATTTGCATTTTTGTCTGTGTACAACTCTGCATACTAAGTGTTAATTTTCAGATTTCATTTTACTCTGGAGGCATAGTAGAAATGATTAGGTTGAGAATCACAACCCTGATAATTAGCTTAGAGATTCTGAATCAGGATGTGTGCTGCAAAAAAGTGATTTTTTGGAGCATTTGGCCCTTAGGGGTTAGATAACCAGCTGTCTCAAGTTTTATACCTGTCAACATCTGGTTTGGTCAATAGGTAGTAGGCCATGAAACAGAGCAGGAAGGAATGATTTCTCTTTGTCTTTACCTCTGGAGAGTAGAGCAAGGCTCCATTCTCTTTGGGAGGCAGTTGGAAAAATACAGAATTATTTAGATTGTGTAATATTTGCAAAATGATTCACAAGCATTTTTTAAAGTTCTTGCTTTCACATCTATTAGAAATAAATTTGTATCCTTTCCCCATTTTAGAGAAATGATATAGAAAGCTGTGATTTCTGTGTTTGGGATTCAAATGAGTTAACAGCAGATGCAGGAAAAACGACTCATGTCTTCTCAAGGATAATTTTACTTTTTTCAGTTTGTTAAAATTTTATTTAGGGCTAGATGCATGGCTGGGTAATATTGGACTAGCCTAGCAAGCTAGCAAACATGAAGCCCTGAGATTGAACCCAGTAGTGAAAACAGAACAAAACAAAAGTATCTTCACTGGGCTCTGTTGGTTAATATATGTATGTTTACTAATCAGGAGATCAGGTTGAGAATTCTTGAAATAACCAGCAAAAAGCTGGGCTTCAGTGGTAAACCAAAAGCTAAGCAATCAATTCTAGAAAGTATGAGGCCCTGGGTTTAAATCTCAGTACCAAAAATCTCATAATCAAAAACAAATTCATATTTAGAGCTTAGAAGATGATATTACTTTTTAAATTTTATAATTAGTATAATTTTGTTGCCAGGTACTTCCCTTAACCTTTCTTGGCCATATTATGCATTGGAGAAATGAACATACCTTTAGAGTTACAGAGATTGTAAACTTCAGATGGTTGGTTTGACCTGTCTGTTGATCTTTTTTTTCTTTTCCTTTTTTCCCAAGGCAACATTTCATGTTTAAAAGATCTACAGAAACTCTTAGGGCACTATTGTGGAAGTCAAGACTCTGATCTCATGTTGGTTTTAGCTGTAAGGTAACTGAGTTGACTTAGGGTGAATTTTGGCTGGTCTTTCTCTACTCAGGTGTGGTTGGTTGATAATGTCCTGATAATGTCTTGGTGTCCACTATAGGAATTCAGCATTGGTGCAGCCCATGGAGTGGTTTCATGGATGATGTTCTGTGAGATTATCCACTCTACTTCCCGGCAGGTTCACAACTCAGCTCTTCCTGTCTCTGGAAAAGACCAGGATTTTGTGATTTACATTTCCTAAACTATCAGCATACTTCCTCTACTGAACTCCCAGGTACCTTTTACTTCTGCCTCAGGGAATGAAGGAAATTCCACAATCTGTTTATCAGAGAGGAGGAAGCTTCTTTGTTGGCCCTTCTCCACTATTTTGCATTGGTTAATTCTTTAGGTGATGGTAGTAATGAAATTGCTACAAAGCTGCATCTTCTCAGAATTCTGAAAAGTTTTGCTTTTAATGTTCTCCCCAAATTTTAACATAATTTTCTTCTTTGGGACTAGGTCCAGTATGCTGAAGATAGGACTCAAGATATTCTTCCTGTCCTTCTATTGACTGCTTCACATAAACACCTAAAGCGATAAATCTCTCATTTCTCAGGGAGAGATTTCTTCTATTTTACTATCCTTTGTCTACTTCAGCCTTGTAATAATGTACGGAGAAATTGTAATCATTATTTATTAAAATTATTTTATAAGTTTAGATTTTTTTTTCTGGTCTCAAGGCTTGAACTTGGCTTGAACACTGTCCTTGAGCTTCTTTTCTGCTCAAGGATAGCCACTTTAGCACTTGAGCCACAGAAGGCTACCAGCAGAAGGCTAAAAATTTATATCTTGATGTGATACCAGATTCTTAGTGGAGCAGCAATAGAGGTTGAGTGATAAAGACTGATATCTAATGACTATGACATGAAAAGAAAGTGAGAATCTAGTCAGATTCTACCAGTTCATTTATTTGTAATTTATATTAACTTCAGGAGGACTAAAATGTCAGTGAAAAATGCAAAAACCATTGGAGGAATTTTTACTAACTGTATCTAGCAATACACTGTATCTAAAATCTAGAGTCTTGTCACTGGACTTATTGATTCTAATCTTGACTTTGACTTTAAGCAACTCACACCTAACATCTAACATATTTTCCTTATTTCTAGAACAGAATAAGATTTATTCTTTGTTCAGTATGTAGAATTATTGTGAAAATTAAAGTAATCTATATGAAAATACTCTGGAAGAAAACAGCTCTAGAAGAGGCAGGATACTCATTCCAAGCACTTGGACAAGTTCAACCTAAAGGTTCTAACATCAGCTACAAAATTCTACATAACCTTGCACATTTATGTTTGATTCTTTCAAAGGTTGTTCATGCACACTGTCTTCCTCTGTTTTTGCTTATAACTATTTGTCCCTGAAAGAGAGATAGTAATGTTTTTGAAATGAATAATTAAAAATATAACCCTATGTTTTCCCTTGTGTATGTCAGAGGGCTTACAGGCAATCAGAACATACTATATGATAATTATAATCCTCATCAGAATCATAAAACAGTAAATGGTAAAAATACATTTTAAAAACTTTGATGATTTCAAATTGTCTAATAGTATATATATAGCCATAAAATATTTTCATTTATACTTTGAAACATTATGGCTATAATCAATCTATACAATTCATTTATGTGCATAAAATAAACACAGCAAAAATATGTGAGCATGCAATTTGAAAAACAACAAATGCAACATGAAAATCCAGGCTTACTAAGTACCTAAAATTGTTGTTCTGTTTTCCTGAATAAGTAGGTAAGCTACATACAAATTTTCTTTTAGTGGTACTATTTTCTTTTCTCATGCCATTAAAAGGTCTGTTCTATACTTACTCTCTTAAGTCAGTGCTGATTTGGATGTTTGCCAATATAAAGTCCCAGTAGCCACAAAAAATGTTGCACTTAGCCAATCTCTGTAATACTAGCTTTTGGAGGCTCTTAATTCCCAAACCAAAAGATTTTGCCTAAGTTTTCACAGACAGAATAACTTGGTTTGTGTAATGGAGGAAGAGAAAATTAAAGAAAAAGACAGCTCCAGCTAGATTACTATAGTGGTCTCTGTGATATGATACATAAACATTTTTTTCTTTCTTAATGTTAACATTTGCTTCCACAAATCTCTGAAGATTATACCTTGATAAAAAAAATAATGTGCAGGAGAAATATTTTATTTAAATATGTTACAAAATAAAATCCAAGATGCACTTCTGATTAGGATTTTTTTTCAATCACTAAATAATGCTTTAAAATGTAAAAATTCTCTGAGATGCATTCATTCTCAATAGATAGTCATTGAGATGAAAAATTTAAGTTTGCCATTGCTTTTAGAAAAAAACATTCATGATTTCCCTTATTTTGTTGGTATATTTCTGTAAATGATGGAATATTTTATCCCAAAGTCAAATGATGTCATGTGAAGGGAAAAAAATCAAGTCACATTTTATAATATATATCTCATTAGACATTCCATTATAAAAATGAGGTTGCAGTCATGAGTGTTATACTCATGATTCCTGACATAGATCTTTTGGTATTTCTAGCAATTTGGGGTTACTTTGTAATGTAGGGAATTTGGCTTCAAATAACTTGAAAATGTCTTTTTACAACTTTATTCCAAAGGAGAATACTTCTGGGCAGGAAAAGAGCTTAATTTTGGAAGCACAGTGTAAGAAAAAAAAGCAATATGAAAACCATCATGAATAATTACCCTTTAAAGTCAGAGTTTTTCTTCATAATTTAATTCCAAAGCAAAGTATATATATATGCTACATAATATATATAAATTTGGTAAGAATTGTTTCATCCCTGAAAAAGAATAATTCCAAAATTACTGAAATTAATAGTAAAAATAAATATTTATTGAATGTCAACAGTGAAGGATATGTTGATATCTAGTATGTCTTAATAGTGTAAGAGATTTCTTTCTCATCTGTGTAAGTAAGGCTTATTACCTATTACCAAGCAAGAAATGCAGCAGCCTCATGGGTTGAACTGGGAAAAATGCCAGTTAGGTGCATATATAAAGCAATCTTTCTTGGTTTCTTTAGGCCAGTTTCTTTTTCTTTCTTTCTTCCTTCCCTTCCTTCCTTCCCTTCCTTCCTTCCTTCCTTCCTTCCTTCCTTCCCTCCTTCCTTCCTTCCTTTCTTCCATCTTCCATTGTATATACATATATATGGATCAAGAAAATGTTATATATATATATATATATATACATACATATATCACCATGCAGCTACTGAGGGGCATCTGGGTTAGTTCTGTATCTTAGCTATGATAAATAATGCTGAGATAAACATAATTGTGCTGGTAGCTTTAGGACTATCTTAGCAGATGATCAGAATAGCTCATCTATGTACATATGACCATATAGGATGATGCTAAGTGAAATGAACTCCAAGACATGGACACAATAGGTTTTTAAAATGGTTTTTAATGTACTAGATGATTTCTTTTTTCTTGTGTTTTTTTCCCCTTATGGTTTATCCCTTGTTGTCACTCACTGTATTTGATTTTAGTATACCCTAGGTAGTGTGCATTTGTTTATCTGAATTAAGCAAGGGAAGGGGAACAAAAAATGATGAGGCAAAAGACAAAGGGGGAACCAATGCAACATCAATACTCACAATGATCTGTACAGCTTGGGGGAATAGAGAAAGGGAAAGAAGGAGAAAAATGAGGAAGGGGGTTAACAAGTTTGACAAGAAATGTACTTACTACCTTACTTACCTAACTGTAACCCCTCTGTACATCACCTTGACAATAAAATTAAAATAAAAAAGAAAAGTACATTTAGAACCAAAATTTGGTATTTAAGTATAGTGATATAAATGGCTTCCATATTAGTGATCCATGTCAGCTTTTCACAGGCATTACTACATTTACCCAGTCCCATCACTTTTAACTGTCATTATATATATATATATAGTTATATATATTATTAATATATGTATTATAAATAAACAATTGATAATTTCTGGCTTTGAAAAATCATAGAGTAAGCAAAAAAACCCTTCCTTCTTTCCATATTCTACCTAATGTCTACTCAAGAAATGTTAGTTCTCAAGGAAATTTGTTTTAAAAGTGATAAAAGCTTCCACCAGCTATCGGTGGATCAGTTCTGTAATTCTAGCTAGTAAAGAGCCTGTGATCTGAGGATCATGGTTAATTGTAAGCCAAGGGGAAAAAAAGTCTATGAGACTCTTATCTCCAATTAACCAGCAAAATGCTGGAAGCAAAGGTGTGGCTCAAGGGGTAGAGCCTCAGCAGCAAAGTAAGTCCCTCAATTCAACCACCAGTACTGTCACACAAACACACAAAAAAGGTGATAAAAGCTTCAAAGTGGGATGATTTTGCTCTAGGTGGTAGTGTGTTTTAACTAAAGCAAGAAATAGAATCCTATAGTCTACAAACATTATTTCCCAAATTACTTTGTTTTAACTCATGTGAAAGGATATGGACTCCTGAAAGTCTGGAGACCTATGGGAGGATTTTAAGGAAGTGGCCATGACTGTTGGATTTACCTTTTAGGAAAATACTACTGACTTTAGTTATGAATGTGACAGGAGGATCTGTTTGGAAGTTGTGGTAATGATCTTGGCTAGAATATTCTGGCCCAAAGAGTGAGAATGGAGAAAAAGGAAGCTACAATAAAGAGATTAAAAACTCTAAACCTTCAAAATATCATTTCATGCTTGTAAATAGACATTGAATTCTTTTTGACTATTAATTTGAGTGCATATATTATGTAGTTTTAACACTTGTCTTTCTTACTTGTTTGAGGCCTAAATTCTATCTTGTGTTCCAGGGCAGGGATTCTAGTATATATTGCACATTGGTTTTATGAGACATCTAACTCAGTGTGCAGTGTTAAAAATTAGGAAGAAAATTCACTCTTTCACAGCACAAATTAGTTTTACGTTGTCTTAAGCAATTTTGTAGCCATGGACTCAACTTCCATTTCTTACAGGATGGCTCACACAAATTATTAACATTCTATGAGCAATAAGTAGGTCAAGCAGAACAACAGATTCTCTGAGAACTCAGTAAATGCATTATCACAAACCAAAGGAAAGTTAAGCTAAATATTCCCTAAGTATTGGGGATGATGACATATCTGTAGCATTGATACGCATTGTTCAAAAACGGAAGTTTTTAGCCTGGTACTCATGGCTTATGCTTATAAAACCTAGCTAATCAGGAGGCTGAGATCTGAAGATTGAAGTTTGAAGCTATCCCAGAAAGGAAAGCCCTTGAGACTCTTACCTCTAATAAACTACTAAAACAACCCAAAATGCTCAAAGTGGAGTTGTGTCTTAAGTGGTAGAATGCTAGCCCTGAGCATAAAAGCAGCTCAGGGATAGCTTCCAGGCCCTGTGTTCAAGCCCCAGGACTGGCACACAAATTAAGTAATTAATTAATAATGAGAGTTTGATGTACTCTTTGCCTTTATATACTGGAACTGAAAACCTAACTCTAGAGGTATATTCCTAGATATGTTTCAATAGTTTTGACAAAACCAACCTGTAGTTCAATGAGAAAAGTGGAGATCAAAGTAAAATCTTTGGCATTGTGGATTTATTTTGAAAATGGGGAAGTCAGAGACATTGTGGTATTGAGGGTAGCAGCCAGACTTTGCTAAGGAGGACATTGTTGTCATCACTGCTCAATACAGGAGATGCCTACTAAAAAACAATCCTATGCATCCTTGAGATTGATTTGACGTCTTGACTGTACAGACAATTATTTTAGGACAGGATTTCAGTTTATTTTTTATTTATTTTTATTTTTTGTGAACATACTGTACAGAGGGGTTACAATTACAGGATTTCAGTTTTTCACTTAGGTTTTCACTCTGCCTTCATGGGCCCATGTCAGAGATACAAGTAGCTTTCCATTTGAAAATTCAGACGATCAGCTCTTGCATGTTCAGTTACATAAAGCAGGTGGGAAGAACATTGGTAGCAAAAATTGCATCAGAAATTGATTTTGTAAAAGGACAGCAGTGACACTGGTGTGTGTTTTGGATGTGACTCATTGATAAAATAGTGTTAGTAAAGAGAAAATGGTTGTGTTAGTACAACTAGCAAGATAACTTTGGAGGTATGGCATTGAAGCAACAGCTGCCTTTGGAGTGAAGAAGCAGCAAGGGCCAACGATAGCTACATTGTTATTGTCTTCTTTGAGCAGTTGCAGGAAGTTGGGCATTAAAGGGAAATAACTGCATGAATTAGTATATTAGCTCTAACTGTTCCAGGATTTTCTTATGGTATTATAATTTACCCCTACATCTAAATATGAATATGTAAGTAGTGTTCATTGTTATGGTTCTGTTAGATGTATGAAATATCGATAAATTGCTTTTATCTAGGGTGGCTTTATGTGCTTTGAGTGGTAGTCTGAAGTAGGTTTTAAGGAAATCACTGAAAATTGCAGAGAAAATATTGCAATATGTCAAGTGATTTAAGTTGTCACTAAAGATCAGGGAGTAGTTGAGTTACTGTATTTCATTGAATTTTATGCTTAGTTTTCTTTTCCTTTTTTTTGGTTTCCTCCTCAAGTAATACTAGAAAACAGAGGTACCATTGCTCTTATATAAATACTTCTGTTCTTGATTAAAATTGACATTTTTATGTGAACCACAAAGAATACTAACCATAGCCATATTCTTTTGTTCTCTAAAAAATTCTATCAAATAAAGTTAAGACTATTCACCCGCTTTCATTGCTTTTATGTGTTGATGCTGGCAATGAAGTATCTGTGCTGGCTTTTTGCAGAAGATTATTTCAGGATTGCCTCTTTGTCCTGCTGGAATATTTTTATTTTCTAATTATTTTTGAAAAGTCTACTGCATGTCAAATATTGTCTTGGTGATTGAGATATCTTATTAAACAATAAGGCAAGAAGTTTATCTTTTTCATAGGTTGAAGGCAAGCGATGGATAATCAACTAATAAGACAATACACTTGTTAGGGATGATAATAGGAATGCGTAATAAGAATATGTGTGTGTGTGTGTGTGTGTGTGTGTGTGTGTGTGTGTGAGAGAGAGAGAGAGAGAGAGAGAGAGAGAGAGAGAGAGAGAGAGAGAGAGAGAGAAAGAAAGAGCCCAAATGTACATTTAACTACCATGCCAAATATCTCACTATGTCCATTGTTTCTCATCAGGCTTTGCCTGTGGCAGGCTCTTTCCTCCATTCAGCCTGCTCAGTCCCAAATACTCTAATGAGCTTCTGAATATATCTATGGATGTTTCAGAAGCTTCCAGTCTATGAGGAAAAACACACAGAAAACAACACAAAAGCTCTAATGCTAACTATGAAAAAGCTTCTAAAAAAATAAGGATGCTACACAGAAATATGACACAAACATTTAATGGAAGCCAGTACTAGCACTGGTTTTTCTGAGAAAATGAGATTTTTGGTAAGATATGAAGAATGAAGAAGAGTGGCCTTGAACAAGAATCATTTTCCAGATATATAAACTAACAGGTACTGAAGGGATTGAAGCATTCTACCAAGCCAGGAAGTTCATGAAATTAGAAAGAGACCACTGTAAAATTGGTCATGAAGAATAAAAAAATATTGGTTTCAGTAAAGACTGGAGATAATAATGCAGGTCCTCAGGCCATACTGAATAATTTATATAATATTCACAGGGCCAAATAAACCCACGAAAGAGTGGTGGATAAGTTCTGACAACATACGAAGAACAGAACAGTTAGCTATGAATCAGCAGACCCAGGTTCTACTGTGGGCTATGAGAATAATTTGCTCAGTTCCTTAGGTAAGTAAATCAAACTCCCAAGTCTCAATTTATATCTATGTCTCAATTATATATATATATAATCTACATTTATATCTATGTCTTTATTTAAAACCATTCACTTTCATGACTATAAGCATTTGGTAGATTTCTTTTCCTGTATTTTATTACATTGCATTTTGTCCTCCTGGAAGCTATGGAAAATTATAACCCAAAATATCACAGAATTTGCTCTTATTTGGCAAAGAAGTAATTGCACATACAGTCAGTACAGTTGAGGTCACAATAGTGATGTGGGCCCCTAGTCCAATATAACTGATATTGTTTTCTCTCTGTTTCAAATCCATTTTTATCATTTTCTTAGAATTCTCTGAAATATTAAAAAAAATGTTATTCTGTTCCTCTGCCTGTGTTGGAAGCCTTCACTGGCTTCCTGTGGCAACCTTTCCCAGCTCAGTAATCATTGTTATGCATGTATTCACTGTGGGCAAGTAGAAGAGGCTCAAGTTTGCAATACCAAAATGTCTGTTGGACATGAAAAAAAAAAACATACAAAATGGTGCTCACTTCTTTGTGTCCTGTTCTACTTATCTACTGAGGAACATTCCTTTCCTACTTATCTGAATTGGTATCTGAAAGTCCCTTCATTCTTGTCATTTGTCACTCACATAGTAACCAATCCCTCTTGACCCTTTCCTCTCCCCTGCAGTGTGTTGATTCTCAGAGCCTGGCATATCGCCCATTTTCATCTGTGAGCTTTATTGGTACAAGCTACTTTGCTACTTCCCTATGGAAGGGGCTATCCTTAACAAAAAAAAATCCAATTATGTAAAAACATCTGTCTAACTCTAAACTCCAGAATAGTTTGAAATTTCCTGGGAAGATAATTCAAGGAGATATTGATTGATTAAGCCATTTGCTCTAGCTTTACCTGCTTTGTATCTACTGGCATGATGCTTCACCTTGATGATGCTGTTGGACCTTTTCAAACAGCCAAGTGATTTTCTCAGCACCTTGCCTCGTATGTGCTATTAAGTCCTCTGCCCTATCTGCATTGATGAACTTCCTTCATTTTCAAGCTCAGCCTCTAACATTGTATTTCATTTTTCTTTTTTCTGTCCTCTTCCGTCTCCTCACTCCTTCCCCCTCTCCTCTTCTCTCTCTTCCCTCTTCTCCTCTCCCTCTCCCTTCCCTTTCCGCTCCCCATTCCTCCCTTCCCCTCCCTTCCCCTCCCCTCCTGTCTCCCCTCTTCTCTCCTCTCCTCTCCTCTCCTCTCTTTTCCCTTTCATAGATACTGGCTCATATTACCTCTTTTTGCTTGAGACCACTTGAGAAATAGTTTTACTTCTGACTTTTGGGTGGTTAAATGGAGATGAGCTTCATGGAGGATTTTTTTTTTTCTGCCTGGGATGGCTTTGAACTGCAATCCTCAGATCTCAGGGTCCTGACATCCTATTTTCTATTTTCTCCAATAAGACATCTCCCTCTCTCTCCCTCTCTCTCTCTCTCTCCCTTTCCCTCTCTCTCTCTCTCTCCAATGCTCTGTCATATCATCTATGCCACTTTTATGGATTGAATGTTTATGCATCTGTCTCTCATTCCATAAAGCAAACACTGTGATGAAAGGAATTACCTTTTTTGATTTTTTTTTATTTCTCATACCTAGAAATATTACTTTCTTGTAACTAGTGTTTAATGAATGCATTTTTTTTTTTTTTTTTTTGGTCAGTTGTGGAGCTTGAACTCTGTGCTTGGGCGCTCTTCTTGTGCTCTTCAGCTCAAGGCCAGAGCTCTACCACTTGAGCCACAGTGCCACTTCTGCTTTTCTAGTGGTTTATTGGAGATAAGGGTCCTAGGGACTTTCCTGCGCTGGCTGGCTTTGAACCTCGAGCCTTAGATCTCAGCCTCCTGAGTAGCTAGGATTACAGGTGTGAGCAACAGGCGCCCAGTTTCATGAAAGCAGATAGATCATATACAATTTACAGATATTTCATTCTAAAAAGAAAAAACAATGATTTTAGGGTTTTAATATTTAATGGATCAGATTATTCCTCTGCATTATATATTTAAAAACCCTTTTAAAAGGCCAATCTTGAAGAATATCCAGAAAAGAAAATTTAAAAAAAACATTCGCAGCTGAATATGAAAACACTTCATAAAGTAATGATAATGAAATACCAGGCATTGAAAATTTGCCATGGTCCGCATTCCAGTATGCTTCATACTTAATCATATTTGTTTTAAAGCTTCTAAATGGATGAAGAAGTTATCACTCAACTCTTTTCATAGCTACCTGAGGAGGGAAAGTCTGACTTTAAGTCAGTGAAGACACAGTGTCTACTATGTCTCTGTGTCTACTGAGAAGGACATAGTCAATTTCACTTTGTATTTACAGTGGAGGACGGGAGAAGGAGCAAATGTAGGCAGTGCAGGCAGTGAAACTTGCCTGGTGAGGGCATGTCAATAAAGGCTAACTTGCAATGAAGAAGCTGCTTTTAACTCCTTCTGAATGCTTAGTACATCATTATATTGTTCCTGGATGGCTCTTCTCTTTTCTTTTCTCACTCTTTGGACCCCTCCTCCAAGGCTCAGTAACACAGTAGAGATGCTTTTTGACAGACAAGAGATAATCTTACACTTGACTTCCAATATCAAGGCATTTTAACTGGCACACTTTATATTGAATAATTCATGGGTATTCAAGCTTTACTTCACTCCACAAAGAAAAGTGCTTTCTCTTCGCAGCCACAGTAGATGTGAGCAGCTAATTCATTATTTAAAGAGATTAAATATTAGCAACTGGTACTGGCTCTTCAAAGCTCTCTTTATTCCCTTTGCTCATGTTATTCCCAGCCTTGCAGCTGCCTCGAACAGTTTTTAGATTGATTTTTTACCATATTTAAGGTTTTTTTTTTTTTTTTTAACAGATCTCCCCCCAAACTTCCCTATTTTCAGGACTGCTTTGTCCTATTTAAAAAAAAAAAGAAAAGAAAGAAAAAAACGTAAAGCAATGGCTGTTAGAACTCAGAATCACTGTAGGCTCATGGGAATACATACAATTGCAACACATTTTTACTTTCAGTGAAGAAAATGTGGCAGGTGGGAGGAATGTAAGAAATCTGAGGTTGCTTAGATTTACAGACCACTTGTTACAATAGGCCAAGGAAGGCTTGGGCGTTTTATATAGGTGAAAAATGTGGATGGATTCTCAACTTTCAAGTATTGTAACTCTGAAAGGAAAAGTCCCCATGGAGAACTGTCCCTTTTATATTCACAGAGAAAAAGAGGGAAGGAACTGTTTGAAATATCTTGTTGCTCTTTTGTAGACATATCCTCAGGTTGGATCTCATTCAACACAAATCTTCACTCTTTCATTTCCAGTAAAGAATAGAGAAGAAAGTTTGCCAAGAGGTTATGAGGTTTCAATTTCCATAGACCTTACCAGAGGGTAGCTTAACAATGTACTCAGGTCTGAAATGGTGAAATACTGAGAAAGAAGTACAAAAAGAATGATTCTAACATATATATTTCTAGGATATGAAATGAAAGAAAATATTTGACATCTTGTTAACTTAAAGAAATAATGAATGCCTTTTTCTAATTTATAGGTTATATCAGAGTGAGTATTTTCTAAAAGTATTGTAAAGTAGACTTCCCACTTGAGTGGTTAAAAACAGTTGATTGCTTTATTTTTCGCTCTGTAAGACTCCAAATGCAGGACTAGGGGATTGGCTTATTATGTATATAGCTTCCTTTTTTCACCCTACTTGAATATTAAATTCTAACATTTCCAGAATGATCTTGAATTTGGGAAGCCTTTACTTCTTGCCCTATGAAAATATGTGCAAAATATATTCAAAATTTTCTTCTATGAGAAGATCAGAAAAGTGTGTTCCAGAAAAATGTATTTCCTGACGAAGACACAGATTCAACCTTAAGTAATCTCAGATCTGGATCTGACTGTGAAAAGAACTTTTTTTAGAAGCACAGAAAAAATTAGTCTGAAGCAAACATCTATAGTCCTTAACTATGTGAAAGGCAGGGCCCCTGAAATGAAAAAACGAATCCACAAGTAAACTATTCTCACTTTAGTGTCTGTGCTTACGTCCATCAAAGAAAGAGGAAAATCACAGGTTAGAGGGCCACCATTGTTTTATTTATCTGATGGAGCCCTAAATTCAAAGATTTTTTTTTCATGCACTGGGGTGCATGATGTTTACTTAGCATAACTGTCTCTCTGTTCTTTGAGTATTAGAATGAACTCAGTATCCTGTCACTTGAGCAACATCCCGGTCCAGTAGCTACAGTACAGAAGTAAAAATGGTCCATATTTAAGATAGGAGTCCATAGCTCAGTCTACCCACATCTCCTTTTCTCACATGTGAAAAATGTGGATTTTAATGGTGTCTTCCTCAAAGGTGTGAGAATTCTATGAGAAAAGCGTATGAAATTAACATAATGTGGAACACATGAGAAACATTCAATAAACCTATTGCTAAAGAGTATTTTTAGAAAATTAACCTGGCACTGACATTGAAATTTAATTTGCATTTGAGATTGTAGATTAGGAAATGCTGCTTTGTATAAAATGAGAATTTTATGGAATGTCACTGCTTTGTGTTATAATTTAAATCCACATTCCATATCAGGGAAATAAAATTTTGTTATTCTTAGGCTTAATTATCTATGTGTTAAAAGTCATATGTTTAGCATCATATCACAGATGCTAATTCCTTTGAGGTGTTTTTGGATAACTGCAGTAATATAAATTCTGTGTGTGTGTGTGTGTGTGTGTGTGTGTGTGTGTGTGTGTGTGTGGTACTGGAATTTTGAACTCAGGGCCTCATGCTTGCTAGGAAGGAATTCTCGCCCAGTTGTTTTACATGTTCAAACATGTTTTAAATGTTTGAAATAGGGTCTTGTTTGTGTCAGACCAGCAGCATGGACTGTGATCCTTGTATTTGAGCTTTCCTATGTAGTTGGGGATGATAGGTGAGTGCTATTGTGTACAGCCATTATGTGCAGTCACCATAACCATACCTGGTCACTGTGATGGAGTCTTGGGAAATGATTTTTGTCTGGGCTGCCTTGATCTGTTATCCTCCGATATTTGATTCCTAAGTAGCTTGAGGCTTAAGCTCTTACACCCAGCAAAATATATCTTTAAAAAAAATATATATATATAAAAAGATTACCATAGTTATTTACAAAGTTTTGTAAACATTGTCAAGTTTTTGTAAAAATTTGGTGAATTAATGTTGGGTGTTGGCCATTTTAAGCATTCAAATAAAGTATTCAAGAACACTGAAGATTTTGAAGAGGGCACAGTATTACGCTGGTTGGAAATAAAATTTCTTACCACAAATCAGGACTTAGATTTTGAATCCTCGGTTTTAACATATATCTATCATGTCATTCATTATCATATAGAATCATTATCTTTTACTAGATTACTACCAGAACTGTTTGTAGATAATGCTCTCCTTTTCTAACACATACAGATTTGTGGACAGTTTTCAAATTGAAGCAGCCAACCTACTTCTTGTGTATTGATGAAAATCTCAATCGAGACAAAACTGCTCTACTTCCAAATATTGTTTATTTATAAAAAATTTATAAATCATTTAAAAACTGTATGAAAGTAAGTTATTTTTCCCCTCTGTAAGCAAGCTTCCTCTACTATGGATTAAAAGTGCTGACGGACAGTCTGGGGGAACAAATTGTGTTTGGCAGGTTTCATTGGCAATTAACTAAGGAAGGACATTCCTCAATGGTAGGGTCACCTATCAGAGTTTGGATTTAATTCTATCCACAAATTTCAAATGTTGACAATGTGTCCTCTGTGTACCATGTTCTGAGAATGTGAATAGCAACCAGTACTGGTAGCTCAAGAGCTAACAGCCACATGGTGATGGTGTCAGTTGAGGGCCTACAAGAGTATCTGTATTCCATTAAGGTATGTAAAGAGCATTGCTATTAATTCTCTATCTGCCTTAGAAGACACAAAGTTGCATCTATGAAGAACTCACTTGCCCTCATCTATATTCTGATATGTTTCTGGAATGTGTGTCCTGAATTGCATGACTCCAGCTATAGCCATTGCCACTAGGTTAGCAGTTATGTGCTTCACTGTTCTCTAGAACTTGACATTTTGACATTATATTTAAGTTCTTGTGCCTTTAAACTTTACCAATAACTAAACTTAATGAAACGTAAGAGGAGATAAATAAAAGGATTAAGTTTTGCATAAATGTCTTATTAGGAAGGAATGATGTTCCATATATAAAAATATAGTACGGATATACATTATAATATACATTACATACATTATTTATGTTGTAATAAAAATAAATTACATATAGTTATTAATATTTTTTATTATTACAGTTGTTGAACTCAGAATTTCTTCAGTAAGAGTCTAGGAAGTTCTAATAATGTTTAAGAAATGAGGTTTAATATTTAAGAAAATACCAGTCACATTTATTTTTCTTTATGAAAATGTTTTTGAGACATGTAAAATCTATTTTAATTTTCAAGCTTTAAAAATACTCTTTTGGAACTGAGGATGCAGCTAAGTTGCAAAGGAGTTTAAAGGCCTTGAGGTTTATTGTCAGTCATATGACTGAGCACAGTGATGTGTGCCTGTCATGGACAGTGACCCTGGGGAAACGGAAATTCAGGGATCTCAGTCCAGGGTGGTTTCGGCATAAAGTAAGATTTTACCTTAAGAACAGCTTACACAAAAAGAGGCTGGAGGCATGGTTCTGGTGACAGAGCACCTGCCTAGTAATCATGAAGCCCTGAGTTCAACATCCTGTAACCCTTTCAAAAAAAAGTATAGATAGTACAATTCACGTTTCATCGAAGTGTATATTTGGGTTATAAGCAATTTTGCTAGTCCCAGATCCTACCTCTGATGATTTTGCCTCTGATGTTTCCGTTCAGTCTATTTAGAAAGTCATGTTTAACCTTGTTTGTGATCTTCTGGATAAATGCCCAAAAGTAGGATTACTGGGTCATAGGGGAGCTCTATGTGGAGTCTTTTGAGGAATCTCCATACTGCTTTCCAAAGTGGTTGAACAAGTTTACACTCCCACCAACAATGCAGTAAGGTTCCCTTTTGGCCACATCCCCTCCAGCATCTGTTGTTAGTAGATTTTTTGATTCTAGCCATTCTAACTGGGGTGAGGTAGAATCTCAATGTTGTTTTGATTTGCATTTTTCTTTTATGATTAGAGAAGTTGAGCGTTTCCTCATGTGTCTATTGGCCATTCTTATTTCCGCTTCAGAAAAGTTTCTCTTTAAGGCTTTAGCCCACTTATTTATTGGGCAGTTGTTTCTTTGAGGATTTGTTGTTGGAGGATTTAGTTTTTTGAGTTCTAAGTATATTTTAGATATGAGAACCTGTCCGATGTATGACTAGTGAAGATCTTCTCCCAGTTCCTTGGTTTTCTTTTTTTTTTTATTGTGAGAATACCATACAGAGGAGTTACAATTACATGGGCAAGATAATGAGTACATTTCTTATCAAGCATTGTTGCCTCCTCTTTGTTTCCCCTTCCCATCCCTTCCCATACTCCTTCCTCCCCCCACCTGATCCTCCCCCCACCCCCACCAAAGTTGTTAAATTTGTTTTTCGACATCTCATTGTTGCAATGGGTCCACCTGTATCCCTAGTTGAGTGATTTGTTTTTTTCCTTTCACCTCCACAAATTCTATTGATCTTGCTAGCTATGTCCTTTGCAATGCAGACACTCTGCAACTTCATGCAATCCCATTTGTCCAACCTTTCTTTGATTTGTTATGTTTTTGGGTCTTAATTAATACAATTTTGGCCTGTGCCAAGGAGCCCTAGAGTTTTTCCTACTCCTTCCTGTAATGTTTTCAGGATGTCTGCTTTGACTTCAAGGTCTTTGATTCATTTGAAGTTTGATTCTGGTACAGGTACAACTTCTAATATTTTTAGAGCAATCCTATCTTTTTGGCTATTCAATCATTGACCCACTAATATTTAGGTGATTAAATTTTGAAATATGTCTCTTTCTTCTTATGTGAGTTGTGGAGGTGGAAGGGAAGGGATGGTAGGGGAAAAAAAGGAGGAGGCAACAATGCTCAATAGGAAATGTACTCATTACCTTGCTCATGTAACTATAACCCCTCTGTACAGCATTTTTACAATAAAAAATGTACAAAAAGTAAAAATAAAATATTTCAGCAGGGGCTGGGAAGGTGGCTCAGTGGTAGAGTGCTTGCCTTGCATGCATGAGGCCCTGGGTTCGATTCCTCAGCACCACATAAGCAAAAAGAAAGAAGCCAGAAGTGCTGCTGTGGCTCAAGTGGTAGAGTGCTATCCTTGAGCTGAAGCGCTGAAGGATAGCACCCAGGTCCAGAGTTCAGGCCCCACAACCGGACCCCCCAAAAACATATTTCAGGAAAAAAAAGTACAAAGTGCTTTGGTTTTTAACACATGGATGTTTGTGAAGGCCAAGAAGCATTTTGCTTTCTCTCTGAGGAGTTCATATGTCCTGGGACCCCTGGCAAGTCTTCTTTTATACTTAATTCTCTTTCAAATGTACTGTCAGTGTTCACTGTTTTCTATGGACTCATCTTTCAAAGGGTTTTCTCTCTCTCGTTCTCTCTCTCTCTCTCTCTCTCTCTCTCTCTCTCTCTCTCTCTCCATATTTGCATATTCTACATTACCTTTAGGCTGCTAGTCTTAGCTTAATAGAATTGTCTCTACATATTGGTTTAAATAGACTCCAAGGAAACTCCGGGGGAGCTACTTCCTGACTTCATTGTAGGTAATTGTATTGAGGGAATTGTTGAAGCAAGCTGGTTTTATTCTTTCCACTTCTTGTTTATATCCTAGGGGAGAAGGAGTTTGATAATCAAATTGATTAAAGCACAGATCTTTTATCAAACCACATTTTCAAGTAGGAAGGGTTACTATATCTCTAATACCAAAATCCATCCATTTCCATGGCCCCTCCCTAGAACCTTTGACCCCCTTGTATTGGGCGTACTTTTCTAGAGACAGATGTGACTCACTGGAGCTGACTTCCACACTGTATCCTCCCCAGTTTCAGTCTTCATCTATGACTGGGTAGGCTTATCGTGTTTGATTAGACCTCGGTCCAATATGTGCTCTTAATGAGAGTTGTGCAGGAGATTGAGTAGGAATAGTGACGAGACCTGGGAAGTTTGCAAACTAAAAAGAAAAAAAAATTCATTTGCTATTTTTTGTCTGGCCCTTACATGAATAATTAGGTCCTTGATTCCAAAAACCGGAAAAGGTTTATATATACTCTCCTTACCTCTGATACAGGAAAATGCTTTGTTTACAAATGTTTGAGGTATCTATCATGGCTACTTAGAGATTTCTAGTTTCTTGTTTATATTCTTGGATTGGGGGAGGGCAGTAGCCGGGTGGGCTTTGTGCTTCCATTTTCCGATCTACTACTAGAAAGTAGCAAGGATTATAGGTTTGAGTCACTGTGTCCACTTGTTTATATTCTTGAGAGTGAGGATTTCTGTATTGTTGAGTTCTAGTTGTGTGAATTATTATTCCACTTATTTGAGGAGAATACATAATGCTTTAATAACTAGAGACTAGAGCTTTATTTAATGTGGAAAATCTTATGAAAGGAATGAGTGTTAAGCAGAATTAACTTTATTATAGGGCTTTACCTATTCAAGTAAAATTTTGAGTTACAGAATCATTTGCAGGTTTTCCAGGAAAGCTTAAACCAAATAATTTTCAATGAAATCTCTGAAATAACTGTTAGTTCTTATGCCTTCTATAAAAAGGAAAAATACCTGAGGTCAAAACTAAAACCTAATTCAGATCACTTGTATTAAGTTTCATTTAAAAGGTTCATAATTTTTTCATTAAAAGAAAAGGCTATTTTTTCCATTCCATTCTGCAAAATACTCTCCTTGTTATGGAGATTTTGGTCTAATTTGTATAGCTGGAGCCAAATTGAATTCCCATTTTTGAGCATAATTTATGATTGATTGAATTGGACCATTATTACTGGAAGGAGCAAAGAGCACTTTGCTGAAGCCCTTAAGGTGTTGAAAACATAACGTCTGCAAGTGGGGAAAAAAATTAAATGTAGAAATGATATAGCTGGACTCTTATCTCTTTGATTAGAGTCCAAAGAAACACACACATACAAGTGAGTGTGAGCCCTTCCATGGAGAAATGGGCACTTGGTGGAGAAGACATTGCTTGGGACTAGAACAGGTAAGGTAGGATTTGAGCTGTTAAAACTGTGTGAGGCTTTTACTTAGCCAAACATTCAGTCATGAGAAACACAGAGGCTCTTTTTTGAATTATGAAGCTATTACTTTTGAAATTCATGTAGTCAGATATCCCAGGGTTTCCATTTAGCATGTATTAAACCACTTATTGGATTTCCTTCTGGAACTAGCAGAACTCAGCTCTGGCAGAGACCTGATAAAGTTCTAGCCCTGGATGAGAGGAAGAAATAAAATGGCGTTGCAATCCTGTCTTCCAGGGTAGATAGATAAACATTCCCCATAAAATGAATGTCTATTGTGTTGCATCCTTTAGGAGGTTTCCTCTACCCACAACACTGTAGAGAATTTGGACACCTAATACTAGTTGCCAAAGAGTTGTATTACACTAAAAATAGAAAATATTTTAAAAATTCAAGTAGCAGTATTCTATGTTAGGTTATTTCAAACTTCTTTTCATTAGACAAATTAGAAGATACACATACAGTTTTGTTCAGTTATCTCCCTAAAGTATCTTTGGCTTGACATTATTAATCTAAGTGGTCAATACAAGTAGCTGTTTGGAAAATTCACAATGTCAAGATATCACTTCTGTGTGGCATTCATCTTGTTTTACCTACTCATACACAATTATTCACAGTAGTATTTAGAGCTACTGTAATTCACAAGAGACCCATATATTATGCATATTTTTAAATATAATACTGGGATTGAACTGGACCTTGTGCATGCTGGGCCAGCACTCTACCACTGAGATCTATATCCCATGCCTACAATTAGCTTTCAATGCATGTCAAAGAATCATGCACTCTCAGATTTGCAAAGAATGGCAAAATCTATCTATTAAGTTTCCTATCTGTTTTAAATTAAAAAGTAGGACAATAGGGGCTGAGAAGGTGGCTCAATGGTAGAGTTCTTGCCTCACATGCATGAGGCCCTGGGTTTAATTCCTCAGCACCACATAAGAAAAAAAAAAGAAAAAAAGAAAAAAAAAGTCAGAAGTGGCACTGTGGCCCAAGTGGTAGGGCGCTAGCCTTGAGCTGAAGAGCTGAGGGACAGAGCCTAGGCCCAGAGTTCAGCTCCCTCGACCAACCAAAAAAAAAAAGTATGACAATAGTTTAGAAAAAATGGTGAAGATGTTCTTAAATTATCCTCAGAAATACTTTATTTCAAGAAACTAACCCAATACAAGTTATACTGGGTAGTTCATCATGTAAGTGCCTTGTTTCTATTAGTCCTTCAGTTGAAGGCAGAGATATCTGGGTATTGGGGTAGTGATCTTTAGTTTATTGCTCGTCTATCACATATTTAAATCACTGTTTTCCTTGTTCAACCAAGAAATCAGAAGGTTTTGTATTTTTCAAAGAATAAAAAAAAAAAGTTGGAAGCTCTTACTTTAGAGTAACAGTGTTCAACAACAAATGTATTCAATGTATATATACAAATCTATCCTAGCTTCCTAGCTTCAACTTAGTCCTTGATGACTTCTCAGAACAAACAGGGAAAAGCTGCTCACAATCACTGATACTACAGCTCTCTAAGTACTTGACGACTTTTGGCTTCGTTGCTGCTGTGCTGTGACAGAAGCAATGTGTGACTCATCAAGGGCTGCTCATGAGTCAGCGAGTGATAAGACAACTGGCTGTATCTCTGAAAGACTCCTCAAGTGTAACACTGACGCTCACTGACTTGCGAGCACAAATTCCAGAACCAGGATGATTTCAGAAGAGGATTGTGTCCCCATCGGAATCTTTGGTTTGAATTTGTTTCAGGCAGACACTCTACCCACAAGTTTCTAAAAGTTTGACCTTTTTGCTTCCTGAGAGGTGACTTCTCTCTAAGCAGTGCTGCTTTGTCTCACAGAGGGAGGAATTATACAACTTGCTGAGTGGTATGAAGGATGTCAGGTCCCTCCCTTGTGGTTCATCAGAGCTACAAAGTTTTGGGGAAAGGCAGAGATTAGTAGGAAAAAAAACCTCAGACAGAGACAGCCCTGGACTTAGATTTCGGCTCTTCCACTTCATAGCTGATAGGAAAATGGGAAGGAAGAATTTGTAGATAAGAGAGCTGAGGTGCTAAAGATGATGATGAGGCACCCTCTGCCAGCAAGCAAGACCTTTGACATATATGTGACTATACAGGGCAAGTTGAGGTAATACGAGAGGATCATGGGAAAAGTGAAGTGAGAGGGTAATTAAGGCAAACAATAAATACATTCATGATAATAATATGATGAAAGTGAGAAAGGATAGATAAATCTGTCAATTCTTTAATGCAGTTATTAAATTTAACCATTCTCTGACAGTATATGTGTGTGGACACACACACACACATACACATTTATACACCTGTGGAATACAGTAGGTTTATAAAATGTCTAACATCTATCTATAGCTATTTTATACCTATCATCATACATACATATGTAATTATCAACTGTTTACTTTTTCTATCATACCTTCTATCTATCTATCTATCTATCTATCTATCTATCTATCTATCTATCTATCTATCCATGTGTCTATCATCTGTCTATTTGTCTATCATACTTACTATATACTATATATAATTTATTAATTATTAGGAATAGAAAGACAGATAAGCAATGCTTTTATTACTAAGTTTGTATATATATTTAGGCTTTGTAACTTTTATTATTTTTCAAATCTAAGAATTTATGCATATACCTATAATTGCAGCACTTAGGTAGCAAGAGAATCACAGTTTAAAACTAACTTGATATATGCAGTATATATGCACATATATTCTCTGTATACTATATGTGTACTATATGTTTACTATCTAAAAACAATAAACAACATATATACATGTATGTTATATGCAGTATATACTTACATGTATACATATGTATAAATGCATAGCATGGTACGTTTCCTTAGATGGTCTAGTTCTATGGAGTTTCCAGAGACTGACATTAGAAATGATGTCCTGCAGCTTGATCTGACACTTTCCTGTGTGTCCTTGAGAATAGTGTGGATCTGTAAAGTCTATAGAATTCAGATACGACTATAAAGTATAAGTTGTACATCTGAGTAGCTGTTAGGGAAAAGGTAACTCCCTTTGTTACTCTCCTGAAATGTCCATGGAAAGGTACCATGGAAAACAAGTCCTTCTCATATTAGAGAATCCATAGGCAGAATCACCTTGACTGCAGGGGTCCCCAGTGGGGGACAGAAAAGGCTTTTGTATTATTTGTGGCCTTCTCTCCTTCCAGGCAGTAATACCAGAATATCTGAAGCACGTCTGTGGACTGACCATAACAAAGAAGTTGCAGAGTGAATTTAAAACAGGCTGTGTAGACAGACACTCAGGAAGGCATTTTTCCAAATGTAGGGGAAATAGGAAAACACATTTTGAAAAAAAAATGTCATGATAGATATTATCCATTATCATTAAATATAGATACACACTATAGAATGTTATTTTTGATTCTTGGCAGAACTTGAGATGGTGGTTTGACTGACTGATACCGGACATCAATGAGTGGAACTGGGCCTCATTAAGGAAGTGAAGGGAAGAAGAAAAGTTGCCTGCTCAACAAATGGAGTCCCTTGGTGCAGACAGCTAATGCACCTTTCATATCACAGTGGGAACTGTGTGTTTCTGTCATCAGGATTAGGTGAGAAGCAAAACAGGGCTCCTAGCTAGGACAGAAAGAACCTCAGTGATTGTGAGTGCTTTGGGAGTTCTACAAGTGGTAAAGATGACCATTCAAATTAAATTCTACTTTCGTATAAAAGTATTCAAGCCATAAAAGTGGGTGAGGCCATTATTTCAAATATATCATGGAAAATGTAAGAACAAGTCCAATTTAAACTGGAAGTATGAATTAGAGTACCACCTAAAAATGATGTATCACTTGGGGAGGGAAGGGATGGTAGGGGTTAAACAAAGGAGAAGGTAAGAATGCTTGATAAGAGATGTACTCATTACCTTGCCCATGTTACTATATACCCTCTGTACACCATTTTTACAATAAAAACATAAAAAATGATGTATCATAAGTAGCCATATGGATATGCTGTGTATATTCTCCCTGTAATTCTCCTCAATAGTTTCTAAGGCACAAGCCCACTCACTGTATGCTGGTCTCATTTTGTTTTTGACCATCCTGGTCTTTCTGCAATGTCTCGAACTTTCAGTTCTCAGGATCTTGTTTAACACCCAAATTCTGTTCCACTTCAGAGGATTGATTGTCTTCTCCATTCTCATTCCACCTTAAGCTTTGCATCACCTTCACACTTTAGTTTAAACCTTCCCATTCCACAGTTTGTTTTGTAAATTGACATGAATTAGTTGCACAAGAGGATTTAATTGTAACAAGTCCATTTATGTATACAATGCATCTTGATCATAATCATTCTTTACCATTCTACTTCCCTCTCCTTCATAACCAGACTCATCAACTTGCCGTGTTCTATTTTCACACATATATGTAAAGCATTGTGTCTATATTACTCCTCCCCATTTGTCTGCCCTCTTCCCTTTATACCCCAGACAAGAAATGATTCAACACTTTCTATACTTCTACATTTTTTAATGATTCTACATTTTCTGCCTATGTCCCAGAGAACAAATAATTTAACTTCCTTTATTTTTGTTAAAGTATTTATTAATTGTTTGAAAAATAGGATATATATATATAAATATATATATGTATACACACACACAAATGCAAATATCTATTCTTATATGTTCTTTTTTTTAGGGGGGGGTCCGATCATGGGTCCTGAACTCTGGGCCTGGGTGCTGTCCCTCAGCTCTTCAGCTCAAGGCCTGCACTCTACCACTTGAGCCACAGTGCCACTTCCAGCTTTTTTATTTTTGCTTCTGTGGTGCTGAGGAATCAAACCCAGGGCCTCATGCATGCAAGGCAAGTGCTCTACCACTAAGCCACTTTCCCAGCCCAGTATTCCTGTATGTTCTTACATTAATATTTACGTGTATGTTTTAGGTCTAATATTCACATATAAGGACTTTGAGTAATATTCACATATAAGGACTTTGTACTTTGAGTCTGAATTATTTCACTTAGTATGATAGTTTCTCAGCCTATCCATTTATGGGAGCCCCTCCCCTCCCCTCTTTTCCTTTCCCTCCCTCCCTTCCCTCCTTCTCTTCCTTCCTTCCTTCCTTCTTCCCTTCCTTCCTCCCCCCTTCCTTCTTTTCCTTCCTTCCTTCTTTCTTTCTTTCTCTTTCTCTTTTCCTTCCTTCCTTCCTTCCTTCTTTCTTTCTTTCTTTCTTTCCCTCTTTCTCTCTTTCCTTCCTTCCTTTCTAATTTTCTTTCCTTCTTTCTTTCTTCTTTGTGCTAAACCTGGGGCTTGATTTCAGGACTTGGGTATTATCCCTGAGGCTTTTGTTTTCTCAAAGCAAGTACCTTAACCACAGATCCATTTATAGCTTTTTGGTTATTAACTGACAGCCTCATGAACTTTCCTGCCAGTGGCTGGTTTTGAACTATGACTTTTTAGATCTCAGTCTCCTGAGTAGCTAGGCTTATAGGTGTGAGCCACTGGCACCTCTAACTAAGTCTTTATGGACTAAGTCTAACTGCATATTTCTACCCATGAAGGCTTTCTGTTACTTTTTTTTTTCAGCCCTACACTTTTCCTTAAGTAGTTTTGACAATTTCTCTTACTTACTAATTTTATTACTTATCTTTATTCTGCCATGGCCATACTAGATCCATGAGAGAACATTCTTGTCCTTCATTGTTGTATTTTCCGTCTTTGATAGAAGAACTAGTAAGCATAAGTAGATACTAAATTACAATAAAGAAAAGAATGACGAATGCCAGCTATTCATATTTCACTTGAAATATTTCAGGATTATATAGAATCCAGGCTCTGAAAATTTTCTCATTAGATATCTTTAAATTATTGTCTATATTCAAAGCTAAGTTTTAAGAAAGCAGGCTAGGAATGAAATAATGTTCTGTGTAACCAGCTGTTAGTAAGGTGTTATGAGTATTTCTAGTCTGATATCCTTCCAAATCTTTCCTCAGTGTTCCCTTTGCTATTTTGCTCATATGCAATATGTCTAGGATATTAATTGAAAGTCATTAATGCTTTTGGAAAGTCTGAAAATGTTGGATAAGAAATGTACTCATTACCTTGCTCATGTAACTGTAACCCCTCTGTACAGTATTTTCACAATAAAAAACATTTAAAAAATAAATTAAATTTTCATTGCTGGTATGATTTTATTTTTAAAACTGGAGAACTAGAATAGCTAGTTCATGGTACTACACTTTGGTTAAAAATGATTCTGTTGAGATGGAGTAATATAAACTTTTCTGTCCAATTCTTCTTACTCTCAACCTCTTATGCAGCTGAGATGATCAATGTGTACCACTGCACCTAGATATTGGTTAAGAATGGTGGTGTGCTCATGCAACATGTGCGCAGGCTGTCCTCTGAATGTGAATTTCCAGATCTTAGTGTCCCAAGTAGCTAGGATGACAGCCTAAGTCTGTAAACTCAAATAGAAGTATGGAATTATAGCATATTAACTTTAACACTAGTGTTGTTTTCCTTAGAGAATTGTTACTTACACATTTTTTGGAATGAGTCCATATAGTGGAATCAGAGTCCACATAGTGGAATCAGAGTCCACGAGTTGTCTAATTTGTCTAGTTGGCTAGACAATTTCTATAAGACACCTATCTAGATTTTATCTATGGACTTCTTTGTGCTTGGATTTTTTCTAATAATTGTAGACATGACAATTTCTAATACTTTCATTTAAACCCCAAGGAAATTTCCCTAAATAATGTATGAAATTTGAACATGAAACAGGAACATAGAAAATATATACTTTTGGCCAATCGATCTTAAATAGTCCAAACCCCAACTAATTCAGAACTATAAACATAACAATATATTAATGATCTTTCAGAACTAAGTAAATCATCTATTTCTTTAGTGGATGAATTAAAGTAAACAGAGACAGCCTTTTCAACAATATGACAATACTCATCTGACCTATAAACTAAAAATTGTACAGACAGTAAATTTTATTGTATATTGCATCAGAATTCTAAGGAAAATATTAAGAAGTAGAAAAAAATAGAAGGAAGAAAAGAAAATCAGTGAGAAGTTAGAATGGTCCCATATGAGGAAATAATAAAAAAAAAAATTAAGCCATACTCCCTCCAACTAAAACTAACAACAAAACCTTGGCACATTCCATGGATATGTCAGCATTGCCTAAGGAAGAAAAACATAAGAAAAACAGCTAATAATAAAAGTATCAAACTAAGAAGACAACTCTAATTATTTAATTATAGAATTTAGAATAATGTTTTAACTACATTATTCTGAGTAGCTATCAAGACAATAGCAATTATTTAACTACAGTGTCCACAATCATATTATTATCGTATTTCAATGATGCAGGAAATTTACAAGATGATGTATAAAATGTAAAATTTTAGAATATAAATAAGATGACTTGAAAAAATATTGTAATTCAAATTAAAAAAACATTGAGGTAATTAGAAGAGGAAATTGAAATAATTTTAATATTATCATTTAACACTAAATGTTTGATTATTCTTCATAAGGATATTAGTAGTATAGCAAAAGAGAAAGCTAAAATTAGCTTATAAACTTATGAGTAAACATTGAAAACAAACTTCACAACTTTGCAGAGGGGAGAAGGGAAGGAAAGAACTGGGGAGGTGGGGAAGAAAGGCATAGTAGGGGAAAAATAAAGGAGGGTATAGCAATGCTTGATAGGAAATGGACTCAATACCTTGCTCATGTAACCCCTCTGTACAGTATCTTTGAAATAAAAAATATATATTAAGAAAAAAAAAGAAAGACAATTGCAAACTCAGTACACATAAATCTTGAGAATGGCTCCAGGCTGGGCTATGTGATTGTCTCAAAAGATAGTCCCACAAGGAAAAGCTACTGATTGCTGACAGGCCTCAACCCTATCTACAACCTACCCCATTACAGCAACTCCAAGCTAGAGGAAACAGCCATCTCCTCTTTTGAGATACTCAAAGAAGATCACCTTCCTACTGAACTAGCCTGGGAGGAGGGTTATAAAGTCCCTGGTAAGGCAGAGCTTCATTCTGCCTACTCAAACAAACTAATTTAAGAAACTACTCAAGCCACAGGGAAACCAAACACCACAAGCAAACCAGAGACTCCACCAAAAGACTGGTTAAAGACACAGGGGAGACACAGATAACCTCCCCTAAAAAAAAAGAACTCTTTTTTTTCTACACACTTTTTAAATTAAAAAATGTATTTGCTATTTTTTCATCATTTTTATTTTAGGTTTTTAAAAAAATCTCTTTTAACTCTTTTCCCTTTTTATCCTTTTTTTGTTTTGTTTTTGTTTTGCTTTTTACTTAATTGATGTTCTCTTCATCCCCAGATATATATCCACCTTTGATTATCAGACCTTATCCTTCATTGTGTGCATACTTAATTCAGGTATCGCTTACTCATTTCACAAACTCTCAGCCTTAACTCCTTTAATTGCAGTATTATTTCTTTATACTTATATAATTTCTAAGTGTTTAATTTTTTAATTTTTAATTTTTCCTTTTTCTGTATCTCTCCTCTCTATTCCTTCTATCCTTTTCCTCTCTCTGCATTTAGGTTTTGGTTATTTTCACTCTTTCCCTTTCCCTCCCCACATTCCTCTAATTTTATTTTCTCCCTAAACTACAATTCTCCCTAACATTATTAATTTCTGGTCTGTTGACTCCTTCTTGGATTGTCTTAGTCCATTGATCCCGAGTTGTTTGTTGTTGAACTAGGTTACATCTGTTGAACAAGATTGTATCTGTACTCATTTTGACTGCATCAAACAATCTGTGCAACTACAGGGCTCTAGTTAATGCTTGCCTTAAAATAATGTGTTCAAGCATGGAATTGGTTTTGCTTTCATACCCAAATGTGCATAACAAACTGGAGAAACACAAGAAAAATGATAAGTCCAGGTATCTCAACTCCTGTTCATGATAATCAGGCAACAGAGCAGTTAATGAAAATTCCAGAGGAGAGCTCTCAAAATGCTCTACAAACACTTCTGGTAAACAAGCCAAATGAAAAGACTGAAAGCTGCAAAGGACTCTGTGTGAGTGTGATAGGGAAATGAGTGAGCGTGATGAGGCTAACCAAAGATGAATACAAGAATTTCACGAGCATGAAAAGGCTAATCAAAGAATAATAGAGGCATTGTGTGAGTGGGATGAGAATAAACAAAGATTAATAGAAGCATTCATGGAATCTACAAACAGAAAACTGTAGGAATCATGGCCATAAATGGAATGCTGAATGAAGCCCAACAGAAGGAAAGGGAGTCCAATAAAACTATAAAAAATCAACTAAAGGATTGGAGAATGAACACTGAAAACAAATGAAGGAGGTAAAGAAATCCATACCAGATGTAAAACGAGGCTCCAACAAGGATTTTAAAACCATCAAATCTGACCATTTAAAAGGAAAGGATAGAGTTCAGCTAGAAAAATCTGGACGTAATGGCTTTCAGGCAGTCAGGGGATTGCTTTAGGAATTTCTGTTGATTTTTTTTTTTTCTAATCCTAGGGCTTGAAATCAAAAACAATAAAATAAAATAAAATAAAAAAATAAAAGGAAAGGAAATTTTAAAAAAAGGAGAAAGTCTTAACAACATGTTAGACCATTCAGTAGAATGAATCTCTGGGATTGACGACAACCTAGACATTATAGTGAAAGAACAGGCAAGTATTCAAGACAAATCCAAGAAATACGATAGATGTATTCAACTTTTAGAAGACACCATCAGAAGGCATAATTTAAGGTTAATGGGTGTAGAGGAGGGCTTAGGAACAAAAGTGAAAGGTCTAGGAAATTTATTCAAAAGGATCCTAGCAGAGAACTTCCCAAATATACAAAAAGATAGGCCCATTCAAATACAAGAGTCCTTTAGAACCCAAAATAGACCAGATCAAAACATCTGACAATCACATTGCAATCTGCACAGGGTCAATTGAGACCAAGGAAAGAATCCTTAAATCTGCCAGGGAGAAAAGATCAATCATCTATAAAGGGAAACCAATCAGAATAATTTCAGATTTCTCAGCAGAGACAACAAAAGCAAGAAGAGCCTAGAATGATGTATGCCACACCCTAAAGACAAACAACTATCAGCCAAAAATACTGGACCCAGATAAACTCTCATTCATAGCAGGAGGTCAGATTAAAAACCTTCCATAGCAAACAAAAACTGAAACAATATATCTCCACCAAACCAGCCCTATAAAAGATACTTAAAGATGTCCTACACATAGAAAATCAACAAGAGCACCATAAAGGCCAAGAAACCACTCCCAAACAGAATCTAAGAATCATAGGAAGAACCAAGTTGTCACAGCCCCCAAGAAGGTGGATAACATTGCAGGAACTACCAAACACCACTCACTTCTAATTCTCAATTTTAATGGACTTAACTCTCCAATTAAGCCACAGTGTATGTCACTTAATTGGATCAAAATGTAAGATCCTTCTATCTGCTGCTTTCAAGAGACATACTTTGCCCACAAAAACAAACATAGTCTGAAAGTGAAAGGCTGGAATAAAATCTACCAGGTATCTGGGGGCCGGTGGCTCATGCTTCCTAGCTACTCAGGAGGCTGAGATCTGAGGATCATAGTTCAAAGCCAGCCCGGGCAGGAAAGTCCGTGAGACTCTTATCTCCAATAAGCCACTAGGAATAACAAACTGGAAGTGGCGCTCTAGCTCAAGCAGTAGAGCACTCACCTTGAGCTGAAGAGTTGAGGAATAGTGCTCAAGCCCAGAGTTCAAGACCCATGACCAACAACAACAACAAAAAATCTACCAAGCAAACAGCCCCCATATACAGGTGGGAGTTGCAATCCTAATATCAGATAAAGTAGACTTCAAGTTAAAATTAGTGAGAAAAGATACAGAAGGTCAATACATAACTATTTAAGGGATTTCTCCTTCAGGAGGATATTACAATTCTAAATATCTATTCACCAAACAACAGACCACCCAAATTTATCCAAGAAACACTACTTTTCTTCAAATCTCACATGGATCCAAAGACATTAATTCTTGCGGAATTTAACACACCACTATCCCCACTGGATAGATCAACGTGGCAAAAATCTACAGAGAAACCTCAGATCTAAACAACTACATAGATCAATTAGACTTAACAGACATCTACTGAATATTTCACCCAGCAGCATTAGAATACATGTTCTTCTCAGCAGCACATCGAACAGTTTCCAAAATAGACAACATTTTAGGTCACAAAGCAAACTTGTCCAAATTCAGAAACATTGAAATTATGCCCTTTATTCTCTCATACCGCAAAGGAGTAAAACTAGTACTCAACACCAAAAGCCACCAAAAACATCCTGTAACACATGGAGGCTGAACAATATACACTGTTGAACCACCAATGGGTCATAGAAGAGATTAGAAATGACATTCAAATGTTCATGATATTTAACAAAAATGAACACAGAAATTACCAGCTCCTCTGAGACACAGCAAAGGCAGTATTCAGAGGTAAGTTTATAGCTATGAGCTCCTATATCAACAAATTGGAGAGATCTGAAACCAACAATTTAATGAAGCACCTGAAGCTCCTTGAAATAGAGCAACAAACTAAACCCCAATCTAGTAGACAGAAACAAATAATTAAAATTAAATCACAATTAAATGATTTACAATCCCCCACACACCCCCAAAAAAATAAAAAGAGAGGCTGGGAAGGTGGATCAGTGTTAGAGTGCTTGCCTTACATGCAAGAGGCATTGGGTTAGATTCCTCAGCACCACATAAGCAGAAAAAGCCAGAAGTGGCACTGTGGCTCAAGGGGTAGAGCACTAGACTTGAGTTAAAGAGCTGAGGGACAGCGCTCAGGCCCACAGTTCAGGCCCCATGACTGACAGAAAAAAAAAACATAAAAAGAATCAACAAAACAAGAGTTGGTTCTTCCAAAAAATTAATAAAATTGACAGACCTTTAGCAAATCTTATCAGAAAAAGAAGAGAACACTCCCAAATAAAGAAACTCAGAGATGAGAATGGAAACATCACCAAGAAACAACCAAGATTCAGAACATTATAAGGGACTACTTCTCAAACCTTTATGCTAATAAGTTTGAGAATCTGGAAGAAATGGACGAATTTCTAGCAAATATTGACATGCCCAAACTAAACCAAGATGATTTAGAGCAACTGAACAATCCTATATCAAGCATCAAAATAGAAATGGTAATGAGACCTCCCACCCAAGAAAACTCCAAGACTGGATGGGTTTACAGCTGAATTCTACAAGGCCTTCAAAGCCAAACTGTTCAATGAAATTGAAAGAGAAAGTTCACTACCAAACTCTTTCTATGAACCCATCATAATCCTCATTCTAAAACCAGGCTGCGATTCATCGAAGAAAGAAAACTATAGTCCTACCTCTTTGGTGAACATCGATGTAAAACTTCTGAACAGAGTTCCGGGAAGATGGCGGAGGAGAAGCTGGAATCTGAACAAGCTCTTGCATAGAAAACAGTTTCAGAGTTCCAGTGAACAGTCCCAAGCCAGAGAATCACACCAAGCGTGCCATCACAGGACAGAGAGTTAGTCAAGAGAGGGGAAGCCAAGCAGACACATCTGAGCAGCTGCCGCTGCGGCGGCAGGGTCGCAGCGGCGACCACCGCCGTGGAGGCATACCTGAGACGCAGTCCGGGACGAAGGAGTCAGACGCAGCGGACGAGCGGATTCTACTCAACACCAGCAAGAACCGACAAGGAGCGGACAACTTCATCCTGCACTTTGCAGACCAGAGACGACCCGAGATCCATGACTCCGCGTGAGTAGAAGCCCCACTTCCTCACTCCTCTGGGAGCAGAGGAGGGAAGGCCACCCCTCCCCCCCCAGCACCGGTGATCTCCATCTTGGATACCGACAAAGCTCGGAGGAGCGGCTAGCTCCAGCTCAGGCCTTGGAATAGAGCTAGACATTTGGCAGGTCACAGGAACTTGGCGGTGAGGTGACCTCACAGACTCAGTTCCATCCAGGGAGGGGTCGCCCAGCTCAGGCACCAGCCATTGGAGTGGCTCTCCTCGCTGGGTGGCCAGAGCCAGAGGCTGCCCCGCCCTCTAGCAGCCACCACAATCAATTGAAAAACAGAAACCCTGAGAATGGCTCCAGGCTGGGTGCTGTGAGTTTTTTTTCACAAAATAGCCCCAGGGAAAAGCTACTGTTCGTTGAAAGGCCTCAACTCTACCCAGAACCTAGCCTCATCACTGCATCCCCCTCTTTTGTGATTCTCAAAGCAGATCACCCTCCCAGTAAACTAACCTGGGAGGGGGATCTCAAAATCTTGGGTAAAGCAGAGCATTTTTCTGCCTGTTCCAACAAACTGACTTAAGAAACCAATCAAGCCACAGGACCTCAAGCTGACCAGAGACTCCAACCAGACTCTGGTTACAGACAAAAGGGAGATACAGGACTCTTCCCACCCCTCCCAAAAAAAAAAAAATCAAAGAACTTTTTTTTTCTTCTTCTTCTTTTCTTTTTTTCTTTTTCTTGTTTTGTTTTTTTTTTCATTTTTTGTTACCTTATATATATATAAAAAATTTTTTTTGCTTTTCTAAAACTTTTATTAATCTTTAATTTTTGCCTCTTCTGAAAAAATAATTGTTTTCCATTAACTTTTTTTTTTTTTCTCCTCTTATAATTTTTATTTTAGAAATACGTGAATGTGTGTTTTCTTTTCTTTTCTTGTCTTCTTTCTCTTTTTCTTTCATTCTTAATTATCTTTTTGTTTTTTTTCTAGCTCTACTGAACTTCTGATCTTTTCTTCTCACTTTCCTATCCTTTCCATCTTTTCCTCTTTGTTCATCTTTATGTGACTTAACTCTCACCCTGCACATCCTCAGATAAACCCGTAGTTAACCAGTAGACCCTATCCCCCATTGTGTACACACTTAATCCACAAACTTATTACTCAATTCAAAACCTCTGAGACTTAAATTCACTAATAGCAGTACTTTATACCTATACAATATTTTAAGCATTTTTTTAAAGTTTTTCTCATCTCCTCTATGTCCCTCCCTTTCTCTCAACATATTCATATTCCTCTATAAATAGATGGTCTTTTAATCTCTAAAATAACATTAATTTTTACGTTTCTATTTTTTTTCTGGTCTCTTTTCATTCCCCTTTCCCTTT
Organism: Dipodomys spectabilis; assembly: GCF_019054845.1. Taxonomy (NCBI): domain Eukaryota; kingdom Metazoa; phylum Chordata; class Mammalia; order Rodentia; family Heteromyidae; genus Dipodomys; species Dipodomys spectabilis. The sequence goes on from NW_024870817.1 coordinate 13,779,309, forward strand.
CTTCTTTTTCTCTCTCTCTCTACTTACATCCTACCCAACCTATTTCCTGCATTGTGATTAGGACATAGTTAACTCTCCCTGTGCCTCCCCACACCAATCTATTCCTATTTTTTACCCACATCTCTTCCTAACCCTAATAATTTCTGGCTTTCCAAATTCTTTTCTGCGGTTCGAAGTCCTTTAACATATAGTTGTTTGATGTCGAATAGATGTATCTGTTGAACTAGATTGTATCTGTAGACTATTGACTGTACAAATGCAAACTTTGGTTGATGGTTGCCTTAAGATAGTGTTCTAGCACAAAACTGGTGCTATCTTCATCTCAAAAGGGCAGAGTAAGCCGGAAAAACACAAGAAAAATGGCAAATTCGGGTATCTCAATTCCCAATCCTGATAATCAGGGGTTAGAACAGATAATGAATAATCCAGAGGAGAGTTCCCAAACAGCTCTACAAACACTGGTGGCAAACATGATAAATGAAAAGTTTGACAACGTACAAAGGACTCTGTATGAGCGTGATAGGGAGAGAGAGGAGGCATCCCAGAAGTTTATACAGGAATATCATAAGCGTGAGGAAGCTACTCAAAAACTGATACAGGATTTGCGTGAACAACTTGAGAATACTCAAAGAGAAAGGGAGGAATGGCGTGAGCAGGCTGAGAACACTCAAAGAGATCTGCAGGAATCCCACGAACGGGAGGAAGCAAATCAAAGAGTAATACAGGAATTGAGAGACCAGGTAGAGAACACACAAAGATCACTAAAGGCATTCATGGAATCCATTAACAAAGAGCTGAAGGAAGTCAGGGAGACCACAAAGGGAATGCTGAATGGAACCCAACAGAAGGAATGGGAGCCCAAAGAAACCATAACCAATCAACTAAGTGATTTGAGGACAAACACTGAACACCAAATTAAGGAAGTAAAGAAATTCATACAAGACCTAAAACAGAGCTTCAACAAAGAACTTGAAGCCATCAAAGCTGACCAACTAGAAGGAAAAGAGATAAAAAACAAAGTAGAGAGTCTTGACAGCAGGTTAGACCATGCAGAAGATCGAATCTCAGGGATTGAAGACAGCCTAGATATTATAGAGAAAGAACATACAACCATACAAGACAAGTCCAAGAAATATGATAGATCTATCCAACACCTGGAAGACACCATCAGAAGGCCTACTCTAAGGATAATGGGTGTAGAGGAACACCTAGAAACAGAAGTTAATGGTCTAGGAAATCTGTTTAACAGGATCCTAGTAGAGAACTTCCCAAACATGCAAAAAGATAGGCCTGTCCAGATACAAGAAGCCTTTAGAACCCCAAATAGACCAGACCAGAATAGGACATCCCACCGTCACATTATAATCCACACAGGATCAACTCAGAACAAGGAAAAGATCCTTAAAGCTGTCAGGGAGAAAAGGGTAATCACTTATAAAGGGAAACCAATTAGAATCACCTCAGATTTCTCAGCAGAGACAATCAAAGCAAGAAGAGCCTGGAATGATGTATGCCATGCCCTAAAAACAAACAACTATCAACCAAGAATACTGTACCCAGCTAAACTCTCCTTCATAACTGAAGGCCAAATAAAAAACTTCCATAGCAAAGAAAAATTGAAACAATACATCTCCACCAAACCAGCCCTACAAAAGATTCTTAAAGATGTCCTACACATAGAAAACCAACAAGACCGCAATAAAGGCCAAGAAACTGCACCCAAACTGAGAATCCAAGAACCATAGGAAGAACCCAGTTTTCGCAGCCCCCAAGAAGGTAGATAACATGGCAGGAACTCCCAAATACCTCTCAGTCCTATCTCTTAATGTTAACGGACTGAACTCTCCAATCAAGCGACATAGACTGTCTAGTTGGATTAAAAAACAAGACCCTTCTATCTGCTGCCTGCAGGAGTCACATCTTGCCCATAAAAACAAACACATTTTCAATGTTAAAGGCTGGAACAAAATCTACCAAGCAAACGGACCCCATAAACAGGCGGGAGTTGCAATCCTAATATCAGATAAAATAGACTTCAAATTAAAATTCATGAAAAGAGATAAAGAAGGTCGCTACATACTAATTAAAGGATCTCTCCTTCAGGAGGATATTACAATTCTAAATATCTATTCGCCAAACAATGGAGCACCCAAATTTGTCAAAGAAACACTCCTTTCCCTCAAATCCCATATAGATCAGAAGACATTAATCGTTGGGGATTTTAACACACCACTCTCCCCACTAGATAGATCAACTCGGCAAAAACTCAACAGAGAAACCGCAGATCTAAACAGCTGCATAGATCAACTAGACTTAACAGACATTTACCGAACATTTCACCCAGCAGCATCAGAATACACGTTTTTCTCAGCAGCACATGGAACGTTTTCTAAAATAGACCACATTTTAGGCCACAAAGCAAACTTGTCTAAATTCAGAAACATTGAAGTTATACCTTGCATTCTCTCTAACCACAAGGGAATAAAGTTAGAACTCAACATCAAAAGCCACCAAAGAAAGTCCGGTATCACATGGAGGCTGAACAACACACTGCTGAATCATGAGTGGGTCATGGAAGAGATTAGAAAGGAAATTCAAATGTTCATGCTATTCAACAAAAATGAACACACAAAATACCAGCTCCTCTGGGACACAGCAAAGGCAGTACTCAGAGGCAAGTTTATAGCTCTGAGCTCCTACATCAACAAATTGGAGAGATCTGAAACTAACAATTTAATGACACATCTAAACCTCCTTGAAAAAGAGCAGCAAGATAAACCCCAATCCAGTAGACGGAAAGAAATAATCAAAATCAAATCAGAATTAAATGAATTAGAATCCAAAAAAACTATAGAAAGAATCAACAAAACAAAGAGTTGGTTCTTCGAAAAACTTAACAAAATTGACAGACCCTTAGCAAATCTTATCAGAAAAAGAAGAGAACACACCCAAATTAATAAACTCAGAGATGAGAATGGAAACATCACCACGGAAACAAGCAAGATTCAGAACATTATAAGGGAATACTTCTCAAAACTTTATGCTAATAAGTTTGAGAACTTGACAGAAATGGACCTCTTCCTAGCAAATATTGACATGCCAAAACTAAACCAAGATGAGGTAAACTATCTTAACAGGCCCATATCAAGCATTGAAATAGAAACAGCAATAAGAGACCTCCCAGCTAAGAAAAGTCCAGGACCAGATGGTTTTACAGCGGAATTTTACAAGGCCTTCAAAGCAGAGCTCACACCAATTCTCCTCCAACTCTTCAATGAAATTGAAAGAGAAAGCTCACTACCGAACACATTCTATGAAGCCATCATAACCCTCATCCCAAAACCAGGCAGGGACTCATCAAAGAAAGAGAACTATAGACCCATTTCTTTGATGAACATTGATGCGAAACTTCTCAACAAAATTTTGGCCAATCGACTTCAACAATTCATCCAAAAAATCATACACCACGATCAAACAGGATTCATTTCAGGGATGCAAAGCTGGTTCAATATACGCAAATCAATTAATATTATTCATCACATCAACAGGAGCAAGAATAAGAACCACATGGTTATCTCAATAGACGCAGAAAAAGCATTCGACAAGATCCAACACCCCTTTACGATGAAGGTTTTGGAAAAATTAGGAATCCATGGAACATTCCTCAATACAATAAAGGCTGTATATGACAAACCTACAGCCAGCATTATACTCAATGGTGAAAAACTAAAGCCATTTCCTCTTAACTCAGGAACAAGACAAGGATGCCCACTCTCTCCACTTCTCTTCAATCTAGTATTAGAATGCCTAGCTACAGCAATAAGACAAGATGCAGACATAAAGGGGATCCAAATAGGGAAAGAAGAAATAAAACTCTCCCTCTTTGCAGATGACATGATCTTGTATTTAAAGAATCCCATAGACTCCACTCCCAAATTACTCAAGCTGATTCAAAACTTTGGCAAAGTAGCAGGTTATAAAATTAACCCCCCAAAATCAATGGCTTTTCTGTATGCCAACAATGAGAAAAGTGTGGCTGAAATTAGGAAAGCAACTCCATTTGTAATAGCCCCACAAAAAATAAAATACCTAGGAATTAACTTAACTAAAGAAGTGAAGGACCTCTATGATGAAAACTTTAAAATCTTGAAAAAGGAAATCAACACAGAACTTAAAAAATGGCAAAACCTCCCATGCTCCTGGATTGGAAAGATTAACATCGTGAAAATGGCAATACTTCCCAAGGCTATCTACAAATTCAACGCAATACCTATCAAAATTCCACCCTCATTCTTCAAGGAAATAGAAGAGGCAATCCAAAAATTCATATGGAACAATAAAAGACCCCGAATAGCAAAAACGCTCCTCAACGGAAAGAACACTGCTGGAGGAATATCAATACCAAATTTCAAACTCTACTATAAAGCCATAGTAATCAAAACAGCTTGGTATTGGCATAAGAACAGACCTCAGGACCAATGGAATAGAATTGAAAACCCAGAAATGAACCTACAGACCTATAGCCATCTAATCTTCGATAAGGGAGCTAAAACAATAGAATGGAAGACAGACAGCCTCTTCAGTAAATGGTGCTGGCAAAACTGGTTAACTACATGTAGAAAACTAAAGCTAGATCCTTATATATCACCCTGCACCAGAATCAACTCCAAATGGATCAAAGACCTTGAACTCAAAGCAGACACTCTGAAAACATTACAGGATGGAATAGGAGAAACCCTGGGTCTCCTTGGCTCAGGCCGAAATTTTCTGAATAGAGACCCGGAAACACAACAAATCAAAGAAAGGCTGGACAAATGGGATTGTATAAGGTTGCAGAGCTTCTGCAGGGCAAATGACATAGCTAGCAAGATCAATAGAAAGCCCACGGACTGGGAGAAAATCTTTACTAGCCATACAACGGACAAGGGTCTCATATCTAAAATATACTTGGAACTCAAAAAATTAAACCACCCAACAACAAATCCTCAAAGAAACAACTGCCCAATAAGTAAGTGGGCGAAAGACTTAAAGAGAAGCTTCTCTGAAGAAGAAAGAAGGATGGCCAATAGACACATGAAGAAATGTTCAACATCCCTAGCCATAAAAGAAATGCAAATCAAAACAACATTGAGATATCACCTCACTCCAGTTAGAACAGCAAAAATCAAGAACTCTAACAACAACAGATGCTGGAGGGGATGTGGACAGAAAGGAACCTTACTTCATTGTTGGTGGGAATGTAAACTTGTTCAACCACTTTGGAAAGCAGTATGGAGGTTCCTCAAAAGACTCCACATAGAGCTCCCCAACGACCCAGCAATCCCACTTTTGGGCATTTACCCAAATGATCACAAACAAGGCCACACTAAAGCTACCAGCACAACTATGTTTATTGCAGCATTATTTACCATAGCTAAGACATGGAACCAACCCAGATGCCCCTCAGTAGATGAATGGATCAAGAAGATGTGGTATATATACACAATGGAATTCTATGCCTCCATCAGAAAGAATGACATTTCCCCATTTGTTAGGAAATGGAAAGGCTTGGAAAAAATTATATTAAGTGAAGTAAGCCAGGCCCAAAGAAACATAGGTCCCATGGTTTCCCTTATTTGCAATATCTAGTATAGGTATGAGTCAAGCGGAAAAAGTCAGATAATGTGATGTTAGGAAAACAAAACCTCAAATATGTATTTTAATGTTTTTTTTTCTTTCATGCATGTGTTTCTAACGCATTTATAAGATTATTTCCTTGTTGCTTTGTATGTCCCTCCCCCACAGTGTAACCCCCGCTTTCACTATATTTGATGTCAGTATAACATGTGGAGGAGATGGGGACAAACAAGTCGTTTAAGGATTCAGGTGGACCTGTTGCAACAATGAGAAGTACAAAATGTCATGTCAAAACCAGCTTTACAATGTCGGTGGGGGGGGGGAGCGGGGGTACGATTGGTTGGGAGGGAGGGGGGAGGCCGGGAAGGGAGGTGAAGGGTAAACAAAGGAAGAGGCTGCAATGCTTGGTAAGAAATGTATGCATTATCCTGCCCATGTAATTGTAACCCCTCTGTACAGTATGTTCTCAAATAAAATAAAATAAAATTTAAAAAAAAAAAAAAAAAAAAAAAAAACTTCTGAACAAAATTTTGGTCAATTGATTTCAATTATTCATCAAAAAATCATACACAATGATCAAACAAGATTCATTTCAGGGATGCAAAACTGGTTCAATATACACAAATCAATCAATATAATTCATCACATCAACAAGAGCAAGGATAAAAAAACCACAGGATTATCTCAATAGAGGTACTGCAAAAGCATTTGAAAAAATCCAACACCACTTTATGATGAAAGCTCTGGAAGAACTAGGAATCCAGCGAACATTCCATAGTATATTAAAGGCTGTGTATGATAAACCTACAGCCAACACTATACTTAATGGTGAATAGCTAAAGCCATTTCCTCTAAATTCAGGAATGAGACAAGGATGTCCACTCCCTCCACTTCTCTTTAATTTAGTATTAGATTGTCTAGCAAGAGCAATAAGATGCAAACATATAGGGGATCTAAATAGGGAAAGATGAAGTAAAACTCTCCCTCTTTGCAGATGACATGATCTTGTATTTAAAGAACCCCCATGGACTCCACTCCCAAGTTACTTGAGCTGATTTGAAATTTTCACAAAGTAGAAGGGTATAAAATTAGCCCTCAAAAATCACTGGCTTTGGGCTGGGAAGGTGGCTCAGTGGTAGAGTGCTTGCCTTGCATACATGAGGACCTGGGTTCAATTCCTTAGCACCACATAAGCAGAAAAAGCCAGAAGTGGTGCTGTGGCTCAGGTGGTAGAGTGCTAGCCTTGAGCTGAAAGCTGAGGGACAGCGCCCAGACCCAGAGTTCAGGCCCCACGACCAGCAAAAAAAAAAAAAAAATCACTAGCTTTCTGTATGCCAATAACAAGAAGAGTGTGGCTGAAGTCAGGAAAGTAACTCCTTTTGTAATACTCCTGCAAAAAATAAAATACCTAGGAGTTAACTAAAAAAATGAAGGACCTCTGTGATGAAAACTTTAAAAACCTAAAAAAGGAAATTAAAGAACTAAGGAAGTAGAAAAACCTCCCTTGCTCCTATATTGGGAGGATTAACATTGCAAAAATGGCAATACTGCTAAAAGTATCTACAAATTCAATACAATACCCATCAATATCACAACCTAATTCTTAAGGGAAATAGAAGAAGAAATCCAAAAATTTATATGGAACAATAAAAGACCCCAAATAGCAAAAAAATCCCTAGCAGAAAGAACAATGATGAAAAAATATCAATACCAAATTTCAATCTCTACTACAAAACCATAGTAATCAAAACAGCTTGGTACTGGTACAAGAACAGACCTGAGGACCAATGTAATAGAACAGAAGAACCATAAATGAACCCATGGATCTATAGCCACCTAATCTTTGATAAGGGAGCTAAAAAAATAGATTGGAAGAAAGACAACCTCTTCAGTAAATGGTGCTGGCAAAATTGGTTAAACACCATAGAAAACTAAAGGTAGAACCTTATATGTCATCCTGCACCAGAATCAACTCCAAATGGATCAAAGACCTCGAAGTCAAAGCAGACAAGCAGATAAGAAATGTACTCATTACTTTGTTCATGTAACTGTAACCCCTTTGTATAGTATTTTCACAATAAAAAACTTAATTACAAAAAGAACAACAACAAAAAAAGAAAGGTTAGGCAAATGGGATTGCGTTAATCTGCAGAGCTTCTGCATGGCAAAGGAAATAGCTTGTAAGATCAATAGAAAACCCATAGATTGGGAGAAGATCTTCACTAGCCGTACAACTGACAAGTGTCTCATATCTGAAATATACTTAGAACTCAAAAAATTAAATTCCCCAACAACAAATCCTCAAAGAAACAACTGTTCCATTAATAACTGGGTTAAAGATTAAAGAGAGACTTCTCTGAAGAGGAAATAAGAATGGCCAATAGACACATGAAGAAATCTCAACCTCCCTAGCTATAAAAGAAATGCAAATCAAAACAACATTGAGATACCACTGCAACCAGTGGCTAGAATTAAGAAATCTAATAACAACAGATGTTGGAGGGGATGTGGCCAGAGTAAACTTGTTCAACCACTTTGGAAAGTAATATGGAGGTTCCTCAAAAGACTCCACATAGAGCTCCCCTATGACCCAGCAATCCCACTTTTGGGCATTTAGCCAAATGATTACAAACAAGGCCATACTAAAGCTACCAGCACAGCTATGTTTATCACAGCATTATTCACCATAGTTAAGATATGGAACCAACCCAGATGCCCCTCAGTAGATGAATGGATCAAGAAAATCTGGTATACACACATATCTATATATGAATTCTATGACTCCATCAGAAAGAATAACACTGTACCATTTGTTAGGAAATGGAAAGACTTGGAAAAAATAATATTAAGTGATGTAAACCAGACCCAAAGAAACATAGGTCCCATGGTTTCCCTTATTTGCAATAACTAGTATATGTCTAGGACAAGCAGAAAAGGTCAAAAGCTATGTACCTATGACCATGTAAGAGGGTGCAAAATGAACTCCAAGAGGATGCAAAATGAACACAAGAAGTTTTTATCTTTGTTGCTGTTGTTTTTAATGTATTTATAATGTATTGCATGATTTTCTTTGTTTCTTTTGTATGCTCTTCCCCCATGGTATAACCCCTGTTTTCACTTTATTTGATTCCAGTTTCCTTCACCTTGTATATACATTTTTCTAATTTGGGGAAAAGAAGGGAAATAACAAAATGCTGAAATAAATCAGGTACCAGTGGCTCACACCTATAATCCTAAATATTCAGGAGGCTGAGATCTGAGGATCACGGTTCAAAGCCAGGTTGGGCAGGAAAGGCCATGAAACTCTTATCTATAATAAACCACCAGAAAACCAGAAGTGGCTCTGTGGCTCAAGTGGTAGAGTACTAGCCTTGAGCTGAAAAGCTGAGGGACAGTGCTCAGTCCCAGAGTACAAGCCCCATGATTGACAAAAAAAATGTTGAAATAAGGATACAGGTTCACCCATTGTAATAATGAGGTGTATAAGACACTGTGTTCAAAATGAATTTTACAGCTTTGGATGGGGGCGGGAGAAATTGGGGAGGTAGGGAGGAAAGGGATGGTGGAGAAAAACAAAGGAGGGGGTAACAATGCTCCATAGGAAATGTACTCATTACCTTATTCATGTAACTGTAACCCCTTTGTACAGTTTCTTTACAATAAAAACATATATTAAAAACATTAAAATAAGAGTTCAATTACTCATCTTCCCTTTGTTCACACATTAGAACCTTAATATTTTATTCAAGTTTGGAAATTAACATTGATATTTTACAATCAACCGAATTCTAGTTTTGTTCAAATTTTGCAATTTTTCCATTAGCTAAGACTCCATCCAGTATCTCCCAACTTTACTTACTTTTCAAGTCTCTCCAGTTTCATAGGAAATTGAAAAATCTTATAGAAGAAAAACACAGTATTAGTGATGGTCACTTTAATATGAAAACAAAGTAAACATATCTGTGCATATCTGTGTAGTTATGATTGTAGTAGTCCCCAGTCTTTTTTATTTTTTGGAATGTATTTTTTTTTTACCACTTTTTATGTTTATGGCTCCTTATTAGAGTTTTTGAAAATTTAAGATTTACTGGACAAAAATATATATTGCTATTAAAATAATTTTTGTAATATAGTTAGTAACCTTTAACTTGGAGAAGTATGAAAGAGCAGAAATTCTGTTTTTGACATGATTTTTTCTGATAATAAAAATAATGTGATTTTTTTCTGATTCTACAGTAATATATATTCATATATCGAATTTTACAAAAATCAGTGGAAATTACTTAATTGCATCACTATGTAAAAGTGTCCATTGCTAGGATTTTATTTTCTTACACTAAATATTCTTCAATAACAGAATTTTCTGTGACTAAGTGTTATTCAATCAAATTCCATAATTTCTCAAACTTTTCTAGTGGTGATTTTGGTCATTTCTAATTTCTGAAAATTCATGAAAATGACTTCAACAAATGTCTTGCTCCTGTAGTAGAACTTTACATGTAGCTGATGATGTAGTCATGCATGTACAGGTAAAATGTGACACTTTCAGCAGGAAACAATTACTGGCTCCAGAATGAGAACAAACATTACTGCCTTTGAAAATGGAGCAAGGGAGCCATGATCTAAGGAAAGATGGAACCTTGTAAGATCTGAAAAAGACTAGTGAGTGGATTTCCCACTACAGCCTAGTAGAAGGAATGCAGCTTCGCCATCAACTTCATTTTAACCTATTGTAGTCCTGGTCAGATTTGGTAATCATAATAAATTTTGTTGCTTTATTTCACTAAGCTGTGATGATTTGTTACAGCTGCAAAAGCAAGCAAATGCATGCAGATATAGAAACAGAGAATGGTTCCAAATTGATAATGAATCTCAAAATGTTTTAGTATTAATTTGTCCCTAATGAGCCATCCAAATTCACAGTAGGAGCTATCAGGAATCTTTAACTCATATAAAGAGATACAGGATGAAGAAGCATCTGTTGACAGTTATGGTCAGCCTTTGAGTTTGCCAAAATTTCCAGACTTCTGTGAATTTTTGAGCATATAGTCAGCAAATAGTTACTGAAACCTATCATGAGAAAGCATTGATTAAGTTTTTTTATTATAACATTAGTTTTTCTTTGGCTATGTATAGCCAACCATTTTTACATCTCAGTATATAAAAAGTGAGACTAGAAGTATGTGGTCAAATATCAGCTTAATTTGTTTAGTTTTATAGAGCCTTTGATTTTTTATTTCATTCAGCCTATGGATAGAGGTCTCATGCGATTCCCTGTGTTCAAAGCTGAACTGGTATCTTCCCAAATCGATCATCCTTGGATGTCCAGTCATACAGTCCCTTTTCTGACAGTCACGTTGAGTTCCCTCCATAATTCCATGAAAGAATAGACAAAAACATATACTTAAATATGTTACTGGTGAGACTGGAGTATAAAACATTGCTATGAAAATTTTGGTATGTGAACTTCAGAGGTTCTGAGTTGGCAGATTACAGTGGAGTGAGTCTAAGAGTTTTGTTATGGATCAGGGTAATCTGGTACATGTAGATTAGAGTTGAAGAAAATGATTCTAGGTTATGATTATATTACAGAAGCAAAAGGAAAATTAATAAAATATTTTAAATTAGTCAAAGATTTAAAAAAATCTTGATTTAGGCTCATTGTGCCATCCCATTTTGAAAATATTCTTTTTTGTTTGTTTGTTTACCTTCACTGTAGCTACAGGACAGTCTAGCCTGGGAAAGCTGGAACTTAGAGCAATAGTGGTTTACACAGAGTTGGAGGAAAGTCATGTGCAGGGCCGGATATTTGTTTATATCGCAGGAATGGCATATGTGGATGATGAAACTGAAAAAAATCTGAAATAGAATTAAAAAGTCACAATACAACCAAGAGAACATAATTAAATAGATGAGAATATTATTCACTAACCTATAACTATAGTTCAAGATGTAACATTCAGAAACAAGAGGAAAAGAATGAATGATGAAGGTTCAAGCATAAAAGCTACTAGATTAGGAATGTTGAGTGGGTTTCATTGTGCTATTTCATATACATATATATATCCATATATATTTGTGTACTTAAATCAAACTTATCTTTCCCTTCTCTTCTGTACTCCTTTAGAAAAAGTAAAAATGAGAGTGTGCTAAGAAAGATTAGGATAGAGAGAATGTGAGCCAACTACATTATATGCACATACGTAATGTATCAAAATGAAACCCCATTGTACAATTAAGCCAATTTATTGGTTGTGGGGCTTGAACTTGGCCTGAGTGCTGTCCCTCAGCTCTTCAGCTCAAGGCTAGTGCTCTACCTTTTGAGCCACACCACGACTTCCCATTTTCTGAATGGTTTATCGGAAATAAGTCTCCTGCCTGGACTGGCTTTGAACCGCCATCCTCAGATCTCAGCCTCTTGAGTAGCTAGGATTATAGACATTAGCCAACAGTGCCTGGTGCCAATATTTTTTTTTTTTAAGAAATTTATAGGTAGGTGTCAGGAAAACAGACAAGGGGATATTCAAATTCAGAACCAGAAAGGGCCAACAATTTAGAGCATGCCATTCAAGGTTGGAAAAAGTAATGTATTTCTAGCCAGGTGCTGGTAGCTCACATCTGTAATCTTAACTACTCAGGATGTGAAGATCATGGTTCAAAGCCAGCCCTAACAGGTAAGTCTGTAAGACTCTTACTTGCAATTAATTACCAGAAAACTGGAAGTGCTATTGTGGCTCAAAAGTGGTAGAGAAGTAGCCTTGAGGGAAAAACCTCAGGGACAGTGTGCAGGCCCTGAGTTCAAGCCCCACAACAACAACAACAAAACACAAAAAAACAACAAACAAGCAAACAAAAAATGAAGAAAAGAAAAAAAAAAGTAATATATTTTTTGCATAACAAGGTAAGAGTAGAATTGGAAAATCAGAATGTCTCTCTGTTCTGATCCAGAAAATTACTACCACATGATCTTTTATCTTTTCCTTTCTTTGGAGACCACAGTCTGACTTACATGATTAGAGATATGTAGAAAGAAATACTAGGAAAAAACTTTGTGATATTTGTCTACTTTTATTTAACTGTTTTTCCCAGTCCTGGGGCTTGAACTCAGGGACTTGGCACTGTCCCTGAGCCTCTCTGTGTTCAAGGGTAGAATTCTATTACTTGAAACAGAGTGCAATTTTCAGCTTTTTCTGAGAGTTTATTGGAGATAAGAGTCTTACATACTTTCCTGCCCAGGCTGGCTTTAATCATGATCCTCAAATTTCAGCCTCCTAGGTAGCTATAATTACAAGCATGAGCCACTAGCACCAGCGATTATTTTAGATATATATCATAATAGTAATTTATTGATGGTAAATTAATCAAATATTAATTCTCTTTTAATATTTCCTTTTCCCTACCCCTATTAAGTAGGAACCATTTTATATCCATTGCGCCGAACATTGCAAGTTAGATTGAGCAATGCTCATTTTTGTACATGATATATTTTAACTATTGAATTGTTCATTTCTTAAGGACAAATGCTTTATTTATCTTGTTCCCATTGCGCTTACATGCATGTACACAGGAGAGGCTCAACACATTTATTTATGAATATGTGAAGGATGAGATTAGCTAATTTCAGTAAGAAAACTGTAAGCTTTTGAGACTAAAAACCTGCAGCTTTTCTTATCACTGACATGATGGATATGTTACTAAAAATGACACAGGAGGAAAACTCAGGGTGACAGGTAGCAGAACATTTAGAAATCAAATATAAAAATGAAGGAAGGAAAAATAAGGAAGGAAGGGAGGAAGGAAGAACAGAAGAAAGGAAAGAAAGAAGGAAGGAGAAAAGGAAGAAAGGAAGGAAGGAAGAAAGGAAGGAAGGAAGGAAGAGAGGGAGGGAAGGAGGGAGGTAGGGAGGGAGAAAAGGAGGGAGGGAATGGAGAGAAGAAGGGAAGGAAAACAGGGAGCAAAGAAGGGAAAAAGGAAGGAAGGCGAGAGCAGAAGGTAAGTTTGTTCTATAAATCCCCGTTGTTCCTATTATTGGCACAATTAAAAACAAGCAAAGCTTTGCTTGTTATAATTATGCATTTGACTAAATTCGTGTTCCAAAATGTAGAAACGACTACTATTAGTATGTATTTCCAATTAATTTTCAAGGGTAGACAGAAAGTTTCCTTAGTTACATCAGATTTAGATTTTTTTTTTTTTCAGGAGAAGTCAGAAAAATCCAAACATTTATTTCAAGGTGTAGTTGTTTGTCTATAGTAGTTGTCTATTCACATTATTGAATAATATCTGCTATTAAAAATGTAATGTATACAGCACTTTGGACTTACATTCATCTTTTTAATTGGCCACTTTGTAAAAAGATGGCATTTAGAGAGATGCATTAACTTTCCAGGCCCCCATTGAGTGCTGTGGGGAGTAACTCCTTGTCTGCTCTGCATCCTGGAGTACTTGGCTGGCAATGTGAAGAATGTTGTCTGATAAAACTCCAGAGAGTATGCTGGCTTCTGTAGGCTCTTAACAACAACAACAATAAGGGCAACAATAATAGTAATAAGCTGCTGTAAAACTTCATTAACTTGATGTTGGTATTTTAATTCCATTTCTAAGAACAACTCCCAACTATTAAATTATTTTATCAGTACAACTACAAAATTTGGAAATACTGGCTCCAGATCAGTGTGCCTCTGGAAACAGTTAATATCAAGCAATTGTTTCTAAAATGCTGAAGATTGTCAGCAGCAATCACAATTTGTAAAACACCTCGCAAAGAGCAGAAAGGGATCAAAGCATCGTTTACATTTCCTGTTTCTTTCTACTTTTTCCCCCCTTTTAATCCTTTGTCAAATAGTAATTTGTGTCAATAGTAAGTGGTTTGCCTGAAGGGACAATCTCATTATATGCTTAGCTGGATCACTTAAAATCAAATAATGTTGAATTTACATATCTTTAATTCAAAGGTGCTTCTTCTCAGTCTCTATTATTTTAAGTCATTAGGATTTTAGATTGACTGTTTTTCCAAGAGGTACCTCAAATGTAGTTATGTGGATGAAATACAAACTGCATCATTTAAATGCAAATTGTTGAGACAAAACCCAACAGGATTTCCCATTTCACTTTCCCTTGGATAAGCCAAGGAACTCTGACTCTGGCGTCTTAATGTGTGTGTGTGTGTGTGTGTGTGTGTGAGAGAGAGAGACAGACAGAGACAGAGAGACAGAGAGAGAGACAGAGAGTGAGTGAGAGAGAGAGCGCGAGAGAGCAAGCTGGTTATGGGGCTTGAATTCAGGGCTTCATACTCTCAACTTGGCTTTTTGTGTGGCACTCTAATCCTTGGGCTACACCTTCACTACAAGATTTTCCCTGGTTGAAAGGAAACATAGGTTTCACAGACTTGGATATGCAGTCTTGCTTTGAGCCGTGATGCTCAGAGCTCAGCCTCCTGAGCAGCTAGCATTATAGATGTGAACCACCAGCACGCAGCTAGAAGTTTCAGTCTTTGAATAATATCTCGTCCATACTTTCACTCTCACCTGAGGAGTGGCCAAATTTGACTTTTGTTGACACCAAATTTGTTTTCTATTTTTGCTATTGCTCTAAATCCAGTGCATATTTTTTTCAACTATACCTAGAAATTTTATAATGGTGTTATTGTTTATAATGTTCCAGCTGCAATGTCTCCTACATGTCCTTTCCATACACCTTCTATTTTTGATACTCTGCTTTTGAAGCTCTGATTCTTATTTGAAAACTCATGAATTGCATATTGACCTTCAGAATCAAGGGTTTTTTTAATCCAGTCTTAGTCCTGTCTTTTGGAACTATTTCTACTACTTCAGGTGTATCCTGTAGGCTCTAGGAAAACTGTGCAGTAATGATTTGGGTGTATGGTCTGAGTTTCCTCTAGTCACTTTTGCTCAGGGGAAATGGAAAGCGGCTTTCAGTAATTTCAAGTGCATTAGTGGATATAAACTGCTATGTTATGTAGCTATGGGATATGAACCTAGGGACAGACATACTGCTTTTACTCACTGTGATGCAACACATCTGAACTTATTTAATCTTCAAATGAAAGTCATACCATTTTCTCCAGTAAATTACAGTGTTATATCATCATTGGAAATACCTATTTTGTGCTAACATGTCTTTGAGAAAAAAAGTCCTTCCTCTGCCTAATAAAGTATGGAAATAGAAAGTAGCTAAGAACATGGCCTCCAACTTTATACCAAGTTTCAGATCTTGACTGCTATTTGACAGCTCTTACACCTTGAATATATCATTCAACTTCTCTGTAACTCAGTCTCCTTATTTATAAATTATATCTGGGTTGGTGGCGTGGGAGTGCTAGAGAACTTGCCTAGTTCTTATATCTTGCCAAGTTCCTTAGTTCAAACCCAGTACTACAAATATATGTCTATAAATCATATCCGTTTCATATGCTTATAATTAGGATTAAAGAAAAAGGAATTAGAATAATGCCTAGGACTGCAAAATAATAAAAAGTAAAACAAAAATATTAAAATAACACACAACAAATACAGTTTAAAATGACAGAATGTAAGCAAACTAGATTACAATGTTTGCTCTTGACATATCCAATTTCTTTACTGGACAAATACCCTTTGATAAATTTTAACCATTAGATATTAGCCAAAGAAGAAATCCTTCCTCAATGCAACTCCAGTAAGGAAGTATAGATACAAATAACTTGGAGTAAGTTGTATTTTCTTTTGTAATGACTTCACAATAAAGTTTGCTTCTGCTGATCCAGAGACTCCATAACACTGTTCTTTAAAACATCAGCATATTAAATCTTAGCACATTTAAACATCTTTAAAACATCCAGTTAATATGGATAAGATCATGGATCAATAATAATGCCAATTACATTATCATTGAATGTTTTATCTCTTAAAAGAAACCAAACAAACTGAGTAACATCCTATCTATTTTTAGGTGAGAAAACTGAGGCACAAAGAAAGAAACTTGTTCAATCATACAACCAGAAAACAGTAGCATTAGTATTTGCACAACAAGTGTGCTTCAACCACAAAATTAGCAGCATTGCCCTAGTATAAGTAGTATAGATGTATTCCTTTTCCCTTAGTCTTCTAGGGCTGTCTTAACAAACCACCAACTGATTGGCTTAAACTATTTTCTCACAGTTTTGAAAGGTGAAAGTCTACGATCAAAGTGTCTGCAGACTCATGCCTTTGTATTACTAACTGCCTTCTCTGTTTCTACTCATATTGTAATTTTTTCCAACAAGGTCCGTCCCTAGAATTTCTACATAAGTTTCTTCTTACAAGGATATAGATCCGATTAGATTAAGGCCTACTGTAACATTCACATGTTAATTTACCTTTTTATCATTAAAGATCTAATTTCAAATTCAGTCACATCCTAAGGAACCTGGAGTTAGGACTTCAGTACATAACTGTTGAGGAAACATAATTTACCCCATTATACCTCTGTATTCTCTGACCCCAAATTTTATTCTCAGAATCTACAGCATTAGAGAACATCAATGACACATATCATGAAATAATTTTCAGTATTTATTCGTATTAATTAATAAACGTTTAATGATTTGTGTCAACACTCATATCCAATCTCTTCTTCCTTCCTGTTTTGTGAAATTTCCCAGCTCTTGGGGAAATTCTGAGTTTCTTATCTCACTGTAGTTTGTTTATGTACCTGCCTCTCATTACTTCTATTACTTCTGTTCTCCACTGGTGAATTCTTACATTCCGCTTTGAAAATTTGTGTGCTTTAACTTAAACCTATTCCATTTGAAAATTTGTGTGCTTTAACCTATACCTATTTCCCACAGTTTCTATCACCATTGTCACTCACATATTCCCAAAATATTATTTTTTCACCATATACTATGAAGCAAGCATTATAAGAAAGTATTTTATAGTTATCATGCTCTTTCACAGAGATTAACTCAAATTATTATCCCTGTTTAAAGATGAGAAAACATATTTAAAGAAATATCATTTACGTGTATCACAGAGTTAGTAAATTATACAGCTGAAATTTATTTTTCAGAGCTTGGGTCCATATGCCTGGTTATATATAGTGGCCTGGCTTCAACTGTTTCATGAAATTCTTCCATTGTACATCACATTGTAAAGCAATTTCTCCCTATTTATAATAGTGGATTCGTAGAAACTTATTTTAAAAGGCAGCTATTACAATTGTGTAAGTGTAGTACTTTGATCCACATGATTGCTAGATACTAAAGAGTATGGAGATTATCAAAATGAATACACTTAAGTTGCAAAGTAGCTATATTGTTAAGCAATTCAGATCTATATATAAAATGACTTTCTGGAGCTCTGGGCTACATGCAGGTGCTAAACATAAATGGAACCTTGATAGGATCCTAGAAAAAGAATACCATGTTCCAAGTGCAAGTAGGAAAGCCAAATATTGCACTGATTCTGGCTCTGAGAAAAGTACATACTGTTATATTCTGGCACATCAAATTTTCCAGGGATGTGCTTGGTGCCTTGGAGTAAAGCCAATGTGATTTTTCTGCCATCTAAGACTTGTTTCTTTATAGGTCTCTTTGCCATATTCATTATGTAAATCATAGCTTCCTTTCTCTGAATTGTGAGACTTTCCTCTTTCTCTATACAAATGGAAACACCCTCAACATTTCCCAGAATCTTGAAGCTCTAACCATCATTTTGTTTCTTTATAGCTGCAAGGTTGACTTTATTCAAGTGGTGAAAGACAAATGGATGGAAGAAAGTTGGTTATATGAATCCATACCATTTGCTACCTACTATTAGTTTTATTTATTAATACTAATGTTCAAAGAACAACCTCTAGTTTGTTTATCTTTGGCAGAAGAAGGAAGGTTTTATCTTATGATGTTCTGATTATACTTGGAAACTTAAATCTAGGTTTTTAAAAAAAGAATGATGATGACATGATGTTTAAATATATGGTTCTGATACTTAATCTCAATTTATGTTGGGAAATCCTTTTAGATCTTTAAAGAGGTATTGTAACTTCTCCATCATTTTAGAAAAATTCACTAATCCAACATCAGTCATTTGGAATAACTGAGAGCTATATGCCTCTGATTTAAAAAACATTTAATTAGAAGAATTACTATTACTTTACTTTCTGTAAGACTTGCCTGTCAGCTTTCAGTATGAAAGATGAATGTAGCTTGGTCTAAATGAAGTACTGAATCATTCACACTTATATATGAAATCAAAAGATCACTAGGTTACTTGTGTTCAGTGATTTACATAGCCAAGTGAAATAAATTCATTTTGAAAAAATCCCAATAATGCCTAAATAATGAACTGAAATTATAGTCTATTTTCAAAAATTTTAACTGTAAAGTCAATGACAAAAGGCAAATTCTTTAAGTTTAACCTTACTGAAGATTTTGGTTGTATCTATCTAGCTGTATCTATATCTATAGCTTTAATGGATATAACCAATATATATATATATATATATATATATATATATATATATATATTCACCAATCCCATTCTCTATAAATGTATATTACTTACATTTGTGTAACTAATTCCAAAGATACAACTTTATGCTCATTTGCATCATAATAGACCACCTCTCTATGCTACCAAGTTTAGGAACATAACACCACAAATTATATGACATTTTATAGGGGAATATGGCTATGTCCACAGACAAATCTAAGAAGCATCAAAAGGGTTGGGTGTATCTCTCAATCCTGATTGCGAATTTCACTGTATATAAGTCAATGCAAACCTGATTGAAATAATTGAGTGACTTTCAATACTTATTATCAGGTTTTAGGTTGTGGTTCCCCAGCACCCTCCTCTGGCTTTAGGAATAGAAGGTTCAGAGAATCTAAAGAGCTAGGATATTCACAATTCTTTTGTGAAAGAGTAGATGCATGTGATGCATGCTTAAGTCTCCTGCAAAGGAGTGTGACAAAATGCACAAAGTTCTGTCAGTCAGGGAAATGCACAGAAGCTGTGCTCATTAGGGTTTTCATTTCGGTTCAGTCAAGCAGTCATGAAGTACCATATAGGTCATATAGCTTGCTCTAGTCACAGAGGTGACTGATTCCACAGTCCCCATTAGATGTGGCCCAATTCTTCAAAGATAGAGAACCAATTTTATTGAACAGAACATACTGAGGGATCAGAACTCCTCACTAAGAAGCAAGGCCCCATGTTAGTCATGTTTAGAACATGCAACGTTTAAGAAACCCAAGTTGATCAGTGAACACTTTTATACATAAGTGTTTAGCTACAGAAATAGAAAATTAATCATTTCACTATGTTTTTTTGATGTATCTGAGGAAATTGTGGGGCTCATGATAGTATTACCTGGGGCAGAAAGTACTGTCATGGGTGGTGAATTTAGAAAATAATCCAGAGTTCTAGAAAGAAAACAATATACCTCTGTTCCTTTAATAAAAGAAAGACTAGATTTTGCCATAAATCAAATATTTGAATTTTTTTCCCTTTATGGGAATTCATATTTCTTTGTAAGAATCAGGAAAGCAAGATATAGAACCCCAATAATCTCCACTAGAAGTGTAATATTTTTAAAGGAAGCATTGATTTATTAAAGTCCAACCTCCAGAGGTGCAGTCAGGTTTATCATGCAGCTATAAATGTCTAAATGTATAATGGAATGCAAGGTGTAATTTCTGCATGTGTTTGCATGATGCATTACTCATTGAGGTACTTGGACAAATCCAATAGAGAGATTTAACAGTTTTAAAAGTTGGTCATACAATATGTTATTAAAGCTTTTAGATAAAAGGCAAAAATATTATTTAACAACATTGTTTATTTACCTACTTGGTTTTTAAGATTTGGCTTAGGTAGTGTACACATATCTAGTGATGACAGAGGGACAATTTACTATGAGAAATATATATTATGAGTTATGATATTACTACCTTGCACTTGTGGCTCATACTATAACTAATGAGCTCTAAGATAAAAATAATGGAGACCATGCCTAGCTCTTAACTTTATGCACATGCTTGAGGGTCTATTTTCCCAAGAAAATAGCTTACTTTAGCCTCATGATGTGAGATTTAACATTTTCAATTCTAGATTTATAGAGAAATATAGGCAACAAAATTACTTCTGTTTTTCTCCTAAGCAATTGTGGATTTTGATAAGATGATCAAAAACATAAGTGGATTTAATTAAGTCACAGCTGGAAAAAGAAATGTGATATGGGTGTCTACAGAATAGGGTATTTAATTTTTTATTGTTATTTAAGTTGTTGTGCAGACAGGTTAGCATTTCATAAGTCAGATAATGAATAGAGTTCTTTTTGGACAATTTCACCCCTTCCTCTGTGTTCTTCCCATTTCTTTCTCCTGTTCCTGGCCACAAGTTTCATAGTTCACGCTTTATGTAGTGTATATCAAATAGCATGACTTCATTTGTTGACCTTTCCTCCTTTCATTTCTCTACACCTCTTTTGTCCACCTGAAAAAAACAACTACAACAAAAACCCAAAACAAAAATAAACAATACCAACAATCATAACAGCAGCAGCAAGAACAACAACAGAAAACACCCATATTTTCATTTCCTGGAATGTGTTTTGAGAAATAGTATTTTAGATAGAACAAAATATTTATATATAAGGATTGTAATACTCTCTATTGTGAGCTAGAATGATAGTTATGGAATTGTTACAGTTATTAACTCTCTTCAAACAGTAAAAAAGAAAATTCAAGCTCCAAAGTTCTACATACAAATTTCAAGATTCAAGGTTCAAAAGACTGTTAGGATTTCAAGATTCAAAATATTGCTAAGTCTCAGTTTCAGGTTAATCTGAGTTCCAGAAAATTAAAATGGAATTTTTTTGGGGGAGGGGTCTAGTCGTGGGGCCTGAACTCTGGGCCTGGGCGCTCTTCATTTCAAGGCTAGTGCTCTACCACTTGAGCCACAGCACCACTTCTGGCTTTTTTCTTTTTTGCTTATGTGGTGCTGGGGAATTGAACCCAGGGCCTCATGCATGCAAGGCAAGCGCTCTACCACTGAGCCACCTTCCCAGCCCTAAAATGGGAATATTTTTCCTTAACTTTTCTGTTTTTTAAATTTTTTAATTGTCAAATGATATACAGAGGGGTTTTAACAGAAGAGAGGTAATAAGTACATTTCTTGTTGGAGTTTAAACTCAGAGTTTTGTGTTTATTAGTCAGATTTAAGACATGTTTCTAGTCCTTTTTGCCTTAGTTTTTTCCTATTTTATTATATTTTTACCTGGGAAATTTTCAACATCTATTTTTCTACCAAGAGTTTTGTGTATAGCTGAGATTATATTCTGTGCCACCATGCCAAGTGTGTTTATTGAGATAAGGTTTTGCTAGCCAGGACTGACTTTGAACTGAGATCTTCCTGATCACCATCTCCCATGTTCTGGGATTATAAATGTGAGTCACAGCATGCATTCATCTATTCTATTTTCAAAAAGCCAATTTGGTAATTGCTCATATGGTTCCTGTTATTTTTCCTTCTTTTAGCAGTTGTTTTTATTATCAAACCTGACAATTACAGATAGATGAATGACACTTGGATTGACAGTTGGATATTCTAGATAAATTGATTTATTTTTGGAATGAATTCAATGTCCAGTGGCTTAGAAGACTGTAGATGGAATACATCAGAAATATGTTCCTAGTTCTAATAATTGGTTCTACTTTTTTTAATAATAATAAGGTAAGGAGCTAGAAATAGTGAGAAGAATTCTCTACTTCTTAAATTTTCTTGTTGTCTGAATTAATCTTTTCCCTAAGTACTGAAAGTGAGTTTACACTGGAAAATTTTTCATGTTGCTTTTTAAGAAATTTAGGCTTTCAAAAGTATAATTGGATAATGATCTGTTTTGAAAATTTCAAATGCAATATCAAAGTATATTTACACTGCAATGAAGTCTGGCCTTCCTAATGTAGAATGATAAATAAAATTCCTTATGTAATCCTTGGATAAAATATAACTCAAGTACATGCAAGGTTTAGCTAAAATAGTAGGATTGCAGAAATTGCAATAGCTATCTCCTAATGTCCCCAAGTATACAAGATTAACAAAACAAAAAATCAATTAAATTCAAGTTATGATTCCATAGTGGAAAACACAGTATTACATCCTTTGAATATTTCAGAAAAGCTAAAATTAGTGTTATAGTACAAAAGAGTTAACAATTTAAACATAGCAGAAAACAGAAACACTTGTAGATGCAATGAAATGTTCAAGGTATTGTTTAATGAAGACACTACTATCAATCCAAAAGTCTGGAGGTGACTATAAAGAAGGAAGAACTAGCTTGGAATGATGGATACAATTTGGTCATATAGAGAGGAGAACACTCAAAGAGTTTAGAAGTAATATGAACAAAAGTAAAAGGTTGGGATGTTCAAGTGAGGACTAACTACTAAGGTATCTAAAGAATGCTTCAAAACTTTTCTGGCTTCAACTTGTATGTATTGGCCAATAGGTGTTTGATAACACACAGTGCTGTATGTATTTCCAGTTTCCTCAGAAAGTCTGAGTAGTGTAATTACATTCCCTCAACATCCAGGCATTCCTGTGTATCCTTTTCAGTATTCCTTCACTCTTAAGTATTTGGGTGCCTAATTGTAACTCTCATCAGCAGAAGAATTAAGGGGATTCAAATGTGGAAGGATATTTGAAAAAATTAAAAATA
The DNA here is from genome assembly GCF_019054845.1 of Dipodomys spectabilis. Taxonomy (NCBI): domain Eukaryota; kingdom Metazoa; phylum Chordata; class Mammalia; order Rodentia; family Heteromyidae; genus Dipodomys; species Dipodomys spectabilis. Next base: position 13,802,622 of record NW_024870817.1, read on the forward strand.
TCTATTTGATGTTGATATGCTCCACATATTTTTAGGAATATTCAAAACCTGATAAATATTTGAAGCTACCTGCAAGAAACAAAGTGCTTTTTGATGGTCTTTTTGCAATTACTGTTCTGAGCTCTCAGCTGATTCAAGCTTTCTTTTCTCGTGCCCAACTTGGCTGTTTCCAGTATCTCTGCAATGATCTATTTTTATGTCCATATGACATTTGTGATTGAGAACCATAAGGTATTGATTCATTTTCAAATGTTCACAAATAAAATGATTACATCTCTGTTGGCAGGTTGTTTCCAGACTCATATTTACTGGGACTTGAGATCGATCTGGAAACACATTCTGATGTAGTGAAGAATGCTATAAGTAGAAGCCGTATTGCTTTTTCTATGTCTTCAATTACAAAGGCCTGGTAGTTCTAAGAAGATGTAGTAGATATAAGTGGGAAAGTAGACTGGTACAGTATCCATTAAGCCAGATTGGATGGCATGATGGCGATGTAAATTAGTCCAGTCACAGTCAGTATGAATGTCCTCAAGAACTGAAAACAGAATTACCATATGAACCATCCTCCTTTACCATTCTTGGGTATAGACCTGTAGGAATCTAAGTCAGTGTATTATACAGAGTCCTGCACACCAATCTTCATTGAAGCCGTTTGCAGTAGCCTAGTTATGTAATTAGCTTAGGTGCCCATCAATAGATGAATGAACTGTGAAATATATATATATGTACATATATACATATACATACATGTATAATACAGATACACATATACCTTCAGACATTATACATTATAAACATGAAGTTTATTCAGCCAGAAATGAAGCATAGAATTATGTGTGTACAGGAAAGCTTACCATTTTAAAGCATAGAAATCAATGTTTTTAGTATATTACTAAGGTTGGATAGTAATCACTACCATCTGATTCCAACATATCTTCATCTATGGACAAAACACCATATCAGCAATCATTCCTAATAATCTCCTTTGCACCTTCTGTATCAACTGACTTTATCTCTCTGTAGATTTGTCTATGCTAAACATTTTGCATCAAGTAAGTCATAATATATGTACCTTTAGGGTCTAGTTTTTTTTAACTTAGCATAATGTTTTTAAGGCTTAAGTTTTAGCAGGTATCCAGATTTCGCTGTTTGTGTGGCTATGTCACACCCCATTTATAAAGCTGAGACAATTTGTTTATGCAGTTTTCATTGTATGGGCATTTTCGTTGTTATCAAGTTTCTACCTATCATAATGCTCCTATGAACATTTATATATAGGTTTTCCTATGAATATAGGGTTCCAATTCTTCTGGGTATGTTTTTGAGTGTAGAATTATTGGGGAGCTGACAAGCCATTTTCCAGTGTGATGCTGCTATTTCCCCCCAATAATGTATAAAGATCCAGTATTTCCCTATTGTAATCAATGTTTATATTTTTAATTCTATCTACTTTTGATAACAGACTCCCTAGGAACCTGACATCACTAAATTGGGGGTCACTTATCTTACATTCATACTAACTGGAACATATGATTTGATATAAAAATAGTAAATTAGGAACTAGGAGGAAAGAGTTTGGTTCCCACCACTGAATTTGTCCTTTGACAAGTCATATGCCTTCTGGAGCCTTACTTTTTGTGTAGTTTTGAGGTTTGAACCCAAGATATCGTGCTTAGACAGGTGTTCTAATACTTGAGTTACAGCTGAATATTCTTTTTGCTTTAGTTTTAAAATGGGGTCTTAGGTTTTGTCTAGACTTGCTTGAAGTGTGATCTTCCTGTTCATGCCTCCCGCAAGGCTAGCACATGCCATCACACTCATCTTTTTATTGGTTGAGATGGTGTCTCAAACTTTTGGCCTAGGCTGGTCTCAGTTGTCCTTAATCTTTGATTCCTGTCTAGTTAGGATTACAGGCTCATGCCTGTAATGTTTTCATCATATGGAAAAAAAATTCCAGTTCTCATTCTGTCTTAGTATTGTTATCCTTATTCTTACAGTTCAAGACTTAGAAAAATTCCTGAGAAAATAATTTACTAATCAAAATTTAAGTAACGTTACAATGGACATTTAATAGATATCAAGATGAACATAGATTGATTTTTTAACACTTAAGCAGGTAATTGTTCTTAAGCAGGTAATTGTTACATCATCAGTGAGAAGTTACATAGGATCATAGTCATAAAAAGGGCCAAGTTAATAATAAATATTCCATATTTTACCCAAGATTAATGAAAGTCTCTGCACGAGATCTTTGACTTAGTAGTCACCTGAATGACTTAAACAATACATACTGATGTAAAATATAATATACATGTTGATCATGAAAAAGTAAACTCAACTAGCATATATTGTTTTTAATTAACATATTATTATTATTATCGTTAAGCAGTTGCACACAGAAGTTCCTATTCTACAAAACAGTATATGAATACAAGGTGTCTGACAACATTCTCAAATATAGCTCCTTACCCATCCCTCCTCTCACTTTCCTTTTAAATTGAGATTAGGTGATTACATAAATTTCACAGTATTGTGGAATAGTAATACTTAAAGTCACAAACACAATTTAACCTTCAAAAGGTAAATTGTCATTATCATGGTCTATAAAATTTGTGAATTCTATGAGCTCTGACAATACAAATTATTTCTTCCACATCAAGTGATGTTTATATTTCTTTCCTTTTGCTTAGTGTAGGCTGTTCCCTCTTTCCCTCTTATTTCTTCCTTCTCACCACTTTCTTTGGATTGCTTAGTTTTTTTCTTCTATATCCAGTAAAGCTTGTGGGTCCCTTTTGTTGTATGTTGTTCTGTTTCCCACTTATTCTCTATCCTCCTCTTGGCTTCTCTCCATTGCATGCATATACCTACAATATATATGGTTAAGAACATGGAGTCGTTTAGTAATGGTATGACAAAATGAGTGGCTGTCCTTTGTTTCTCGAGTCCTGTTTACCTTGTCATATCTTCTTAGCATATATTGTTAATTATGATCCTGTCACTCTTAGAAAGGAACATATAGAATCATTTAGTACACCATGACAAATACACATAGGGCTGGCCTGACAAAACTGGTCTTCTTTTGAAACTTTTAGATGATATCAAGAATTTGAAATTATATCACAAGAAAATATTTTTTATTTAAAACATGTGAATTAGAGAAAAATTTATTTCACTCAGGCAACCCAGTTCCAGTTTTAAACATTATAGTTCAGTATTAACTCCCTTTACATTTTTATTTGTATAATTTGAAACATAATAAAGAAGATCTGCTAGATAGAAATGTAGATAGAATTTAATATATTTACTTAACCAGCTCTATTCTCTGACTTTGCATATACAGTCATTCAGACTGATTGATACCATGTTAAAGAAAAGATGTCGGATAGCTGTATCTCTTAGTCCATGTTACCTCATAATTTAAATTTTCCTAATGGTTTTAGTGTATAAAATGGATATACAATCTATAGCCTAATTCACTGTGAAGGAATTTATGTAAAACAGGTAAAATTGTACATGCAACATATTCTTAAAGAGTTTCAATATGAGCTTCAGGAAGATGTCATTATTCTATTATATCTCATCATTGTATTTTAATCATACTCCACATAGAATAATTTTCATATAAATTATTGTTAATAATCAAAATATGGAAGAGATTTACATATACTCCCAAGGGTACACTTCAAAATATTCAGTTGTAAATCTAGAGTTTTTCCAAATAACTTGGAAAATCTGAACTTGTTATTACTAGTTTATAGAATGGTTAACAAAGCTGAGATAGTCATGTAATTATGCCAAATTACAATGGGATAGCATTGGTGGTAAAAGCTACAGTTAGATGCTAAATTTCTTTTCAGTATTATCTTTCCAGTGACCAGATTTCTTTTAGATATCAAGAGATCTGTGTAGGTCAACTTGAATAAAATCTTAAATATATGCTCATGGTTAACTTACTTTTACTTATAGTGAAAAAAATAAAAACAAGAAAAAAGGAGGAGATGCCAGGATATTCTGATTATCTTCCATAACAGAATATGTATGAATGAGCTCCAATCTAGATTAGCAAAGATACCTGTACTCTTAGGTATAGTTCCCCTTGTTGCCCGGATTTCTCATATTAACATGATGTGTTATATTGCACTTCAAGTATAAAAGAAGACAAACTAACCATTAAGAATATATTCTCTTTTAGCTTTGGAATGATCTAAAATAGAATCCACCTGCAAGGGTAACTGAATCCATTAAGCAATCACCTGCCAATATTTGAATTTTGAGAGGATTATATTAAATGTCTCATTAATTTAACTCTGCTTCTAATGCCAAGCTTTGAAATTCTATCAGAATAATGTTAAAAATAAATACAAAATAACTCAAGCTAGCATCAGAAACACACCAAAACTTACATAAAAAACAGCACACGAATCTATGTAAGCCTGTTTATATAGCACCAGAGATTTGTATAAAGAAAAACAAACATAACCTTTTCAGCTGTTTCTCACAAGGGAAAAAGAAATGAAACATTTGATTGTAATGGTTTTAATGAGCTGTGATTCAAAATGATGAAGTTATAATGGTTTGGCTAAAAATTATTCTGTTAATGAGCTTTTATTTGTATCTAAACTCACAAGATACAAAATTCTCCAATGATAAAGTTTAGTGGCAAAGCAATGTTTACCTTATGAAAATTAAAATATCTAATATCATCTACTTTATTCTCAACAAACATACTTATTAATTATTGGTATCAAGATGGGAAAGAGTTCTGTTAAAAAAACACAAAATTATATAGTAGAGATAAAAGTATGTGTGTATTACTGGTTTTCAGATTGACTTCTGGATACAAAATTTCATTGAAAAACTTTGGCCTTGGAAAGAAAATTCTTTTAGACTTTTCTACAATTTATATTCCTATTGTAATTATAGGCCACAACAGCACAGTCTGAATCGTCCTTCCATACAAAACAGTAAAAGCTACTAAGCCAATTTAAAGTAAGAAATTGTAAACAGCTGATTGTTTAGAATATCCACTATAATTTTCTTGCAAATGCATGTATTTAAAATCGACACTCTATGTGAAGAAAAGTTAACTTCAGGAGAGGGAGGGGTTTATTATCAATTGCATCACCAAATAGTGTAGGACTTCATGTTCAATCTCATCACAATTTGCAAAAAAATGAATCTAGCCAGTTTATCTGCACAGTAACATTCTAAGTAATTGTGAGTAAGAAACACAAAAAGATCAACTTGCAAAGGGTTAAATGAGGAGAAGGAAGGTGTTTAGGAGGAATGCCAGACCTCAGGCAGTTTGGTACAGAACTACCTTGGAGGATCATTGATTTCTTAAGGAGTCATTCTAACAGTGCCTTCTCACACTAAAGTTCATTCTCATCAGGAGAGAAAATAGCATCAAATTCTGAACTTCTACATAATCAATTCAATTTAACCTCTGAGTTTAAAATGACAAATGGGAATATGTATCTGATGTAATACACAATCGTATTTTTCAAACCCAGGTTCATAGTATTGAAGAAAATTGAGTGTTAGGGAGAATAAGAAGCTGATGCTGAAAGAAAAAAGTCTCTAGAACAACTTTCCTTTTCTCCTCATATTTAAACATGCTATTGAACTTTATTCTTGTTATTTAGATTGAAACAGCTTACTTAAAAACTTGTATATTGCCAAAGAAAATATGAAAGAAAATCTGATTTGTTAATTCCTATCTGTATGTGTACATACATATATATGCACATGCATACATATATCAAGATTCACATACAAAAATTAAAGTCAAATAAAGAATAATGATAGTGTTAAGAACAATAATAATAGCAGGGAAGAGTTAATGACTACTTTTATGTACTTCTCTGTGTTGAGTATACATTGTTTAAATTTAATCTTCATTTTCTAGTGAGGAAAATGTGGTATTACGAAGTAAGAATTATGTCTAATGTCAACAGCAAATGTCAAATTGGCAATCCTAGTTACTGAGAACACAGAGATATGGGGATGGAAGTTCAAAGCCAGAATATGTAGGAAGTTTGTGAGACTCTTATATCCAATTAACCACTAAATAGCCAGAAGTGAATGTATGGCTCAAGTGGTAGAGCAACAGCCCTGAATAAAAAAAGCTAAAGAATAGTGCCCAGGTACTGAGTTCAAGATCAAGTACTGGCACATGCAAAATATGAAGTTGGAATATCCTTACACGGGGAAAGATTAATTTTGTACTTACGAAGGAATAGAGGTAATTTTATAATTCTTGTATGAAAAGTAATAAAATTGTGTTCTACTGCATGCTCTTAACCATTTACTACACTTGTGACCCTTAAATATCATATAATGTATGTTATAATGTTACATTTTACAAAACAATAACTTGTTTATTTAGCAGTATTTATTTTTACTACTATTAGTAGGGATATTATATGCAAGAGGAATGCAATTCATATAATAATTTCCTACCATAACTGCGTTTATAGTATAGAATGACCATATTGTATTTAACATACAGAAACTTATTTCTCATAAAATATGTTCTTTTAAAAAAATTATTGTTAAGAGGGGTTACAGTTACATACATGAGGTAGTGAGTACGCCACTTGTCAAACTTGCTATGTCCTCCCACATTTTTCTCCCACTTTTCCTCCTCTGCTTCCCCCCCAATTCATACAGCTCATTTCCAACATATTGTCTTGAGTATATGGCTGCTGCAATAGTTCCCCTTTTGTCCTTTGTCTCGTCATTCTGTCGTTCCCCTTCCCTTCTGTAATTCTGATAAATGTATATACAATACCCAGGGTATCAAAATCAAATGCAGTGACAACAGGCGATAAACCATAGGAATAAAAGAAAACAGAAGAAAAAAGATATCACATACTACATTAACAACAACAACAACAACAACAACAATGACAACAACAACAAAGAAAACCTCTTGTGTCCATGTCATGGAGTTCATTTCCCTTAGTATCATCTTATATGGTCATACGTACATAGCTGTTGAGCTATTCTCCTCATCGGCTAGGATTATCCTAGACATATACTAATGATTACAAATAAGGGAAACCATAGGATCTATGTTTCTTTGGGTCTGGCTTATCTCACTTAATATGATTTTTTTTCCAAGTCTTTCAATTTTTCCTACAAATGGGGCAATGACATTCTTTTTTCATTTTTTATTGTGAAAACACCATACAGAAGAGTTACTATTACATGGACAAGGTAATGAGTACATTTCTTAACAAGCATTGTTGCCTCCTTCTTTGGTTCCCCTTACCAACCCTTCCCATCTCCCCCCCCCCTCCCCCCGCCTCAGTGGGCCTCTCCCCCCTTCCCCTTCTTCCCTCCCCCCATGCCCAAGTTGTAAAGTTCGTTTTTGACATAACATCTTGTACATAACATCATTGTTGCAATGGGTTCACCGGTATCTCTATTTAAACAATTTGTTTTTTCCTTTCCCCTCCACTAAGTATAACAACACCAAATACAGTGAAAGCAGGGGTTATACCATAGGGGAGGGACATACAAGGCAACAAAGAAATAATCTTATAAAACAATCTCAAGAAAGAAAAAAAATTGAATCCTTATCTTGGGGTTCATTTCACCTAAGATCAACTTATCTGACCATTTCTGCTTGTCTCAGATATATACTAGTTATTGTAAATAAGGGAAACCATGGGACCTATGCTTCTTTGGGCCTGGCTTACTTCACTTAATATAATTTTTTTTCCAAGTCTTTCCATTTCCTAACAAATGGAGCAATGTCATTCTTTCTGATGGAGGCATAGAATTCCATTATGTAAATATACCACATTTTCTTGATCCATTCATCTACTGAGGGGCATCTGGGTTGGTTCCATATCTTAGCTATGGTGAATAATGTTGCAATAAACATAGTTGTGCTGGTAGCTTTAGTATGGTCTTGTTTGTGATCCTTTGGATAAATGCCCAAAAGTTGGATTGCTGGGTTATAGGGAAGCTTTATGTGGAGTCTTTTGAGAAGCCTCCATACTACTTTCCAAAGTTGTTGAACAAGTTTACACTCCCACCAACAATGAAGTAAGGTTCCCTTCTGTCCACATCCCCTCCAGCATCTGTTGTTATTAGAGTTCTTGATTATAGCCATTCTAACTGAGGTGCAGTGGAATCTCAATTTTTTTTTCTTTTCCTTTCTTTCTTTGTTTCTTTCTTTCTTTCTTTTAAATAAGTTTTTATTGTTAGAATACTGTACAGAGAAGGGGTTACAGTTATATGAGCAAGGTAATGTACATTTCTTATAATGCATTGTTGTCTCCTCCTTTGTTTTTCTCTACCAATCCTTCCCTCTTTTTTTTTTTTTTATCGTGAAAATACCATACAGAGGGGTTACAATTACATGGGCAAAGTAATGAGTACATTTCTTATCAAGCATTGTTGCCTCCTCCTTTGTTTCCCCTTCCCATCCCTTCCCATCTCCACCCCGCCCCCATTGCAGCCCCCTGCCAAAGTTGTAAAGTTTGTTTTTTGACTTAACGTCTTGTACATCTCATTGTTGCAATGGGTCCACTTGTATCCTTATTAAAACAATTTGTTTTTTCTCTTTCCCTTCACAAGTTATACCAACATCAAATACAGTGAAAACAGGGGTTATATTTTGGGGGAGGGACATACAAAGCAACAAAGAAATCATCTTATTTTTGTCAGTCGTGGGGCCTGAACTCTGGACTTGTCCCTCAGCTCCTCAGCTCAAGGCTAGCATTCCACCAATTGAGCCAAATGCCACTTCTGGCTTCTGCTTATCTGGTGCTGAGGAATCGAACCCAGGGCCTCAAGCATGCAAGGCAAGCACTCTACCACTGAGCCACCTTCCCAGCACTTCAATGTTGTTTTGATTTGCATTTCATTTATTGCCAGAGATATTGAGCCTTTTTTCATATGTCTATTGGCCATTATTATTTCCTCTTAGAGAAGTCTCTCTTCAAGTCATTAGCTCACTTACAAATGGGGCTGTTGTTTCTTTGAGGATTTGTTGTTGGGGTATTGAATATTTTGAGTTCTAAGAATGTTTAAAATATGAGACGCTTGTCTGTTGTATGGCTAGTGAAGATCTTCTCCCAATATGTTGGCTTTATATATATATATTGCTAGCTGGAATGCAGTTTATATAATAATTTCCTACCATAACTGAGTTTATGGTCTAGAATGACAATATTGTACTTAACATACAGAAATATGTTTCTCTTAAAATACATGCTTAAGATCAATCCATAAAGACAAACAAGGTTATTTTATGTTTTAAGTTAAGAACATAGAACACAGCAACATTGATCTCACTATTCATAAATATTGAGATGCTTTTAAATTTTCTATCATAAAGAGTGCATCTGTGCATATATCTCCTGTGTGTGTATGTGTGGCAATTTTTTGTTGATATATTAGTCAGAATAAGTTAGTTTTGATGCCATAAGACACAGCCTCCAAGTCCCAAGGGCTTAACACAAAACAAGTTTGTCTCTTGCTCACATAAAATCTGTTAACAGGTTTATGTAACTCTCCAGGGTAGTTCTCTTCCCAGTGTTTGGTTCAATATTCCTTGATTTTATGGTCCCTCACATTAGCAGTTCTTTCCAGGATCATCTTGGCAAAGGCAAGAAGGAACTTGAAGACCTACAATTCTATATTCACGGACATGTCACAGCCACGGGTGAACTCTAAAACCACTGGAAAGAGCTGGCTCCAAGCAGATATCCGGTTGTGGAATGGAATCCATATATAGGAAAGAATAGTCTGTTTTTTCAACCTAGATGTAGATTTGCCTTGCCATGGGGTAACACATTCGACATTTACAAGAAACTGGCAAATTCCTCCCCAAAGTGATCATTTCAAGTTTACATTGCTATCAGATGGATAAGAGAATTCTGTTACAAACTCTCCAGAGCTTGACATTGCCAGGCTTTATAAAATTTGAACAATCTGGTGTATGTAAAATGGTATGTCATGGTTTTCATTTGCACTTCTCCGGATGCTGGTAAGGTTGAGTATTTCCGTAAGGTTTCTGAAGTAGAAAGCACATCTATACAGTTTGCCTTTAGGAAGGATGAAGTAAAATGTGAATGATGTTGGATATAAATAAAAGCTTAAGTTTATCCATGCATGTTCTTTCTTAAAGCTATGATCTGAAAAACTACAGAAAAAAATGAGCAATTGTTAAATTAAAAAGAAATGGCCTTACTTTCTTGTTACTACTCTAAAATGAGTAAAAATTTAGAAAATTAGTTTTGGACATATGATATTCCTCTTCTCTGACTCTGTCTCTGTCTCTGCCTCCTCTAGGTATGGTGCTGTGTCTCTGTAGCCATGGTGACCTAACACACAGATTCCCAAGATTAAAGTGCTCTTAAGTCTTATACCTCTTTGGCCATCAGATAAAGAATGTTCTTGTGTTAATTTGAATGAAAACAAAATTGTACTTGAGAACCCATAAATGTGAGATTCTATGAGAAAAAATTTAGTAGACTTTTCTGAATTCTTGGCAGGAGAAGGAATACTTATAGGGGAGCAGGTCTCTATACTCATCATGTTCAAAAATTCCCATAAAAGTCTTCAAAATTTGGACAGTTTATTGTTTTTAATGATCTGTTGATTTGCATGTGTATTTTTAGTAGAAAAATACAAACACTTCCATGTCAACTGCAGGCTAATTCAGCTAATTGGACCACTTTCCCCAGGCATTTAGTCTTAATCTTTGAAACTGTGTTAGAAAATAAAATGCATCTGCTTCTTGTTGTCACTAGAGAATTTTTTAAGAAATAAACTCCCTTTGTGACACACAAAGACCTGTTAATGCTAGTAATGTTCTACTCATTTTTCAGTTGAAAATACATGGAATTCAGATCTAAAAGATTTTGTTGGGTTTTCTCTGCCCCTCTCCCACCACTTTTCTTCCTAGGGACTTAGAATGGGTTGTTCACATATGACTTAAAGAGCAAATGCTAACTAATTCCCCAGAGTTTTGAATAGAGACGCCATGTTGCAGAATGAAATTATTTCATCCTTTATCCTTATCTGTGAACATTTCCAGAGTTTAATTCTTGGCCATCTCTCTTTCCTTTCTGTATGCTTTCCCTGGATCAATGGTGACTCATGGTTTTGACTTTCACTTCCATGTTGATGGGCCTCCTCTTTACAAAAACTTCTATTTATACTCTGGTTTGCTTCCAAAGTGTTGCTTTAAGTCTGTTTGCAAAGTGACACTGAAAATGAGTAACTGCTAACAACCTCTGAGGGTACCAGGCAAATGTGATTGTGTTCTTTTCCCTCCTTTGGCTCTGAACTTTGGTTGAGTCATAGGGGAACTTTTGTTTCCTTTCTCCCAGCCTCACGGTTCTTTATCTCAACTCTTTCAGGGACTTAGTCCCTTTATGGACTATCTCTGCAAACTGAACATAACAAAATGTATTATCACTTTCTTTGTAAACATACTGTGACCTTCTAATTTTTCTTAAAGAAATAATATCACCAAGGTCAGACTTTAGATAATGTGAATCATTTTCTCATCATTTTCATACACACTTACTTCAGCTAAATACTTTATTCTTCCTCTATACTCTCTCTTGGATCTGTACGTTCCTTGCTATTATCACTATTAACTTTTATTAGCTATATATCAATCTAACAAAAATAAAAATAATTCATGATTCTGATTCATACGTTTGTTATGGTAATAAATTGATGTGATTGTCCTCTTATATTGAAGTTCACAAAATTTTAACATACTGCGAAATAGAGAATATATTAATTAACAAATGGTAGTTATTAGGACCATATTCCTGCAAATTAGGCATTATTTCATTTGTACTATTTTAGTTTAAATCTCACCCATTTGCTAGCAAAAAATAATTTCTCAAATAATTTCTTCAATGCTAAGAATTCACATGTTAAAACAATATAAGTCTTAACATATTTAAAATAATCTTAACTATAGCTGCTAAAGGTAGTGTATAGTGACCCCCTTTAAATTGTGAAAAATTTCATTACTTGTCTGTCCATCAGATTTACTTTGCAACATTTTTTCCCCTCTCTCATGTGTCTTCAAAAGACTGGGAGCAGGTTCTTCAACGTTCTTAGAATAGCTCTGTGTGTACAAATGCACTAAGTCATAAGATTCAAGCTACAGTGGGAGATGATAGGGAAGCTTATGTAAAGAGGCCCTAAACTTACAAAATTTTGGAATGACTTTTAAAGGAACATAATAGCGATCATGAATTAAAAGTTCCTAGGGCTGTCATCAGGTTCTTAAGAGAAGATCCTTTGAGAGAGAGGAGCTAAGTTCCATTAGTTTCATGGGTTCTTTTATTCTTTACACTCCTCCTTTCACACAATGGATGTGTAACACATATTTGTGGGATTGAGCAGTATTACAGAATTATCACTGACATTTCAATATCATTCAGAGATTAAAAACAAAGTCAGCTGCAGTTCCCAGAGATTCTCACATAGCAGAGAAGTACAAATATAAATCTGACAGGATGCTAAATATCAAGGACAAAATCTCTCCTTGATTTTCTTTCCGATATCTGTATAGTCCCTTAATGTATAGACTACAAAGAAAATACACCTGGCTCTAACCAAACTTTCTTTATTCTTGTTAGCCTTACCACTTCAGGTATTCCCTCGTGCAGTTTTCTTTTTATGTTCTTACTGTAAAATTTCTAGAAGAAAGTGAAGACATTTGCTACAGTTATGTATGTCAGATAAAGAATACATTTCTTTTAAAAAATAATTAATGTTTATAAATGTGAAATCCTGAGAGGTTAGAGTTACATGAGTCAAATTTTGGACAATGTCACCCCTGGCCTCACTTTCTCCAAGTTTTAACCTCCATTTCCCAACTACAAGTCATCTGGTTCATTTTCATCATAGTGTGTAGTGACTACCACTGCTGCATTTGTTTATCCTTTGTCATCTCCATTTCAATGCCCTTCCTTACTCTCCTGAAGATAAGATAAAGGAACAAATGAGGAAAAAAATGAAACAATAACAACAGCAAATAGAAACATTTTTTTCCATTTCCTGGGAGTCCAGGCGTTTTGATAATTAGCAATTTGAGGCAACTAACAATTTAAAATTTATGAAATAATTTCCAGTTTATGTCCTCTCGCTCGCATTCTCTCTCCCTCTCTCTCTCTCTCTCTCTCTCTCTGTCTCTCTCTCTCTCTCTCACACACACACACACACACAGAGCAATTGTTTTCACTTATCAAGTCCAGAGAGACAAAGTCCTGTTGTAGGTTTTGATTGCTAAAACAGCAATAAACATTTGAGATTAAATAGGCATTTGGTTTATATGTTAAATGTGACTGCAAAAGTTCACTGTACTTGATGTCAGTATAATTTGGGGAGGGGAAGGGAAAAAACAAAATGTTCAAATAGGGATACAGGTTGACCCACTGTAACAATGAGATGTACAAGACACAGTTGAACAACAAACTTTACAATTTAGGCCAGGTGGGGGACGGGGAGTGTAATTGTGGAAGTGAGAGGGAAGGGATGGTAGGGGAAAAACAAAGGAGGAGGCAACAATGCTTGATAAGAAATGTACTCATTACCTTGCTCATGTAACTGTAACCCCTCTGTACAGTATTTTCACAAAAAAAAAAACCTTACCAAAAATCACTTTAAAATTGGAGGGTCTATGTCTGGCAGATGCTGGTTTTTTATTTGTTTTGTTTTGTTGTTGTTATAAAAGATGCAAACTTTGGGAACTCTGTTATACTAACTGTGGCTCTAATGGCTGCCCTTCTACAAAATCCATTCTTGTTTATTTCTAACCAGAAAGAACTTTAGATCCGTTTGTGTGTCTTCATCTTTCACAGTGTCTGAGCCTCTTTTTTCACTGGAACACCTTGCCGAGAACTATTTAAGAGCCTGGCTTCATACTTCCTTTACAATAAAGAGCAAAATGTTCCCGGCACGATAATTCTACTTAGGAATGGATAGATGCTCACATACTTAAATTCTGCAAGGTACATGAGATGGTCTGTTTTAAACGACAGGTTGCCATGGTTACATTCTTCTGTAGCTCAGATGGGGATAGGGGCCAATTATCAAGTTTTGTTTGGTTGATTTTAAGTACTTTGTTACCTGGATACTCAACAAATAAGAAAACTGGGGAGTAGGGGGGGACTTGTTTTCTTCCTCCCTGGAAAGGAAGCAGTCATGGAGAAACAAACAAACAAAGCAACTCTCAACTTCCAAACAACATGGTAAGTTATTTATTTCAGATAATGAGTTTCCCAATGACTTTATTTAGAGACTAGCACAAAGCCTGGGAACCACGATAACTTTAACGTTACAAATTGGATATTTTTTTGTTAGCTCTGTTGATCCTATAATGCCTGCTTCAAATAATTCTGTTCCCTCTTTCTAAAAGTGTCTGCTGCTTTCCCAATTGGTATCTGCGTAGAGGTTAACAGTAACTCTTCTGTCAGTGTAGCATGGCTCTCCTTCTCCCTTCTGTGATGGAAGTGGGATTGTTAATTAATGATATTCCAGAGGCAATTTCTGGAGTGACGATTGGAAAACCCTTCTTAATTAACAAAATGATAAATTCCCGCGGCAGTAGCACACCATTGAAGTTCATCAGTGTCATTCAAAACCCATGATTTTTAAACACCTTCCAAGACATTTTGTGAGGATGTTGAACACTTAAAGTCAGGATCCTTTATCAAACATTCTACAGCAAGCTGGAGAAGGGGAAATGAGTGAACAGGGGCAGGAAGGACTGGACAAAATTAAAATGCTCTTCTGTCATTGTAATAGTCCCCATGGGCACTGACAGGAGAGCATTTTAATTTTGTCAAGTGTGTCTGCTGCTCATTTATTCCATCTCCTGCTTGTTATCGAAGTTTCAGATTAAGTGTAAAGATATGAATGTATTGCCATAATAAATTTATAAGTGGATATTTAAAGAGCAAAGATTTGAATGACACAAATGAACCTCAGTGTAGCAGTAAAGTAGATAGGATTTGCAGAAAGATGCCAGAGAAGTCAGAAATGACTGCTAGAAATTGCCTTAATTAAAAAAAAATAAAATAAAAGGCTTGAGCAGCATGAGGTACCACAGAAGGTATCTAAATCTAATATGAAATCAAGTTTATGTTACATTATTTATGCCACTTTAAAATAACATAATAAAAGCCATCTGATTAATCTGTACCATTCAAATATAAGACAAATACTTAGGCAATGGGAAGTAAAACTACTAAATTTGGAATGGGAATAAAAATCCAAAGTTAAAGCAGAGCGGTATCAGAAATTGTGTGGTGTTCTTTACTAAGTATACATAGAGTTCCATTCAGTTTTTTGAACATTAAATTTTAAGGTGGTTAGTAAATGCAGTGTAATAAGCATAAAACATAAAAACATGATCTAAGAATGTTTGGTTTCACTCCACAGAAGAGGAATAGGACTTATTTAGAATGGCACAGGAAAAGCACCTATCCAGAGGTGCTCCTGTGGGATTCCCATAATGTAAGTATTTGTAATAAGAACGAAAGTGATGCAAGCTGGAACCAGCCCCCAATATATGATGTGGGATGAGAGCCTGTAGCACGGGCTGTGAAGAACCAGTAGGAGGTAAAATGAGGCCACGGGATAAATTATTTGACAGGATCTTGAGCAGACCTGACTTTTGTAATGACACTCAAATAGCAGATAACCCTGAAGGCAATCTGAATAAGGAAGAATAGGGCGGTCACACTGTCAGCTATACAAGATGAGTAGGATTTTCTGAAATGACTGAACCACTATTGAAATACATGTCTTGGCATTGCGACCACCACTTCTTTTTGCTTTTCATGTCTGTTGCTTTCCAGCTGGTGTTAAGAATTCACTTTTGCTTATCAGCCTTAACACAAAATAACCCCAGTGAGGATAGAGTGCTGAAGATTGTAAAGGAAGGGGGGAAGAATGGTTCATAGAACACTAGCTATGAAGCTGGGTGCTGGTGGCTCACACCTATCATCCTAGCTACTAAGGAGGCTGAGATCTCCGGAGCACAGTTGGAAGCCAACCCCTGAAGAAAAATTCCCCGGGAGACTCTTAACTCTAATTAACCACTCAAACAACCAGAAGTGGAGCTTTGGCTCAAAGTAGCAGCACACTAGCCTTGAGCAAAAGAACTCAGTGACAGCACCCAGGCCCCTCACCACCAACTAAGCAAGCAAGCAAGCAAGAAACTTAGCAATGAAAGTTACAGAGTAAAAGCTCAAAAAGGACCTTGTTGGGGTTGACTTTCTGATTTTATCCAAGTAAATATTATTTTCAAGGTACTAAGATCTGCCTTGAGCTTGCATGGGCGGGAAGGAAATGGAGAAGTTCCTCACTGAATCTGAGCTACAGTGTTTTGTTTGTGGCTGTGTTTAGGTAATAAATCTTAGGAGCAGTTCAGTTAGTGTGATTTTTCACAGAAATAATTTAGAGGACTAATTGAGACTCATTCTGTATACTGGGTTTAGAGGAGATTGTGGGTCACTCTACCCAATAATTCACCTCAACATATTTTGGTAGTAGCCTTTTTGTTGCTTTTCCCTTCCTGTATGACTATATTGTTCCCTGTTATGTACTTATGACTATATTGTTCCCTGTTATGTACTTAGGATCACTTTCAGTATCACATTGTCCTCTTTCATTAAGTTGAAATGCATTCCTCAAATCTTCACAGTCCCTTTCATCTGAACTCATCCACCACTACTTTTCTGTCTCTGCCTCCTATGATTTTGTCTTGTTCTTTTGCTTCAGCTACATAGATTTCCTTACTGTACCTTGAAAATGTGTCTGGGATCCACATCTACAGAGTATCAATATCACTTTCTCCTTCAATTTTATTGTCTTTGCTCAGATATCGCCTTTTAACAGACCTTGGTATATCCACCTTACACTTCCTTGTTATTTCATTACAGCATCCCTCATCTGAATATCATGTATTTGTACACACGCATGAAACCCTGGGTTTGATTCTTCAGTACCACACAAACAGAAAAAGCCAGAAGTGGTGCTGTGGCTCAAGTGGTAGAGTGCTAGCCTTGAACAAAAGAAGCTCAGTGCCCAGGCCCTGAGTTCAAACCCTAGGACCAGCCAAAAAGAGAAAAAAAAAGAATGATATGATAACATACTAAAAAAGACACCCATAACATATATAAATTGACATTCAAGTATATGTGTATTTGTCAGGTCAGTGGATGACTTATGTGGATGGTAAACAGGAAGATAAAATGACTCGTTGAAAAGAAACATGAGCAGGGAAAGGCAATATTTTGAAAAATAACATTTCCAACCCAGATTTTACTTATACTTGTTGGGCTATTAGTCTTTTTAAGAATTTTTTTAAGTTGTATTTTATAACTGTTTAGAAATGTAGTGTTTTCCTCTAGTAAATATCAGAAAAGTCTATGGTGTATAAATATAATTCCTGTTTTGTTTATTGATATTTTTCAATTCAATCATTTCAAAAGTTATGAAATAAAATGTTCATAAAACATTTTATAACAATTCATTCAACCAATTTATTCTAATTATTAAAAGTAAATTATATTTTAGGCAATGTCTGAGGCTCTGAATATATAAAGTTAGGAAGGACTATTTTAGAAGCGTTTTCCTTTATTGTTTATACCTAACATATATTTATATATACATACATATATATATATATACTATGTATATATGTACTGTAATATACATGCATTGTATATATAAAATATAAACAATATATATGTATACACTCTGAGAAAGAGAAAGAAAGAAATAAAGAGATACATTCCCTTAGCTAGTTTTATTATGTTTGTTTTTTTTAAGTGTAAAAATAGTGTTCAGGGGGTTACAGTTACATGAGTAAGGTAATGAATACATTTCCTATGGAGCATTGTTACCTCCTACTTTGTTTTTCCCCTATCATCCCTTCCCTCCCTACCTCTCCAACACCACCGCCCCCCCCCATTTGTAAAGTTCATTTTCTACATAGTGTCTTGTACGTCTCATTGTTACAATGGGTCAACCTGTATCCCTGTTTCAGCATTTTTTTTTTTATTTTTTTATTGTGAAAATACCATACAGAGGGGTTACAATTACACAAGCAATGTAGTGAGTACATTTCTTATCAAGCATTGTTGCTTCCTCCTTTGTTTCCCCTTCCCATCCCTTCCCATCACCCCCTCACACCCTCCCCCCAGTGCCAAAGTTGTAAAGTTCGTTTTTCTACATAACCTCTTGTACATCTCATTGTTGCAATGGGTCCACCTGTATCCTTATTTAAACAATTTGCTTTTTTTCCCTTCCCCTCCCCAAATTAGAAAAATGTATAAAGATGCAGAGCACCGAGATCAAATGCAGTGAAAACAGAGTTTACACAGTGGGGGAAGAACATACAAGAGGAACAAAAAAATCACATAGCACATTTTAGATACATTAAAACAATAGTAAGAAGGATAAAACCACTTGTGTCCCTATTTTGGGGTTCATATCACTTAACATCGTCTTATATGTTCATATGTATATAGTTTTTGACCTTTTCTGCTTGTCCTTGACTTATACTAGTTATTGCAAATAAGGGAAACCATGAGACATATGTTTCTTTGGGCCTGGCTTACTTCATTTAATATATTTTTTTTTCAAGTTTTTCCATTTCCTAACAAATGGGGCAATGCCATTATTTTGATGGAGGCATAAAATTCCATTACACACACACACACACACACACACACACACACACACACACACATATATCACATTTTCTTGATCCGTTCATCTACTGAGGGGCATCTGGGTTGGTTCCATACCTTAGCTATCATAAATAATGCTGCAATAAAGTAGTTGTGTTGGTAGCTTTGGGAGGGTAAACTTGTTCTATCACAAACACAGCTAGTTCTTTTTAATTTCAGTGTTTTTCTTTTTGATTGAGGTCGTCCCAGATAGCTGAGGCTCTCCTGGAACTTGCTGTGAAGCAATTGCTGGCTTTAAACTCCTGAACTTTCTGCTTCTGTTTTTCAAGTACTAGCATTACAGACATCTGCCACTACATTAGGTTTATTATCATTGATTTCTTAGAGATTTTTAAAAAGATAAAAAGACTCCTTCAATGACTTTTTAGAGATTTTTTTAACAGATAAAAAGACTTGTTCAAAGACTTAAAGCTAGCAAATAATAGAACGAGAATCTAAGTTTGTTTTTATGTCAAATTAGCATCCTGTCTTTTCTTCTTGTGATTTACATTTTTAGGCAACTTCATGACTTAAATATAGTTTTGTACACATTGCTTAACATCATGCTGGAAACATCCATGTGCACTCATTTTTGCAGACAAGAGAACAATCTTTATAAAAATTCTACTGACTTGGTCAAAGTTATATAGCTAACTCATTTTTGTTTGAATTGGTTCCTAAATTTATGATTTTGGGCTCAGAAATTGTGTTCTATTTGATCAAAGAGAAGCATTGCTATATTATTAAGAAAAAGTCAAGCTAAACCAAAGAATGAAACTTTAATTTTTGAATAAAGTTGTAACATTTTCTTGACAAAAATACTTTAGAAATGAAAATACATTTATAATTGTTTTATGGAAATATATATCCACTATATATATATATATATGTATATGCTTACATATATATATAGGATATATCCAATAATATAAAATGATAGGAAATAGATAATTGGTAGTCTAAAAAGAATATATATATAAGATATATATCCAATATATTTCCAATATATATATTTCCATATGTTTGCATATATAAATAGATATATTTATTCTTTTTAGACTAGCAATTATCTAGTTACTATCATTTACTTAAGATCAAAGGTAATAAGGTTACATGAAAATTATCAAAATTGCAAATATTCAATGTGGGCATCAAAAAAGCAAGATAAAGGGAAGTGAAGACAAACAGCAAGCTGTGTTATTTAAAAAAGTGACTGGTATTAGGTGAGGCTGCTGGCACTGGCTGACTGCATTTCTCTCAACTCAAAAACAAGATGTTTCATAATTCACTTTGTTGAAAAAGATTTCTTTGACATAAAGCCCCAAAGAAAATGGACATTTTCAACAGTGTAGTTACAGTTCATATTTTCCATGTGCCTCTCAGAAGACGATGAATATAACAGCTGGGAACACAATTCCTAATAACAAATTTGCTAGTGTTTAACAGGATATTTTTATCTCCAGCACACAGAAAATTGATGTTCAAATCTTGTACTTTTATTTGGATTTATTTCTAGTATATATTTATTTCTTTTGTATACCTAGTAGTAAAATTATTGGGCCTAATATATATATATGTATATATATTTAACTTAAATATTTGTGCATTTTTCTGTTGAGTAATTGCAACATTTTATCTGCTGTATTTTACATATTCTGGGTACTTTCTCCTCGTTTGTTACACAGATTGAGTTATGTTTTCTAAGTATGTGTCTTGAAATTAAATGAATGTGTCTTTTTAAGTAGGATTTATAAAATCTGTTGTAATAAGGCCTTTAAACAAAAAAAAATCAATTTAGTTTTTTCTTTTTGCTCTTATGGATTTTCTTTTCTGTTTAAGACATATTCCTACTCATTAATTCCATGATATGATCTCCAACATTTTTCTCTTAATTTTTTTTGTTTTAGTCATGAGGCTTCAACTCACAGAGCCTGGGCACTGAACCTGAGCTTTTGTGCTCAAAGCTAGCACTCGACCACTTAGAGTCACAGCTTCACTTCCAGTTTTTTAGTGGTTAATAGGAGATAAGAGTCTCAAGGTCTTTCCTGCCTGGGCTGGCTTTGAACTGTGATCTTCAGATCTCAGCCTGCCAAGTAGCTAGGATAACAGTTATGAACCACCAGCACCTGGCTTCCCTTGGAATTTGTATAGTCTTATCTTTTACAGATGTATTTATTTGGAATTCGCTTTGTTTACAGTATGTGGGGAATTTTTTAAATTTCATTTTCTTGTAAAGATGCTGTACAGAGGGGTTACAGTTTACATGAGTAAGGTAATGAGCACATTTCTTGTCAAGCATTTTTACCCTCTCTTTTGTTGTTCTCCTACTATCCCTTCCCTTCCCCATCTCCCTCACTCCTCCCCTCCCAACCCCCCAAAGTTGTAAAGTTCATTTCCAACGTAGTGAGTATCATTGTTACAATGGGTCATCCTGTGTCCTTGTTTCAGCAGAACAGAAATTGATCCCCAGGCAGATAATAAACTGACCATATTACCTAGCTTTTAATTTTTTGTGGTCCCAGGATTTGAACTCAGTGGCTTGTGCTGGTTCAGGTTGCAGCTTTGGCTGGTGCTCTACTACTTACACAACGCTTCCTGTCCAGCTGTAGGTTGGTTATTTTGGAGATGAAATCTTGTTGACTTTTCTTCTCCATCTACTTTTAATTTTGACACTTCTTATCTGAGCCTCCTGAGTAACTGGAATTATGGACCTGCTCATAGCCAACAACATACTCATCACTTACCAATGTGCAACTGTTCACCTGAGTATAAGTTGTCATTTATGTATCAGTAAATTTCTGGGCTATTTTGTTCTTTTGTCAAGTGAACATCTTCTCCCAACTTACTCTCTTTTCAGTTCTCTCAAAATTGCCATAGATATTCTTGGCTCTTTACTCTCTTATACAAGTTTTAGAATCTGTTTTTCCAAGTCTCATCAACAGTCTTGCCTGGCTTTGGAATCATGCGTATGCTAACTTCATGAAATAAGTTGGGTTGCTTTTCCTCTTTTCAAGGCTCTTGGACAGATTTGATAAAAGGGATTATCTATTTACTGGAGGCTTTGTAGAATCATTTCTAAAATTGCTTCAGTTTATATCTTTTTCATGGCAACTCATCTTGAATTACTTTAAAAATATTTAGAATCCCTTGATATTCTACTTATATTGAAAATGTATAATTGTTTTAGAAAAATGATTTTTCACTTAAAATAGTCATGTATTTATTTATCAAATTTTGATTTTAGAAATATCTTCTCTAACATTGCTTGTGTGTGCCTCTTCAAACTCAAAATTCTTTATTCTCTCTTTTTCCAACTTCTAATTTCTGATTTCCCACTACCAACTTCTATTGCTAACTTCTGTTTTTTTCCTTTCATTAATTTTTATTTTCTCAATGACTCCTTGGCTTCTTATTTCTTTGATTTTTGTTTCCTTCTGTACATTTGCTGTTTTTGTAAATTCTATGCTTAATTACTTTCAATCATACTTATTTTTAGCAAATCTATTTCATGTTATACACTACCAATTTTGACTTGTAAACATGTAGTTCTTCATTGCCATTCAATGTTGAATGTTTCAGAATTTGTTCTTTGGTGTTCAACCAATGCCTTGTCTAATGATTTAGTGCTAAATTATTTACGTATGTATTTATTCTCTAACTTGTGAGCTATTTAGAAATGCATTTCTGCTTTCCAACCACATAATATACTATATGATTTTTACTGATTACTTCTTATTCAAATATGGCAAGAGAGCATGGTCTGTGTTGTAGTTATTAAAATCTATATCTACATCTATTTTAATAGATATAGGTATATCTATGTACATATATGTTAAGATTTATTTGTGCCCTAAACTAAAGCAATATATGTAAAAGTTTCTTTCTATGCTCTGAAAATGATATTTAGTATTTGGGAGGTTCAAACTTCTAAATACATCTAAAAAGTTGAATCATTGTTGTTGTTCAGGTTTTTTAAATACCATTTTTACTTTCTTGTCTGTTGTGTCAACTTTTTAAAAATGGAAATACTCTGAGAACTCATGTCAATGGCGACTTTATCAGTATTTTGCATGGATTTCTGTATTTTCTTTTATAAGGATGTATAATTTATGTTCAATTATAATTTCCTGTTTGTAGATTTTTCACTATTATATAAGTTCCCTTTATATTTCTATTCATACTACAATAATTTTATTTTGTTTGCTATTGATTTTGATTGATCCTGCTATAGAAGTTTTGTTTGGTTTAATATTCATTGTGAATTGATTAACATTATATCTACTCTCTGACTATCTGTCACATATTCACTGTTATTGAGCAATTGGTCAGTCCTAGTCAAAACCCAGCGTGTTTTGTCATTTTGTCATTGCCTGCAACACGATTTTCCATGTTGTCCCTTCCTGATGATGAAACCACTCCGGATTCATTCAGAATCAAGGTCTACGTTTAAATTGGTTCTTGGTTTAGAACTGGTTTCTCCTGTGGCTCATTTCTCCTCCTGGCTAGCTTATCACTGAGTCAGCTACTAGTTGAGACCTAGACCTTTTGAAACATTCCGTACAAAATGCTCATTTTATCTCACTTGGAGTGAGAAAACATTTTCTCACAATCCCAAGGAACTGAAGATTAAGGAAGGAACAAGAAAACCTGGAAATTCATTGTATATGGTGAAGCTTCCTTGAAAACTTTGGAAATTGAGAAAATAAGATAATTTTTAAAAAGTTAAACCAGAAGTCTTTTATACAACTATATCAAAACTAGGAAATTTAAATTGCTACAAAGATACACCATTTATTTATTTATTTATTTTTTAATTTTATTTTATTTTATTTGAGAACATACTGTACAGAGGGGTTACAATTACATGGGCAGGATAATGCATACATTTCTTACCAAGCATTGCAGCCTCCTCCTTTGTTTACCCTTCACCTCCCTTCCCAGCCTCCCCCCTCCCTCCCACCCAATCATACACCCCCATCCCCCACCCCCACCGACATTGTAAAGCTGGTTTTGACATGACATTTTGTACTTCTCATTGTTGCAACAGGTCCACCTGAATCCTTAAACGACTTGTTTGTCCCCATCTCCTCCACATGTTATACTGACATCAAATATAGTGAAAGCGGGGGTTACACTGTGGGGGAGGGACATACAAAGCAACAAAGAAATAATCTTATAAATGCGTTAGAAACACATGCATGAAAGAAACAAAAACATTAAAATACATATTTGAGGTTTCGTTTTCCTAACATCACATTATCTGACTTTTTCCGCTTGACTCATACCTATACTAGATATTGCAAATAAGGGAAACCATGGGACCTATGTTTCTTTGGGCCTGGCTTACTTCACTTAATATAATTTTTTCCAAGCCTTTCCATTTCCTAACAAATGGGGAAATGTCATTCTTTCTGATTTAAATTTGGTGTTAATCCTATGTAAAAAGAAAACATTTGCCAAACAATGGAGAAGTCATCTTGGAAGTAGAGAAAGGAAACTCATAAAGCTAGATTATGGATGCATTATTCCCATAACTTGCCCAAAGGAAGAACTTATGTAGCCCAAAGACATTTTGAACAGAATCATTACATTTGATAAACTGTGTTTTCTGAAAAGATAACATCTTACAACTCTTTCAATGCTAATAGAGAAACCTTTGCTGTCTTCCATAATTGGATGAGTACAAATATTTCATCTTTCTTCCATTATACATTGATTTACCTAAATACAGCCTCTTATTCAAAACCCTGCTCATTGAGCAAGCTCTTGATAATCATTTAACTTTTCGTATTGATCTGTCCTTAGCAAGAAAAGGATCTGTTCACTTAGACATGAATATTCAGATTGCTGAGACAAATCAATTCTATAATCTTAGAAGTACTTTTTAAACATATACAATGACATTAGAAAGATAGATTCTATGTTGCATTCTCTCAGTTTTAGACGAAAAGCAACTTATGAAGCTCATGTGAGTTTTCTGATACATGTGAAATTGTATCACATTGAAGATTGTAAAACTCTGTGAGTGTGTGTGTGTGTGAGAGAGAGAGAGAGAGGGAGAGAGAGAGAGAGATCTTTCTTTTGCACTGAATTACACATAGTATTCTTATGACTGATCCAGTAGAGGAGTTAACATAGAGATGGATTTGTTTTCTTGCCTTGGAAAATTTAACTATATAAGCCTAAAAGCCTAAGAAACAAGCTCTTGGTTAAGGAAAATTATCAAGATAAGTTAGGAGAACCTGAGGACTCTTAAGAGAATTTTCTCAGATGATATTCAGATATTTTCATTTACTTTGAAACACAAATCATCCTTTCAATTATTTAAGTTGGTGGTAGAAAAACTTGTGAAATTGCCTAATTTTCCCAACCAGCATTTGATCCCTGATATCTTGATTGTGATGCAGCTTCCTAATTTTGCTTAATATGGAACTAAAGAATTGTTCACAAACAATAAAAGACCCTGAATAGCAAAAACGCTCCTCAACGGAAAGAACACTGCAGGAGGAATATCAATACCAAATTTCAAACTCTACTATAAAGCCATAGTAATCAAAACAGCTTGGTACTGGCATAAGAACAGACCTCAGGACCAATGGAATAGAACTGAAAACCCAGAAATGAACCTATAGACCTACAGCCAACTAATCTTCGATAAGGGAGCTAAAAAAATAGAATGGGAGAAAGACAGCCTCTTCAGTAAATGGTGCTGGCAAAATTGGTTAACTACTTGTAGAAAACTAAAACTAGATCCTTATATATCACCCTGCAACAGAATCAACTCCAAATGGATCAAAGACCTAGAAGTCAAAGCAGACACTCTGAAAACATTACAGGATGGAATAGGAGAAACCCTGGGTCTCCTTGGCTCAGGCCGAAAAATAGAGACCCGGAAACACAACAAATCAAAGAAAGGTTGGAAAAATGGGATTGCATGAAGTTGCAGAGCTTCTGCATGGCAAAGGACATAGGTAGCAAGATCAATAGAAAGCCCACGGATTGGGAGAAGATCTTCACTAGCCATACAACGGACAAGGGTCTCATATCTAAAATATACTTGGAACTCAAAAAATTAAATCTCCCAACAACAAATCCTCAAAGAAACAACTGCCCAATAAATAAGTGGGCTAAAGACTTAAAGAGAAACGTCTCTGAAGAAAAAAGAAGGATGGCCAATAGACACATGAAGAAATGCTCAACCTCCCTAGCCATAAAAGAAATGCAAATCAAAACAACATTGAGATACCACCTCACCCCAGATAAATTGGCAAAAATCAAGAACTCTAACAACAACAGATGCTGGAGGGGATGTGGACAGAAGGGAACCTTACTTCATTGTTGGTGGGAGTGTAAACTTGTTCAACCACTTTGGAAAGCAGTATGGAGGTTCCTCAAAAGACTTCACATAGAACTCCCCTATGACCCAGCAATCCCACTTTTGGGCATTTACCCAAATGTTTACAAACAAGACCACACTAAAGCTACCAGCACAACTATGTTTATTGCAGCATTATTTACCATAGCTAAGATATGGAACCAACCCAGATGCCCCTCAGTAGATGAATGGATCAAGAAAATGTGGTATATATACACAATGGAATTCTATGCCTCCATCAGAAAGAATGACATTGCCCCATTTGTTAGGAACTGGAAAGGCTTGGAAAAAATTATATTAAGTGAAGTAAGCCAAGCCCAAAGAAGCATAGGTCCCATGATTTCCTTTATTTGCAATACCTAGTATATGTATGAGTCAAGCAGAATAGGTCAGATAAGGTGAAGTTAGGAAAATGAACCCTTAGATATATATTTAAAGGTATTTTTCTTTCATGCATTTGTTTCTAGTGCATTTATAAGATGATTTCTTTGTTGCTTTGTATGTCCCTCCCCCACAGTATAACCCCTGCTTTCACTGTATTTGATGTCAGTATAATTTGTGGAGGAGATGGGGAAACACAAGTCGTTTAAGGATACAGGTGGACCCGTTGCAACAATGAGAAGTACAAGTTGTCATGTCGAAAACGAACTTTACAACATTGCTGTGGGGGGAGGGGGTACAGGGGGTGGAGTGCGGGGGAGGGGGGGCGGGGGGGGGGGGCGGGGGGGGGTTTGATAGGGGGCGGGGAGAGGCTTGGAAAGAATGTGAAGGGTAAACAAAGGAGGAGGCTGCAATGCTTGATAAGAAATGTACTCATTATCTTGCCCATATAATTGTAACCCCTCTGTACAGTATGTTCAGAAAAAATAAAAATAAAAAATTAAAAAAAATTGTTCACAAAATATTTTATATTTTTAATGAGAATACCACAATTTAATTTTTTATTTTTGGTTACTCCCAATCTACTAATTTTATTTACATGTCGCTAATCTGCCATACGTGAGAACTGTGAGGGAATTTGCCACTTACCTCACTTCTGAATATCATTATTTTCCTGGAATCTACCTAGCAAGAAGACAATCGTTTTTGGATATCTTTGTTCACCTTGCCATAGTCCTTGGGATCAAAGATAAATATTTTACTCAATTAGGAAATCAGCGTTTACCTGGGATATGGATCTATAACAAACACACTGAGTTTTCCTTCATCAAGCCAAAACCCTAAAGGAAAATTTTAATTTCAATTGACTCAGGAGGCAAGGAAATTTAGAGTAGAAAGAACTGTTACGTCATAACAGATGTGGGCAATAAGAAATTGGGGTAGAATACTTTCTAAATTATGCATGGCACTGGTCTTTGGATTTGGATTTTTCCCCTGTAGTTCAGCTAAATCCCTGCTCCTGAGTTCCTTTATTCTCACGTTAAATTTCTCCTTCTCATTAAGCCTGTTTAAAAGGTTTTCTAATAGGACTATACTAGGAATCAAATGTTCCTTCCTACTCTCTTCCTATTACTTTGTCTTGAATACAAAACTGTGGCTCTGATGCAAAATGTTCCTCCAAGGTCTTCCAACCTACATACCACAGAATGAAAGTCAAGAGAGTTTATCAAATTAAAGTGTGAAATACATTCTTACACTTATTTTGTGAAGTTAAAATGTGATTACTTTCACTAAAAATATCTTTCCATGCAAAATATTTCTATGCATTTTATATTTGTGATTTTTTTATAGTAAAAACAATGCCACTATTAAATGACTTGAAACCTTTTACTTGTCTTTTTCACAGACACACAGACACACACACACACACAGACACACACACACACACACACACATTTTCTACCCCTAGGATAGATTTTCAACAGTTTTATGACTTTTAACTTTAATGGCACAATCATATGTATTTTTCCACTTAAGGGGTTACATTCTTACTTTCTATAATTTTTCCAATAGAGAATCAGAATAAAGATGAGTCTTTTATAGAAGGAAAAATTCTCTTCCCTTTCTTTTTTTTTCATCTCTACTATACTATAAATGTTTGTTTAGTTCTCACGGAAATGCAAACGCAAGTTGAGAATATCGATGTGTATATTTGTATATGTACATAAGAAAAAACATGAGGTGACATTCCAAATTAACTCATGCTAATATTCTATTTGTCATTATTAGACCAAGTGAGCATCTGAGGAAGATCTCTTAGTCTCATGGACCAAATTTAAATGGAAAAATATGGTGTTACTGAAATAGGTTAAGAGTGGATGGTCCGTAACACGTGTTGTGAGTTTCTATCAGTTTACTGCATGTTTCTGAAAGTTTTGCTGTCATTGTTGTTGTTTTTCGAGGCCCAATCTTACTCCAGCCCAAGATGGCCTTGAACTAGAAATTCTCCTGCATCTGCTTCCCCAGGGCTGAGATAACAGATATGTGACATCATTCCTATTTTTAACTTGTTTATTGTATGAAAAAAATCATATGATTTTGGTTACTAGAGATCTCCAAACAAAACCTATAAGGCATAGTAAAGGGAGAGGCAGCCTGGTTCATGTGTTAGGTCTCCCAGTGAATTCACAACAATCCAGGTACACTGCTCAGCTACCAGAAATCTTGTGTGAAGATAGCATCCTTGCCTTTGGGAGTTATTCTTCAACTCTTTAAAAGCCCAAAAGAATCTACAGCCAAAGAACCTGGACTTGGTTCACTATCAGATCTCTAATATTTAAGGAAAGTTCCACACAAAGCTTTACATAGTATTTCTTTGATTTTTCTTGGAGATGGGAAGCATAGTTAATTCAGGTATTAATCTCTAACCAGGTCAAAAAGGCAATTGGCTATCATCAAGTAATTCCATCTGCATAGGCTGACAAGAACATGGCTGATGCAGACTGGGATACTACTTAGTTCTTGGTTTGGGTCCTATACTGCATATACTCATTGAAGTTCAGAGGCACTGATTTTCTAAAACATGCATAGCATGGAAACATGTCAAGCCTGTTGTAATTCTACCTGATTATTTTAGTTTTGACAAAAACATGAAAATATTGCTAGCACGGCAAATGTAAATACCAAAAATACGATTGTGGTAGGAATTTTCTTTACTTAAAGCCATGTTTATAGGTTCACAAAACCTTAGAGACATCAAATTGTACAGCCCAAAAATGTTTCTAAGATTATACATATATATATAAATGTCTTATTAATGAATTTTACCTTCAATATCATAGAATTTTAGCAAGATGGATAGAAGTGACTTTCATAGATGGCTAACTTTAACAAATAATTTTCTCTTAGTGTCAGCTATCCTTATTTTCTTCGTATGTGTTATTGAGTACATCAGAAGGCTCTGCCACATAATTGATACAACTAATCATTTGAATGTTGAAAATCAGTTAAGCATTGTCTTTTCAGGCTGAGATAAAGAAAACCCAGCTTCTTGATTTTGGTTAGCATCATTGTAAGTTTCTGCTTGGAGCATCACTGCACCCCAACTGAGAGCAATAATGGATAAAAATTGATTAGACAAGGTTTAGAAGATATTCATTTTCCCAAATGTAAGCATCCTAAGAAGCAATGTGGCAAATGATGCTGAAACCATGAGCCTTTTGCCTCTCCAGAGAAATGGAAACAGTAACAGAGTGCTCCAGTGTAGCAGCAAGGAGAACTAGAGTCAAACTCACGGATGAAACTAGAGGCTGATACATTCTGGTACATTCACCCATTCTGCCCTAATTCACTTGCACCCTATTTATCCTTCAAGATTCATTGAAACTTAATTCTTCTATGCTATGTCATACATTTTTAGTTCCTCTGCAGAATACCTCAATTCCTTTGATGTTCTACTATATTGGGCATGAGATTCACCCAACACCTCTACCAAGATAGAGTTGACTGGTCTTTAAGGTACCTCCACGGTAGAGACTGCGTGCTAGTCTACATTTTCTGGTCCATATCATTGTTCCTGACACTAAGGGATAAGCAACACACATTTATCGAAGAAGGGCACGAAAGGAGGGAGAAAAATCTGTCATTGTTAAGACACTTGATTTCTTTTGGTAAACAACAACTTTCACCCAGGTAGTAATTGAACATGTTTGGGTTGGATGCTATTCTTATTGCCCCTCTGTTGTTGAAATGTTGTCGCTGATAATCTAACCCATGAGAGTATGAAATATGAACCAGATACAGCAACTATTTGCATCCTAGAAGCAAGGAGAAATACTTCAAAGCACAACACATGTCATAGAGCCACTACCACCAAGGAAACTTGAATTGTTTTCTGTGAGTACACTGTCACTGATTTAATTCTTACTAAATGTGAAAGCAAGTTTCTGTGCTAAAAATACATTGAGCTGGAACAGTAGATGAAGAAAGATGTTGTTCTAAATCCCATCTTGTAATTTTCATTTAATGGGTCTAAATTTCTTCAAGTCTCACACTTTACAATTGACTTGAAGAGATCATAAGTTGTGACTCTGAATCCCTTTGGAGGAGGTGCTTATGAATATTCACCGTGCCTTGGGATGCCCTGTGTTGGTGCAAGACTCATTTGAGTACAGAATTAGTGAGAGGTGAATGATGAATAATGGGCTCAGTGTGTGGAGTTTAAATATTCCAAAGAACAGACTCTGTATGGTATTGTAAAATGTCTTGTAGCTTCATTTCTGATTTTGAAATGTTACAGTGCTTGCTTATTGTCACAGCATGATCTTCAGCACAGTTGGGTGGTGCTTTTTTAAAGGAATGCAAATGCATGAATGTCAGAAATACCTTCAAATATCTGGGACTGCATCTTTAAGGACTGCATTTGGCATTAAACAGCCTTTTCCAGCTAATGAATTTCTCAAGTTACAAGAATAATGGCCTTTTTAATCTTAGCAAGAGTAATTAAACAGACATTTGTTATTAATGATGTTGTTAATGGCAGCAGATATTGAATTCTCACTTGATATTATATTGCTAGAAAGAGATTATTTCAAGTATTAGACATATGAATGTATGCTGGTTTTGAAAATGCAATAACTCTTTAAGAGCATTTTAAAGTACTAGTTGTTTATAATAGAGAAATATGCCTTTATTTTATGAACACCCAAGCAAGTTAAGTATTTTCAAACTGTGGCAGAACTAACTTTTATGGGAAAAATATTTGATTAACATGGATTTTGTTCTGTTGAAATAGATATGTATAGTAATCAGATATGTGTATTAGTCTGAGTTCTTTAAAGAAAACCAAAAGGATCATTTGGAGATCTATTATGGAAATCAGTTCATGATGATGGAGAGTCTGGGTAGTTCTGTACCATTTGAAAGGTGGAGAGGCAGCAAAGCCTTTGATGTAATTCGAGTCAGAGAACTGGGAATCAGGAAAGTTCCTGTTATGAATCCTGGTCAGAGTCTGAAAGTCTGGGGACTGGAACATGGAACAATTAAATTGAGGAAATATACTAAGTTGTGAGCTATTTAAATGTCCTAGCTGGCTAGTTAGAGACCTCAAAGATTGGAAATAGAAATAACTGAGAATAGAAGCATATCCACATTCATGAGAATATGAACATGTAAGTGTGCACAAACCATGGAGATTTTTAAAGTTTTGCATATCCACAAGAAAGTGGATCATGGGATTCCCGGGTTCCATCAAATACCACAACATCTAGAAGCTACCAGATGGAGTATTACAATGACCTGAAAATGAAGTGTTGAAATTTCTGATCAGAGGTGATACCCAGGAAAGCTATAGTATTATCTTCCAAATGTAATACAGGTAGCAGATCAGAACCTCTATATGATAGTTTGGCTGAGAGAGATTTAGAGATTTAAAACTGAGACGTTTGGAAGAAGGGGTGGTCCTGTTTATCCTAAGTTCAGATGACCTACCAGGGAACATGGCATTTTTTTTGTCTTTGCCATTGTGTGCCCCTTAGGGTAGAGATCCCAAGGGATGAAGCACACTCACTTTCCAGCTGCACAGCAAGGCGTTCAGAGAAACCCAATCTCTGGTTGCTGCCTGAGCACTTTGATGTCTGCATCTAGGATTCAACAGAAGAGAGGCACAATCACCTCTTTGCAGAATGACTGACTTGAGTAGCAGGTTCACACAGGACTTTTCTGATTCAAGGAGGACAAGCAGGAATCTAATCAATCGAGTCATTCTGTTACCATTTGACACATTCTTTTGCTTAGTTGTTTCTGTGAACGAAGAAATGTGATGACCTCAGCCTGAGAAAGACATGATCATGAGGGCTCATCTTCCTTACGAATGAGTTTGAGTCACAATCCCCTTACAGATGACAAAACCAATTGAGGTGATAAATGAGAACAAGGATCATTTAGAATGGAGAAGAAAGAAGGGGAGCAATGAGGACCACTGGTGATGTTGAAAAAAATGAGTGATAGAGAATATATTCTTTTTCACTAGCATCCTTATTCTATTTCCCTTGCTGGAACCCTGGAATAACTGTGTTGGGACAAATGAAGAGTTGGGTCCCTGAGATACAATGGTAGACAGGTGCAGCAGCAGATTTGTAATCATTCGGATTACCCTTTTGAAGAGTTGTACTGCATATGGGTTCAGCTCCTTGTGGGATGTCTTTAGCCTTTCGACCATCATCATGTTACTTGGACATTCTCTAACTTGTAATCAGGAACAGGCAGGTCTGTAATGCTTGGACATTTCTGCACAATGAAGGAATTTTCTATGGCTTATCATTGTGGCTGAGCCTTTCTCAAGACTATGAAGCATTTGAAGCTCCTTGTGGCTAATTCACCTTCCTTCTGGATTTCCTTTCATAGCTCTTAGAGCTGCATTACAGTATGAGAACTGGAAGGCTTCTCTTGACTCCATTTATTCCTTCCCCTGAATCTATATGGACATTTTCCCAAGAGAATGACTCTACTCTACTCTTCTGTTTCTCTCTCTCTCTTTTTCTCTCTATCTGTCTCCTTCTTTCTCTGTACTGTGATTTGAAGTTAGGCCTTACACTGTTAAGCAGGCCTACTACCATCTGAACCAAACCCCTAGCTCTAGTCCTTTTAGAATTTTACTTTGTATTTTTCAAATGGGGTCTCACTGTTTGGTTGATTTGCCTGGATCCTCCCTTTTGCATTTCTCACATAGCTGGGATAACAGGGATGAATCACAGCATGCAGCTTTCTACTGATTGAGATGGGGTCTCACCAGTTTCTCCCTCTCTACAAGGCTGTGATTTTTCTGGATCTCAGCTTTCTCAGTAGCTAGAATTACAGCCATGCACCACCATGCCTGTTCAGAATTTCCCTCATTTTTAATTCTTTGTTGGCATCTCATTTCTGGAGGACTCTACAAGAAAGGTGAGACTAAGCAATGACCTACTTCATAAGCACAGGAAGAAAGAAATCAACTAGTATTTCTTTCTGTTCCCATTTTGTGATTAGATATAATAAACCCAAACTTCTTGATCATTTGACTGTTAGCATCCACTGGATCTTCCTTTGTGACACTCCAAAATGATTCCCTGATATGTTGACTTTCTATACTTGAGAGTAGGAGGTTCAAGTTAGCAGTAAGAAGTAGGGTGCATGATATTGACTTCACCTTTCACTGCTCAATGTCACATCCCAGGATTGCTTCTGACAAGTCAGGGAGGTGACACTTAGCATACCATGAGTTCCTACCTGCTGCCTGGCATAGAAGTCACCCAGCTCCTTGAACCAAAGGCCAATCTCCACATTTTTTGCAATTGAAAAGAATATTGCTAGGTACTGGGAAGATATCAAATACAAATACATAGTATTTACTTACCTAAAACTATAGTTAGTGATGTTGAATAATGAGGAAATTACTTTTAACCTTTCAATAAATGACACTGAGCTACTGTTTGGTCATTCATGATATGAACTTCAATTAACTCATGTAGTGATTTGGCATTCTCAGAGAGTAGATTCCTTTTAAATCAGAGATTCAATGGGAAATTACTCTTCTGTAAAAAAGGAAGCACTGAGTCATGCTTGGGGTCATTCTCATACTACTATGTGATGGAACTTGTTCCTTTTGGCTTTGAAATCTTCATTTCTCCTGAAGGGGAAAAATACGAGTAAAGTCTTAAAAGAATCCACTAAGCTCTAGAGAATAGAGTTTCTGAATTATTCCTCCTTGTATTCATGAGTTGGACTTCTCCTGTCTTCATGGATTCCAGCTGACAACTTCCAAAAAAACACAGCTCAACACTGCATTTTTCTCATCAACAAATTCAGCCATCTTTGCTTGAAGGTCATTTGAGTCACATGGTTAACCTGATTTTTTTTTCATTTTCCAAAATACCATAAATAGGGTTTTTTTTCATCATTTTAGAAGGGGAAAAAAAAATCTGGCTTCAGTTGTTAATTTCCTCTGTTCTGTCAAGATTAGGCTGGTAGTTCTGAGTAATTCTGGCTCATTTTCTCAAGGGACTAGGCCTGAAATAATCCAGTGTTTATTTTTATACAAATTCTCACAGTACTACAACATTTCAGTGACTTCCTGGGATGTTTCTAGTTTTTCACAGGCCAAGAGGCCATTCTCAGAGGTAGATCCTCCATGTAAACCTAAAAACGGCACTTTCCCACATTATAGTTTATCAGGAAGTTTAAAGTTCAATAGTCCTCTTCTCTTTTCTTTCTCCTCACAGAGAAAGGAAAAAATAAGAGTCAGTTCCAGCTTTCAGCCCATCATTCCACTGCAGGACTGTGGAACCTGGGAAAGCCGAGGGAGGCTGTAGTGTATCTTGGCCAAAGAATGGCTGGACTGGGAAACAGGACTTTGTGTCATTCCCTGTGTCACTCTCTGAGTAACCTTGACCTCTTCCCAGCATTCCTGACCCCACCTCCAAGTTGGGGGAAATGAAGCTGGCCTTCTAATCCTCACTGTCCTCTCAAAGACATGACACTGTGCTGAAAAAAAGGGGGGGGGGATTGTGCTTCAAAATCTGACCCTAACTTTATAACTGGATTGGAACTTGCTTTTATCTTGCTCCTATCTCAGATGGTGAACTCAGGGTCTCTTCTTCATAATGTGCAGCTCTGCCTTTCCACCCTTCCCTTGGCATCTCCCCACAGCTGCCTCTGCTGCTGCTCTATGAAGCTCAGTTCAGACTTATTCAGTTTCCTTTCATTCTTTCTCTCTCAACTCATTTAAACTTTTCCTTAGATAGTTCACTTGAATGTGCTGTCTTGTTAGTGTGTTTGGGTAATGTATTATACCAAGTTATTTTTCTATATCCTTTATCTCATCTAACATCTAACTTACAAGCATCCAAATATCTGCCTGAACAATTTTCCCTCCGCTATTTAGCTGTTTAACCTGGGCCTTGATGATATCATGAACATTCATGGGCACTCATACATTGTTGAATTTGTATACTAACTATGCTTATGGTATATGCATTCAGATGGGCAAGTAGACAGAAAGAAAAGCTTGTTTAAAATAGCCTAGAAGGCAAAAATTACTTAGCTGTGTGTCAAGTCCAGAACTATATTTAAGTTTATTGTTTCATAACAAGTCTGGTCTATTTCAGTGTATTGTTCTCTGTACAAGGTCTCCCTGTAAGTATGTATTAGAATAGATTGTTGCCAACATTCTCAAAGTTTCAGAGATGGATTCTTGATTACTTGCTTCCTGCCCCAGGGATTCTTGCTGCTAGGATTGTCATTAAACAAAGCAGTTTCCCTGGCATTGTATTCTGATAAACAATTTACACCTTAGTCAACTGATTAATGGAATGAGTTTGTTTTGGTAATTGATCCTTGACTTGTGCTTTAAAGGATAGCAAAACTTGAAAGCACTTGTATATTTGTTACAATTATTTCCCCAGAATTTTAAAATAATTTGGAAATTCCATTAAAAAACCCGAAATGGCATGCCTTTTCTGTTGTAAAATAAGTAAGTTCTGAAGATCTGTGTATAAAACAGAGACCATAGTTAATAACAATGTATCAAATAAAATTTGCTAGGATAGTATATGTTCTATATGCATTAAAATGGTTATCCTGTACTGTTCTTGACAGGTTAATTTTAGATGACTAACAAGTAGTCACTGCACTATATGTGTGTGTGTATGAGCACATGTGTGCATCAAAGTATCTATCTATCTATCTATCTATCTATCTATCTATCTATCTATCTATCTATGTAATGTGTGTGTCAAAATGCTACATTGTGCAATCAAATGTATGTGCCTTTTATTTGGAAACAAGACTTCAGTAAACTTGGAAGGGAGGGAAAGCATATTAAGAAACAGAGTATAAAGCATTAATTATTTCAATTATTTGTGTGAATTAATATATAGAGTAGCCAGAGGCAGACGCTATCAGAACATGCTGTAGCCAACCCAGGCTCAAATTCTATTAAAAATACCCTCAATCCAAGCTCCAGGTGAGTGATGGAATCCTTGTCACACAAGCAATAGACTATCTGTATCTAACACTCAGAACAAATTGTACAGTCAGAAAGACCACTATTTTAGACTAGTCAATATGAAGTGCAGCATGTGAATCTTTGTTGATTAACTGGGTTCCAAAAAAAAATGTTTCTTTATTGACAACTGTTGTTCATTTCTTGCTCCAAGTCAATAATCTTATCAGTCATATAGCCTTTGGCAAGTAAAGGTGAGGTTTTTTTCCCTCCAATAAATCTATTGTTTTCATGGGATAATTTGACAGCCATTCCCTTGTTATACAATGTTTAATTACATTTCATTATCTTTTTTTGGGGGGGTACTTAAGGGAAACTAACAGATGGTAAAGAATTCCAAGTGAAAAAGAAGTTAAAAGACAGATTGAGAGTTAGATAGTTACTAACTCACATGTCCAGGTAGAGTTTTTTTCTGTAGTTGTTATTAATAAATACTATTGAAACATACTGGTACAAAATCAAAAAAATTTAAAATTTAAGGGCCTTCTCAGGTAAAAAATGGGATGAGACAGTCATCCTTTCACTCAACAATATTGCACTTGGCCTGGGAATGTGGCTTAGTGGTAGAGTGCTTGCCTAGCTAGCATACAGGAAGCCCTGGGTTTGATTCTGCCGTATCACATAAAAAGAAAAAGCTGGAAGTGGTGCTGTGGCCCAAAGGTAGAGTGCTAGCCTTGAACAAAAGAAGCTCAGGGACAGTGCCAAGGCCCTGAGTTCAAGCCCCAGGACTGGCAAAAAAGAACAATTCTCTTTCCACTCCAAAATTGTCCCTCTGATTATGACATTAGGGATATAGGTAGTGGGGGGTTATGAATAAACCTGACAAACTTAAAGTGATAAACATATAAAACATTTAGTTTTACTATTCCTTGTGGTACTAAAAAAAGGAAAAAGAGTAGATTTTCAGTCTGTACAGTAGAACGTTTTTATTAGGAGTGGAAAATACATGATTCTGACATCTTGAACTCTTAAAATTCCCCAAGGAAATGGTCAGAGATGCATTTTGATAGAAATAAATTCCCATTTTAAACTCTTTATAAGCATTTTTTTCTTATTATTTTGGTAGGAGCCCTTTGGGTATTGCTGGAGAAAGCCAAGTAAAAAAGTGGATGGTCGTAACTAGTGTAATGAAAAACTGGGATAAACAAAAAGAGTTGCTTAAATATAGATATTTCTTTTCACATAATTTGTCTCATTAAAAAGCTCTTAATATTCTGTATTCTGATTTTCCTTGAAGGAAATATTGTTCTACAAAACTCCAATGAGACGTGCTAAAAATAATATCTGTGACAGAAATGTTAATTTCCTATTTAAATAATTAAATTTAAAACTATTGCATTTTATTTCAAAAAAAGGAGATCATTAGATCCTCTCCCTTAAGGGAAAATTAGAATCGAGAGAATGTAAAGCATTTGTCCAAAATAAGAAAGATAATAATTACAGAGTGTTGGTGAATCCAAGTTAGCTTTTCTCTATGCAGATTCTCTTTCCTTTCTGATCATTTGAAAACTTGCTTTCTTTCCATTGCAAGAAGAATGTCTTGTTGCAAACCTGTACAAAGAACAGGAAAAGGAGAAACTTGCCAGTTACACGAAAATCCAGTAGTTAGAGGGTAGATTTAGTGTGTTAGGCCATTTGTGATTTTCATTCAGCAGAGTATCATGCTGTGTAGATAAAGCATTGTGTAAGATCTGAAAAATACACAAGTAGAATTTGGTGGGGGGGAGTAGGGATAAATAGAATCATAAAACATGGCTGGCTTTCATCAAATTATGAAATAAAAGTTTTCTTTTAAACCTCCAATTTTTCCACTTTGTATCTTTCTTCTCACCATCTATTAAGTGTCTTTCATTTGAGATCTACTACCCTATTATTTTCATTTGATTATGTCACTTCAAAACCTAGATAATATCAATCATTTTAAAGTTATTGTGAATTTGGATGAATATACTACTTCTTTTTTGAATATTTGTGTTTTGACATTTTCATTGTATAATAAAAGGCCATATATTCAATTGGAAAAATGAATTCAGACACTATGAGATAACAAGAAGCTTCATTTATGAGAAGGAACTCATTATGTTCCCTTGAAGTCATATAACCTGTGTAATTGTCTACTGTATTTTTTTAACAGACCTGAAGACTACTTTGATGGCATTTTCTTCCCATAACAATAGCTAGTAGCCCTCTACTTTGTGTCAGAATTTGTGAAAAGGCTAATGAGCACACTGTAAAAAATTAGATTCAGTGAATTCACAAGCTCTCCTACTTTGTAAGTATTGTGCTTGGCCCTATGAAGAAGAGAAACGGAGGACATTAAACTATCCTGAAAAATCTGAGATGTTCCACTGTATGTTCTTAGGTAAAGGTTTTTGCCTCTCATATGCCCATCATGCAAACATAGCTCCTAAACTTTTTACTAGCAGTTCCAAGTAGTCATTATCAGTTGATTTAAGGCTGTATTCTACACGAAACCAATTTGTCATCTCTATTGCATGATACTGTGCCAAGATTCTCATATCTATAATTATTTGGAATAAAAAAACTACTAATTTATTAAAAATAATGTCAACATTAGTTCATTCAAATACAAGTAGTATGACATATTTTTGAAATATATTTTCTACATATTTAATGAAAACATGGTAATATTTTTATTTTTTTTATGACTATCTTTTCTTTTTCCTTTGGCCATAATACATTTACACTTTTTTTGTTATTCAAGTAGAAGCTTACTTTTTCTTGGCTACCATAGACCAATTTTTCTATTTACATTTTCTTCATCACTGATATGACTGGATTATGACACTGAACTTAAGTTTTTACTGCGTTAAATGAGTCTCATTGACTTTTTATGTGGGCTGGTCTTTAACCGCAACCTCTTGATTTCAGCCTCCCAAGTAGCTATCATTATAGGCATGAGCCACTGTACCTGGCTTTATTTTATAAGTGCTTTTATTGCCTATTTAAATAGAGTTGGTTGATCTTTGTACCTGTTCAGGTTTCAATCTGTTACTATATGTTGGTTTGCTCATAAACTACATTATCCATCTTTTCTATAAATATGGAGTTAATAAAGGATGAGATATTTTAACAGCATTTATGGATCATTATGAACATTTCTTTGATACTATACACAAACTCATAAAGTAGTACTAATATCTTAAAACTTATTTGCATCATAGAATCTGAAAAGAAAACCAAGTGCTTTTCATAGTTTGTTACATTAAATCCATTAATTTATCTTATGCTTTAAATTCATTGTGATTTTGAAATATATTGATGATTTTGAAAATATTTACTTAGTTATGCATAGTTACTGAAGGTTGGCACATCTTATTTTACAGAATCAATCAATTCATTATCACCAAGACATCAGAAAATTCTTAAAGTTTAAAAGTCTGTCAACTGTCACAATGGAAAATATAAATTTTCCAGAATTCTAATTTTTGCTTGAAAGATTAAATTTTACTCTCCAGGTGTTTTCCTTGAAGTGACAGGGTTAATTCTGCCATTAGAAAATATCTGCCAGTTAAGTAGATCTAAATAGACTTGAAGGTTCATTCTTTCAAGTTAAAAAAACAAAGGAAAACAGGGATATGTCTCATGAAGACAAGTGACTAGCTGACTAAAAACATGAGCAATTCTGTATACTTCTCTTCAAGAGAGCCACTGACCTTCAATACACAGAAAACGGAAGGTGGATTTCCCCTTTTGCCACCCATAATATTAAAATATGAATGCTCAAGCATTGAAATGTAGTGAGAATGGCTTTTAGATTTATTGCCCTACTATAGTGACAGTGTAACTATGAAAATTATACTTACTAGTCATGTAGTTTGGTGCAATGGCTTTCTCTCAAAGTTTCCTTAAGTATTACCTAACATGTTTTTGCACCATTAGAGTAAACGTTAATAGAAAAATGTGAAAATGAATCTTTGATGATAAGAAAACTAGCTTTGATCTTATCAACCCCCTGAAAGGTTTCTAAACATCCCCAGGATTCCATGGGGATACTTTGACAACTGTTACTCAAGTAGACAGCTCATTAGATTAAAATGTGGTCCAGTCTTTTTGTACATTTTTTATTGTAAGAATGCTGTACAGAGGGGTTACATTTACATGAGCAAGGTAATGAGTACATTTCCTATTGAGCATTGTTGCCTCCTCCTTTGTTTGATCAAGTCTTATACTTATCAGTTTTTTTTTAAATAACAGGAAAAAAAGTTGCCTTTCTAGCGCTGAAGTTATTTATATAATGAGCAGTAAATATCTCCTTCTTAAGTTATATTCTTTCCTGATTTATTTTTGTTTTCATTTCATGTTTTCATATTGCCACCACTTGTCTCATTGGAGCAATTCTAAATCCTGAAAATTGTCATTTGCCCACCAATTAAGTCACAATTTGCATCAAATAAGGTCCTAAAAATGTTCATTACACATTTTCTCACTCATGTGCTATTTAAAGGTACCAAAATTACCTGTTGTGATTTTGCTTTTTAAATCTACAATGAATCTCAGAACTTTTATTTTTATTATTTAAATTATGTAAATTGTATTATAATTGTACTTTTATCCATTTCTATTATTTAAGTCTTCGTAAAAATTCCTCAGATCTGCTAATGGGAATCGAAATTACTGAGTACTGAGCAATGTGTTGTAGTACTAACCCCTTTATGGTCATTATCTGGGTTCACTTCCTGAAGCAATAACTTCAATTTCACAAAGTTCTTAGTAAAACTGCTCAAAGTAGATTATTAAGCCTGGGCAGATTCATGACCTTTTTTTGGCTGTAAAATACAAACTTGGTATAATTCTAATATAGTACGTGACATTACACTGGATGACAATGTAATGTTTTCTGTTTAATGTTGTTTTTATTTATCTTCTTTGACTTTAGTATTTAGAGGTAACCATGAAACATCTACAAATATGAAGATATAATGCACATAAGCATATGTAAGCTTTATCTAAGCAACGTATCATTAAGTTTGTTCCCATATATGGGTAGATGTGTAGCTCCAGTAGATAGAACTCAAGATTCTGTTCATAAAAAGATCATTTTGAACTAATTTGAAAGTAATTAAAATAACAGAAGTGTGCTTCACTTCCAATACACACAATTGTGTTTATTGAAGGTTATGATTTTTTTATAGTCCCTGAGGAAGCTGACATCTGGATTTGATTTAAAGAACTTCTGTTTATTCCTCATGAAAAAAAAGATACTAATGATTCTATGAGTATGTTCAGCTCCCAACTTTGATTTATAAAACTCAAAGCAAGAATTCTGGAAAGGATTTAATAAGTTTGTATGTGTCTTGATAGGTGAAGTTTTATATAGCTTGTTCCCTCTTGAATACACTCTTATCTCTAGATTAATGAAAATTAATTTTGTTATATTTATTAGACTTATTAAGCAAAGATCAAAATCTTGGCATGGTCTTGCATTTGTTTATGACATTCAAATCTAAGTCTTGCTCCCATTTTTTGTTATCGTCTTATTTTGCTTTTGGTTTTTGTTTTTGGTCCTGAATTCAGAAATAAAGATGTAGAAGGAACATGGTAGCTTCATGATATTTCTGGGAATCAAAGAAAGTATGACTAGATTGAAATCAATCTCATGCAAATTCCTACTATTGAATTTTACCCTTCTATCTGTTCAGGATGGCTAATGCACTGTTAAAAAGCTCTTTAGTAGGAGCATTTCAAATTGTATTTTTTTTTGCTGATACTAAACTTTAATAACTAAGTTTTCTTTCCATGTTTTTTAAAAGGCTGACAATAATGGCTCAGTAATTACTGAACTAATGTTATCAATTCCAACAGATATCACATTTATTAAACAGAAAATGCTATGTTGCTGTTCATCAGTTAGAAATGTGTGTAATTGAAATATGAAAATGAAGTCTGTTGGAGTATGTGATTCATCACGAATTCTGCAAGCCTACACTAACTCTCCTTTTCCTAATTAAACTGTCAAACTGAAATCTTATAATTAATGCAACCACATTCTTACACTAGGTTTTTGCACTCGCATGTAAAGCTCAATTCAGCAGAAACTTTACAAGAGCTGTCTCTAGGAAGAATGCAATTCTTGGCTCTTCTGATCTCCTGAGCAGAAATCCTGCCCTCTCCAAAGAATAGTGTGGGGTACCAGAATTCTGTTCTCTGCAAGATTAGAAATGGAATGGGCCTATGGATTTGGCAAGGAAACTAGTAATCCCTGTTTTGAATTTTTGTAGGAGAATCAATAAAGAGTATGTGGAAAGTTGGAATAAATCTTCTGTATTTCTGCAAGTATCTTATGTTTCTACACTATTGCTGGTGTTTGACTTTCCTCTTTTGTTGCTCAAATTTAAAAACTGAAGTGAAATTTTTTCCCCTAATACCTCATCTTAGAAACTAACAGGGACTCTTTTTATATTAAGCACATGTATCCCATACCATAACCAGGGTGTAAAAATTGAACTATGCTCTGATGAGCAGATACCTTAGAGTCAGCTTGCTTTTGACTTTCTCTACCCTGTCACTTGGGCAAAAAGATTGCATCATTTGTAATAACTGTGATCCATTATTGTTGCTGCTCAGTTTTTCTTAAAGATTGTGGATTTCTTTTGGCTCAGCTGGACAAAATAGTTCTGGGATCACTTATTAATGCCTGCTACAGTCAGATAATGAGTGATAACACCAAGATGTTCCATTTAATCCCTGAGTTTATCTAGTCTTAACACATGCTTTTTAGCAGCTACCTATTTTATTTTTATTTTTAAAATAATCTATGCTGTCTATTATTTTAGAATTCTTTCATATTTTACTTCTAGCTAATCTGAGTTTTTACCATTTCCCTAATGAAAATGAAGAATAATCTCTATGTAGTTTCTGATTTTTTTCTATTTTTTTATATACCAAATTACCTTTTTTTAATGCTTTTTTTTATTGTGAAAATACTGTACAGAGGTGTTACAATTACATGAACAAGATAATGAGCACATTTCTTATCAAGCATTATTGCCTCCTCCTTTGTTTCCCCTTACTATCTCCCCGCCCCATCCTCCCCCGCTCCGTCCCCAACCAAAGTTGTAAAGTTCATTTTCGACATGTTACAATGGCTCCACCTGTATCCCTTTTTAAACAATTTGCTTTCTTCTGTCCCCTCAACAAATTATACCAACATCAAATATAGTGAAAACAGGAGTTATACCATGGAAGAGGGACATACAAAGCAACAAAGAAATAATCTTATAAATATGTTAGAAACAATTGCATGAAAGCAAAAACATTTGAATACTTATCTTGGGGTTCATTTCACCTAACATCAACTTATCTGACCTTTTCTGCTTTCTCAGACATATACTAGTTAATGCAAATAAGGGAAATCATGAGGCCGATGTTTCTTTGGGCCTGGCTTACTTCACTTAATATAATTTTTCCAAGTCTTTCCATTTCCTATCAAATGGGGCAATGTCATTCTTTCTGATGGAGGCATAGAATTCCATTGTGTATATATACTACATTTTCTTGATCCATTCATCTACTGGGGGA
Organism: Dipodomys spectabilis; assembly: GCF_019054845.1. NCBI lineage: Eukaryota > Metazoa > Chordata > Mammalia > Rodentia > Heteromyidae > Dipodomys > Dipodomys spectabilis. The sequence continues at coordinate 13,846,693 of NW_024870817.1, forward strand.
CATCTGGGTTGGTTCCATATCTTAGTTATGGTAATTAATGCTACACTAAACATAGTTGTGCTGGTAGCTTTAGTATGGTCTTGTTTGTGATCATTTGGGTAAAAGCCCATTAGTAGGATTGTTGGGTCATGGGGGAGCTCTATGTGGAGTCTTTTGAGGAACCTCCATACTACTTTCCAAAGTGGTTGAACAAATTTACACTCCCACCAGTAATGCAGTAGGGAACCCTTCCGTCCACATCCCCTCTAGCATCTGTTGTAGTTTCTGAATTTAATATGCTACATGATCTAGATATCTGAACATCTTTCTCTTAATTTCTGATTTCTACCAAAAAATATTGCACTGATTGGTATATTCCTTAGCTCCCTTTCTTTAGCTTTTTTGTTTGTTTTTTTTTAAATTATAACTCCTGTTGATACTTGGTCTAACCTGGCCATTGGCCCTCCTTTTTAACCTTCCTTAGTTTGCTGAGATTACTGGCACATGATACTAAGCCCAACTTTTTATTGGTTGAGATGGAGATTTATGAACTTTGTGCCCCAGACAGCCTTTATCAAATACCACCACACACAGCTTGGACACTTTATGAATGAAACTGACAGTGCTTTTCTGATTTCATATTAATACTTAACTTAATCTATGTAATAATTTATAGGTGCTTTCTTTTATTTTTAATACAATAAACAGCTTTGCAATAAATAATCTTTTAACAAAATTTTGTTCATGTTTATGTTAATATCCTTTGGGTAGTCATCAGAAAAAATATTAGGAACAAAACTTCTATAAATTTTAAAGAAATTGTTTTCCTGCAGCATTAGCCCCAAGAATTCTCAACTATAGTAGCACTTAATGTCTTCAAACAAGGATAATAATGTTCTTTGGTCTGTGTGTACTCATGGAAATAACCTTCACTTGACTATAATCTCAATTGGACATATCACTGGGATTACAGCCAAGGGATGCTGAAAACAGAGCTGGTAGTGTGGGCACATCTCCAGTTCACACTCTTAGAACCGTTCTATGTCCCAGCAGTCCATCGAATTTTCAAACAGTGCAATTTAAAAATACTTGTTGGCTGGTGGCCAGTGTTGAATAATATTAGATGGAAAAGTGATTCTCAAGGGAGCAACTAGCAGAAGAATGAAAGAAGAATCATTTTCTCATGGGATTCAGGAGGACACTAATTCTCTCATAAAAATACTACCTGTGTAATGAAATATTTTTATGTTTATGGTCTATTCTACCTTATTCCAAGAGAGGGTTAAAATAACCATTGTTGTCTGAGAGAGTGAATTGTAACTACATCTTTTAAACAAATAACTTTCATCTTTCTTAATCTCAGTTTCTTTTAATTGTAAAGAAAGTTCCTGGCAGATAATTAATTTCCAACCAATTTCATTAGTATAATTAGCTAATGATAGAGGAAAATACAATATTTCTGCTTTTCATCAAAAAGCTAGAAGTACTTCTTATATTACTTGTTGGTTTTAGGTTTGACCCTTTACCTCTTAACTTCTGTTTTCCCTGTCAGCATTCTGACTAACTCAGTAAGAGAAAAGAGAGAGAACAGGAGATCAGCTATGACAAAGTTATGATGCACAGTTTCCTTTGGGATATTTCTTTTTAAATTGATAGCTTAGTAGAGAATACTAGTTGGATATAGTGAAATACAAGAGCAATGAACATACATATATATGTGTATATAGATTTATAAAGTACAAACACATGCACAAATACTTACATTTCTACAATATATGTATATATATGCATTTTTTGTACATACACACACTCTTTATGTTATCTTTGTGTAGCTGAACATATTCCTTAGCCACATGAGGCCCTGTGGAAACTTCTTCTATGACCTTAGTTAAGGTTTGAAAATCTACTCAAAATTCTTGTCATTTTCAGCCAGGCACCAGTGGCTCATGCAATCCTAGCAACTCAAGAGGCTGAGATCTGAGGATCACAGTTCAAAGCCAGCCCCGGCAGGAAAGACTGTGAGACTCTTTTTTTCTTTTTCTTTGTTTTGTTTTGTTTTGTTGTTTGTTTGTTTTTGTCAATCATGGGGCTTGAACTCTTCAGTTCAAGCTTGAGCCACAGTGCCACTTCTGGTTTCCTAGTGGTTTATTGGAGATCCGAGTCTCATGGACTTTACTGCCTGGACTGGCTTTGAGCAGTGATCTTCAGATCTCAGCCTCCTAAGTAACTAGGATTATAGGTATGAGCCACCAGCACCTGGCTTCTGTGAGACTCTAATTTCTAATTAATCACCAGAAAACTGGGAATGGCACTGTGGCTCAAGTAGTAGAAAGCTTGCCTTGAGCTCAGGGACAGCACCCAGGCCCAGAGTTCAAGTCCCACAACCAACAACAAAAAAAAGCCCGTTTTCCTATGTCTAAGTAAGTCTTAAGTTTACCGAAGTTATCTTCTCCTTAAACTTAGATATTTTTCCTTTTCTTTCTCATTTATAGATAAATAAATGCTTGACATTTTCATGATAAAAGTATGCTTAAAGCATAAAGACAACAATTTTTAGGTCTATATTTCATAGGTTAGAAACCTCAATCCCATAAAAATTTTCCTTTTAGTTCAGTTTCTTAAAGAAAAGAAAAATGGGTTCCAACTTTGCAATTTCCTCTTCATTTGAACTTGCCAATTGAACTTGGCATTTGTATCAAAAAAGATGACATTTTCTTCCTGTAAAACACAAAATGTTTTGTTGCAACAATGCTTAATAATAGAGTAATAATTTTATATATCAATATAAATTTGAGGATGCCCTCTTAACATCACTGGCTGTTCATTCCTTCAAACTGTGTACTTCTTGTGGGCCAGGCATTAGGATAGGTGATAGAGAAGCAATGTTTACTAAATGTAATCAGCCCCACACTTCATGAAGTTCATATTCCTGTGCGGGGTGGACGGGGAGAGCAATATATAGTATATAAGTTTATCTGATTTGAGAAGGGAAAGGTGAACCAATTCAGCAACAAAACTCACTAGACACTATGCTGAAAATAAACTATACGACCTGTTGGGGGAGGAAGATTAGGAGGGGAAAACCTGGGAGAGAATGAGGAAGAGGATGACACTGTTCGAAAGGAAATGGACTCATTATCCTACTTATGTAACTGTAACTCCCCTGTCCATCACCTTTACACTATTTTTAAAAGAAATAAGATTTAACAATATGATTTCAGGTAGTGTTAAATGATCTAAAAGAAAAACCAGAAGACGATCATAGAAGATAGAAGAAAGAAGGATAGAGTTGTTTTAGAGGGCAGTTAGATAAGGAATGGCATTTTATTGACTACAAAATTATGCAAAGGACCTAACTATATGGACACCTGGTGATAGCATTTTAGGTAGAATGAAGGAGTAAGTGGTTTTAGAACATGGAAGTTTAAGTGTGGTTCTGGACAATAGGATTAATGAGAAGGCAAGAAAGAAGAGATGGGAGCCATAGAGCCAGAGCAATGACTGGGGTCAGGTCAGATGACATATGGAACATGACAGATCGATACCAGGTTTTATTCCGAGTATGATTATGAAATACAGAATAGATGTAAGCAGGACAAAAGTGTATACGGTGTTTTACAAACTACTTGTGGCTTTTGTGGAAATAGATTGTTGGATGAAGTAACGGAAGCAAGGAAACCCTTGCTCAGTCTTTGTCATGCTCCACAGATAGTTTTCAAGCTCGGTAGATATTCTTTTAACTCTGTTGCCAAACTCCATGGTTCTGAGAGAAATCCTCCAAAATACTGTGTAGTAAGTCTGTGACAAGTGATCTAATGTCTTAATGGAGAAGATTCTCCCTGATAGCTGTAAGACTCAGTGCAGAAACCAGGAGAAACTTAACCTCAGAAATCAACATTACAAATGGTCCTTATGTTGGTTTTCCCATATGAGAGATAATTTCATTAATTTGTGCCAAATGTGCAGTAGATATAGAATTTAGAATAATACATTTGAAAATTGTGGCATACCCTCTTGAGGAAGGAAGAAAATGCATGTGAAATAAACAGATGTGCTGGTGATATAACCTGTAATTTTCCAAAAGATGCCCGTTTGGTAACTGATAATTTTGATCTTTGAAAATCAAAATCTAACCCTTAAATTTTGGATCGTTCTTAAACAGAAACAATAAATCTTCAACACACACTAGCCTTGTCTAGTAATTTTTCTCATTTCCTTTTAAAGAAAAACAACAAATTGAAATGCTTTTCTTTGACCGTTGATAACCTCTACCTCTCATATTTTTCACTGAAGTTAAAAATCTGAGTTCAAACTTTGATTTACAGAAGTGCTTTCAGTTTTTCAGCTTTTGTAAAGATGGAAACTTACTGTTGCTTTAAGCACTGCTTTACAAAGACAAAGAACCCACTGGATTTCTTAGGTACAGTGAAATAAATAATGTATATTTCTAGTTAGAAATGGTTAACGTTTCTTCTGCATTTTCCTTGAACCTGACTCATCTTGCTGCTTGATATTTACTAGGACTTGAGGAGTTTTTTTTAACCTTTTGAACAAGTTGACTCTGTGTGCAATTATGGACTAAAATTGAGCCCTTAAGCTGGGTAAAAATAATCACAGTTGAACAAAAGTGATTCACCTCTCACTTTGCCAGGGTAAAGGAGGCAAAGAGAGCAAGAGAGTGAAAGCACGTTTTTTTTTTTGACGACTGAAAGGCACAGTTGCTGGAGGCAACATTACTGGGTCCTGAATTTTTTTAAATGCCTCCTCACTTGTGTGTTAAGCATCAATCTAGTTAGCATACATCAAGGATCCTGCCTCTGCATTTCCCCATGATGATTTACTTAACTTGCCATTCTTAGGAAAAAGAAGTGCCTATTTCCCTCCATTCCAGCCAATGGTGAGGAAGAAATCCTCCACAGTGCTGCTACCCTTTTGGGCTCTCTGGACACATGGAAATTTTTGCTGACTGGGCTCTGCTATACATATTACAATTATACTGGATTAAATGGGAATGCAATTGCATAGTACATTTACTTGACTGAGGAAAGAAATGCAATTTGTAGCAAACTGTGATTTCCCATAGGGCTAACACAGCAGAGACAGCATCGGAGGAGGAGAGGTGAGAAGAGTTTTATTCCATATTTCTTCTGTTATCATTGTGCAACTCATATGACTATTGAGCTTTATAATCTTCATTCAGATACTGTTACTAGGGTTGAAGTTTGATTTAGATCACTCTTTTATTTATGAGTGAATTTAACAGAAGAACTTCTCATTCATGTTGCTGGGGGAAAAAACAAATTCCTGAGTATGGCTCACGTTGCATAGTACCTACTTAGCAAGTACAAGACCCCATGTTCAGACTCCAGTGTCACCAAAACAATAAAGAAACAAACAAGTAGATGTAACAACCATCCCCTGGTAGACAAAATGTTATCACCTATTTTCATAAAATATATGTGTGGGACTCCCCAAAGATTCTAGCTCTAGTGATGCTGCATTTGGAGTTATCATTTCAGAAGCTAACTGGTGGCATGCATGCTTCACTTAGTCCAGGATAATAGGCAATGAATATTTCTCTTAGACCACCAAGTTCTTCCATGCTAGCTAAGAATAACAAGACTGTGCACTCAAACATGCGTTGTTATGACATATCACCATTCCAGTGGTAAGGGTTGATCTCTAAGCAATATGTGTTTGGTCTTGTAAATCTCCTTTCCCAAAGAATTGTGATGAATGATATTTTGGAATGGGAATCTTCCCCCCCCCCATGCTTGTGTTGTCAGAGCCTAGTGATCTGGTAAATGCTAAATGATATAAGTTTTGTCTGTCTCTCTCCCCATAACCCTACCCTATTCTTTTCAATTACCTGTTTCCTGGTGTTGAATTTTGTTGAATTTTGACTGGGATTTCCTGATAGGTTAAGTATTTGAGTTCTTCCTTGAATCTACCGTATTTTAGTTAATACATTTGCATATTATTGCATACCACCTGATGTATTTATGTATTAGTGTATACGCTAACCCTGGCTTCCATATTTGAAGCTGGTTATGGTTCCACAGCACATGCAACCTTGGTCTCTTTAGGCCTAGCTTACTTCACTTAATAAGAAAAGCGAGGGAATGAGTGAGCCAGGACAGATGAGTGAGATGTTGGATGAAAGACGTCACATGGATCAAGATTCATTGTGCTCATTAACTGCTTTAGTAAATAGCAACTGTTGTACTGCTACTTAAAGGAAAAATATACAACCGTTTTAAATGTTAATTTCTGGCAATAATCATAGCAGTGTTTTCAACTCTGACATTTATGACACTATTGTCTTGCATTTTGACTAGGGCAAATGCAAATCCTATTTATTTTATACTAGTACCAAGATAAGTAATATTAACTATATTAATTCATATTATAATGATCTGAAACCAATACCTTTAGTGAAAATCAAAATGGAGTATTTCATAGGAAAATGTTTCTGCATTGAAAATGACACCAATTTTATAATCCTATAGAAACTTTAAAAATCAACTTGATTTTACATTTTTGATAGATATATTTTGATGAATCTTGTGCAAATACTCATTTTACTAGGAAAAAAAATCTAATGAGAATGATTGATGATTTTTCCTCAAAGATTTCTATGCTAATAAAGAAAACCTACTTCCTTTGAAAATTCATGCTTTTACACAATTAGAAGTTTCAGAATTAATCTTTGTTTATCATTTTCTGTAAGTCAAAACACCATATGAGGTGTGCTTTCATAAGAAAAGAAAATGAAAAGGAAGAAGCAAAAAGACAATAATTTCTTCCTTCAGCACATTCTCTTTCTGCTTAAACATTTGTGGAAGTGAGAATGTGTCTGTGTCTAGAGCATCATGCTTCAGCCATGATGGCTTCATGCTATAAGAACCTGCTCCAAAACCTGCTCTCTGAATAGCAGCTCAGATGGGGAGAAGGAAAGTGTTTAACTCTGTTGGCTCTGAGCATGATGGCAACACTCAGCTACCCCGCCCTGAGAACATCTCCACATGGAGTTACTGAATATAAAGGCAACCTCAAAGACCACCAGCATTCCAATGAACAATTGTTAGGATTCCAGCTAGAATTTAAGTAATATTTCAGACAGATAATCATCTGTTGTCTTACCTACCTCCCTTCCCCTCCCCTTCCCTCTCCACTCCTCTCCTTTTCTCTTCTCTCTTCTCTCTTTTTCCCTTCCCTTTTCTTTCTCTTCTTCTGAAGCAAGAGAATTGGGGGAGTGTTTATGGTTCATGTGGGAAAGCATTTGACAAGAAGGTATAAGGCCCCAAGTAGAATCCCTAATTCTACCTATCAAAGAAAAGCGAGAAAGAAAGAAGGAAGGAAGAAATGAAAGAAGGAAGGAAGGAAGGAAGGAAGGAGGAAGAAGAAAGTTTTAATTTTAAAGTGATTAATTTATATACAAGGTAATCAAGCTTTTTTTTTTCTATTTTTAATACTTGGGATCAAACCCAGGACTTTGCATTTGCTAGGTAAGCACTTTCTACTGAGCAACATCCTAACCCTGTAATTAAGCTCCAAGTATTCAAAAAATTATCCAATAATTTAAGTACCCCAGGTAAGATTAAACTGAGTATATGCAAATTATTCCAAACTTTATTAAGCATTCATAAGAACTAATTCTCTGAATTTATTTCTGTATCAACTGTGTAACAATAATCTTTTGAACTCATGAAAGTGCTGGGGTCTGTATAGGGTTACTTGCAGTTTTCAGATACAAAATACTGAGGCTCTCTGAAATTAACATACTTAAGCATTGCTGATACTTAGCAGAAACCTGAAAACACTGAAACTCAACTTACTTTAACATTTGAGTCTTTCATTGGGCCTTTTAGCATCTTGACGTGTGTGTGTGTGTGTGTGTGTGTGTGTGTGTGTGTGTGTGTGTGTGTACATGCCCAAGAGGAAATTACTAGTAAACTTAAATGTCTCACAAAAAGTATTAAAATGTGTTTTTTGAACTCCAGATGCATGGAATAAACTTCAGCCTCATGTCAGAATGCTCTCTATATTCCATGGTGGCTGATTCTATCTTAGTAGGAAGACTTTTTATCAAATGGGTTGATAGGAAAACATACATCCTTCAATCATTGGTCAGAATAATAAATGTCTAGCGCTAGCATGAGACATTGTACAGGAAGCACCATAAATTTCATGCTGAATTTACTTACTAAGGCAAGCTGAGGCCAAAGAATCACAGCTGTCATTTCACTGTGGGAAAGAGTTCAGAGGTCCCTTCTACTGTTCATTCCCATGAACTTGAGGTTCTCAGAGGGGCACGCAGGAGGTGACGCTCCATTTTCTGTAGCAATGTGACCCAGGACATGACAGATTGCTAGTAGTTAATCAACAGGTTATGCTAAAAGTCCCAATCTGATTTATTTTTTCTGTCAGTATTTTTACATCCATAAAAACACACACAACTCAACTGATCTGAGTCTAGTCCAAGCTGTGAAACTGTAATTTCCAACTCATACCTAATGTTGGACAAGTCATAGGAACCATGAACTTAATTAACTTAAATAAGTCTTTAAACAGAAGTAACTTCTCTCTGAAAATGCATTTTTCAAATTTATGTGGTAAAACGTTTATGTAATATTTCTCATCATTTAGGAGAAACTACTTTTGAAAACATAATGGAAAGATATGGCTCAAACCAGAGATAGAATGTCGAAAATGTACAGTAATCTTGCATCACTTTATAGATGTTTGTGGACTATATGCCCTTGAAATATATGGAGTTTTTGACAGAGAGTCCGGGACGAAGGAGCCAGACGCAGCGGACGAGCAGATTCTACTCAACACCAGCAAGAACCGACAAGGAGCGGACATCTTCATCCTGCAGTTTGCAGACCAGAGACGACCCAGGATCCAAGACTCGGCGTGAGTACAAGCTCGACGTCCTCACTCCTTCTCAGGGAGCAGAGGAGGGAAGGCCACCCCTCCCCCCCCCAGCACTGGTGATCTCCATCTTGGATACCCACAAAGCTCGGAGGAGCTGCTAGCTCCAGCTCAGGCCTTGGAATAAAACGAGTCATTTAGCAGGTCACAAGAACTTAAAGGCGAAGTGATCTCACAGACTCAGTTCCATCCAGGGAAAAGTCACCCAGCTCAGGCGCCAGCCATTGGAGTGGCTTTCTTCACTGGGTAACCAGAGCCAGAGGCTGCCCCTCCCTCTAGCAGCCACCACAATCAATTGAAAAACAGAAACCCTGAGAATGGCTCCAGGCTGGGTGCTGTGAATTTTTTCACAAAATAGCCCCAGGGAAAAGCTACTGTTTGTTGAAAGGCCTCAACTCTACCCAGAACCTAGCCTCATCACTGCATCCCCCTCTTTTGTGATTCTCAAAGCAGATCACCCTCCCAGTAAACTAACCTGGGAGGGGGATCTCAAAATCTTGGGTAAAGCAGAGCATTCTTCTGCCTGTTCCAACAAACTGACTTAAGAAACCAGTCAAGCCACAGGACCTCAAGCTGACCAGAGACTCCAACAAGAGGCTGGTTACAGACAAAAGGGAGATACAGGATTCTTCCCAGCCCTCCCAAAAAAAAAAAAAAATCAAAGAACTTTTTTTTTTCTTCTTCTTCTTTTTCTTTTTTTTTTTTTTTTTGTTACCTTATACATATAAAAATTTTTTTCCTTTTCTAAAACTTTTATTAATCTTTAATTTTTGCCTCTTCTGAAAAAATAACTGTTTTCCAGTAACTTTCTTTTTTCTCCTCTTATAATTTTTATTTTAGGAATACGAGAATGTGCATTTTCCTTTCTTTTCTTGTCTTCTTTCTCTTTTTCTTTCTTTCTTAATTATCTTTTTGTTTTTTGTCTAGCTCTACTGAACTTCTGATCTTTTCTTCTCACTTTTCTATCCTTTCCACCTTTTCCTCTCTTTTGTTCTTCTTTATGTGACTTAACTCTTGTCCTGCACATCCTCAGATAAACCCGTAGTTAACTAGTAGACCTTATCCCCCATTGTGTACACACTTAATCCACAAATTTATTACTCAATTCAAAACCTCTGAGACTTAAATTCACTAATAGCAGTACTACCTCTTTATACCTATATAATATTTTAAGAATTTTTTTAAAGTTTTTCACATCTCCTCTATGTCCCTCCCTTTCTCTCAATATATTCACATTCCTCTCTAAATAGATGGTCTTTTAATCTCTATAATAACATTAATTTTTACGTTTCTGGTCTCTTTTCATTCCCCTTTCCCTTTCTTCTTTTTCTCTCTCTCTCTACTTGCTTCCTACCCAACCTATTTCCTGCACTGTGATTAGGACATAGTTAACTCTCCCTGTGCCTCCCCACACCAATCTATTCCTATTTTTTACCCACATCTCTCCCTAACCCTAATAATTTCTGGTTTTCCAAATTCTTCTCTGCGGTTCGAAGTCCTTTAACATATAATTGTTTGATGTCGAATAGATGTATCTGTTGAACTAGATTGTATCTGTAGACTATTGACTGTACAAATGCAAACTTTGGTTGATGGTTGCCTTAAGATAGTGTTCTAGCACAAAACTGGTGCTATCTTCATCTCAAATGGGCAGAGTAAGCCGGAAAAACACAAGAAAAATGGCAAATTCGGGTATCTCAATTCCCAATCTTGATAATCAGGGGTTAGAACAGATAATGAATAATCCAGGGGAGAGTTCCCAAACAGCTCTACAAACACTGCTGGCAAACATGATAAATGAGAAGTTTGACAACATACAAAGGACTCTGTATGAGCGTGATAGGGAGAGAGAGGAGGCATCCCAGAAGTTTATACAGGAATATCATAAGCATGACGAAGCTACTCAAAAACTGATACAGGATTTGCGTGAACAACTTGAGAATACTCAAAGAGAAAGGGAGGAATGGCGTGAGCAGGCTGAGAACACTCAAAGAGAACTGCAGGAATCCCACGAACGGGAGGAAGCTAATCAAAGAGTAATACAGGAGTTGAGAGACCAGGTAGAGAACACACAAAGATCACTAAAGGCATTCATGGAATCCATTAACAAAGAGCTGAAGGAAGTCAGGGAGACCACAAAGGGAATGCTGAATGGAACCCAACAGAAGGAATGGGAGCCCAAAGAAACCATAACCAATCAACTAAGTGATTTGAGGACAAACACTGAACACCAAATTAAGGAAGTAAAGAAATTCATACAAGACCTAAAACAGAGCTTCAACAAAGAACTTGAAGCCATCAAAGCTGACCAATTAGAAGGAAAAGAGATAAAAAACAAAGTAGAGAGTCTTGACAGCAGGTTAGACCATGCAGAAGATCGAATCTCAGGGATTGAAGACAGCCTAGATATTATAGAGAAAGAACATACAACCATCCAAGACAAGTCCAAGAAGTATGATAGATCTATCCAACACCTGGAAGACACCATCAGAAGGCCTAATCTAAGGATAATGGGTATAGAGGAGCACCTAGAAACAGAATTTAATGGTCTAGGAAATTTGTTTAACAGGATCCTAGCAGAGAACTTCCCAAACATGCAAAAAGATAGGCCTATTCAGATACAAGAAGCCTTTAGAACCCCAAATAGACCAGACCAGAATAGGACATCCCACCGTCACATTATAATCCACACAGGATCAACTCAGAACAAGGAAAAGATCCTTAAAGCTGTCAAGGAGAAAAGGGTAATCACCTATAAAGGGAAACCAATTAGAATCACCTCAGATTTCTCAGCAGAGACAATCAAAGCAAGAAGAGCCTGGAACGATGTATGCCATGCCCTAAAAACAAACAACTATCAACCAAGAATACTGTACCCAGCTAAACTCTCCTTCATAACTGAAGGCCAAATAAAAACCTTCCATAGCAAAGAAAAATTGAAACAATACATCTTCACCAAACCAGCCCTGCAAAAGATTCTTAAAGATGTCCTACACATAGAAAACCAACAAGACCGCAACAAAGGCCAAGAAACTGCACCCAAACTGAGAATCCAAGAACCATAGGAAGAACCCAGTTTTTGTAGCCCCCAAGAAGGTAGATACATGGCAGGAACTCCCAAATACCTCTCAGTCCTATCTCTCAACGTTAACGGACTGAACTCTCCAATTAAGTGACATAGACTGTCTAGTTGGATTAAAAAACAAGACCTTCCTATCTGCTGCCTGCAGGAGTCACATTTTGCCCATAAAAACAAACACATTTTCAATGTTAAGGGCTGGAACAAAATCTACCAAGCAAACGGACCCCGTAAACAGGCGGGAGTTGCAATCCTAATATCAGATAAAATAGACTTCAAATTAAAATTCGTGAGAAGAGATAAAGAAGGTCGCTACATACTAATTAAAGGATCTCTCCTTCAAGAGGATATTACAATTCTAAATATCTATTCGCCAAACAATGGAGCACCCAAATTTGTCAAAGAAACACTCCTTTCCCTCAAATCCCATATAGATCCAAAGACATTAATTGTTGGGGATTTTAACACACCACTCTCCCCACTAGATAGATCAACTCGGCAAAAACTCAACAGAGAAACCGCAGATCTAAACAGTTGCATAGATCAACTAGACTTAACAGACATCTACCGAACATTTCACCCAGCAGCATCAGAATACACGTTTTTCTCAGCAGCACATGGAACATTTTCTAAAATAGACCACATTTTAGGCTACAAAGCAAACTTGTCTAAATTCAGAAACATTGAAGTTATACCTTGCATTCTCTCTGACCACAAGGGAATAAAATTAGAACTCAACACCAAAAGCCACCAAAGAAAGTCCGGTATCACATGGAGGCTGAACAACACACTGCTGAATCATGAGTGGGTCATGGAAGAGATTAGAAAGGAAATTAAAATGTTCATGCTATTCAACAAAAATGAACACACAAATTACCAGCTCCTCTGGGACACAGCAAAGGCAGTACTCAGAGGCAAGTTTATAGCTCTGAGCTCCTACATCAACAAATTGGAGAGATCTGAAACTAACAATTTAATGACACATCTAAACCTCCTTGAAAAAGAGCAGCAAGATAACCCCGAATCCAGTAGACGGAAAGAAATAATCAAAATTAAATCAGAATTAAATGAATTAGAATCCAAAAAAACTATAGAAAGAATCAACAAAACAAAGAGTTGGTTCTTCGAAAAACTTAACAAAATTGACAGACCCTTAGCAAATCTTATCAGAAAAAGAAGAGAACACACCCAAATTAATAAACTCAGAGATGAGAATGGAAACATCACCACGGAAACAACCAAGATTCAGAACATTATAAGGGAATACTTCTCAAAACTCTATGCTAATAAGTTTGAGAACTTGACAGAAATGGACCTTTTCCTAGCAAATATTGACATGCCAAAACTAAACCAAGATGAGTTAAACCATCTTAACAGGCCCATATCAAGCACTGAAATAGAAACAGCAATAAGAGACCTCCCAGCTAAGAAAAGTCCAGGACCAGATGGTTTTACAGCGGAATTTTACAAGGCCTTCAAAGCAGAGCTCACACCAATTCTCCTCCAACTCTTGAATGAAATTGAAAGAGAAAGCTCACTACCGAACACATTCTATGAAGCCATCATAACCCTCATCCCAAAACCAGGCAGGGACTCATCAAAGAAAGAGAACTATAGACCCATTTCTTTGATGAACATTGATGCAAAACTTCTCAACAAAATTTTGGCCAACCGATTTCAACAATTCATCCAAAAAATCATACACCACGATCACACAGGATTCATTTCAGGGATGCAAAGCTGGTTCAATATATGCAAATCAATTAATATTATTCATCACATCAACAGGAGCAAGAATAAGAACCACATGGTTATCTCAATAGACGCAGAAAAAGCATTCGACAAGATCCAACACCCCTTTATGATGAAGGTTTTGGAAAAATTAAGAATCCATGGAACATTCCTCAATACAATAAAGGCTGTATATGACAAACCTACAGCCAGCATTATGCTCAATGGTGAAAAACTAAAGCCATTTCCTCTTAACTCAGGAACAAGACAAGGATGCCCACTCTCTCCACTCCTCTTCAATCTAGTATTAGAATGCCTAGCTACAGCAATAAGACAAGATGCAGACATAAAAGGGATCCAAAAAGGGAAAGAAGAAATAAAACTCTCCCTCTTTGCAGATGACATGATCTTGTATTTAAAGAATCCCATAGACTCCACTCCCAAATTACTCAAGCTGATTCAAAACTTTGGCAAAGTAGCAGGTTATAAAATTAACCCCCAAAAATCAATGGCTTTTCTGTATGCCAACAATGAGAAAAGTGTGGCTGAAATTAGGAAAGCAACTCCATTTGTAATAGCCGCACAAAAAATAAAATACCTAGGAATTAACTAAAGAAGTGAAGGACCTCTATGATGAAAACTTTAAAATCCTGAAAAAGGAAATCAACACAGAACTTAAACAATGGCAAAACCTCCCATGCTCCTGGATTGGAAAGATTAACATCGTGAAAATGGCAATACTTCCCAAGGCTATCTACAAATTCAATGCAATACCTATCAAAATTCCACCCTCATTCTTCAAGGAAATAGAAGAGGCAATCCAAAAATTCATATGGAACAATAAAAGACCCCGAATAGCAAAAACGCTCCTCAACGGAAAGAACACTGCTGGAGGAATATCAATACCAAATTTCAAACTCTACTATAAAGCCATAGTAATCAAAACAGCTTGGTATTGGCATAAGAACAGACCTCAGGACCAATGGAATAGAATTGAAAACCCAGAAATGAACCTACAGACCTATAGCCATCTAATCTTCGATAAGGGAGCTAAAACAATAGAATGGAAGACAGACAGCCTCTTCAGTAAATGGTGCTGGCAAAACTGGTTAACTACATGTAGAAAACTAAAGCTAGATCCTTCTATATCACCCTGCACCAGAATCAACTCCAAATGGATCAAAGACCTTGAAGTCAAAGCAGACATTCTGAAAACATTACAGGATGGAATAGGAGAAACCCTGGGTCTCCTTGGCTCAGGCCGAAATTTTCTGAATAGAGACCCGGAAACACAACAAATCAAAGAATGGTTGGACAAATGGGATTGCATAAGGTTGCAGAGCTTCTGCAGGGCAAATGACATAGCTAGCAAGATCAATAGAAAGCCCACGGATTGGGAGAAGATCTTTACTAGCCATACAACGGACAAGGGTCTCATATCTAAAATATACTTGGAACTCAAAAAATTAAACCACCCAACAACAAATCCTCAAAGAAACAACTGCCCAATAAGTAAGTGGGCGAAAGACTTAAAGAGAAGCTTCTCTGAAGAAGAAAGAAGGATGGCCAATAGACACATGAAGAAATGTTCAACATCCCTAGCCGTAAAAGAAATGCAAATCAAAACAACATTGAGATATCACCTCACTCCAGTTAGAACAGCAAAAATCAAGAACTCCAACAACAACAGATGCTGGAGGGGATGTGGACAGAAAGGAACCTTACTTCATTTTTGTTGGGAATGTAAACTTGTTCAACCACTTTGGAAAGCAGTATGGAGGTTCCTCAAAAGACTTCACATAGAACTCCCCTATGACCCAGCAATCCCACTTTTGGGCATTTACCCTAATGTTTACAAAAAAGACCACACTAAAGCTACCAGCACAACTATGTTTATTGCAGCATTATTTACCATAGCTAAGATATGGAACCAACCCAGATGCCCCTCAGTAGCTGAATGGATCAAGAAAATGTGGTATATATACACAATGGAATTCTATGCCTCCATCAGAAAGAATGACATTTCCCCATTTGTTAGGAAATGGAAAGGCTTGGAAAAAATTATATTAAGTGAAGTAAGCCAGGCCCAAAGAAACATAGGTCCCATGGTTTCCCTTATTTGCAATATCTAGTATAGGTATGAGTCAAGCGGAAAAGGTCAGATAATTTGATGTCAGGAAAACGAACCCTTAAACATGTATTTTAATGTTTTTGTTTCTTTCATGCATGTGTTTCTAATGCATTTATAAGATTATCTCTTTGTTGCTTTGTTTGTCCCTCCCCCACAGTGTAACCCCTGCTTTCACTATATTTGGTGTCAGTATAACTTGTGGAGGAGATGGGGAAAAAGCAGTTGTTTAAGGATACAGGTGGACCTGTTGCAACAATGAGAAGTACAAGTTGTCATGTCCAAAACTAGCTTTACAACGTCGGTGGGGGGGGGGGGGGGAAGGAGAAGGATTGGGATTGGGGGGAAGGGGGGAGGCTGGGAAGGGATGTGAAGGGTAAACAAAGGAGGAGGCTGCAATGCTTGGTAAGAAATGTATGCATTATCCTGCCCGTGTAACTATAACTCCTCTGTACAGTATGTTCACAAATAAAATAAAATTAAATTAAAGAAAAAAACGTTCAGTGCAGACATAGAAATAGAACTTGGAATAATGATTTGGGACATTCTCTTTTATTGTTTCTTTCTCAGAAATGTGATATATCCAAAATGATTGCTTTTGATAATGTATTCAGCAGTGTCTGAAAAAGTACACTGAGCTTTATATGCATCATTTTGATACCACAGTTCCTCCTATCTTCATCCAAGTTGTGATATTTTCTGTAACCAATTAAAACTCTCTTTGACCCACTCAGCAGTCATTTGGTTACACCTTTCTGTGATTTCATCTCTCACTCCCCCCCCCTCCCTCTTTCTCTTTCTTTCTCTCTCTCTATCTCCCTCTCTCTCTGTTTGTCTTTTATTTCTGGAGGAGTTAATAGTTTAAGTAAAGAGTTAACCTTGATGTCAAATTAAATGTACACTTGCCAAATTTTCCAAACCCCTCATCACTACACTACACTATCCCCTAATCCCACCAACTGGTGTTAGGGCTTCTTTTGTTGTTTTGTTGTTGTTGGGATTTGAACTCTGGGCCTGGGCACTGCCCCTGAGCTCTTCAGCTCAAGGCAAGTGATCTATCACTTGAACTACAGTGACACTTTCCATTTTCTAGTGGTTAATTGGATATAAGAATCTCCCTTTCTTGCATGGGCTGGCTTTGAACTGTGATCCTCAGATCTCAGCCTCCTCAATGAACCACTGGCACTTGGCTAGAACCACTGGCACTTGGCTAGAGCCTCTTTCAAAGTATCAATTAAGTGTTAAGTTTTTTCTCTGGGACTAGTTAAAAATCTGAATTTTGTTATATCTTTGAATTGAGTTACTACTAATTTATAACTTACTTGATTTGAAAAGCTTCAAGTAAAATAAAAAAATTAAATAGAATGAAACATTTAGCAAAGGCTATCAGCAGCCAGCCTATTATATACTGTGGTGTAGGCCCTATCTACATCAACTCTATGCTTGCTCCTTTACCTTCCCAGGTATTGGGAATTCCCCATCTTTTAGGACCATCAGAATTCACATGAATGGAAGGCCTTCAACACTGGCATTTATGCTGACAGCATCACATAAAACCTAATCTTAAGCTAGTTCGACGAGTGAGTTCTGGCCATTTGGGGCCTGCAATGCTCCAATACTTTGCATTATCGATTACTCAGTTCCTCTGCCATTACAACAGTGCACTGCATCATCTTAATTCAGTCCAATCAGAAGCTTCACAGAAAATGTATCTTCATGAATATTTTATTCAATTGACTTAAGCAAAATTCCAAAGAGACTCCCAATGCCCATTTCTGCATATAGGACAACTTTTGTAAACATAGCAACATATCATCCACCCATACCCATAAGGATATAAAATCAACCTCTAAAGTGGGTCATTCACTCTAGAGATTTCTCAAGGCAAATTCACACATCCCTTTGCCTAACAGATGATTAGAAAGAATTAACTATAAGGAAATAAAAATGTGTGCAAGCATGAGTATGTAAAGATCACAGTGACTCTTAAAGTGTACTATGACCTACATTCCAAAAGTCTCCTAAGAAAATGAATCATACCATTTAACCTATGAAAGTGGTGGCTATAGCTTAGGCTTTTGAGTGTCCACTACCTCCACTGTTCTGGGAATTATCTTCTAAGCCATTTTAAAAATCAATTGAGTGAAATGGAAATAGGAAATGCATGCATGTTCTTATAGATACACAGTAATGAACCCTTCATTGAATAAAGCCTATGCACTAATTCAACAGAAATCAAATCTAAGAGGATGAAAAGTAGCTGTAGTATTCTCATATTCCTTTTTGGGAGTACTAAAATGTTTTGGTTTGCCCTGTTGCAGGGTAGTTCCCAGGACAAATCTTTCCAAATGAGACTAGTTCATTAATGTGCCCTTTACAAGTATTAATATCATAAACTCAGGTCTTTACAAATTCCAAAATACAGATGTCATTTTGCTTTTCATAGAAGCATATATTATCTGTTCTTAAGAATTCCAGAGCCAGCTGCTGGTGGCTTATACCTGTAAAGCCAGCCTGGACAGAAAAGTCCCTGTGATACTCTTATCTCCAATTAACTACTCCAAAAATGGGAAGTAGAACTGTGGCTCAAAGTGGTAGAGCACTGGCTTTGAGCAAAGAGACAGGGCCCAAGCTGTCCCAGTAAAAACAACAACAAATACCAGGTTGTTACATTCAATCTCAGCAGGATTATTTCCTCTCTCCCAAAGAATTTTGTTTTCTGGTTCTCAAGCAATAAGAAAGTTGGGGGCTATTTCTAAGGACTCAACTGTTCCCTTAACCACTCTCCTATAACGATTTAAAAAAAATCTGTTTACCTATACTGTGTGCTTTTTGTCCCAATCGATTACAAAGTGAGAAACCCTGTCATAAGGCTGGAGAGTTTTTAAACTGCGGATAGAGTTTTCTCTTGGCTGTACCATTCCAATTATACACCTTGGCAGTAGTTATTAGCTGTGAGAAACCTAAAGAAGCAACAAAAGAAAATGTGCAAGTCTTTTTTCAGGAGTTTCTGAAGTGTTGAAGTGTTTCTATTGAAAAGCTCCTGACAATGATTGGCAGGATCTGAGAAAAACCTCCCAAGATGAGCCCCACCCTCTAAAAATCAGTGCCAAGAGAACAGTAAACGGCTAACACCTAACCTATTGTTTGCACAATCAAGGGATTACAATCTAATTGCTACTCTGTGGCCCCTCTCAAATGTCACACAAGGCACATCTCAATAGTATTTACCTTGCAAAGAGCTGCTGAACTTTAAAGAAAGGCTAAGTCTAATATTCTGTATTAACTGACACAGTAAAAACAAGGGGAAATGTGTATTGATTGATTGGTTACTAACAGGCCCATTAGGTCAATGTCTTCCTGGGAAGCTGACAGTTAAAATAAAAACCCAGACAGGCCTAATTTTAAATTTTGCAACTAGAAAATTTAACCTAAAGGTGAGGGATAACAAAGGTACATGTCTCAACCCAATTTAGAACAGATAAAAAAATACAGATAGAAATGGAAATTAGAAAGTCAGTTCAGAATAGACATAATGAAGCCCATTTACATTTGATGTAACTGATGTTCAGAATATTAATGGCCTGTATAGAAAAATTAGGATTACTTATAATTGGGGTACTTACCACCTTTCAATTAAAAAAAATTTTTTTTACAAACACCTACTAAACTATAAATATGATTAACCATGAAAAGTTTAGGCAAAAATTCTACCAGTCAAGCACTTGTACTTAAACCCGTAAGCAAATTTAGTTATGCTATAGTGAGTTCAGGTGTGATTCCTACAAGACATTGTCTTGAGAGCTAATTCTAAGTAAAAAAAAGTTGGTGGACATCATCATTACAGTAGGAAAAAAGAAGTAGAAAAAAAGGCCTTTGACAATTACCATTAAAAGCAGAACATAAATGTCTGAATTATTTGTATTGATCTATCTTTATGTAATAATAAAGCTAGATGTCTTTGGATTCATTTGATTTGTCACCTAAGCAGTAATTCATTTAATCCACAGTAAAAAGAAAAATGTATTACTTGGAAAAGAGAGACTCCAAGGAGAGGAATAACAAACATATGCTTATACTGTTAGATTTCAAATTAAATACTATATAATATAATATGTAGAAAGGAACCATGTCTTAATGGAGAAAAACTACATTTAGGAGCCAGGTTAGTGCTGAGAGTTGCTACAAAGATTTTAGGAAGCAATGCCAAAAAAAAATCAGTGATTTTGTACAAATGTCGATATCTGAATTCCTTTTTCTAAGATCAGAGATTAGTATCTTTTATTTAGTTAATAAATATGACATACAGGTAATATATTAAAAAAATATCATAATTAGTGGAAACTTTAATCAATTCAAAAATAATCCAAAACAGAATGCAAGCATGGATGGATCTTATTTTTGATCCAAGTGGCTATTCTTCTTCTTTTGATTAGAGAATTGAAAATAGATTGGAGAATTTACACAAAGCATCACACCTTTAGATATAAAGAACTGTCAAGAATGTCATGAAGGCCATTAAACTAATTCATAATAGAAAATATTCCTATTACAAGAAGAAGAAAAGGAGGAAGAGGAGGAGAAAAAGGAATGGAGGCACAGTCTTAAGCATAGGGTCTTTCTTTCCTCCACCACCCCAGAAAAGGAAAAAGAGAAAACAAGAAATTCAGTGATAAAATGCAAACTCAGCTTGAGTCAGATTTATTTTATTCAAACCAAAATCCACCAGGAATGACAGCTGTCTGTTAAATCCTAACACTAATGTGGAGTCTCATGTTTTGCTGAACACCTGATTTGGAAAAATATTCAAGAACAATGTTAAAGTTGAGTCTTGGACTTAAACATAGTGTATAAGGATAACAAATAGATGATTGACTGCTGCTTCATAATGTGTTATTCTTTACCACACAGCAGATGATATTTGTTTCCTTGTTTCATATTTTGCTTTTTAACCTGAATCTCAGTCCATATTCTCCTCCTCTGTAACCCTTCAGGGACACTTTGCTTTGGAAGTTTTTGTAATTCTTTTTGGGATTTTAAGGATAGTCTTCCCTGGATGTCAATATAGTTTTGGAAAAGAACTTGAACAATATAGTTTTTCTGAAACAATTTTTATTTTTCCCCATAAAACTCTTGGATTCAGGGTTAGTTCTATCAGCAGAAGCAATCCAATAATATCATTGTTTTGCATCTATAAAACTTAGTTTCTGTATAATAAATTGTCAATTCTTCTTTCAAAATAAATTTTATTATTCTGCAGTAGGAGCTGCAATCTTTTGTTCATGTGATGACTCCTCACCTAGATTAAGGTAGATAAATTGCAATGCTTCATTTATATCATCTCCAAATGACTGAACAAATAAAAATTACCAGATTCTTACCTTTTCAGTCTGAGATTTCTTAAAAACAAAGCTGGGCTGGCAAATTGTATTAACTTAGGCTTCTTGTGTAAGAAATGTGCTTCCTGAAATCAAGTTAGATATACTTACAATTCATTGGACTTCTGTTTATGTAATGTGTGGTGATTTTTTGTTGTTTGTTGGCGGTTACAGGTATTTTATATAATGTCTGTAATAAGGTTATTATGAGCTCTGAAAAAGACAAACAACCTTGATGTAACCTTCTTCAGGAGACTATCCCATGCACTGTGAGCATTTGTAATAATTAGACCATTACATTGTTCTGTTCAGCTCTCTTTGATGACTCACACTAAGGGTAGAGAATCAGAAGTTATGTTTTCTTACCAAACCATAAAAATAGCCAAAATATACTTGTCTTTTAGCCATACTTTTCATACATGTGGAAGTTCTTAGGACGATATTTCTTGGCATTTGTTATAGCTGAACTTCCTGAAGATATTGTATGAAAAGAACTACTCTGATTTAAGAAGGATCCTGTCCCTGGTAAGGTAATGAATACAAAAAGGAAAAAAAAATTATCTGATTTGCCAATGCCTCTAAAACCTTGGTCTTAGAATTTCGCTTTTAGGTAGGAAACATAAACAAACATTATTACTTAAACAAAAATTACTAAAAATTTGAACAAAAAATTCTCCATACCTTTTAGGTTTATTTTATGGAAATAATAAACTTACATTTAAGTTTGTTAAATCTTAGTTCAACCTTAGTAGCCTTTTCCCACATATCTTTAGTCTGCATTATATAGTCTTAGGTACATATCTTTTTCTTTTATCATCAATATTTTCTTTTTTTTAATGATTCCTATTCTAAAATAATTTGTTTTCACATAGATTTATCAAAATGTACCCAGTGATTGACTAATACATATATTGGCTTTCCATTTGGAAAAAGAAAGATATTCTGCAAAGAATTTGATTTATTCAGTGCATATTCTTAGTGCATGAATAGAACATTAACTTTAACAGAGTTATGCCATTCTCCTTGCCTCTTATTTACATCCCTCCTTTTAGATAGTATTTGAATTTTTGAAAATACTGAGTGTTGATGATTTTCCTTTTAAATTTAAAACCTTATAAACACACAAAGTTTCTTCCCTAGCTTTCCGTGTTCAGATGATATTTAGGTTTGAGACTTTAAATGGTCATGGGGCCTGTTCAACTGAGCAGATTCTGCTCTCAGGACCAGAACTGGGAAGTTATAGTATAAAATTCACTGAAGAGTTTCATAACATATTAAGCTCCTGAGTTCAATTCAATAGAGTTATTATTTTACTGGAAATGCAGATAAAATGTGATGAGAAAAACACAGTCAAAATACCTATGGTAAAAAAAAGTAATTTACTTTCAATATGTTAATACTTTGTTTGCCAGACATTTATTTTATATTAGAAAATGCCACTGAATTCCAAATACGTGTTTCTTAAAAAATGTTTTCTGTTGTGGTATATATACACAGTGCAATTCTATGCTTTCATTAGAAAGAATGACATCTACCCATTCATATGGAAATGGAAAGAGTTGGAAAAAATATATTAAGTAAACATAGGCTTCATGGTTTCCCTCATTTATAATATCTAGAATGTTTCTATAAGTCTGCAAGTGAATCCAATGGAGAGTAAAGACAAATAATTACATTTGGACATGATAAATTAAATAGCACTCTAAACATTCACATAGTGAGAACAAAAGAGAATATTCTTAGGAGAGAATCACAAGGGCTCAGTAGTTGTGTGCATCTAATCATATAAAATGATGTTTATCAAAATGAACTCCAAGAAAGAGAAACAAGAAGTGTACATTACCATGACAATAAACTTTAAATGAAAATAAATAAAAATAAAAGTCTTTCTTGAAAAAAATGTTTTCTGTACCAGCAAGTACAACACTCGCTGGTATTCACTTCTCAATGCAAATTGTCAGGTGCCAAACCATATCCATTGAAGCTGACAGGGCTGAGAAACTGTTTTAACAAATCCTTCTCATGATTGAGGGGCTCACTCAATTTTGAGAAACCTATTATACAGAATCACTTTGGGGAGGTAAGGAATTCAAGTATATACAAGCGCCTAGAATACCTTATGTATACAAATATTTAAAAATACATAAATTTACACAGCTTGGCAACTTACAAAACACTTATCTTATTTGAACTTCAAATAGTACTGTGAAATGTATTTGGAAGTAACAAGTATTTTTTTAATATTTTTGTTTTAAGAAATTAAGCTGACTTTGAAAAAGATTAAGAAAATTAGCTCAATCTCCAGAGTAGTTAACAGAACAACTGTTTCAGAACAATCAGTAAGACATTTCTGCTGCAGCTAAGTTCATATGGAATTGATCAAATAAATAGAGATCCTGAAATGTTTAATAGTTTGAATAAAATGCCATCCTGTACGTCTGTATTTATTTTAGTATATACTTATTTGAAGATACATACTGACATCAAACAACATTGTAAAGCTCATTCTGATTTTAAATTATCATTGAAATTTGACGGAACAACTTTCAGTGACTCTACATGTACATTTCCACCAAAAAGAGATATTAAAATTATACTCTTCCTCTAACAAAAATAAAATTAAATAACTTCTAACACTAGCGAAGCCCTAGTTAATAAGTTTTATGGAAAATAAAATTATTGTTCTTTTTTTGCCCATATATTTAAAAAGGAAGTTAACAAAAGAAGAAAGTAAAAGTTTAAATGCCTAAGAATTCAATCTGAGTCTCAGGCAAATAGCTACTTTTCTCCCTTGAGTTTTCATTTCTTATATAGAAAACAAACAGGTATTTCACACTGTCCTTACTTAAATGTATCACTACTAAAACTTCAGGAACTTTTCTAAAATGCTTTCTGTCCTGCTCAATCTCTTTTGTATGGACTTTTTATAATGTTGAAAGAAGAATTTATGGATGTTAGCAAATTCAATTCAGATTGACACTGCTCAAGACACAGGCATCAAAGGTGTTTGTTCAGTAAAACTAATACATCACAAAATCTGTGAGAGTTTCTGATAGCTATAGAAAGAGCAGAGCAAAATGCTGAGAAAACATGTTCAGATTGCTGCAGATGTTCTCAGATCCAGTAGCATTTCTAGAAAAAAAAAGTGTGAGATGTTTCTTTGAATGACATAAGAGGACAATTTGAAATTGTAGCACAGGAGCTCTCGAAGTAGGATAAAAATATATTCTTGCAAGTTAGAAATATCTATTAGAGTATTTTTTGCTTTTATCATTTTGATGATAAACTTAAAAAACAAACAAACCCTGCTCTGAATAAACTGTTTGAAATGACCAGTCACAATTGAATATACTACTTTTAAAGTTTGAACATGTTTATGAAGTCATGCCTAATCAAATTAGCGTTTCCAGACATATACATTTAAAGGAATTATTAATGGAGGCATGACTCAAGTAGAAAAAAATTAGCCTTGAGATAAGAAAAAATAAGCCAAGTGAGAGAGCTAGGCTCTAGTACCAGGCAGGTTCTAGTACTCATACACACAAGTACACAAATGTGCACACACACACACACACACACACACACACACACACACACGACAAATGAATCTTAAGAAAGTCGTTTTCTTTCTATAGTACATAGTCATCATTCATATGTGAGAAATAATTGTAGCTGTTTATTCACTCTTAAATCTAATAGTATTTGTAACTGCAAAAGATTTATTTTCTAGGAAGGTAAATAAATATGAAAAATTATTTTCTACATAAGGCTATAGAAACAAGCAAACCATCTAGTTCTATTTTCATGTAATATCATTTTGACTCATGTTGAGTGATGGAGTAATAAGACAACACAGGAGTATTTTATACCAGCCCAAGAGAGCAAGCCTATTATCACTAAATGTTTAACATTCTTGAAACACAGATATGGTATAATTTTGATTGATTTTTTCAATATTATTATTATTACTATTATTGCTGTTATTTTAAACTTCTTTACAAAGATCTTCTGCTATTTGTGCTTAACTAGATCATTACCACTGGGCCACCCTAAGGGTTCTGGGATGAGTCCATGCAGTCCGACTTACATTAGCTATTCAATAGACAAGGACTCTCCAAGAGAACATAAGATCAACATCTGAAGATAATCTTTAAAAGAATCCAAGTATACAGACATTTTTAAATCTTGGGAGTAAAGAGAAGGAGGGACAATATATGAAAAGAAGGTGGAAAAAATATGAAAGAAGTTTAGTTATTTCCTAAACTGTCTTTAATGAACTACTCGTTTGGTTCACCGTGTTTTCAATTTTATTTGTGACTTAAGGCCCTTTGCAAACCAGCTAGATTTCTAATTGTCATAGAAGAGAGAGAGGTATAACTATGGAAAGGAAGTCTCAAAGAAACTCTACTGCTAAATTTCAACTAAAGTACAACTCCATGGATGGATGGATAGGCAGGCAGATATACAATGAGATAACTGTGTGCAGTACAAACACACACGTGTTTATTTTCTACAATGTAAGATGAACTTGGATATCAGAGTCCAGAAAGAAAGAAGTTGCATCCCCAGATTCTTCAAAATTTTTAATGCCTTTAAAGTTGCAGAAAATGACATATTAAAATATAGATAAATTAATTTGAATGTGACTCACAAGAATCAATGATGGCATTTTAAAATGATAAGGCTAATCAAAGACTGATAGAAGAATTCATAGAATCCCCAAACAGAAAGCTGAATGGATTCCAACAGAAGAAAAAGGAGTCCAATGAATAAGACATTTTAAAGAGAGAAACAGAAAATCTATGCTAACAAAAATGGTAGCTAAAGAATATGGAAAAATTATGCTATTAGAAGTTGGCCACATGAAAATAATCACTGTAAGCCTTTTGATTAAGACACAAATTGTCCATGGACACTAAAAGTAAAGGCAACAATATATCCATGCAGTCTCAAAGTATATTCCTACAGATACTGATTCTGAAGGTGAAGTATTAACATTTTGGATGAATCTGGCAGACTGTACCTTATCCAAATGATCAAAGTTAATTTGCTAGTGATGGGCAAATGGACTGCATGTATCTCCTAATCCCACGATGTAATTTCTGCAGCATCCCTGCTATGAATGCATACGTGACTGATCATGAAGAAAAATCAGACAAAAAAACTTGGAAGATATGTTAAAAAATGACTCTCCCATGCTTTCTGAAATGTCAAGGCTGTGAAAGAAGACTTAAGAATTATTCTAGAATAACAGAGACTAAGCCCAACCCTACCCCCCCCCCCACCATGTTCCCCAGTTAGTAAACTAGCTGGCCAAATCTGAATGCATTTTGATACCATTATTTGCTACATGTTTTATTTAAATAAAATGTTTATTTAAATAATAAAGTATAACATTTTATGAATCCCCATTCCATGGTTTATATAATTAATTTCAAGTTGTACAATGAAAGCTTCTTTAAGAAAGATGCAAAGAAACAGTTAAATGTAAAAGGAAGTGTATCTGAACTTACTCTCAAACAATTTATAAATACAGATGAAGGTAGGAGAGTCTTATGAGTTATGAAATCTAGACAGTTAATTATGTGTCGCATTTTGTTCAACATTCATTAACCCAGAAATTCTTTTAAGATATAAAGTATCTGAAAATATAATGCTATAATATGGTAGAAATATTAAAGATAGCACAGAAAGAAAACATACCTGAGTATTCAATAATAATCTCATGAGGTGTGATTGCCGGTTGTTATAGGGAAGTAAGAACAAAAGAGTTTTATTTCTCCCTGAAGATTATCTCATAATCCATAAAATTAGCTCCTGCTAGAAAATGCAAAATAAGCATCAAATTCAAAAGTGACAAATGCAAAGGTATAGTAAGAAACTATGGAGCCATTTAAATATACTTAAACATTAAGACTTAAATGAACAACATCTCAGAAGGACATCTCTAAAGCTATCTAGGAAAGGCAATTTTCTCCAAAAGTTCAGGTATGAGGGCTGGGAAGGTGGCTCAGTGGTAGAGTGCTTGCCTTGCATGCCTGAGGCCCTGGGTTCAATTCTTCAGCACCACATAAGTAAAAAGCAAAAGGCTGGAAGTGGCGCTGTGGCTCAAGTGGTAGAGCATGAGCCTTGAGCTGAGAGCTGAGGGACAATGTCCAGGCCCAGAATTCAGGCCCCATGACCGGACCCCCCCTCCAAAAAAAAGTTCAGGTATGAATATAAACTTGTTCTATTGAATTCAGAAACACCATAATTTTAGAGAGAGAAACTTAGGAGATATTCAGAAGAGGAGAAAGGGCTCTATTCATCTTCAAAAGTGTCATCTTCAAAAGGTTGAGTTTGACTTTTTGTAAACAAAATTTCAGGCACTGATTAAAATCTTCAAATATTAAGTCATGTAGTCTTAATGGTAAGAAAACAACTGAAAAGATCACTAAAATCTAAGCCAAACTAAAATTGTTTCTGTTTCTGAGAAGCTTGTTAGACATGTATGCCATTTTTATGGACATATAATTAATCCAATTTCCCTTTGATTCCTAGTAATATTATCCAGATACTGATCAATTCATCCTCCATCTTTTCCAATTGACTCATGCAAACTATACTCAAATAATCACTAAATCAATCAATGTATTTAATTCCAAACCATAAGTATTAAATTAAAATTGGAATATAAACTAACATCTAAAAATTTGATAGGGGAAAACAGTTGTGTACTTCAGACTTAGTTTACAAATTTGTTATAATTGAGGGGAGAATTTGGATATGCTTAGTGCATATTTATGTACATATTTTGTAAAAAATATCATTTCTCTGTTATAAGTGGAATTTTGTATACACTATATGTGAGCACTTTTCATATAAGTTAAAGAATAATCTTTGTCAAGTTAAATGGAAATTAAGAAAGTTCCTCCTCTCTGTCTCTGTGTCTCTTTGTCTCTATACCTCTGTGTCTCTGTGTCTCTGTCTCTGTCTCTCTCTCTGTCTCTCTGTCTCTTTCTGTCTCTCTCTCTCTCTCCTCTCCCTTTCTCTTCCTCTCTCTGTGCTATTCTACACACAAGATGGGAAATTTGTGACCTAATTGAAGGCATTTTGATTTTGAACTCCAAAGTTTTCAGGTCATATGAAATGCATAAGGACCAAACTAAAATACATGAAAAAGAAAGTCCATTTTATTTTAAGGTTTTTATATTAAGAAAAGGCATGTGTTAGAATGTGGGAAGAAACAGTTTTACTATTTTTTAAATGTGAAAAGGCCCACTCATATTTGGATGTACAATTTAAGAAGGATACAGATATAAAAGGCTTTTTTTCTACAAGAGTGACTTAAAACAGAATGGACTTTAAAATTACATTGTCTCAGAAAAAGAAGTGAAGTTGTTTATATTTATACAAACAGCTTTTTCTCTTTCCACCTATTAAGAGGAAGAAAATATATACCAGAAAGAAGTTCTACTAATTTTGTGAGCCCCCAGAGCTTTGAGTAACTTAAGTATATGCATGATTGCTTTTTAACAAATAAATGTGGAGTGTATGCAGAAATGGATGGATGAATGAATGAATAAATGAATGAACAAATCACCAGGTGAGCCAAAATCAAAAAACAGAAATAACTGTACATGTTTTTAATAATCTTTCTAATCATATGGTTTTCTCAACCCAAGAAGGGCTACCTCAGGCAGCGGTGATGAGCTCTTGGAATGTTGCAGCTTCTTTAAAACAGTAAAGGAAGAAATTTGAAAGACAGTGAGACCAGTTAGTTTTCCACTATATATTCAGTGAGGATACTCTTAGTTCTATCATCATCATTAAACTCTTTTATGAGAAGACAACTCTTACACATCAATTACAAATCCTGATAGGAATGGATAAAATGGAATGGATAGACAAGAAACACAAAAGTGCTGTGATTTGAAAAAAAAAAAAAAAAGTGCTGTAATTTGAAGCCATAGAGGTTAAGGAAGAGTTTGTTGAAAATGCAGTATATTTAAAGTTCTAGTCCAAATGGGAAACCTGAGTGTCAGAAGCTCAGATTTTAAATATATTTTGAAGCAATTTAGATCAGTTTATACCACTCATTGCATTTCAGAATGGGATCATACATTTGAATGTGATACTTCTTCGCCAAAATGCTGAATGAGTAGAACATGTCAGTGAAGTACATTTCATTCATATTCAAATATAGGGTTCTGTGGGCAATTAAAAAGAAACACTCAACCAATGTAACATACTGTTTCATTATCATTAATGTTCATCATTTAACTATAGCTGGCTAGATAGAATAAGTTATTCTACAGAATGGGTATAATTGAGATAAGAATCTATCTTCTTCTAAAACTTTTATACCTAATACATTAACTGAAACCATGTTTCCAGCCAAATTAATCAAACAGATATATAAACTATTTAAGACATTTGAGTGGGAGAGCCAGAGCCACTCTTTCTAGGCTCAGTCTGCCAAAAACCATTGGAGGCGTCTCTATTTCTAATATTAGATACTACAATTGGACCTCCGCCTCCTGCCTTCAGATAACTACTCAGTAGGGCCGACTCTCAGCTTATGTGAAGATAGAGGAGAAAAGGATTTGTGACATTCTGGGATTTTGCCAGATTTCAGTGGGTGGTAGGACCAAGGCTGAAGGCCAAGTGAAAAATTCACTAGATAGCTGCACAAAACATATCCTCGTGCTTTTGTTGATTAAAGTGTTATTTTTTTTCCTAAGCAAGGGGGGGTGGGGGTAGGGAGGAAATAATCTACTTTTTGAAAGTGTCTCTCCAAGAAAAATAATTCCAAGTTGAGGCTGGTATACTGGGGGTGGGGGGGAGGGGACTAAAATAAAAAGCTTAACTGTAGTTCATTAACTTTAATTGGTTTTTGTTGCCTCTCCTCAGGTTTCCTGGATCTTTCAACCATCTCCTCCCCCAACTCTCTGCTTCCCCTTCTTCTACCTCTCGCCTCCTCCCCCTCCAATCTGGCTTTTCCTCCTTCCTGGCAGCATTTTTAGCTTTAATTTGATAGTAAAAAACTGAATCCAAAGTTACAGAATTCTTCAAATTCAACTTCTTTGGAAGAAAAAAATTGAAGTTTTTAGAAAAGAATAGATATAACCAGGACTACTCCAAAGGCACAAGGCATAGCACATGGCAGGCCCCTGGGAAGGTAACAGGGGCAGTGCTCAGGCATGAAATAATTTATTCACCTACCTAGCACAGACATCATAGTATAGATGCAAGGGAGAGAACAAAGGTCCCATTCTCCTGCAACTAACAGGCAGAAACAAAAGAGTAAATCAATATATTAAACACCATTAGTGATAAATACCCTGAAAAACACCCCAGTAGGGAGAAGGCATTAAAAATGATATACAACTTGAAGAATCTGGTCAAGAAAAGCTTTCCTGAGGATGTGATTCTTGAGTAGACACCAGAGGAATGTGAAAAGATAAACTATGGTTGCTTTTTTTTTTTTGGTCTGTTATGGGGCTTGAACTCTGGGCTTGGGCGCTGTCCCTCAGCTCTTCAGCTCAAGGAGAACACTCTAACGCTTGAGCCACAGCGCCACTTTCAGTTTTGTAATGGTTTATTGGAGATAAAAGTCTCATGGACTTTCCTGCCTGGGCTGGCTTTGAACAGTGATCCTGAGATCTCAGCCTCCTGAGTAGCTAGGATTACAGGCATGAGCCACCGGCGCCTGGCTCATGGTAACTTATTAAAGGTCGAGAGTCCAGGCAAGAGACCAATATACATTGCACAATGAAAGTAGGATGTGTGTAAAGGGCAGTTATGTGGTAAAGACATAGGAGAAAATGAGATCAGGAATTTAAAAATATATAATTAAATAACTTCTATATTCTTGTGGTAAAGACATGGGAGAAAATGAGACCAAGAATGTAAAAATATATAATTAAATAACTTCTATATTCTTTCCATATCATTGGGAAAGTATCTGAATGCACACAGATTCTGTAATGGTCACCAAATGTATCATATTCCACATGATTGCTGTACAGAGCCTGTACCTAGCCAAAAGAGTTCACTCCTTTGTATCAATAACTGGTACATCCAAGTTTAATTTATTAAGTGGCATTGCATGAGCTACCCATATTCTTTTCCCCTTTTATTGGAAACAAGTTGACCCAGACAATACCTCAAATATACACATCCATCCATTCACACACACCCATTACTCAAATAAAAGTATTTATGCAAGTCTCTGTGGCCCATAGCCTACAATTAACAAACATATCTCATTGCTTTTTGTCAGCCACGTTTCGATATTTTAAGTGCAGCTTCAGAGAATATAAGCAGTTGTTTCAGAACTCATATAGAGTTTTCCAAGTTGAAGGGGAAAAAAAGGATGAAATGCTAGATTACTTTTAGGTCCACTAGATGATTTCTATTAGCTTTGACTTATTTTAAGCCCAAGGCATACACAAGGGCTAAATTAATCACTAATGTGGTATAACCTGATCTACCCAGGCAGAATACACCTCAACCTCAGACTTAATTTAATGCTTCCTAATGGAAGTGAGAGCCAAATCTGGAAAGAAAAAAAAAGCTGCGAGGACACAAAACACTTCCATAATGACTAGCCAAAGTGTAATGTACTGGAACCAGGAAAGGTGAGTTCCAGTTCTGGTGTATGAGCAATGGAAATGTAGAAGAGATACTTTTGAATCTCAGCATCCTTGTCTAAATTGAAAACATTGGATTCACGATTTTTAAGGACTATTTATTCTTTCAAATGCTGGCCTTCCAGTTTTAGTTGACTCGAAAAGTTATCAAATCAACTTTTACATAATAAATCCATACTATAATTTATTCTCCCCTAATGACACTGTACTAAATAGAATGCTGTTAAAGACTGATAATTGTTCCTGATGGAAAACAGAACAAATACATATATATGCATATATATATAAAAAAAACAAATAAAAGAAAGGCAAAACAAACTGAAGAATGATTTGGAAAAGAAAGCATAAGAAGGGGCAGGAAGATATAATTAAAACAAGCTCTGAATCACAATATAATTGTAAGTAACTAAGTTACTCATTGGATAGTGAGAATAAAGAAAAAACATGGAAGTCAAGACTTGGAAGTTGAGGTCTTATTCATAGTAGCAGAACACAATGTGAAGTAAGGCAATACAGGGATAAAGGAGCAAGAAGCAGGTAAGACACTTCAAGCTGAAGATAATACCAGAGCTTTCTCTTTCCATTCAACATACTTTCATCTACCCACAGACAGAGAAAGACTGAAATTGTTTGTATCTTTCCAGTGAAAAGAGGGTGGAACTTGAATAGGAGCCATTGAATGTATGTTGTGTCTGAACCTAAGAAGCTGACAACAACAGCTTTCATTATCCAAAAGACCATTATTGCTCTGTAGTAAATGCCATGAATGAAGTAGAAATGGTCACTTAGGTCAAGGCTTTTGAAAAATTGAATAATAGATTATTCTCATTCTTAATCTCCTCAGTCCTATTAGACTTAGGACTTAGTTCTTGATCATCAAGGTCAGCCTTCAGCAAAACAAAACCTGACACGGGTATTAATAGTAGTTTCATTCTTTCATTCACTTGCTTGTTTACTGAATCCTAATATTTTCATTTATATTTGCATGTTAATAGGTTCCAAACAAAAGGGATTATATCCAGGCAGAGGAATTTTGCATCATGATCAATGTAGTCTACAGGTAAGTGAGGAGTGAGTGAATTCACTGGGGACATCTTACATTCCAACATACAAATGACTATTTTGCAAAAAGGTAAGATGTGACATGTGCAACTTCCCAAAGGGTGTGCTTATGTTTACTGTATGTTTTATTGTATGTTTATATCATATTACTGTATGTTTATATCATACATGAACACTGAGTCCTAGAAGTGGTAAGATACTTATTTTGAGAAAAGGTATTATTAGCAAATCATTATAAATCTCAATTGCTGCATAACAAAGAAATTGAAAATATATCCTTAGGCCTTCAGCTCATGATGTACAAGTCTGTGAAATGAGACCAATATCAAAGATTTTATTCAGGAAAGTGCAAAAAATATTCCACTTTTGCTGATACTTAAGAACTAAAAAAAGAAATAAAAACAAAGCATACTAGGCTATCACCCTGGCCTAGATTACTGAGAGTACTAAAGCATCCTCATCCAGTGCAAAGTAGAGATAAGAGGTTGAGTTAACTGATTAACCACTCTAGAATCTACCCTAGAAATTAGGCACTATCATTTTGCTTCATTATGTGCATCTTTAAAAAACTGAATTCTTAGCTAACTAATTGCAGGTGCCAATTAATAGCCAAACAATCAAGAAATGGAGATACATACATCTGTTGTTAAGATCTCAATCTCAGTGCATGAGCACCAGATCTAAGGTGCTATGAAACTAAAGACAGAAATAGAGAGACCCAGAATGGCATAACATGCAATTTGCTGGAGACTTCCTGCTTGAGACTGATCAAAAATGCCACAGACTTTATGACTTGAGTCAGAAAGAGAGGACTTACAAGGTCATCAGGACAAAACTGAGTTTCATCCAAACTGGAAAGTACCCTTTTTTTTAAGGACAGCGGCACATATTGAGCACAGAAATTTTCCTAAAACTGCCCTAATGGTTTTCTTTATTGCTAGTAAGATTGGAAGCTACATTGAGTAAACAGACAGGTTTGCACAAGGGCAGAAAGCTGTGGTCAAATCATACTGGGTTCCTGTGCTTATATTTCCTAAGCAAATTCATGCAAATCACTTTAAAAGCTACCAGCTCTGGTCAAACGAACATGACCTTTAGATCTAGATTCAAATTTAGGCTCTTCCAATTACACATTTTGTGGCCTTGGCAATGTGACTAAAATTTGCTGAATCTTAATTAACTCCTTTATTTTAAAAAAAATGCTCATGTTACAAGATCTATAGTGTTGTCCTGTGGATTAAATAAGACAGTGATAGCAGTTGAAAGAGTATCTATAGTACAGCAGATGGCTTACTGCTGTTAACCACTTTTTCCTTTTATGTTTCTCTTCATAGTTAGAGAGGTTGCAGAATGAGCATTTGAAGGCACCATGACGTCTTTATGATGTGCTCCTGTTGGTTTCATGGAATGCAGCATTGATGGGTTTAGGATCTGTTGTGGAACTCATAAATTGCATCTTTTTTATTCTCATGCCTCAAACCATCAAACTAATGCTTCCTTGCCTAAACCCACTCATGATTTTCATAGACTTTATGTTTTTACACCTCCAAATTTAGGTACTATTCTATGAAATGTGTTACACACAATCCTACTTCTATAACTAGGTTTCATAAAAATAATTATTTATCTCAACGAATATATATTTTAAGGATTACTTGGCACAGAAACAAGATGTTGAACTATAGGATTATTTTAAAGCCCTATCTCTTACAGAACTCATGGTTAAGATGACAAAGATATAAAGACCTACTCAGGAGTACACATGGAGTCCCATGTAACAGTAGCTAAGTATTTAAAAGGTATAAATCAAGCTGTTGAGTAAACTGAACATTCATTAATGTAACTGATACACCTTTCAATAACCTGAACTAGCAAGATCCAGTCTATAGTTCCCGGATTTCTTGAAGTTCTAGTCTGAAGAAGAATGTCATCGAAAGAGCTACAGATCAGCCCCAGAACTGTAGCCTGCTCTTCACCACCCACACCTGGTGGTGCTCACAGCAGTCATGTCAGCACGGATGTCCACAGAAGATCACTGTGTTCATCAATGGGAGAGTGTAGCTTTCCATAAGAGTGGGACATTTTTCAGAGCAAACTTGGCATTTGCGCTGTGTCCCACAGCATGAGTGGGAGTTTGCTGATCAGAGGAAAGAAGGAAGGGCACTCCAGGAAAAGAAACAGCATCTGGGACCACACAGAGTTTGAAAGAGTGGCATATTCAGAACATAGTGAGACATTGCTGTGGCTGAAGCGTAGGGGTTAGGTGGGAGATGAGGAGAGACGATGACGGCGAAGCGTATAGAGGGAAAGGGGAGGCTTGCATCCTGACAAGTGTTGCTCTCCCAGAAGGCGTTGGAGATGATGTAATAGTGATATAGCACAGTTTTGCACCAAACTTGAGACTTCAGAGATGATATCTGGCATCATGCACAGACAAGAATGGGGAGATGAACGGGCAGGCCATTATTTCCCGGAATATAACCAAGTCTAGTCTATTTGGTTATTTCCGAACTTATGGGAACTGAATGAGGACTGTGGAAATGGAAGAATGATACATCAAAGAGAGAACTAGTAATACTTGGTTACTGACTGGGTGAGGAGTAAGAGTAAAATAAAAAAAAAGAGTCTGAGACATAGCTTTGGAAGACTATGATACTGCTAACTTACAGGGCACTGTGAAGGCAAAAACAAGTTCCTAGAACTGATGTCATTTTGTGGAACTTCCCCATACAATGTCAGAACACAGAGTTCCTACACTGAAAGAAAACCCTACAAATTACTTTAATTTTCCTTTTTTTCCTGTATTTTAAACCTTCCCTTTTCTGGCCTTCATTAAAAAGATCAGTTTTGCCATATCTTTCTGTAGTCTTTGATCCTTAAATCAAATCACTTACTACAATAAAAGTATAAGATTAAATACAAACAAAAGACACTTATTAAAAAGTCAAAATTGGGACAGAATCTTTATGTGACCAAATAAATGAGAAATGGGGTCTGTTGATATCTGCAAAAGAGATCCTGGGGTGATTTAAAGGGATTAGAGGTAGTTTATCTTAATACCATTTTTGTCTATTAGTAATTTATTTCTGAAATGTTTGTGTTCTATTTTCCTAGGATACATAGACACTGTCTGAAAAAAATCTTTTTATACAACTGCAGCATGTTTGAAATGTAATCACGAACTTTCATTTAGCCATTTATGTTACTCCCTTTGATTTCTCCCAACCCCTTTAGAGAATTTTAAAGACTCCAATATTTCCAGCCAACTCATCCCTATGAGAACGATTGAGAAGATTGACCTAGAAATATGGCTGTCATGTTTAGCCAAGACCTTGGAGAGATCTTGGAGCAGGTACCAACAGCATTTTGCAGTGCTTGGCTAATGGACCTGAAATGTGCCTTTTTGCCTCCTGCCACTGGAAGCCTGTGCCTGGCTTTGCTTGTGCTGCCTGTGTGGTTCTCACCCACCCAACCTGTCAATCTGCTACCAGTCAGTGATTACTAAATGTGAAAACAAGCACCAAAAAATCAAATATGACAAAAACACTATTAACCAGGAAAGGAAGACAGCAATAAGTGAAATATAGGTGCGTTATCACTGATTGCTTTGAGTTTAATAGAAATATTTTTGTTTCTGCAACGTGAGTTATGTAGATATCTGTGATTGTGATTGCCATATAAAAATAATGAAGGCTTCATTTTCTTTTACCTTCTTTCAGGCATATAATCAAAACTAAGTAGTTTTAAGGAGATTGTTTTAAAGTATAATTTATTTCTTCCAATTAGGTAAACATAGTAAGGATTTTTCTCTTGACCTAAAAATATTTCACCCTTTAATTTTTAGCTGTCTAATTAAATCAAACCTTTTTTTTTTCCTCCCCAGTTAAGGCATATTTCTGAAAGACCTCAATTATTTGCTCTCCCTAAATATTTTCCATTGCAAGAATTAGAGGTGATAAATCACATTGGGTTTATCTCCTACGGTTTCTTCTAGCACATTGTCAACCCCCCTCACCCCCATGCTCCCACCCCCTGAGAGGTAACTGTACATGGGACAGTGTAAGGGCTGTAGGATAAGTGACACCATTAGCTCAGTGTGGTAGCTTTGATGTGTGCCTCTCGGCAGGGTTGCCAGAAGAGTGACAGAATCTTGCTCTAATGCAAAGACTATTTCTCATTTTCTTGGTTCACTTCTAATAGTCTCATATTACCATTAGGAGCACAAAGCAGACAGACATTGTAGCTGGAAAAAACTTCACATCCTTGAGATTAACTTATTATTTGACTACTGGCTTTTGGTGTGCAATATGATCTTTATGAAATAAAATAAAGAAAAAAATATTATAAATAAAATAAAGAAAAAAATAGTCTTAATTCAAATGAAAAAAAACAACAACAATGTAATATCCTATACCACTACCACCTCTACCAACCACAGCACTAGATACTAGACATGGGAGTGTGAAATTCAGATCTGTTTGTACTTTTCTGAGGTGAATGCTGTCCTAATCATTCTGTATGTGACACAGTTCCACAAATTTCATTTTGCCAGTGTTCCAGCCTTGTGCAAAACACTGTTTCCAAACAGTTGCATATAAAATGTAGTGAATAATTTTTACGTATTAAAACAAGCCCTATGACTGTTGAAATTTAGAAGAATAAAGAAGGGAATCAAAGGCACTGGAAATGACATGGATTGTACTCAATGAATGAAGGAAGAGTTAACCAATGAGCAGTTAGCCAGCAGGTTTAAAGCAGAGGCAAAACCGTCTATAAATGTGGGAACATTTTTTATGTGTGAGAATCTGTTAAAGGGGACTTAAAAGAACAAAAAGTACTATTTGTTCCCCTAATTAACTTTGAAGAGTCTAATTAAGGGCAACAGAAAAGCCTCAGAAATGCTGGTTATTAAGCATGTACTTTAAGTTGATCAGTGAGATGGTATTCTTGTAAACAAAGATTCTAATTTCACCCAGCCCAAAATAAACCTCTTTGTAAATATCTCACAACACAA
Source organism: Dipodomys spectabilis (assembly GCF_019054845.1). NCBI lineage: Eukaryota > Metazoa > Chordata > Mammalia > Rodentia > Heteromyidae > Dipodomys > Dipodomys spectabilis. Next base: position 13,884,635 of record NW_024870817.1, read on the forward strand.
TCATGCAGTACCTTGGGAGCAGAATTCCTACCCAGTGCAGGCTGCCTCTTGAGGTTACTAATTCAAGGCATTAATAGCACTCAATTTGAAGATGCAATGGAGGATAAAGAATATCCTGATAACATGGTAAGAATCCAGTCATTCCTCAGTCTCAATTTTTGTTTTCCTTAATATTGTCTGAGCAGTGTTCAGAATAGACCATTTTGACCACATATATGTAGACCTTTATCTGTAAAATAAAGACAAGTGGGATAAAGTTTGAAAGAGCAAATATATAGAGATATAGATATAGATATAAGTATATAGATGATTAAAAGAATACATCAGTGTGAATCAAGTTAAAGCCAAGTATTGATATTGCTGCAAGAACATCATTTCCGCCTGTTTTAACTCTCAGATACATTTAGGAAAAAAGAGAGAGTATTTCTTTCTCAGAAAAGAACCTGTCAGTAACACAAAGACAGTTATAATATTAGAATGAAATGATAAAACTGTGTTTTTATCTAGTTTCCCTTGAGTCACTCTAAGTGGAGTGAACACTCAGCCTAGAGTCAAAAACCGACTTCTGGGAACTTGTTTTAAATTTTGATTCAGTGTTTCGATTAAAGGAGCACATATCAAGTCGTCTTCTGAGAATGCTATACAGGGTGCTGTAGTGAGATCATTTTTAACAAGCTTTGCATTTCTTCTGAAATTATGATTGTTTATTGTTGTCAACAACATTAAACACAGGAATATAGATAGACAATTGTGATTTAATGAAACAATCACAAGAAATGGTATTCCCAGTGCAATTTAGTTTTGATTTAATCACTATCTGAAGTAGTTAATGCAGCTTTATAGTAAGTGTGCTATTGAAATTAACCCTCAACTTGGCAACTAGGGGAAAGAGTGACTGCTGTAATAACTGAAGACTTTGATGCTAATATCAGCCCTGAAAAGTACAGCCCTCAAAAAGAATAGTTTCTAACAGCCTTGAGATGGAAAATACAGTGAGTTAAGGGAAAGCTACTTTGCTCAGAGTCTGAAATCTTAGACTCCCACCAAGAAAAACAATTCAATGTAAGAGCTTTAAGCATATAGATCACAGTCAGATTGGAAGCATGATGCACCACCTAGATTTGGCACCAGTGAGACACAGACTTTAACTCTGAAAGTCGTACCTAACTGCCTTTTGCAATTTATAGTCTATACTGTGTGAAAAATTCTGCATATTTATTCTGAAAGTAACAAAGACAAGGCTATAAAATGTATAAGAAGAGAATCTATAGAAAACAGGTTTACTACATCAATTCCTTGACCTAAGACATTTAGCCCGACCTTGAAATAAATATTCAGATGATTCATGAAAACCATACTGTTCCAAGCAATCACTATCCTGACAGTGCTAGTGGCATGTCTTGATATCAGTCACTGCCACTGTTCTACTATAGTTACTCCATCTTTCATATAAGATAATACTACCAGCTTCCAGAAGGAAACATAGAGACTTACAGTAATTACATAAAATACTTTAGAAAATAAGAACAAAAGAAAACATTTCAAATCCATTGCCAAGTATACATCAACAACGTCAAAGATAAAAGCACTGAGCATATGATTAAGAACAACTTTCCATATTACTAATCAATTCATGATATGAAATACCTTCAATAAAAAAGACTGCAGAAAAGTATCATTGTTCCTGTTAAAGAGATTCAAATGTGGATATTTTGTGTGTCTTTGATTAAGACATCACTGTCTGAATGTGTGATGATGCATCTATAGTGCTAGACATGCTTTACAAAGAGTAGCTCCTTTGGGGCTAATTTCTCACTATTGTCAGCAAATAGAGTTGTCTACAACACCTCTATACCTTCTGTAGCTTGAATGGAAATGCTCAGTTTGCACACATATCTCTTTATTATTATATATAATTAGTATAAGTTATTATATGCTCATGTCTATCATGTGTATCATGTAATTAATATATACTCATGTATATCCTTTATTCAAATTAATAACATCACCAGGAAAATGAAATCTGATGCTGAGCACGGTAAATGTTGTCCTATAAGCAATGTATGGATTGATTCCTTTACAGGTCAAAATGTTTAAGGATGAAATATTCTGAAGAAACTGAAGGTATCTAATATGTGTCTATACATGTTTGCTCAAAAGCTGCACCTTTTGAAAGGAAGGAGTCACTGCCTGGCCTTGTCAGAATCTAGAGGATGAGAGATCAGGAGGTAAAATGTCTCATTCTCCCTAACAAAGTGAAATTAAAACCTAAGAAACATCCAATTTGGTGCTCCTTGCCACTATTTCCCTGGCATCTAGAGCGTGCTTCTTGTGGGTGACATGCTTAGCTTTGGGAAAGTTCTGATGGGACCAGCAATTCAGCAACACTCTTTGTCCAATTTCTCTGAGTTTTTCCGCTTCAAAGTCACATTGCTTACAAGTGGCACTGCTCTTCACAGATGTTCTCATATGTTAAATAGACATAAACTTTCTCCCTCAATAGAAGATTTTTTTTCATCTACACATTCCACACATTACCACACATTATCCAGAGTTACCCTGCCGAATACTCAAATGGCTAAAATGTTTTACCTAGATATTTTTTCACCTAAGGTGAATAACTACATAACTGTGCATAACTACAAAACATTTCAGCAAGATACAACACAGTACATTCCATGTTGTGGGTTAGTGTTTTGATATGAAGAGGACAGACGTCCATAAGTAGCAGTCCATTTCCTGCCCTGGATGAAATAGTGCCTACTAAAGAAGTTTTAAAGAAAAACGTACTGGTTCTTATACTATTTCTCTTGTCGGGTTGACTTGTCCAGAATGCAATGTGATCAGAATCATGCATTTGTAGTACATAGCCCTCTTATACTGGATTTTTAAATTTTATTTAATTTTCCTCTCCTTTGGCTCCCCTCTCTCCCAAGGTGTAAAGTTCATTTCCAACAGAGCATCTTTGAGTATCGCTGTTGCTTTGCTTTACCCTTTGTCCTTTGCTTCACCATGTTTTGTTATCCTCTTTCCCTTCCACAAATCAGGTAAATGTATATAAAAGACATAGCATCACCTTATTTGTAAGGAAATAGAAAGACTTAGAAAAAAATCATATTAAATGAACTAAGCCAGACCCAAAGGAACATAGGCTCCATGGTTTTCCTCATTAGTAATAATTAGTATATGTCTAGGATAGCCCTAACAGAGATCAGAGTAATAGCTATGAACATATGAACATATAAATGATGCTAATCGAAATGTACTCCAAGATATGGAAACGAGAGGTTTCTTTTTTTTAAATGTACTATGTGAAGTTATTTCTGTTTCCTTTTTTTCTTTTTCCCCCTTTAGTTTATTCCCTGTTGTCACTGTTTTTTTCCTTTGGTACCTTGTGTTTTGATTTTTTAATTTAGTAATATAAACTTAAAAACTCCAGGTCTTTTCATGACCTGATAATTCATTTCTTCTTAATGCTGAAACATATTCCATTCTCTAGGAATGCCACAGCTGATTTATCCTACTGAAGTGCATTTTGGTGGTTCCAAGTTTTGTCAGTTATTAAGCAAGCTACTTTAAATATGTACACATTGGCTTTTGTGTGGACATAAGTTTTTAGTTCCTTCATGTTAAAACCAAGGAAAATAATTGACAGATTATTTAGTAAAAATATGCTTCATTTGGTACCATGCTGACAACCTGTCTTCCAAAAGTGACTGAAATGGAAGTTCCTATGCTTGATTTTCCTTACCAGCATTTGGTGATAGTAGTTTGTTTTTAATGAATAGTCATTTAGTGGTATCTCATTTAATTTTATTTTTTCCAGTGATACATTATATCAAAAATCATGCAGCATCTTTTCATATACTGATTTTCCAAACTCATATTTTCTCTGGTAAGGAATCTGTTAAAGTCTTTAACCACCTTTAAATCAGATTGTTTTGCCATTATTGAGTTTCTATATTTTAGATAATTGTTCTTTATCAAACACATCTTTTGCAAACATTATCTTGACAGCATCTTTTACAGAGCAGGAGTGTTTAATTTTAATGAAGTTTAACTAATCAAGCCATAAATATCTTTTCTATTATATCTAAAATGGGGCCTTTAATTCCAAGATCATGTAGATTTAGTCCTATTTTGCAGTTTTGCATTTTATATATAGATGTGGGATATATTTTGAATTAAATTTTGTAAATGTTGGTGTCTAGACTCACTTGTTGTATGTGGATGCGCAGTCATGTCAGTATCATTTATTGAAGAAATTATCTTTTTTCAATTGTACAGTCTTTTCTCATTTGCCAAAAATCAGTTGACTACATTTATGTGAGCCTGTCTTATGAACTATACTGTTCAATCGATCTGTTTGTCTATATTTCTCCAACGCCATACTGTTTTGATTATGAGAGCTTTAACTCTCAGAAGTGGTTAGTGTCGGTCCTCACATTTTCCATGTAACACCCATTATGAGGTTTTTCCATGTATGAATGAATGGATCTGAATGGAGAAAGCTATACTTTGCTTCTCAGTCTTCCTGCATCCATGATGAGTAACAGAATATGGCAATCTATTTGTAGATATGAAGCAAAGAAGATCTAGTCTCAGGGATAGACTTGACATCAATGAGAAAATTCTCTAACTAATCTACTATCCATTTAAACAAAGGAAAGATTAGTATCAGAAACATTGTAGGAGGATCATTACTGAGTTTTGGTTATTGTATTGTATTTAGATTAACCCATTCTTGAAAAATAGGAGTTAAAACTTGCTGTAGGTGACTCTCAAATACACAAATGGAGAAAAAGATGTTAAAGATAAAAGTGCAAATTACATGCCATCTCCTGAAATTTGCTCATTATTAGCAATATGAGATACCTGAAAAACATTTGTGATTTCTCTGTGACTTGTTTTATTTTTTAAGAAAAATTCTGCGTTGGTGTTAAACAGATTTTCAACCCTCAACAAACCAGATGGCTAATCCAAAATTATTACATGAAATATGAATAGGAAACTAAGAACTGAACTCTATAAAAGATAATGAGAATTTTTCAACATTTATATTTTACCAAATAAATTATATTTCTATTTCATTGGTATCTAGGGAATTGTAACAAATAATCCCAGTGATAATTACCAAATATCTATATTTAGAGGAAACTAGCACATGTGTATCATAAATAATAACACAAATGGATATTTCTGAATTGCCTGATTTTCTAGATATAGACATTTGGTAATTATCACCAAAGCTGGCATGTGAAGAAGTGTTTAGACAATTTTTAAAATGCATATTGCTTACTCAATAGACCATGCTCTAATTATATTCTGCAAAGGAAATCCAAATTCAGGTATAAGGTGAGATCTTCCCCTGGTAGATAATAAAGAAATGGTATATACATTGGCTTAGTGAGGATAATCACTTTATGATCATCTAAAAACATTGTCTATGATTGATAAATCACTTGCTAAATCTAATAGTTTTCCCCAGGTAGAATAAAGTTGACCTTAAAGCTAAAATGTTTACTGCCCAAATATTATTTTTATACCTTGGCACAAAGAAGTTCATTAATTCTGCATCACCCTGTCTGTCTCCTGTAGCTTTCAGTTCTGACTTTATTGCCTGATTGGCAAAGAGCAATTTCCAGCAGAGAAAGGCTTGGCTAGAAAGGGTTCACTTTTGGCTCCACACCTGGTAGAAATAGTCTGTTAAAGTCAGTCTTTTTCATTTTTTCTGTTTAGAAAATATGAAGAATATATAAATAAAACAAATATAGGCAGCAGATGGAGACTTGTTTGGTCCTTTCATTTTAATTTCTAGATAAATGTTGGCAATTGATTGATTGATTGATTGATTACTTTAGTGCTGGTAAGACTTGAACTCATGCCCTGGTGCTCTTTTTTGGCTTTTTCATCCTACCACTTGAGCCACACCTCCACTTTTAACTTTTTTCTGGTTAAGTGGAGATAAGAATCTCATAGACTTTTTAGCTTGTGTGCTTGGAACTCAGATATCAGTCTCTTGCATGGCCAGGATCATTTTAGTGCCACAAGTACCTAGCATAAATATTATTTTAGGCACAGGGGGATAAATAAAACACAGTAATCATTATGAAATGACAATGACCACAGTGATGGTAGCCATGATGGGGAAGACCAACTGGCTAGCAGTAGTTAATATCACTTTGACAACAAGTTAGGTGATATGGTGAGGTTGCATTGCTGATGAGAACCAAAAGGGGAAAATAAAAAGGAAGACAAATAAATATTAAGAAAAGAAAGAAGAAAACTAAGTTAGAATTTAAACCAGATAAATTCAAATTGTTTTGCATTAAGAACAAGGACATCAGTTAATTTGACCTTAGTACACATCCTAATATGATTTTAATATGTTTTGGAGGTGAGTATACTAGCTGAGTAAAGGCAATAGGAAAACAACAACATGGACAAAAATTTATTTAATGGAGCAATTATAAAACCTCCACCCAGCTCTCTCTGCTCTTTTCTAGCTCTTCCTCAGCTCTTTCCTTCTCTTCTCTTTCCCAGCTCTATTCTCTTTCCTAGCTCTCTCTTTCTCAGCTCTTCTTCTTTCCCAGCTCTCCCTTTCCCAGCTCTCCCAGCTCTCTTTCTCAGGCCTTTCCCCACTGCGTGGAGGACCAAGATGGCCTGGTGCCAGCCGAACGATGAATAAACCTACCCCTTACTTGAAAAAATAAAATAAAAAAATAAAACCTTCACCCAGTAAATAAATATAATCTATTTGTTGGTCTTTGTCTCTTAAAAAATCAGATAAATTGTTTCTAGTTGAAATGTCTAACCACCTTTTAATTCAGCCTATAGGATAAAAATGTATATATTGTATAATTATGAAACCATTCTCTTCCTTCTCACATATCAGCTCACAAGGTCATTGATCTGATCCTTCAGTTCATGTTTCTTTTCTGTTGTAGTCATCAGTGAATAATGCCTCATGAGATACAATATAAGGATCACGTATTCTTGCAGCTCAACTTTTATTCTTTATACTCCATTGTAATGGTTTTTATAATGTGTTAACTTCTTGATTTGGATTGGTTTTCAATCAAATACAAACCTAGGAGTTACATGAAGGGAGTTTGCAGATGTTGGGGGAAAATCCATAATCAGTTGACTTCAATTAAAGGATATTATCCTAGATTCTTTTCAATCAGGTAGAACACTTTAGGAGCCCAGCTGAGGCTTGGGATAGCAGCTTTAGAACAAAAGAAGCCTGAAGAATTGAAAAGGCGATTTGGAGGATGGGCCAACCAGCTCTCAAATTTATAAACTCTTCTTTTTCATCTGGACACCATCCCTCTTCCGTCTTCCTGTGCTATGGTAGCATTTCCATGTTTTACTCTCATCTTATAGGACCTTGGATGGTAAGTGCTGAAGCTAACAACAAACAACTGTAGCATTGGTTTTACAAAGTAACAAAGTCCTGCTAATAGATACAGTTCTTATAGTAATTATGGTAATTATAACTCATATCTTAAACCTCTTTCTATTTTCTGCCTTTTTCGTGTTTGAGTTCCTATCTATGGAGACTTTCCCTCTTTTTGTCCTGTGCTTGAACTCCTGAGCCAAAATTTAAGAGAAAAGCATGCCCAGTCACCTTGAATACTCTCTGTCTGTGTATATAGATACTTATTTTATATACTTCTGATAAAAATTGCCAATATGTCTATTAAGTGGGACATAATAATTTACACATAAGTAATAAATAAGTTAAGGTTAACAAGTCTAGGCTTAAGAAGTATTTCTCTACTTCTCCAGTCATATGCAATTTGGGCAACACTGTCTTCTGTACTATGGAGAAGAATTACAGGCTGTTTCTCTCTCACAACCTTATCTTAATACCTTGTGGTTTCAAGATTCCCACCGACAAAAGAAAGAGGAGGTCAGGCACCAGTAGCTCATGCAGGTAATCCTAGCTACTCAGGAGGACAACTGAGAGTCAAAAAATAGAAACAGTGCCTACATTCATAGACTTACATTGTAGAGATCTCAGTGAATGACATCCATCTATTCTCACTTGTTAATCCATGTGTCAAAGTAGGCTTTAATCTCATCCAAGGAGGCTAGAAAATTTAATGTGGACTATCAGCCAGGATTCAACTAGAGAAACATAACCAGTAAAGAAGATCTGGGTTTGTGTAACGTGGATGCTGAGTAAGGCTGAAATACACAAAGGAGACCACCAGAAACTAGACATTCCAAGCACGTTGAAATTGCCTGTCAATACCAAAGCACAGATTATGGCAAAGAAGTGGCTAGCAAAGGACAAACAGAGACAAAGTCTCCATTGGATTGAACTCAGGGCCTGGGAGCTGTCCTTTGGTTTTATTGCCCAAGGCTGGCACTATACTCCTTAAGCCCCACCTCTTTTTCCAATGATTTGGTGGTTAATTGGAGACAAGAGTCCCAGGGACTTTCCTATACTGGTTGGCTTGAAATTATGATTGTCAGGTCTTAGCCTCCTAAGTAGCTAGGATTACAGGCATAAGTGGTTGGCATTCAACAACTTGAGCCAAGATTTTCAGAGTCTGGGCAACAAAGTAAGTCCTCACATCCAAAGAAAAGAAAAGCCAAGTGAAGTAGCCCAACTGGCTACACAGGAGGCTGAGATCAAGCAGATGTGGTTAGGGGTCAGCTTGGGCAAAATGTCTGTGTAACTGAGTAACTGCTTCTCCACCAATAAAAAGCAAGGTACAATGTGCCTATCTATCATTCTATCTACAAAGGAAGAGTAAATAAGAGGACCACAGTCCAGGCATAAATGTGAGGAGATTCTATTTGAAAACTAACCAAAGCAAAAAGGGCTGGGGTCATAGTGCAAGCAGTAGGGCATCTGCCTACCAGCCAAGAGGGCCTCGAATTCAAGGCCCAGTACTACCACAAACAAACAAACAAAAAGCTTTAAGCCATATAAAGGAAAATAAATAAAAAGAAAAGATTAAAGTATATACATTGTTATATAGTACATAATTTTCATACACAATATAAGATAATATAAAAATGCATCCATTTATTCATATGTATATACAAATACAAAGATACAGTTACCAAAAGTAAGGTTCACACTGATAGAATAATAAATGACTCAAATTTTTTCTCTGTCCTCTTCAGTACTTTTTCTGTATTTTCTAAAATTAAGATAACATCTTTTTAATCAGAAAACAATTTCTAATACAATCAAATAAGTAACAAACTAACCAATTATGAGATAATAAGATATACACTTTAAATATTATAATACTTGAAACATGAAACTGCATCTACAGTAACATTTCAGATGACTTTTCATAGAAACTACACAGTATTTGGATAATTAACAAAGTTAATTATATTTTTCTTAAGAATAGTTAAATGTATATGTTGTATATTATTTTCTTGAGAACAGTTCAAGTATTTTTAATGAACATCTAATTTTTCCATAGCAATGAAATGATTACTTTAGGCAAAAAAAATCTAAACTTGAATGTCTAATTCCCATTTTAACAAATACTTACTTGAGTTTCTTAGAAGAAGGTATTTTAAACAAATAGTACCAAGTCGTAATTAATACCATCAAATGTTTTTAAATTAGGATGTTACTACATTCTTAAGGTTACTTGAAATTATTTATAGTTACCATGTGAACCACATCCACCTCAAAAGTTTGTAATTACTACTCAATTGCATCTCTTGTTGAGCAAATATAGCATTGTTTATGCTCCAAGCAAACTGATCCTAAGCTTTTGGCTTTCAAATACTTAGCAGTGTGTTGTAAGGGTCACCATCACCTTTTCAAAAAATTTTATTGTCAAGGTGATGTACAGAGGGGTTACAGTTATATTGGCAAGGTAGTGAGTACACTTCTTGTCAAACTTGTTATCCCCTTCCACATTTTTCTCCCACTTTTCTTCCCCCTCAGCCCTCCCCCCCACCAGAAGTCATACAGATCATTTCCAACATGTTGTCTTGTGAGTATCGCTGTTGAATTGGTCTCCCCCTTTGTCCTTTGTCTCACCATTCTGTTGTTCCCCTTCCCTTCCCTAATTCAGATAAACATATATATATATACCCAGGGTATCAAAATCAAATACAGTGACAACATGGGATATACCATAGGGGGAAAAATACAAAAATAAAACAAGAAATCACATAGCACATTAAAAACAACAAACCTCTTGTTTTCATGTCTTGGAGTTCATTTTGCTTAACATCATTTTCTATATTGAGCTATGCTCTTCTGCTAGGATTATCCCAGACATATACTAATTATTACAAGTGAGGGAATCTATTCACCATCACTTTTGTTTTACAACTTGCATTCAGTGATTAATCACTGTTTTACAAAGTATTCTTCATTTTTCTATGTTATTCTTTTAGTCCTACTTATGTACTACAAATTACTTTCAATCTACATTCGCCAGATTGGACAGTAATTTGCTTTCTTCTACTTGAGACTCTTGACCAAATGTAAGATTGGTAGAGATTTAAGTCTCATCCGTGCAGAATCAGCAAAGATGCATACTACACACAATCAAATCCTTTTCAGAGATCTGCAGCAAAAATGTTCAAGGTTTAGAATCATTTGAACTTAGAACCCAAAGGGCAGAGGCATATGGAAGTTCTTTTGCTCCTTTGAAGTTTTACAGTCTATCCAAGAGGAGAAGAAAAAGAAACTCTTGACAATTATTGCCTGGGCTGTTTTCCTCTGACTTCTGTCTCACTTTGGTGACTCTTTCCATATTTTTTTCTATGTAACCCTTAATTATGCATCAAACCTCAAAAGACTAAAGTATTGCTTCTTCTATGTCAAAGTATCAGTATAAAAACCAAATATAGCTCTGGTTTAACTTGTCCTACCCAAAGGCGCATGATGTTTTTGAGGTGTTTAGGAGTTTGTTTATTTTAGAAAAACTCTTTCAGGTTTTTCAAAAGATAAGTAAACACGAATGAGTGCACAGAATCAAGGGTGTCCCTGAGGCTGTGGTGAATAACAGAGCAGCTGAGGTGAGGACCAGAGGCCATCTGCTTCTAAGGTGTCATTGTGGTTTTGATGTAGAAGTTCAGGTACATAAAAGCTTTCTGTGTTTTAATAAATGTAGCCATGGCATCCCTGCCGTAAACATGTGTACAGCCATGCCACCAGAGAAAAACAACAGAATTAATGACTTTTTGGTGTCTATCTACTAACCCAATCCCCCAAAATCTGACCACAATACCCACACTCTCATAAGTGGTTTTTGAAATTGGAAAACCACATGTATTTCTAGCCTTATATACAATGTGTGTACAGAAATACAGCAAACACAGTCCCATGACATTTTCAATGAATGCTTTCCCAAAATACCAATCAACTATTTGCCGTTCTAATACTCGTTTACTAAGCAAGAGAGAGATAAATATAAAAAATAAAAGTAAACATACAAATAAAATCCAGAAGTTGGTGTCTTCAGTTTGCGGAAAAACAGAGAAAATCGTGTTCGCCCTGTGTGGTTGGAAGATACGTAGTCAGCCTTTATTTGGCTTCCTTTTTTTTTTTTTTTTAATCAAACCATCCTCAGAGCAAAAGAACTTCTTCACCTTAATTTTTTGAGTCACATGAAGCCGGGAGTTAATGCAGGTAATATTGATGATCATAGGGGAAAATGAAAAGTTTCAAGTGATGGAAGAATTAAATAATAATGAGAAGAGCCAGCCAACAAATCAACTCAGCCATGGACTTGGAAGAGAGTGTGTCTTCTTTGGAGGTTTACAGAATAAAGAGGAACTAATTCAGATGACAACTTACCGCAAATATACATACCAAATAACCTGCTTGTACTTATGAAATGTGTTCAAAGTGTACAAAGACAAAATAAGATGCATTTTCATTAATTAGCTAGCATATAATGAAACACAGTGACAATTTTTTAGACTTAACTATCAACCCTCAGCTGACTGATTTTCCTCTGCAAGTGCCATAGATATTTCTCATCCTCTCACACTATTGTTCCAACTTAAAGAACCAAAAGTTTATTTCCATTTGACACTGTATTAGATTTTCAAACTATTTGCTAGAATCTACACTCTCATTTCCACTATTGCACGTTCTTCTATTTGAGAAGCATAAAGAAACAACAAAAACATTTTTCTCATGCTCTAATCCTGACAATAAAAATAAAGTGATGTCACTAAAAAGAGAATAGTCAAAATAGATCAAGTATTGCATTCAAGACCATACTACCTTTTTTTTGTTCTTCCTTAAATCACCAATTTCTTGGTTTGCCAGATCCACTCTTTTTGTTTGAAATGGTGCATGAAATACCAAAATGTGTAGTTAAACAGCATGCAAATGAGAGTTTTATTTATATATTTGTTGCACTGTAACAAGATTTAAAGGATAAAACAAAATGATAAAATATGAAAAATGTGAATTTTTCTTTAATGTCTGGAAACTTTCTCAGGTGTAAAGGATAGCAGCCATGCAGTGAATCTCATAATTTCAAAAGTAACATTTCTGGCTGTTCCCCCCCACCCCCCCACTCTGGAAACTATGCAATTTCAAAATCTCTCTTCCTCATGGAATAACAGAGAAAAAAAACCCTATTTTGCATAACACAAGTATAACCAGTTAGCTTTTGAAATCACAAACATTCCCTCTTCGTTCTGGAAACTTGATCTCATTACCCAGTCCTTGGTGATGCTATTCAAATTAATCATCAGAATACTGCTATCTTTCTTCCTGAAAAGTTTTGCTATGTTGATTAGTGTGGTCTGGAATTCCTGGGCTCAAACAACTCTCTTGCCTCAATCTCCTGAGTACCTGGAATTACAGGTGTATGGCCCCATTTCTAGCTGGTTTCTAATGTTGAACAATATTGAAGTATTACACTTATACTGCATAATTATATAAAATTGCATATCTGTGTGGCTATACATGTATGTGTATAAATTAAAGCAAAAAAAGCCAGTAGACAGTAGCTCATGCATATTATACTAGGTCAACAGGTTAAGAGCTGGAGGACTGTGAATTGTGGGAAAATTCAGAAGAAAAGTTTATAAGGTTCTGTTACTATAATAACCAGCAAAAAAGCAGATCTGGAATCATGGTTCAAGTGGTAAAGCATCAATTAAGTTAGCATGAACCCCTGAGTTTTACCCTAGTACTAGGAGAAGCAAGAGGAGAAGAAAAGAAAATGGATAAGGAGGAGGAACAGAAGGAGCAGGAAGAAAAAGTGGGGGGGGGGGGGAGAAGGAAAAAGAGGAAGAGAAGGAGGAGGGAGAAGAGGATGAGGAAGAGGAAAAACAGAGGAAGAGGAAGAAAAATGATGGATTGTAGAAAAATGATGGATTGTAGAAACCTAGAGGAAATCTACTTGGATATGAATTTGCTTGTGTGATATATAAATGTGCGTGTATGTGTGTGTATGTATGTATGTATACACACACACACACATATATAATAACTGCTTGGCCATGGAAAATTTAATTAACCTCCTTCTACCTCCATTTACTCATCTACAAAATAGAGATAAGAAACTTCCCAGTGCTGTAGAATTATTGTATTTTTCATATTATATGTATATTTAATAATATAACATATAAAATACTCAGAACTATATCTGAAATGCATTAAGTTTCAATAATGGTATCTTACTTCCATCATCATTTTTATCATTATTGTTATCATTTTCATCATCAAAGCCACAAATTTTTATTGTAAATTTCCAGTCATAAAACTTCAAAAAAACTCCATATATTTCTTTTTTTTTTTTTTTTAAGTTGAGTTTTGTTGCTTAGTACTTTTTGCCTTGGACAGAAATGTTTTTTTTTTTTTTAATTTTATTTTATTTTATTTGAGAACATACTGTACAGAGGGGTTACAATTACATGGGCAGGATAATGCATACATTTCTTACCAAGCATTGCAGCCTCCTCCTTTGTTTACCCTTCACCTCCCTTCCCAGCCTCCCCCCTCCCCCCTCCCCAATCATACCTCCCCTCCCCCCCCACACCGACATTGTAAAGCTGGTTTTGACATGACATTTTGTACTTCTCATTGTTGCAACAGGTCCACCTGAATCTTAAACGACTTGTTTGTCCCCGTCTCCTCCACATGTTATACTGACATCAAATATAGTGAAAGCGGGGGGTTACACTGTGGGGGAGGGACAAACAAAGCAACAAAGAAATAATCTTATAAATGCGTTAGAAACACATGCATGAAAGAAACAAAAACATTAAAATACATATTTAAGGGTTCGTTTTCCTAACATCACATTATCTGACCTTTTCTGCTTGACTCATACCTATACTAGATATTGCAAATAAGGGAAACCATGGGACCTATGTTTCTTTGGGCCTGGCTTACTTCACCCGGATTTGCCATTTTTCTTGTGTTTTTCTGGCTTACTCTGCCCATTTGAGATGAAAATAGCACCAGTTTTGTGCTAGAACACTATCTTAAGGCAACCATCAACCAACATTTGCATTTATACAGTCAATAGTCTACAGATACAATCTAGTTCAACAGATACATCTATTCAACATCAAACAACTATATGTTAATGGGCTTCGAACCGCAGAGAAGAATTTTGAAAACCAGAAATTTTTAGGGTTAGGGAGAGATGTGGGTAAAACATAGGAATAGATTGGTGTGGGGAGGCACAGGGAGAGTTAACTATGTCCTAATCTCAATGCAGGAAATAGGTTGGGTAGGATGCAAGTAGAGAGAGAGAGAAAAAGAATAAAGGGAAAGGGAAATGAAAAGAGACCAGAAAAAAAAAATAGAAACGTAAAAATTAATATAGTTATGGAGATTGAAAGACCATCTATTTAGAGAGGAATGTGAATATATTGAGAAAACAGGAGGGAGATAGAGGAGATGTGAAAACTTAAAAAAATGCTTACAATATTATATAGGTATAAAGAGGTAGTACTGCTATTAAGGAATTCAAGTCTCAGAGGTTTTGGATTGAGTAATAAATTTGTGGACTAAGTGTGTACACAATGGGGGATAGGGTCTACTAGTTAACTATGGGTTTATCTGAGGATGTGCAGGACAAGAGTTAAGTCACATACAGAACAAAAGAGAGGAAAAGGTGAAATGGATAAGAAAGGGAGAAAAAAAGAAGATCAGAAGTTCAGTAGAGCTAGACAAAAAACAAAAAGATAATTAAGAAAGAAAGAAAAAGAGAAAGAAGACAAGAAAAGAAAGGAAAACGCACATTCACGTATTCCTAAAATAAAAATTATAAGAGGAGAAAAAAAAAGTTACTGGAAAACAATTATTTTTTCAAAAAAGGCAAAAATTAAAGATTAATAAAAGTTTTAGAAAAGGAAAAAAATTTTTTTTATATATATAAGGTACCAAAAAAAAAAAAGAAAAAAAGAAAAAAGAAAAGAAGAAGAAAAAAAAAAAGTTCTTTGATTTTTTTTTTTTTTTTGATTTTTTTGGGAGAGGTGGGAAGAATCCTGTATCTCCCTTTTGTCTGTAACCAGCCTCTTGTTGGAGTCTCTGGTCAGCTTGAGGTCCTGTGGCTTGATTGGTTTCTTAAGTCAGTTTGTTTGAACAGGCAGAAAAATGCTCTGCTTTACCCAAGATTTTGAGATCCCCCTCCCAGGTTAGTTTAATGGGAGGGTGATCTGCTTTGAGAATCACAAAAGAGAGGTGATGAGGCTAGGTTCTGGTAGAGTTGAGGCCTTTCAACAAACAGTAGCTTTTCCCTGGGGCTATTTTGTGAAAAATTCACAGAGCCCACCCTGGAGCCATTCTCAGGGTTTCTGTTTTTCAATTGATTGTGGAGGCTGCTAGAGGGAGGGGCAGCCTCTGGCTCTGGTTACCCAGTGAGGAAAGCCACTCCAATGGCTGGTGCCTGAGCTGGGTGACTTTTCCCTGGATGGAGCTGAGTCTGTGAGGTCACTTCGCCTTTAAGTTCTTGTGACCTGCTAAATGACTCGTTTTATTCCAAGGCCTGAGTTGGAGCTGGCAGCTCCTCCGAGCTTTGTGGGTATCCAAGATGGAGATCACCAGTGCTGGGGGGGGGGGGGGGAGGGGTGGCCTTCCCTCCTCTGCTCCCTGAGAAGGAGTGAGGATGTCGGGCTTGTACTCACGCCGAGTCTTGGATCCTGGGTCGTCTCTGGTCTGCAAACTGCAGGATGAAGATGTCCGCTCCTTGTCGGTTCTTGCTGGTGTTGAGTAGAATCCTCTCGCCCGCTGCGTCTGGCTCCTTCGTCCCGGACTCTCTGTGTGAGCGCTCAGGTATGGCCGCGGCTGCGGTCGCTGCTGCGACCCTGCCGCCGCCGCGGCGGCTGCTGGCAGGCGCTCAGATGTGTCTCCTTGTCTTGGCTTCCCCTCTCTTGTCTAACTCTCTGTTCTGTGATGGCACACTTGGTGTGATTCTCTGGCTTAGGACTGTTCACTGGAACTCTAAAACTGCTTTCTATGTGAGAGCTTGTTCAGATTCCAGCTTCTCCTCCGCCATCTTCCCGGAACCTGCACCGTACGTTTTAATCATTTCTCTATAAACCCCCAAATATCTCACCAGCCAGCAGCAGTCAGCTCTATTTATAAGTGAGCATCAAAGCAGTAGCATGTTTTATACATCCATCAGTGGTTGTGGTGATGGTAGAACTCTTGGTTAGAGACTTCCATGAGGATGGATAGGCTTCTCCATGTTGCAGTAACAAATAGGACTTATAATCTTAGTGGCTTAATACAGAAAAGCCTGAGAAGGACAGGATTTCTTCTCCAAGCTAGAGATAATCATTTATTCCCTTTTGCACTTAAGCATTTTCCAAGGAAACCACCAAGGAGGAAAAGATTGTTAGAGAATTGACTACTCTCGACTGTCCTAACCTCATAGTGATTTATGACCCATATGCTTCTTAAACTTGGAGGCAAGAATGTGTCACATAACTTTCATCTGATTCTATGAGAAGCTTCTTAGTATAGAACACCACAGAGCTGTTGGGTACTTAATTGTTTCTGTGCTAGCCCTACCTGCAGTCACAAAATAACTGCTTGCTTCTTATATCCTGACTACAAGAAAACATTACCTCTTCCAGGGGAAAGTCTATAAAACTTGTTTAGCCACTGAACCAAACTTCATTCCAGGAATCATGTGTTCTGGCCCAATCCTGTCTTAATTTTTTCCAGCATCCTACAAACATGAAATATATTTTATCTGTTCTTGGCTTCAAACAAAACAATCGAACCTTCTAATTAGGAAAGGGCAAAAATTGGAAATATCCCATGGTCCCTGGTTCATAGCAAATCTGAAGTATGGTTACATAGCTAAAATGAAGGCCCTTATCTTGAGGGGAATTTGGGGCACCAGGGAATGGGTGGGAGATTCCTTAATTAGGTTATGACAAAGAACCTATTCCTCTGTCCATTGTTCTCAATAGTCTCATGTGAAGAGGAGGTTGAAGAATGTACTCTCTTCCACTATTACCTTTTCTTGGCTAATTACTGCTCTTGGAAGGCTAGAGGCCTAAGAATTATTTTAAGTTCTGAGCAGACAAGAATTATTTTAATCATATGTCAGCTTTTTGGCAATTCAATTACTTCAAAAACTTAGTATGCTTCTCATCTACATGTTTCCTATTATTTTTTTTTATTCCCGAAGCTCACTCCTAATTTTATTTCATCAGATATTTCCCTTTAATGTATTAAATGTCTTTGTTCTCAATATCTTTTTCAATTTTATGGGGCTATCTTGAGGCTATTATGTTAAACTACACAAATGTAATCTTGGTTAAATCTTTGTAATAAATCACCTTATTAATACAAAATATTTACTATGTTATTAATTGCACACTGGCCATTTGTCATATTTGGTTGTTTTTGTTGTTTTGAAACAGGATCTTATATCTCATACTGGCATGAAATTCATTCTATAGCCCAGGTTGGCCTTGAAGTCTTCATGATTCTTTTGTCTTTGTCCCTCAAGTACTGGAAGTAGAGGGTGTGACACCATGCCTGGTCTGATAATAGATTTTGGAAGAGACAATGCAGTTTTTGATAGAAACATGGGAAAAATCTACACCTCTAGGTCTCATCCCCCACAAGGAGACTCTCAATGGCTGGGCATATTTTTTTATTTTTATAATTGTGGGGAGGAGATAGTGTTGGCACTAGTACCATTGGTAGCTCCAAATGGAGCACCTGTGCATTGTGGGACATTTAGCAGAATTGTTTCTCCATAAATTCAAAAAGTCACGGTTGCAATCCCACTTTTCAAGGCCCAAACTTATTTCTTTTTTTTTTTTTTTTGGGGGGGGGGGTCCGGTCGTGGGGCCTGAACTCTGGGCTTGGGCTCTGTCCCTCACCTCTTCAGCTCAAGGCTAGCACTCTACCACTTGAGCCACAGAGCCACTTCTGGTTTTTTTCTTTTTGCTTATGTGGTGCTGAGGAATCGAACCCAGGGCCTCAGGCATGCAAGGCAAGCGCTCTACCACTGAGCCATCTTCCCAGCCCCCCAAACTTATTTCTTAGGTAAAATTTTTCCATAATTTAAAGTAACTTAGAAACTTTGAAGTATACATTCATTTCTTTCCATTATCTTTGGAATAAGTAGGATTAAAATTCTTAGAGATAAAGCTGTTATTCAGTGATAGGTTACATCTTGGAGAAAGCTAGCTCTTTTTATTTATTTTTATTTATTTATTCATTTATATACTTATTGTTACATAATTTGATATAGATAGAAGATAAATAGTCTTAAAGCAATTTTAAGCCAATGACCCACACCTAATAATATTTACAAATGCTCTATAGATATTTCGTGCCATGAAGAAGTTATTTTCCAGTAAGTTTAAATAAGGTTAACCTTTAGGATAAATATAAGAGTTCTAAGAACTTAGCCAAAATTTTATCTGCTTTTCTGGAGGATGAAAAATATTAGTGGTATAGCATTAGGAATACAAAACAATTTGATAAACACAACAGTGATTATATCCAAGAATAAGAGTAACGAAGTAAAAAAAGTCCTTTTTTCATTAGAAGTGTGTTAAGGTTGTATTTCTACTAACTTGGTAACAATTTGACATTTTCTTCTATATTCTTTTTTTTGTTGTTGTTGTTGCCAGTCATGGTGCCTGAACCTCAGCTCTTCAGCTCAAGGCTAGTGCTCTACCACTTGAGCCACAGCACCACTTCCAGCTTTTTTTTTTTCTGCTTATGTGGTGCTGAGGAATGGAACCCAGGGTCTCATGCATGCAAGGCAAAAGCTCTACCACTGAGCCACCTTCCCAGTCCTTTCTTCTATATTCTTGAGGTGGTTTTAAGAGCAATTGATTATTAATGATTACTTTAGAAGAGATAAATATTGTTGTGGAAAGTTAATATCACCTTCAGGTGTACTACTTGGTGAAAAAGATCAGAAAATACTTATTAAATGAATTATTTTCTGCTACTGAATCATTGCTTAGAACCCCTTAGAATCACTTTAGAAAAAAGTTTGTTGAGTTTCTTGGTCTTCTATTATTAATCCTTCATGTTGTCTGTAAATCTTTTTACACTATAATCTTAACAGGAAAGACCTGTGAAATAATATGCACTTTGATTGATCTCTATGATCCTGAAACCACTGGCCTTCACAGTCATGAAGCATATTTTTTAATGAATGTAAGCAGAGTTATTGCTGTACCAGTGCCTTGATACCAGTTTGTCTATTTTGACAAAATTAGATTTGATACACATTTATCCCTTGTCTTAAATGCTATATTACACTCACTTCTTTTTGCAAAGAATAAAAGAAGCAAAAACAAAGAACAAAAAATGGAGTACATATCCAGCTTCTTTACGCTAGGCTTGGGCACTGTCCCTGTGCTCTTCAGCTAAAGGTGAGTGCTCTACCACTTGAGCCACAGCACCACTTCCAGTTTTCTGGTGGAGATAAGAGTCTCACTGACTTTCCTGCCTAGGCTGGTTTTGAATCGCAATCTTCAGACCTCAAGCGCCTGAGTAGCTAGGATTACAAGCTTGAGCCACCAGAGCCTGGCTCAGCTTCTTCTTTCTTTATTAATTTTAATGATATTGGGGCTCTGATTTTCAATGTGTTGGCTTTGGCCTTTGGCCTAGAATCAAATTATTCTAGCTTATGCCTCTTTTTGTAATTATGAGTAATACCCAAAATATTTTACAGCACAGTGATGAGTCATAAAGTAGAGGAACTATAAATACTTTTGTTCTCAAGAAACAATAAAGCTATCTATTCTTTTACATGCACCAACCTCATCTCCTGCTTCAGTTAAGGCTAACTTTTAGAAAAACAATTTTCTCTTACTTTAAGTATTCCAGACTCCAGCACAAGTTTCATTTTCTGTAAGCTCTTTCATCTGATTCTTCATAAATATATCTATATCTAGTCCATCATACACCACTACCCATGCCTAATCATAAACACAGGTCTGAATTATTCCACTCCTATTTGAAATAAAAGAACAAAATGTAAGAATGGCAGATGTGTTCATAATTAATATCCTACTGAGTTAATCATCAGATACTTGAGAGTGCAATGAAAATTTTTACATAAAAATTCAGAAATCACAGCATTGATCTTAGACCACATCAAACATACATGTAACACAGCTTTGGGTAGAAATGATCCTTACAAATAAGATAATTAATACTATTAACTCATAGATTTGTCCCTTCCTAATCATCTAATGTTTGATTTTGAGCACTTCAGTGAAGTATTTATGGTTCACATTGATAACCAGTATTGCATGTTGCTGTTTACTAACATTTCATTTAAAATTTCTTATCTAGGGGCTGGGAAGGTGGCCCAGTGGTAGAGCGCTTGCCTTGCATGCAGGAGGCCCTGGGTTCTATTCCTCAACACCATATAAGCAAAAAGAAAAAATCCAGAAGTGGTGCTGTGGCTCAAGTGGTAGGGCACTAGCCTTGAGCTGAAGAGCTGAGGGACAGCACCCAAGCCCAGAATTCAGGCCCCACAACTGGACCCCCCCTAAAAAAAATTCTTATCTACAAATATATTTCTGGTAATTTGAAGTATGGCTCTCCTAATGTTAACTAAACACAAATACAACATTATTTTTTTTTCTTTAAAGAAAATGATGGATCTTCCACAACTATCCAATCATTGAGTATTCCTGTGTTCTCATGAAAGCGAGGACACAAGAAGCATTGCAATTCACCGAAGAAGAGGAAATACTGGAATCTTCTTGTTGGAGAAATAGTCTATACAGTAAAACAACCCTGAATGGAAAACCCTTTCACACAGTACAACTCCGGCAGTTACCTCTATTCTTTAGTTACTTCACCTATAAATATAACAATTCTTTCCTTGACTCTGGGTTTGGAGTATGAGGACATATCAATTCTTTGTACATGTAAAAACGTTTTAAAAGTCACACTTCCCGGACAATATGTATCTCTCACCGTAACATGTTGGAAAAAGCTAAGATTTAGTTACAGCATGGTTTGCATTCAGTTTTGTGGTTAATATATTCAGGTATGTGCCTGGCATACAGAAGGTATTCATTAAATATTAAATGTGAAAATTCTGGCTTAACGAGTAATCTTGGAATTTAACAAGGAATTTAGTAAAAAAAAAAAAAAAAGAAAGAAAGAAAGAAAGAAAGAAAAAGAAAATAACAGTATGGAAAATGCTTCATCAGCCCTCTCTTAGCTATCTTGAGATCTAGGGTTGTTATGGTATTTCCTGTAAGTACAGCCATCATTTAAAGCTTAATATACATTAATAATTATATTTCAAATACTTTGACTCATCAAGAAATTACTTTGTCTATAATCTAGTGTTTCCATTATAAATGATAATAGTAACAGCCACTTTTGGGGGATTCAGGCTCAGGGATCTGTGCTTGCTAGGCACGAAGTCTACCATTTGAGCCACTATACCCACATCTTTTTGTTGTTGATGTGTTGTTTTGTTTTAGTTACATATTTCAGATAGGGTTTTGTGCCTTTTTACCCAGGCTGGCCTCGACTATAATTCTCCTACTTTCATTTCTCATGTACCTAGGATAAAGGAGTATGCCTCCATACCAAGGACATTTTCTATCCTTTGATCTTCTCTTTTCTTCTTAAGTTTTCCTTGTTTTGTTTCTCTCTCTCCTCTCTCTCCTCTCTCCCTCCTCTATCTTCCCTTTCTTCTTTTATTGAGAGGAGGTCACAGTACTTCATGATCCTCCCATGAAGGGTCCTCCTGACTTGCTGAGGTTACAGATGTGAGAAAGTATACCTGGCTCCTAACAATCATAGAAGGAACAGAATTTATACTGTGCATATCTCTGAGGGGATACGGTAATGGAAAGAAGGGTTTGACACCTCATCATATTGTAGGATAGGACATGGCATTAAACATACTGGCCTAGAAAGTATCCCTGTGCCCAACAAAGAGACATTAAATTGCAAATTATATATATATATATACACATATATATGTATATATATATGTATATGACACACAGAAAAATGAGATGAGATGAGGAAAAATGAGATGGGTTATATTTTATTAACTTTTGTTTTATGTGGATTTTCACTTAGTAATTGATTTTTGAGAAAGTGTTTTACTATGCAGACCAGGCTTCCCTGAAACTTGTGATCATCATGCTTCAGTTTCCAGAGTGCTGGGCTTACAGGTATGTAGTACCATGCATCTCATCTATTTTAGAATTTTTAACTGTATTTGTGTGCAGTTTAATTAAGAAAAAAAGAATTTCCCATTTCCATTTTTATTGAGCATTCCAAATTATACAGCTGATCCCTATGCATGTGGCTGACACTTACTGACTCAGCCTAATTGATGTCCACTCCCCTCCTAGATTGCACCTGGCAGCACTTTTCACTTCCTTTCTGCCTGTTTCTTTCACAAGTTCCTTTCAGTCAGTCTTCTGCCTCACAAACTTCATATGCCCTATTGCATTTCCCTAATATCCCCTTTCTCTTTCCTTTCCTTCATTCCTCAGTTTACTGTGTTAGTGTTTCTTGAAACTCAACATTTAATTTACCTCCCAAATCTCCATAATCTATCTCTTAATTACATTATTTGGTACCAACATGGTGAACTCAGAGCTTTGCACACTTACCCCAACCAATCTAATGATTCAATAAACACTGTATCCAAATCCTAATAATGTACTTTACAGAAAGAGAAAAATGTACCCTAAAATTCATATCGAATCTCAAAAAAAAACCAGAACAGTCAAAGGAACAAAGATCGATGCTGGAGGTATCACAATTCATTATTTCAAATTATACTCCAGAATCATAGTAACAAAAGAGTACAGTATTGTCTCAAACACCCCCACAAAGACCTGTAATATGAAATAGAGAGTCCACACATAGACACATACAGCTACAACCATCTGACTCACCAGAAAGATGTCAAAAATAAATATTGGAGAAAAGACAACCTGTTTTAACAAGTAATGCTGGAAATAGGGGTTCTCTATAAACCCAGACGTCTAAAACTAGAGCAATGGCAGTTACTTAAGAGCACTATTCTGTGGTTACTTCATCTATAAATATGACATAGTTCTATCCCTATGGGTCTGCAGTACAAGGATCTATCAATGCTATATATGTGTAAAACTTAACAAGTTGGCTGGGCGCCAGTGGCTCACCCCTGTAATCTAGCTACTCAGGAGGCTGAGATCTGAGAATCATAATTCAAAACCAGCCCAGGCAAGTAAGTTCATGAGATTCTTAACTCCAATTAACCACCAGAAAACCCGGAAGTAGCCCTGTGGCTCTAGTGGTAGAGCGCTAGCCTTGAGCTGAAGAGCTGAGGGACAGCACCCAGACCTAGAGTTCAAGACCCAAGACTGATAGGAAAAAAAAGAATACTGTGAAGCCTGAACACATAGAAGTCCCTAAAACCCCTATAAAAACCCTGCTAGAAGAAGGGTTGAGGCTCTCAACTCTGACCGACTGCATTGGTCATGGTTGTGAGTCCAGGCTTGAGCTTGTAATAAATGACCCTCATGTATTTACATCAGAATTGGCTCCTTGGTGATCTTTAGGGATCCTTATCTGGGCACAAGAAATACAAAGAATTAAATACCAAAAGAACAAATAATCCAATCAATATATGGACCAATAAGCTGAACAGACACCTTTTCAAGTAAAGCATGATGGGAAAGCAAATAAATAAAGTTCAACATACTTAGCTATCAAAGAAATACAAATTTAAACTATATTATGATTCTATCTTACCCCAGTCATAATGGCTATCATCAAAAAATAATGGAGGGCTGGGGGAGGGAGGAGTTAGGGAGGTGGAGAGGGAAGGGATGGTAGGGGAAAAACAAAGAAGGAGGTAACAATGCTCCATAGGAAATGTACTCATTACCTTACTCATGTAACTGTAACCCTCTGTACAGTATCTTTACAATAATATATATATATAATATGTTATATATATTATATATGAATTAGCAACAAATACTGGTGAAGGTATTGACAAAAAGATCTTCTATCCATTGCTGGTAGAAATGAAAATTAATGGATGCACTATAGGACTTAATAGAGTGTTTCCAAACAAAATAAAAAACAAGTCCTATACAATCCAATCATACCACTTCTGTGACTATACCCATTAGTGTTATGCTCACCTTTGGTCCTCAGCTCCACCCAGACCTGGGGTTCCCTCCAAGTTCCAATGAGACACTTAAATGCAAAGTAAAGTAACTTTACAAAAAGGGATTAAAATGACTGTCCCTTTTGTAAAAATTTGGGAAGTTTTAGGGAGTGGCTGGCCTCCCAGACAAAAGTTTAAAAGATAAAATTGTCCTAAAGGTTTATTTCAAAGTAAAAAAAAAAAAAAAAAAGATAAATTAGGATTATTCCAGTTCGCCCTTAAAGTTTTTTGTAACAGTTTCCAGCAGGCCCACAGTAAAAGACAGGTCAAGTTTGTCAAATATAACTTAATAAGTTCCAGGTAAAACCATGCTTATAAAACTACTTCCAATGACCATTTTTGTTACTTTTAATTGGAGTATAAGTGGCTGTTTGTAAAAACTCATTGATCTGGGAAGTGCAGCTCGAAGTCAGCCCAGGCAGACAAAAGTCCCTGTAAGAGTGTCATCTCTAATCTGCCAGTAGAGTGCTAGGGAGCTCAAAGTGGCTGAGTGCTAGCCCTGAGCTGGAGAGATGAGGGACAGTACTCAAACTCTGAATTCAAGTCCAGTGACAGACCAAGGAAAATGCCAAAGGTGCATTTATCCCACCATAGAAAGGCACCCAGGGATCCCGACAATGTTAAAACATCCAGAGGCAATTACAAGCAATTGCTTAGATGACAAAAATGGTATCAGATCCTGAATTACTTAAGCTTGGCCCTCCGAAAATTGATCAAGGTCATGGAAAGATAGTTTATAAGCATGCTTATCGCCCATATTGGTTTAACTGGGCAAAACTTGCTGGTCATCTGTGATAGCAGTAAAAGCTAAGGTTGTAAAATGTAAAAAGTAATTTAAATTCCAACCCCCCTGTATCTGCTCAAAGTCCTAATTGACAGTAATTTTTGAGCTGGTTAAATTCATCTGTTAAAAAGTGTGTAGAGCTGAGATTATGTCCCTATTGAGATCTGTCTAAAGGCCTACACAGGTAGGCATTGTTTGGGCCACTAGAAATTAGGTTCCTCTGCCAGCCAGAAAATGCTTTTATAAACCAGGGTGTTAATCAGGCTATACTGCTGTAGCCCAAGAAAAGGCCTGTACATTTGTTAGAGTTTAAATATTGTATATAAGCCACTTTAAACAGGCTGCCCAGAGGCAGTGGGCGGTACTTATAGTGCCAATCAGTCCCAGTTTAAAAAACAGCTGCTGGGGTTTCTTATAAAAACAAAAACTAAAACAAAAAAACTGACAAGAAATTGTTAGTCAATTATTAACAAGTTATAGGTAACCTCTATCTCATTGATCTCCTTGTTGATTTAATTGGAAATAAAAGGGCTTTTGTAACAAAGACTCCTTTGCCACAGTTCAAAGCCATCCTGGGCACCAAGAATCCTCTAAACCTCCATGTCCCAGCTAATCAGCCCAGAGCCAGGCTGGAGGCATGGCTCAGACTCACCTCTAAGTATCCAGCAGAAGGCTGAAAGTGGCATTGTGACTCTAAGTGGTAGAGCAACTAACCTTGGGCAAAAGTGCCCAGGGACAGTGCTCAGGCCTTTAGTCCAAACTGTAAATGCCAATTAGGACAAGCTATCCCAGCAATGGACACTGTGACACCCACCAGGACAGTCAGTCCTGACAATGGAAGACCATGGAGAGGAGTAAGAGGAGATGACATCCTAAATGGAGTCACTTTATGCTCGCCCTTTCAAAATTAATCAGAGCTGGGAGATCAAGAGAAATAGTTGCTTTCCCACCTAATGTCCATACCTCTCTACCTTCTAACTGCACAGAGAGTTAGCAGTCTTACCGTTGTTGCCTGCTACTTGTATTTATAATACCTTCTGACTGGCACTCCCAACCAGTTCATTATGCTCCCCCTTCCCAGTAACTCAAAAGACCCTAGCCACCCCCTTCCTGCCTTCCTGTCCTGAGTCCAGTTATTTCACCTTCCCTGTAATGGGCTTTATGCTCCAAATGGAATGTTTCTGGCCCATGGCCAATGTGTGTTCTCCTATGCCATTCACGTTAACTGACCTTGTCGCCTTGTCAGCTTTTTGCCTGTTCTTTCCCAAAGTCTCTTTCAACAGGATAACATCCCCTGCCCAGGATACCACTTGGAAACAAGTCAAGGCCATCCTGTTCCTTCAGGCAACCAGAGACATCACTTACACTGCCCTGCCTTGCCCAGCACAGACCCAGACCCTAAAGATCCCAGCTCCACAAATTCCTTAATTCCCCCAGTCCAGCAGGAAGTAGCCAAAAGAGCCCATGACACCCGTTGGTTCTGGTACCTTTAAATATTTCTTCTACTCCCTCCTCAGGTTACTGTGATCCTAAAGCAGAAAAGTCTTACTCCCCCTCCTCCAGGATGCCAGGAGTCAGGTGCCATGCTGTCTCCAATCTGAGACAGAAAAGGCAATTTCAGGTCTTTGATAGCCCCTTCTGGAAATCAATCCCTCCATGGCATATTCCTCTCTTGGGCTGCTAATAGCAACTTTTGCCTTAACAGCAATTTTGCCTTTTATTAATTGTATCTTACATTTTAGATAACTATTGCCATGGGAAAAGGAGGAACTTTACCAACCAAACTCTCAAACAGATGCTTCATGGATGGTACCTGGCTTAGCAACAAAGCAGAGACTCCTAACTACTTCGCCCTTTGACAGCAAGTAACTTCAGAAGAAACAAACTCCACCCATATCCTCCGGCCTGATACCCCCTATTCTTATTAAAGAACAGAGTGGGGAATGTTAGTGTTATGCTCACCTTTGGTCCTCAGCTCCACCCAGACCTGGGCCCCCCTCCCATTCCTGGAGTTCCCTCCATACAGCTGGCCCTTCCTTCTCTCAGCCCAAAACCCACCTGAACTCCCATCTACCTCACTTCCTATCCCTCAGATCCTCCTGCTACCTGGATGGTGACAGAGGCCATGTGCTCCCTCTTGGGGGAAATATGGCTCCTCTAATAAACCTTATAATAATCTTTTTCCTGTGCCTGCTTGCCTCTGTGTGGTCTCCTGGGATGGATGTGTCCACTCCTCTTTCAATACCCAAAAGAATCAAAATTAACTGTTCTAGGAGAATACTCTAGAATGAAACTATTTCTTTATTTGAAAGTGGATGGAGCTGTTGATTAGAAGGTTATTTTAATGTTTTTTTTCTTTCATGCATTTGTTTCTAATGCATTTATAAGATTATCTCTTTGTTACTTTGTATGTCCCTCCCCCACAGTATAACCCCTGCTTTCACTATATTTGATGTCAGTATAACTTGTGGAGGAGATGGGGAAAAGCAAGTCGTTTAAGGATACAGGTGGACCTGTCACAACAATAAGTACAAGTTGTCATGTGGAAAACAAGCTTTACAACATTGGTGCGTGGGGGGGGGTGGGGGGGGGGAGGATTGGGTGGGGATTGGAGGGGTAGGGGGGATGCTGGGAAGGGATGTGAAGGGTAAACAAAGGAGGAGGCTGCAATGCTTGATAAGAAATGTACGCATTATCCTGCTCATGTAATTGTAACCCCTCTGTACAGTATGTTCACAAAAAAAATTAAATTAAATTAAAAAAAAAAAGAAGGTTAAGTCAAATAAACTAGTCTCACCAAGACCAATATCTCAAAGCTAAATTAAACTAAGGAAAGAGATGGCATATAAAAAGTAGTGGAGGGAGTGAATACGATCAAAATATATTATATACATATGTGGAAATACCATGATGAAAGACTTCACTCTATACAACTTAATACACAGTAGTAAAATATTTTAAGATTGAAATCCATGTGAGAAAAGAGGATGGGGAAAGAGCATAGGCTAAGAAAAAGTGGCTTCAGGAAAGCACTGTGTCATCAATTGTATTAAAGGATCTGTTTCACCTCGAGGAGGTGGAGCTTTCAAACCCTACATTAGTTACCCACTGTCTCTGGATTACCCAAGTCCAATTGTGCTTTTCTCAGTTACTTCCAGTGAGGTGATTAAAAGACCCCATGAGTTCTTGTGTATGTGGAACTCAAAGAATAAGATAGTAACAGCAATGCCTGCAGCGGTAGGTAAAAGAAATCCTTGATTATTTGGAAGGGTATCAGTCCTTCCTGCAATAGGCATCTAGTTGGTACACTAGACACAGATGTAGATGAGCGAAGCCAGAGGCCAGATTCTTCACATACTCTGGGACCCAACCATTTCAGAAATAGCCAGAATGCAAAACAGGAATAGATCAGGACCATACACAATTTAAATGATATAGACAGACTAAGAAATATGAGCTAGTGGATTATACTTGGGCTAGTAGATAAGGAAAACTTTAAAATCCATCAACTTACTGATTTTGCAGCACTAATTTTAATGTCAAGAGAAAGATAAAGAAAGTAGGAAACTAAGGTAAGAAAATACATCACCAGTAATTATCTAAATTATTTGTGTACCTAGTAGGCCTCCATTTATGTAAAACAAGCATATTTAAAATTACTGTGTTCTCAGATCCTCAGATTATAGGCATGTGACAGCATTTTTAAGAATGAAAGGAATTCCTTTGTGTAAGTTAATATAAATTAGTCTGGTAAAATAGCTCCTTCCCTTCCCTCAGATCACACCTATAACTCTAACTACTGAGGAGGCTGAGATCTGGAGAAGCACAGTTTCTTGTCATCCCAGACAGAAAAGTCCAAGAGACTCCATCTTCAAAATAACCATCACAAAGTAAGACTAGAGATGGTGTTCAAGTAATAGAATACCAGTAAGTGTGTGAGACCATGAGTTTAAAAATGGGAAAGATGAAAAAGAGTCCATGATGTATTTTAAACTTACTATTTAATGGATGAGGAAAAAGATATTTTGTTTGTTTTGTTCAATTAATTTTTCTTAATTGAATGAAACATTTAAGAAAAATCTTTCTTAGGACTTTCTTTTTATTTCTTTATTCCTATTATCTTTACGTAGTTGAACAAAGTGATTTCAATTCAGTACGTCAGTTTACGAGTACAATGTTTCTTCATCAAGGTCATCCCTTTTATCATTCTTACTCATCATATTTTAGGGCTCTCTGAAAAAGGAAGTCAAGTGGTTATAGTCCAAGAGCAGATTTAATGGACAGAACATACCTTTATTAGGCATTCAATAATGTTTATAACCGTAAACATACTGAAAACATTATGATATTAAAAGAAGATAAATATTGGAGTCATAAACACTTGGTTTTAAAATACAGATCTCTCTTTCTCTCTGTGTGTGTGTAATATAGGGCAAATTTCTTTTTTTAATTTTTATTTTTTTTGGGTCCGGTCGTGGGGCCTGAACTCTGGGCCTGGGCACTGTCCCTCAGCTCTTCAGCTCAAGGCTAGTGCTCTACCACTTTAGCCACAGCGCCACTTCTGGCTTTTTTCTTTTGCTTATGTGGTGCTGAGGAATCGAACCCAGGGCCTCAGGCATGCAAGGCAAGTGCTCTACCACTGAGCCACATTCTCAGCCCTAGGGCAAATTTCTTAAACTGAGATTTTTGTGTTTGTTTTGATGAGCTCTTTCTTTACTTGTTCTTGATAAGTTTGTATGAGGGTAAGAAAAGTAACATACCTTGGGAGTTAGATATACAGACATTATTAGATAATTTTTAGGGCTAGGAATATGGCTTAGTGGTAGAGTGCTTGCTTAGCATCTATGAAGCCCTGGATTCGATTCCTCAGAACCACATAAACAGAAACGCCAGACATGGCACTGTGGCTCAAGCAGTAGAGTGCTAGCCTTGAGCAAAAGAAGCTCAGGGACAGTGCCCAGACCATGAGTTCAAGCCCAGGACTGGCAAAAAAAAAAGTAAAAATAAAATACATTATTTTTATCCTACTTTACAAATCCAGAGGTTCAGTTTTTTCCACTAGTTTTGTACTATCTTTATTTTAATTTGATTATCCAAACTCTGCTCATGGAAGAAAGTACACTCTAGCAACCTTAGTTAGGTGGCTGTCATTTAGAGGATGAATGTGCCTAGATTTCTTAGTACCCAGGATGGTGTGAGGATGTGTGACCAAGTGAAGGAAGTAGATGGATTGTAACAAAGATGAAAGATATTTAGAAAGCACCAAGATTTCCAATGAAAGAGCTTGCAAAATATTCATTAATTCATATGAAAATTCATTCCTTAAATATATAATAGAGTAATAATTTTAAAGTAAAAAATATAGACTTGCATGTTATACAGAGTTCCCCCCCTTGAGCGCTAAAAGGTATAATAAAATCTCTAATTACAAGTTGTCACTTACACATAATCTTCAATAATTTATCTCTAGCATTTATACAGTGTCCTCTATCTTAATTTTTTTCCCTTCATAATTGAACCACAGTTGACTGTGTTGAATCTTACAAGAGCCTGATTGGGGTTAAGGATGTTCCATGATGGGAATACCTAATGATTTCATCTTTGTCTCAAGTGTATTAAGCTTAGGAGACCTATGGTTTTTATCATTAATATCAGCACTTTCAGTGTTCATTTTCTACTCATTTTGGCAAAATAAGAAGGGCAAAGAGCAAAGAAATATTCAAATAATTATAGAAAGCCAGCTCTTGCAGACAAAGATGGCATGACTGCCCAAACAGAACTCTTGGCTGTCAGGCGGCGCCACCACACATTAGTGCAAATGTTCGTTGATCTGCTGATGGGGGAAAGTCTGGGTTTGGCATACAAGAGGCACTTTGGAGTGTCGATGTATAATGCATGAAAGTGTTGGCTGTGCAGAAGCTGAAAATATGAAAGTCAGGGACAGCCTGTATGTATATGAACAAAGAAAAGGAGCCAGATATAGTAAACCCTGGCTAACTTTGTTCTGTAGGTGTTGGGGAAAGACTTATGAATGGAGGTGACTTGTAATGCAGGCCTTTAAGGTGAGTAGAAGTGGACAGGACAGACCACAATCTAGAGGCACACTCATCTTACAACTGTCAGACAACAACAACAACAACAGCAACAAACCCAAGTTCTAGAAGGACAAATGCCAATTAGAGAGTGAGAGAGGAGACTGAAGGAAGCAAGGCAGTTTGGGAGCAGTGTGGAAAGCCCTGAACAGAATGCTAAAGAATATGCTCTTTATTTGTTGGATCATCAGGTGTTCTTTGAAAATGGACTGATTGGCAACATTTGAAGATTTAGATGACGCCATTAAAAAAATCTAGACCAGATTCATGTCTTAAGAAAGAGCAACATGGTGTCTCCATTTCTGTGAGACAAAACTTAAATGGAGACAATTGCCTGGTGCCCTACTGTGTGAACCTCTGGCCCCTAGCTTTCCTCTTTACCTTGGCAACATTCACACAGTAGGTGAGCAGCCTGGCCCTGGCAGGCATTTATATTGGTAGAATCTTGCCATAAAATAAGGAAGTGTATTTTGCTTAAAATTTCTACTACAAATTGGACAGTAAAATCATGGTTTTGGTACCACAAGGAAAATGGTTAGTTTGCTGGAGAGAGAGAGAGAATCTAGGAGTTATTAAATAATTCTCCCTGAGTAGTGGAACTCTATCTTCTGTACTTTTTTTATACTAACACTGGATGTATTTTCTCATCTATAGCATGTGTTTAATAACTGAGTATTGAATTTATCCTAGGCTGATAAACTTCGAATTATCTGGTGTGATTTTGCATATAGACTTTGGACTTCAGTTTATCATGAGTAAATTGAATGGTAGAATTCAGGGAGTCTCAAAGAGAGAGGAACTGCAGAGATTTAGTTTAAGTGGTTTTCCATTTGTAGTGCAGTGCAGATTTATCCAATAACTCTTCCCCATATTCTAGCTCTTTGCTGATTTTGCATGTTATCTTCAAAGTCAATGATATTAAATGTATGCAGATTAATAATGCCATACTGATGTTTTATATTGCTCTGTATAAAATGTCAGGTAGAGTCTAAGAAACACAAAATACAGGTACTGTGAAAAGTATAAATTCTGCAAGGAATGCTAATGTAAACATCACATAATTACCAAGTGAAACATTTACAATTCTTCACACATCTTGTACTGTTATTTTTCCTGAATTCAGTCCACTCTCAACTCAGAGAAAGCTACCACTTTCAGACACATTTATCACCACCTTGCCTTTCTTTCTATTTGATTAACCACATATTTCCAATACTAGAGTATATGCTACTTGCTTTTATGTGTTATTTTTAATGTTCCATATATGGTATAATACAATGTGTATTCGGTGGCTTGCTTTACTCATTCAGTATTATTTTGGTGTATTGACTCTGACAAATGGATCTCTTATGACTTTCTAATACTCTTGAACATTCTGCTATATGATAAAACTTATGGATTTATTTATCTCTTATGTTTCCAGTGGTGTTTTACTACTATGAACAGTACTGCCAAGTCTTAAGATATATATTAATAGCTCACAGCTCACACTGGTAATCTTAGTTACTCAGGAAGCTGAGATCTGAGTATCTCAGTTAGAAGCCATCCTGGGCAGACAAATTCATAAGACTCTATAATTAACCACCAAAAGCCCAGAAGTAGAGTTGTGGCTCAAGTGGTAGAGTGCCAGCCTAAGAAAAACAGTCAAGGAAGAGAGTAAGGCCTTGGGCTCTAGCCAGCATATCAGCACACACATACATACAAACACACACACACACACACACAAATCTTAATTGTATCTCCTACTATGAATATATAAATACTTAAAAAATTCATTTCATGTAAAATATATTCATTATATAAAGATGTTATATTTTGATATGACCACACATGCATATTTCATGCTTTAATTAAATTTACTCCCTCTATTATGTTTTTCTTATCCCACTTGACACCTCCCCCAATATTCTTTTTACAATTTTAGTAGGCTTCTTTATTCTATTTTTATACATGTATATGAAACTTTAAGCATATGCTTTCCTTTAGGTTCTCGATATTTCCTTCTAAGGGCAGCCCCTCATTTATATTTGCATCATTATTTAAATTTAGATTGTGCATATGAGAGAAAACATGTATCATTTGTCTTCCTGAGTTTGGTTTATTTGCTTAACATATTAATGTCCAAGTCCATAAATATTTCTGCAAGCATACTTTAATTCTCTTTTATAGCTATACCAGCTAGTATAATCATGAATACAAATTATGATATCAGGTACTATTGCATTTTTCCTCAGGGTAGAGGACAAATATTCAGTATTTCACTATTAAGAATGATGTTTCCTATATCTTATTTTTATAGCTATGTTTATCCAGTTAATAGAGATTCCTTTCTAGTAGTCTTATTTTCTGGAAAAGTTATATCAAATGAAACAAATATTTCACGAGTATTATTCATTGGTCAAATTTTTCCTATTACATTGACTATATAATTTTGGTTTCAATTGAGTCAATTAGGAACAATCTTTCATTCTTAAATTATTGTAAGATTTTTCTGTTGTGCAGTTTTACTGTTATGAGCCTGAGTGAGAATTTCTCTTTGTGAATCTTGTGAAAATTATGGAGCTTTTTGTATATGTGGATTGGTGTCTTTCATTAATTTAAAATAAAGTTCAAAAGTTATCATTCAAGATAATTGCCTTTACTTTAGCTTTCCTCTTCTTTTTATACTTCTGCAAACTTAGACCCTAGAAATGAATGTCTTAAAGCATGCAAGTTGTTAGAATTAGGTTGTCAATCATTTACAAGCTGGCTTTTGTTCATGAATACTTTCAACTTTGTCTTTGCTATGAAGTTTAGCTCGTTGAGAGCTGAGACTATTATCAGTTTATTAATTATATTTTATTGTGCTCCTGATGCATGATTAAAGCCACCAATCATATCTTACATTTCAGTTATATATTTTTATTTTAATAGTTCTCCCTGAATCTTTTTCAAAATAGTTCATTTCTTTAATAATTTACTGGTTTTTCTATTCCTAATGCTTCTTTTGTTTCTTAAACATGTTAGATACACTCCTTAATATTTCATATTGACAAAACCTTTTATTTTATACTTGTTCTCCATTTTGGTGTCTTTGGGGATGGGAAAAGTAGGAATGGGTTATTACATTTCACACAGTGACTTTAGGTTTCTTAAAGTATAATCTCTCAAAATAATTTAGATCAAAATGAAGGTAGGTGCTCAAGAAAAAATTTCCATTTGCCTGTGGAAAGCATGTGTGTGACCCTTTTAGATGAATACAAATTTAAGCTTTCTTTTTTTTTTTTATTGAGATTTTCAATGTATCAATGTGTGAATTTAGGCTATGTTTCAGGAAAAATAAGCTTTTTAAATATGAAATTGTAGGGAGTCATCTTTAATTTCAGTTTTGTTATGAAGATTTGAGGTCTAGATTTACAGAATTTTCTCTTGGATTCCTTATGTGGGCAAGTCTTGAACTTTGTCTTTTATCATCTGGGCTCTGGAAGATGGTGTCCAAGAAATGACATTTATTTTGCTAAATAAATAACCTTATGAACCAATACTCTACTTAACATTCTATTTTCTACCACATTAAGATATTATTCTGCATATTTCTTATTTTCCTATGAATTATTTTGAGATTATAATTTATTTCAAAATTGCACAAGTTTTTCAGTAGGATACAGAATGTGTCTTATTGCTACAAACAGTAAACCAGTAGCAAATAGTCATGTGAACCTGATATAAGAAAGAAGTTGTTGTCTCTTGTAGTAATTTACTCAGAGTGGTGGTAACTTCAATACAGGGAAACTATGCAGAACTGTGAAAATTTGTAAGGGATTGTGGTAAATTAGACCCTATAATCATTTGAGTGAAGATCTCAGGGACTTTTGTCCTGGAATGTCTAAAATAACAAGAGCAAAGATAGCACTTGCATCTCAGTAGACTTGCCGGTACAATGCAGGATGCTCCTTTAAACTTGAATTTCAGATGAGCAACCAATTTAGAAAATGTGTCTCAGTGTTATTATGCATCCAGCTATCTCCCATATTAATTATCTAAGGTGTTATTGGATAAGTTAAGGTACACGCTTCATGAACATTGTATTGGATTGAATGCCTCAGAGAAATATTTCCCAACTACATTGTCTAATACAAGTCACCAAGAGACCTTGTGGGTCTATAAATTTTGATTCAGGTAGGCTTAGGGTGGAGCATAAAATTAAACACATTCCTACCTGGATCTCATCAGCTCTGCCAATCTGGACACTTTCTCGCAAATAAGGAAAGTTTGACGTAAACAATCTGTCTCTGAACCAACAAGAACCTCCTATGGCTCTTCTGGAGCCTTCCAGGCAAACTAGTTCTCTTACTTTTAAACTTTGTTATTAAGCAGTATGCATGTAAATGTCACTGCTAAAATGTGACTATGTGTTTAGAAAGCTTATTTCTGATAGCCAGCATTTCCTAAAGTATATTCTCAAAAATGCCACCTCACCATTTAAAATGCTGAGTATTGGAACCTACCACTGGTCTTTGACCACTTTATTCAGATATAATTAGTTCAGAATACTCACAGGTAATCAGATTAATATCAATTTGCCACATGTGATATTCTTGGGAACAAGTCAATAGACACCCCAAGGGAAGAAGTTATTTAGAATAAGCAAATTTCTATAATTTTATAGCTTATTCTTGTATGCCTCTTTAGGTTTTAGGCAGACTTTGGCCTACTATTTTGAAACCATTTTCAGCTTCTGTTGTGCTAATTGTGTTGAAGGAACTTTTATACCTGTTGCATTCCATAGGAACTCTGTGTAACTATAAATGGGGAAAACTTACAGTGTAACAGGATACAATGACAGGAGGAATACATTAGAATATTTCCCTCCTATATTCCCCTACTTTTGCTCAATTTTGACAATGTTAGATTATATTTATAAAAACAGATGAAGATTTCTACAGTAAACCAAGCAACTCAGTTGGACATCAGTGGCACACACTTATAAAAT
Organism: Dipodomys spectabilis; assembly: GCF_019054845.1. NCBI lineage: Eukaryota > Metazoa > Chordata > Mammalia > Rodentia > Heteromyidae > Dipodomys > Dipodomys spectabilis. The sequence goes on from NW_024870817.1 coordinate 13,921,103, forward strand.
AAAAGAAAATGAAGTAACCCTCCAAGGTTCAATTTCCCAACATATTGTTAGTCTAGAAATAGTCTTTAGGAAACGGTTTCCAGTTTTTATAAATGATTATAACATGAAAATTGATGAAAGATTACTACATTCTGGATTGGAGAGTATGACATTACTAATGAATTTAATATTTATATCACCTTAAAAATCCTCACTTCTTTTTTGTCTTTCAGTGTGAATTTTTGTGAATTTAAAAATGCATTTCTTTGTCCATGCTAGATCAATATTAGTTGCTGGTTCCTATTATGCTGAAATTTAGTTTCCCTTATTTTTACTAGAACTACTATGTAAATAAATACAGATCAGGATATATTTAAAAGACAACAATTTAAGAATTTACAATCTTTTTCTAATCCAACAAATCACATTTCTTTTGTGTGTGAATGCTATACCTCATTAATAGCTTCTGTGGTGTAACTCTGTAATTAATATTTATATAATAACTACATTATTTTTTCCTTATGGAAAAAATAAGAATTATATAGTATAAAATTGAATGTTCTAAAGCATTCAAGTAAACCGAAAATATTTCTTCAAAAATGTGTTGAAAGGATGTAACAATTCAGCATGTGATTTTAATTAATGTCCAAGTAACTAAAAATGTATTTAGTTCATAAAGAAAACATATTGACATCTAATTATGGATCATAGAATTTGGTGCAGCAAAACTGTAGTGCATCTGTTCAGTGAAAACATAATCATAGAGAATACAAAATGGTACAATATATAATGAAAAATTGAAATAATGAACAAATAAGACCACAGAAATTAGTGTGAAACCAAATGGATTGAAATTTAGCAAGAGAAGAATTACTAGGTTTACTGATAAGAGAAACTGACAAATTCAGACAAAATGTACTACATGAATATTAAAGTCAATGCAACAGAATATTTCTTTTCTGTTTTAAGAGGATGTAATTCTTTGAAGGAGAAAGGAGAAATCATTATACTAGTTTCATATTTTCAGATTAGTCATGTGTGTCTATATAATATAGTGCATGTGATTGCAGTTTATTTTGATAAATAATTTTCTTTACTAATGGCCAGCTGGATGTAGTGACTCACACTTATAGTCTTAGTATGAGGGAGGTTGAAAACAAGAGGATTGTAGTTTGAGGCCAACCTGGGCAAAAATGTTGTAAAGCTACCCCATTTCAAAAGTTGTGATATACCTCTCAGTGACAATAAGTATAAATAAGAGGAATTTGGTCGGGGCAAAAATGTGAGACTGTATTTGGAAAGTTCGTACAAAAATGGCAAAGACCAACAAATTCCCAAAATATTGACTGCATTTTTATAAAATACTAGTTCAAATCCCCTTTCTCTGTCCTCATTTATGAAGTCAAACCCTCATTCCCTCTCACACTTCCCACGTGCGTTTTCAGTAGTATTCTTGATAGTCCATTTACTGGTTTACTTGGTTCCGGGTGGATCTCAGACTTTTCTGTCTTTTCCTCTTCCACCAATTCTATACATTATACCAGTGAAACAACTTGAATCTGCAACGGAATCACCTAGAAGACTCATAAAGTATGAATTGTCACTCTCCCCAAAGATTCTGCATCTGTTAATATGAGTGGAGGCCTGGGAATTTCTAATTGTCTCAGATGACACTGCTGCTACAGAAGTCCAGAAACCACCAGCTTGAAGCTTTGTCAATTGTTTCTCAAGGTGTCTAGAACCAGGCTAAATTAATCAAGGGATTGCTATGTTATGCCCTTTAAAGTCTTTATTTTGTCTTCATCTTCACAAGTCTCTCTCTAGTCAATTTAACAATCACTAACTCATTATCCTCTATAAATGTCCAATAAAGTTCTACCTTTATCCCCTTGCTGTGCTGTCTGAGCCACTGAAAAGTCCTTTTTCTTTATTCTATTTTCAGCCCTTTCATTTTCTGTACAAATAGTTTCTCTTCCATCATCTCTGCTTCTCTTTACTTAGGTTAAGTATTTCCCAATTTTTCTGAGCTCTTGTCATTTCATTTCTTGTGCATTAAGTTCTGCTTTATTTACTTTTAAATGATTTTGCTTGACTACACACCTCAATTCTATTAGCTTGTTAAAGTTTCTCAGAAAAGATCCTTTTGTCTAAAATGATGTCTTACAAAGAGAAGTTACCAATAAATGTGTGTGAATTTCTTTTGTGTGATAATCTTGAAACTTGCAATGGAAAAATTAATAACTGCAAGGGACAACTAATATCTTCTGAAGTTTTATGTATGGATAGTCATGATTCATGCATAATTAATTATTGTCCCAGGAATTATGTCTATTCTTATTTTAAAGGCAAAAATAAATCATCAAAAACAAAACTGAGGCACTGTGAAGTTAAGTACCTTGTCTATTAACTTGAGCATACTCAAGTCTCAGAAGATGACTTTCCCAGTTCCTTAGATAACAGAAATTCTAGTCCCATAAAATAGACTTGTTCAAAAGATTATCAGTTTTACTTTGTGTTATAATGTTGGGAATATAAAACTGACAATAATGATGGCTACCAACTCAATATGTATTACCAGAGTGGTCTTTAGTATTTTTTCAGTTTTAACTTTTTATCCATTTCAATTACATAGTCATTTATATGGCAGAGCTGCCAGGGCTCCAGCTCGCTGACAGGTTACTAAGGCAACTTTTTTAGAGTGTGTGATTGGCTCCCTGCATCTGTACTGCCTTGAATGTTCAGGGGAAATAGAGCTCAAGAACTAACCCAAGTCAACTAAATTTTCATTCTCTTTCAAGTGCCATGGTGGTCTCAGACACACTGGTTTCGATGTAGCTTTCTCTAGGTTATCAAACTGGCAAATGTGATTGTCAACAGCATTGTTTTAGTATATGTAGAGTAGTAGTCTGGAGACAGAGAATCCACTGGTGATGGCCCTGAGTTAGATTTCTCATATGGTGCGGCAACAAGTAAAAGTTCATTTGAATTACATTGGCTGATTTTAAAAGGATGGTAACTTCTGTAAGGTTAATATAGATCATTTTAGTCAAGTGATCAAGTTAGTTTTAACACAAGGCCTCATCTCTTCCAGTGGATCTTCATCTTGAGTAATGTATCACAATCTTTTTGAGGAAATAACCCAAAACATCTCTTCAACATCCAGGTTGACTTAAGTTTTTTAGTCTACACAAAGTGTACATTTTATGCAGGTATAAAATGAAACTGAATATTGTAATTAATTTCAAGTAAAGTTATACAAACGTGAACTTTAAGATGCCAACATTCAAGGGATGATCTTTATTGAAATTATTTTTCTCCTTTTGTGTTTAAGAGGAGAAAAATATACCTCTTTGTTTACTTATTCAACATGCTTTTTCTGATCAGTATGTTTCCACAGATACAGGATTTCTGGTAACTTCTTTCTGAAAGCACATTGGACACAGTTTGGTCCTTGAGTACTAAGTATGCATACAGCTTCGCAAAGTAATTAAGCTCATTCTCAGTATCCATGGGGGTAGACTCCAAAACCACCCACAGATTCCAAAATGTGAACTCTCAAGCCATTTATAAGACAGTGTAGTATTTGTAGTAGAGTAGTATAGTATATTTTACACATATCCTTCTGTATATTTTGAATCACCTCTAGATTAGTGTAATAAAAAGTGAAATTATTTAAATATTATTATTAACTATTCTTTAAATTATTAGACTGTTTTTTAATGAATAATGACAAAATAATGTTCAGCATATACACATTTAAAAAACTATTTTTGGTCTGTAGTTTGTTAAAATTATCAGGCAAATGGAGGTGGGATGGGATATAATCATCAGCATTTTAAAACTGTTTAGACAAGAAAACAGTATCAAAATAAAATGTCCAAAGTTCCAAAATAAAAATGCATAGACTTTGGCTTAAAGATTTCTGGAAGCCGGCAAGCACTCTTTGGAGCATTTGTTTGGATTGAGTTATAAAGAAAATGGGGGAATTGGTGGAAGAGAAAAAAGATTGGATTATGAACTTTTCAGAAGTTGAAAAGTTTGGTTATATATTCAAATAAGGGAGGTTTTGAATCAGGAGGAAATCCTGTATGGAGAGATTTGTTAAAACAAAGGATTGGGTTGGTTGGTTGTTATTTTGTGAGGGTTATGACCCTCTCTTTGCAGGCTTCTGAAAATTCTCTAGCCAGGCAACTATGATACATAATAAATTTCCTGTTTGCTTATGATAAAAGTTGAATAAAACTGCTTAATGTACTCAGATTCATTTCTTTTTGGTCGTAATTCTCTGCAACCGCATGTTAAACAGCAGGCCAATATATATTTCATACCACCTTACATCTCCACTCTGGTTTTCTGATTGCTTAAGATCATTTAAATGTCTTCCATCACTGTATGAAATGGATATCACTCCCAAGAATAAAGGAATATAATCTACTTTTTTGACCTCAGACAAAATTCTCTCTTAAATACTCTTTAGGAATACGAATCTGAATCCATTTAAAGAGTTCTATGTTAAATGAGTTTAAAACTATTTTCCTCCCGAAACTTATCCCATTGTGTAAGAACTCAGTTTTCTGTGTAGGCATCCTTCCTCAGATCTAATCTAAACCCTCTGTACTACATTTTATTCTTTTCCTTTTGTTCTGGCTTCAGCAATGTGAAGAACAGATGGCCATCTTCTGTCAGTACTTGGAGACTTTTTCTAGGAAAAATTAAGCCTCCATGAAGGCTTCACGTGTTTATACAAAAATCTTTCTCGTGAGAGGAGCTGGGGCACACTTTGAAGTCAGCAGGTGGAACTTGGAGCCCCCATTTCCCTTTAACTCACTTTTCTCATCCTTAGCTTAGGACATAAGTTCCATATATGTTAACTGTTTTTCTTATTCACTTTGAGATGCAAATGACTACTAAAATGTAGATTACTAATTTACTTTTTTTTATTGTGAAAATACTGTACAGAGGGGTTACAATTACATGGGCAAGATAATGAGTACATTTCTTATCTAGCATTGTAGCCTCCTCCTTTGTTTTCCCTTCCCATCCCTTCCCATCCTCCCCCCGCCCCCCCACCCCGTCTCCCCGCCCCCCCCCACCAAAGTTGTAAAGTTCGTTTTCGACATAACGACTTGTACATCTCATTGTTGCAATGGGTCCACCTGTATCCCTATTTAAACAATTTGTTTTTCCCCTTCCCACTACTTTACTTTTAACAGAAGTTTTTTTTTCTTCCATTGCTTTAGTTGCACAGTTATGGCATCTATTAAGCAGATAAAGGAAGGCAGAGAATCTGCCTTCTGAAGCACCTCTGAAGTGATTCTTTGTAGGGTACTCTGTCATTGTTCTCCAGTTGCAGTAGCACCATTACATAGTATTTACTCAACTAATCACTGAGAATGTAATTTAGTGACACTAGGAATCCAACTGTAAATTAGTGTCATTGAGCTTAATATTCTTTGGGAGAAGGTTAGAAATACAATAAACAAACCAACACAAATAAGGAAATGACAGGTGATAGAAATATGCAGTGGATCATGAAGTAGTGTGAGTGAGTAACTACTGCTTACTTCAGCGTTGGGAGTCAGGAAAGACATGTTTTTAATGGAGAAGTCAACGTAAAAATTGAGATCTGAATAAAAAGATAGTGAGCTACACACAATGAAGGGCAACCATGTGCTGGGAAGGATAAGAACAAGTGTATGTACTCAGCAGACAAGGCAAACAACATTTGAGAGACTGGATTTCACTGACAAGGAGTTCGGATATTGAGAACAGGATTAGAAGGAGGGAGTAGGCCAGGTAGGACCTTGATATCATTGTGTAGAATCTTGAGGAGTTATTTTAAGTAGAGTAAGAAGCCACTGCAGCTGGATCTGATTTTTTTTTCTTTTTTGAGTATTTTAAATACCATATTGTCTATTGTCACCCAGAACATAAATAGAATGGCCAGTTTGGATATAGAATATTCTGAGTGACTGTAGGCTTTCTATCCTAGTTGGAATAACAAATATGTCCAACCAAGCCTAGCTTCTTTCTGTTGAAATGGAATCAGTATAGATTTTTCTGCCAGGGTTAACCTGGAGCCATGAGCCTCCCTATCTTAAGACTCCCAAATAATTTAGGATGATAGGTGTGTGCCACCATCCCCAGCTATGAGTTAAGAAAAGAATCTTGTAAACTTTTCTGCCCAGGCCAGTATTGAACCATGATCTTCCCACTGTCATTCCCTCAAGTAACTAGGATTGCAGGCATTAGACACCAGCACCCCACACGTGTGACACTTCTTCTTAAAGATGGTCCATATTAGCTGGTTACTTGATCACCTCACACCTGAAATCAAACTACTAAGGAAGCTGATCCAGGGAATCATGGCAATTTAAAACATGCCTGCACAGAAAAGTCTCTAAGACTCCATCACTAATACAGCCAGCAAATTGTGGGGTGGAAATATGACTAAAATGTTAGCATGCCATCAACACAAGCACAGGGACCTGAGTTCAAACCCTAGTACTCTTATTTAAAAATGACATACCTAATACTTCATGTAAGAACCTTTTACAGACTTATTAATAAAAATATGGATGGGAAAGTATCAAGAAAGATAAGTTGCACATATCTTTTCTTCTGTAACAGTCATGCTCTTCAACAAGGCCATTAATTTCAAGGCTGTTATTGATGATGTAATACTCCTCTAAGAGTAGCCTTTGCGTTTGACATATTTTACTCATTCACATTTAATTCATTTAATATGATCAACTTATAAATATGAATGAGACCATCAGAGAACCTACTATAAAAGCATGCATACTTTAATGCCTCAGTCATAATCCTTCTGGTTCAGGTAGGAAAATTATACTGATAAGCTAAGAATTTCTAAAAGGACTTTCTGGAAAAGGAAGATTACCCAAACAAGAAGTATTTGTGACGAAAATTTTGAGGAGAGAAATAATTTTATTTGCTTCAGAGATACTATTTATCCTTGTTGGCCAACACACTTTGAAACATCTATTTGGTCTTAATGGATATATACCTTGCCACTCGGCCATCATTAATTTGAACAGCTTGAAATACTGTATGTCATCGTACATTGCTTTCTCTTTGTAGCAAACACAATCACTGGATTGTTTTTCATTGATTTGAAAATATTGACTCACTGAAGTATGAGCCTGGGTCCAGTCATAATTCTTGTCTTTGCTTCCTGGGCAAAGCCTGTGATAATTCACTGATTTTCAAGCAGGTATCACGCTTCAGATCCAGGAACTTAATAAATGCACCAGAAATATATTTTCCTTAAAGCCCTGTGTGTATCCATCCCCAACTATCTTGTGAAATATCCTCAAGTGCTTCCTGAAAATCCTAGGAACAAGCAGGTTAGCATTTCAACTTGGCAAGCAGAGTTGTAAGAGTAAGGTTTCTCTGCCTATTTTGACCTTAACTAAACCTAGCCTATATGCCAACGGGATCTAGCGGAGTGGCAGAGGTACTAGGTGGGACCCATCACTCCATATGTGCACCAATCACTAAAAAATCACAATAACTATATCTAACATTAAAATATTTTTGGGAGGGTCTGGTTGTGGGGCCTGAACTCTGGGCCTGGGCACTGTCCCTCAGCTCTTCAGCTCAAGGCTAGCGCTCTACCACTTGAGCCACAGTATCACTTCCGGCTTTTTTCTTTTTGCTTATGTGGTGCTGAGGAATCAAACCCAGGGCCTCATGCATGCAAGGCAAGCGCTCTACCACTGAGCTACCTTCCCAGCCTTAAAATATCATTTTTGAAATTCCTAAGTGTTTATCAATGATGTTTTGATCAATAAAATACACAAATGAAGGTATTTCTGAATTCATGTTGGCTTTATGTGATGTTTTATTTCCTTATTGGTGGATAGTCCAAATGAGTTAGTTGTTCATTTATAGTTTAATTAACAATGCTGGTTACATTGAATTTTAAATATATAATGCTATTGACCACAGTTGCTGCACTGAAATAAAATAATTTTCATTTAATTTTAAAATAATATTGCGAACTGGGTACCAGGAGTTTCAAATTCACTTTGATTAATAACATAGTAATAAGATAATAATAATGCAACAATGACCATAGTAACTATTTCATTATGGTCACTAGCATTAATAACATGTACGCAAAAGTAATTACCATTATTATTCCCATACTCTACAAAAACTGAAGCTCATTCAAGGAAATTATCTTGAGATCCATAACTGACTAAGTGAGCTTTTAATCCTAGCTTAGCCATGTCATTCTAAATTCCTTCCTCTATTGACTCCATTCCATTGAGGACAAAAGGACAGGGAAGACAAATATCAATCAATGTTGAATTTCATTCTCGAGGCATTGATTTATGTGAGAGATATTTCTAGGGCTTCCTTGAATTCTGTCAAAATCTAATAAACTATGAGTTTTAAAGACATTTCATCTAGAAAGACTTGTTTGTGAAATCCATGAAAACATTACTACTATGAAACCCAGGAAGTTTCAGCAACTTCTCCTTATTACTAAACCATCACCTGACTATTAAACACAAACTTTTATTAAACTTTCATCCCTTGTTTCAAATATCAGTAAAAGTCAAGAGAAAAATTTTAAAAATTATATAGAACTTAACCATTTCTTCTCTAAGAAATGGAATAAGTAACTATTTGTAGTTCATAAACTTTAAGAACTAAATGATCTGCAGTATTATCCAAAATTTTGGAGGTTTCTAACCTTTTCTTGAATCTCTAATTCTCTGTCAAACTCGATGCAAAGCCTTAGTTACCCCCTATCTTCTTCATCCTTCTCATTATTATCCCTTCCACTGTGGAAGATCCTACTGTTTGTTTACAATCCAGAGTTTTAAAGAGGCTGAACTAAAATTGGCTGCTTCTGGGACATCCCAGCCAATGGATGGGATCCAAGTTGGCTCTGCCATGAAGAGGCAGCTATGCCCACATATTTTGGCTTTGTGCTTCTGTTGTCTTGTTGCCAGGCAGACAATCATCCAAGAATGGTGGGAAAATTCAGCCAGGGCAAATGTTTAGAGCTTGAGTGGTCAGCTAGTTGAAACATTAATCTGAAGGGAATGCTATAGGAATATCATGATTGGCTCTTTATGGGAAACTTAGCACCAATTTAATCGGTTAAGACTTTCTCTAAACTTTCTCTCAGCCTGGGGATAGTATTTAAATATTCTTCCAGTCTTTAAAATAGTTAGGTATAATTCTCTTTTCTGACTCAAAACAAGGAAATAAAACTCTTTAAAATATCTCTAAATGTCAGAGAAAGTTATAAGTGAAATGATCGTTTTCTTCCTTCTAGGGGAAATCTTTCCCTTCAGGTGTCGATCGTGGGTTCACACGTTACCTGTAGATGAGAAGACAGAGTGTGTGTACAAAAGTCCCATGTAGCAAGTATATGTGTAAAACATAGACATATATACAGTATTTATGTAAAGATGTCTTTATCGAGGCATTTCAGCACAGCTCTTGGTTGAAGCCACAATTTTTATAGCAAGATGGCAAGTCAGATCTGACTACATTGCTGCTTCAGTAAAGGAGCCGCAGATGGGAAAGAAGCACAGACAAATTTCTTTTGGCTCTGCTTTCCTTTATAACAACATGAGATATTTTTAGTTCCTTTTCCTCTATGCATTGTGCATGTTTCTGCCTCATATAGAAAGGCATTGCACATTGTCTTCCTCAGTTTCGCCACCCTATGCTTGCGGACCCATTTCAGCATTTCACTTAACATTTCTGAGATCTAAAAGAATCAGGGAAAGAAGGTTCACTGCTCAGATACAGAAGATAAGCAGATAATAGTTTAATACCATAGAAACAATTCTAATTTATTAGTTGAAATCACAATTTAAAATTTGACCTAACTCTTTTTGGTGAAAAGTAAGTTTCCAAACTGGATAGATTTAAACTATCATCAGTTATGAGAATCAGAATGAATGTCTTCTATGACTGACCCTTAGTGAATGGAATGGATTGAAGGGGTCATTACAAGCACCCAGCTACATGATTTCTACATGAGCTTTTCACAAACTAACCACTTTCTTCTCAATATGATGAAATTTTAAGAAAGTTCAATAATTGTTAATTTAATACCTAGATTCTTAATCATCTTAGTTACAGTGTCATGTGGTCCATATCGTAAGGTCCAACTGCTATGAGAATCAGTGTGATGATTTTTAATTTATTTTGTATGTATACATTATTGTGCCACCCTCACTCTTGATCAACTTAAAACATTGTCATCACCTCCAAAAGTTGCCTCATGTCCTTTAAATTTAGTTATGACTGGAAACTACTGTCGGAAAACTATGATTCTAAATGCTCATCTATTTCTTTATCCATCTCTGTAATTTCAGAGAAATTGGCTCTCTCTGTGTGTGTGTGTGTGTGTGTGTGTGTGTGTGTGTGTGTGTGTGTGTGTGTGTGATAACTATCTTCCTCCTCTGGTGGAACTTTTCTACTTCTAGAATATGTCAAATCCTCTAGATATATATTATCCTCCTGGAGTCTTCTTTACCAATGCATTTCTCAAAGTTGGTTCTGCTGAGAGGAGGAAAGAAAATTCTCTGCTCTCATATTTTTAGTCCTTTAGACATTTTTTTCATTACATTTAACCTAATTTTGAGTTAGTTTCATAGATCAATGCAAGTTTAAAGACATTTATTAATCCTTCATAACAGAAATATAGAAATAATCCCTATAAGATATATACATATATGCAGGATATATACACACATACATACATACCTATAGATGTAATATGTACAATGTGTATATATATTACATATGTGTATATATATATTCTGGTTTCTGCTACAATATAACCATGGGACATTATGTGATGATTAATGAATAAGAACATTTCCTCTATTTGAGCATTGAAGGTTAGAAACGTTCTTAGTAATTTAGGTGGTTCAACTTTCCAGTTCCCTTCAGACTTAGAGTCATGAATGTTCGTGTTTTAGCTAGTATGGAAGGGAATTCACAAGGTTATTTTAGAACTAACCTGACATTACAATGATCTCTGAGAAGGGGTGGAAGTTTTGACCAATGGAGTATACTGTTACCTTGAAAATGACCCTAATTTCCCCAAGTATCTCTTTTAAAATCTCCCAAGATATTGGGAGCCACAGATGCTCCAGATTTATTTACTGACCTGAAATTACCAGTTGCTACATGTTATGTTTTGACATCTCATCAAAAACTATTAAAATCCTGTTTTTACAATCGAATCAGACCTCCCAATGTGAAAACTCTAATATAGAACTATTGTATACTAAACTATGGCCTAAATAATGAGGGTTCCCTAAAATCTAATCTTGCTCTCAGGAAGCAGTTTACCTTCTAGAAAAGAATTTCACTCATTATATAATCTGACAAAATAATGTAATACAGTTTTAATAGCTACAGTTAATACATTAAACATATGGTTTTTTCCAATGATTACTAATTTTTACAGTTCTCGCTACTAATTATGGTATTAAATCGTTCACTCCTTAATTTGTTCTGTCATAAGTTTTTATTTATTCCAGGCAGAATGGTTATGAAGTAGAGCTTTTTGCACTTTCCACATTAGCTTAGTGTCATTGATACAAAGCTGCTATGTATATGTTGTAATAGTTTATTATCGTATTATTTTTGGTGATTTAATTTTCCTGTGAAGATTGCCGTAATTTAGCTATTGCAGATGTGAAATAGCTTTGCAGATATTTTAAAGTCTTATCATGATTGTTTGATGTCATTTCAATATTATTTTTATAGTAACTGGTAATACTTTTAAACTTCCTGACAGAATACAAAATGATTTCACTGATTTGGTTCTGGGTCACTAACAGTGTCATGTAGAAAGACTGGGCAGTTTACATGGCATGTGTCAAAAGACACCCAGCATATATATATATAAATATAATATGTTTAAATATATAGTTATATATTTGATATTTATTTATATTTATTAAGTATATGTATATATATTTAAATATATATTTAATTTTTTTCTGTCAGTCCTGGGGCTTAAGCTGTTCCTGAGTCTTTTTGTGCTCAAGGCTACTGCTCTACCACCTGAGCCATAACACCACTTCTGGCGTTTTCTGAGTAGTTTATTGGAGATAGGAGCCTTACAGACTTTCCTGCCTGGGCTGGCTTTAAACTATGATTCTCAGATCTCAGCCTCCTAAGTAGCTGAGATTATAGGCATGAGCCACTGGCACCCAGTTCCAGATATATATATAAAATTTTATTGTGAACATACTGTACAGAGGCGTTACAATTACATGGGCAAGATAATGAGTACATTTCTTATCAAGCATTGCAGCCTCCTCCTTTGTTTCCCCTTCCCATCCCTTCCCATCCTCCCCCCCCCCCCCACCCAATCCTCCTCCCCTCCTCATTTTCGACATAACAACTTGTACATCTCATTGTTGCAATGGGTCCACCTGTATCCCTATTTAAACGATTTGTTTTTTCCCTTCCCCTCCACAAATTATACCAACATCAAATACAGTGAAAGCAGGGGTAAGTAGTATACATCTGAGTAAAGCAGAAAAGGTCAGATAAGTTGATGCTAGGGAAATGAGCCCTAAGATATGTATTCAAATGTTTTTTTTCTTTCATGCAATTGTTTCTAACACATTTATAAGATTATTTCTTTGTTGCTTTGTATGTCCCTCCAGATATATTTTGAAATGAATGGAATAAACAACTGTTTGTAATGTTAATATGTATAAATTGATGCTAAATATTTGTGTTTCTGCATAAATAAGGCAGCTTTTGTGGGAAGTACAAAAGTATAAATAAAGTAATAATCTGTTTTTAAGAACTTTATATACATAAGTAAGGACTGTATATACCATACACATACACATATAATTTGACTACTTGATGTACATTACATTGTGAACTAGTTGCCCAATGAAGTTAGTTAACATGGGTATATATGTTGTCATGTATTTGTTTATTTTATTTTGCTATGGGTACACTTAAGAACTTAACTTTTAACCGATTTTAAATATATCATATGGTGCTATTACTTATAATTACAATGGTAGTCATTCAATCTCTTGAAATTATTCATTCAACAAAAAATGGTATTTTGTACTCCTTGGCCAATACCTCCTTATCTTCTTTTCCACAGCTTCTGCTAACCACTATTCTCCTCTTTGCTTTCACGAGTTTAACTATTTTAGTTATTACATATAAGTGAGATTAAGTAGTGTGTGTCTTCTCTGTCTAGTTTATTTCACTTAGCGTAATATCCTCCAAGTTAACCTAAAATTGTGTCAAAAGTAGGCTTTCCTTCATCTTTAAGGATAGATTATATTTACATATATCAATATATATGATATTATAATTATCATTAGGCAAATAAATATATCTTACAATGTATATCCATTCTGTCCTTTTGATAATTTATGATTTTGCATATTTTAACCACTGTGAAAAAATGCAAGTATCTCTTTAAGATCCTGATTTCAATTCATTTAAATAAACACACAGAAGTGGGTTTGTTGGGTTATATGTCAGTTCCACTTGCAGTTTTTTGGGGGAATCTCCATGTTTTCTAAAGACTATGCCAACATATATTTCCATCAATATTCTCCCATAGTTCTCTTTACTATATGTTCTCATTTACTCAGGAAATGTTACCCATTTCCTCTTTACTGATCTCATTTGATAAGCATGAAGTAATATCTTGCTGTGACTTTAACTTTCCATAGTTATTAGTAAATATATTTATTTTTAATATGCTTATTGAATATGTGTATATATATATATATTTGGGAAAATATTCAAGTGCTTTGCCCATTTTTAATCAGAGTTTTTTCTTTTTTTCTTCTTCTATTTGCTGTTAAGATTGGTGACTATCAGAAACATAGCTTGGCAAGTATTTTTATCTCATTTTATAGCTTGTCCTTTAATTTCATTGATTCTTTTCAGCTTAATTTTGTCCACTTTCTATTTTTTCTTTTGTTTTGCTTTTAGTTTCATTTCAAAAAAATTGTCACCATGAACAATGTCAAGCAGTTTTCCTTGGTGGCTGGGAAGATGGCTCAGTGGTAGAGTGCTTGCCTTGCATGCATGAGGCCCTGGGTTGGATTTCTCAGCACAACATAAACAGAAAAAGCCAGGAGTGGCACTGTGGCCAAGTGGTAGAGCGCTAGCCTTGGGCTGAAGACTTGAGGAACAGTGCCCAGGCCCAGAGTTCAGGCCCCACGACCAACAAAAACAAAAACAAAAAGAGGTATTCCTCACGTTTCCTTTAGAGATTTTCTAGTCTCACATCCTAATGTTTAAGTCTTCAATCTGTTGTCAGTTGATTTTCCTGTGTGGAAAATTCTTCTATATATGAACATTCAGTTTTCTTAACAACAGCTATGGAGAGATTTTTTTTCTCCATCATGCAGTCTTGGAACTCTAACTATAGACTAGTTGGTCATAGATGTACAAGTTTGTTTTAGGGCTCTTCATTCTAGATGTTTGTTGGTCTTAGTGGTCTATGTCTCTTTTTATGCCAGTACCAAACTGTTTGATCATGACATTTTGTGGTCATTTTGCCAATGCATTCTTTCTTTTTTTTTTTTTTTTTTGGCTGTTTTCTTTTTTTTTTTTAATTGTGAAAATACTGTACAGAGGGGTTACAATTACGTGGGCAAGATAATGAGTACATTTCTTATCAGGCATTGTAGCCTCCTCCTCTGTTTCCCCTTCCAATTCCATCCTCCTCTGACCCCCCCACTCAAACCTCCTTCCCCCCCCATCAAAGTTGTAAAGTTAATTTTCGACACACGCTTGTACATCTCATTGTTGCAATGGGTCCACCAATATCCCTATTTAAACGATTTGTTTTTTCCCTTCCCCTTCACAAATTATACCAACATCAAATACAGTGAAAGCAGGGATTATACCTTGGGGGAATGACATACAAAGCAACAAAGAAATAATCTTATAAATGTGTTAGAAACAATCACATGAAAGAAAAAACATTTGAATACATATCTTAGGGTTAATTTCTCTAACATCAACTTATCTGACCTTTTCTGCTTGACTCAGATATATACTAGTTATGGCAAATAAGGGAAATCATGGGACCTATGTTTCTTTGGGCCTGGCTTACTTCACTTAATATAATTTTTTCCAAGTCTTTCCATTTCCTAACAAATGGGGCAATGTCATTCTTTCTGATGGAGGCATAAAATTCCATTGTGTGTATATACCACATTTTCTTGATCCATTCATCTACTGAGGGGCATCTGGGTTGGTTCCATATCTTAGCTATGGTAAATAAGGCTGCAATAAAAATAGTTGTGCTGGTAGCTTTAGTGTGGTCTTGCTTGTGGAGATTTGGGTAAATGCCCAAAAGTGGGACTGCTGGGTCATAGAGGAGCTCTATGTGGAATCTTTTGAGGAACCTCCATACTGCTTTCCAAAGTGGTTGAAAAAGTTTACACTCCCACCAACAATGAAGTAAGGTTCCCTTCTATCTACATCCCCTCTAGCATCTGTTGTTGTTAGAGTTCTTGATTATAGCCATTCTAACTAGGGGGAGGTGGTATCTCAATGTTGTTTTGATTTGCATTTCTTTTATGGCTAGAGAGGTTGAGCATTTCTTCATGTGTCTATTGGCCATCCTTCTTTCCTCTTCAGAGAAGTTTCTCTTTAAGTCTTTAGCCCATTTATTTATTGGGCAGTTGTTTCTTTGAGGATTTGTTGTTGGGAGATTTAATTTTTTGAGTTGCAAGTATATTTTACATATGAGACTCTTGTCCATTGTATGGCTAGTGAAGATCTTCTCCCAATCCATGGGCTTTCTATTGATCTTGCTAGCTATGTCCTTTGCCATGCAGAAGCTCTGCAATTTCTTGCAATCCCACTTGTCCAACCTTTCTTTGATATGTTGTGTTTCGGCCTTTTCCAAGGAGACCTAGGGTTTCTCCTATTCCATCCTGCAATGTTTTTAGAGTGTCCGTTTTGACTCTGAGGTCTTTGATCCATTTGGAGTTGGTTCTGGTGCAGGGTGATATATAAGGATCTAGCTTTAGTTTTCGACAAGTAGTTAACCAATTTTCCCAGCACCATTTACTGAAGAGGCTGTCTTTCTTCCATTCTATTGATTTAGCTCCCTTATCGAAGATTAGATGGCTGAAGGTCTGTAGATTCATTTCTGGGTTTTCAATTCTATTCCATTGGTCCTGAGGTGCCAATGCATTCTTAAAGCAGCTCAGTGAGCAATAAAAGAAAAGTGAGTAAATTATTGCAGGATAAAGAATATGAGCAAAATGAGAATTTAGTAAAGACCTCAAAATTTTTTTTAAGTATTCTGGAACTATTTTCTATTCAGTCATGGAATAGAAAAATTCTATAGAGAACTTCACCACAAGACCTGATCAGGAAGCAGAAAGGATCAGCAAAGTAAAAGACACATCATTTGAAATTATTCAGACAGACAAGAGAAAAGAAAAATGAATGAAGAAAGGCTGCATAATTTAAGCAAAACAATACATACATTTTGAGTGTCCCGAAAGGAGAGGCAAAAGAGACAGTAAAGTTTATTAATATCTGGAAACTAAATGCCACATTTCTGAGTAAACAACCAGGGAAAATAATTATCAGAGAAAACACAGAACAACTATCTTAAGATAAAAATGTAAGCATCGTTATACCAAAACCTTTCTAAGAAGGAAGTTTATAGGGAGGTGGGAATAGAGGATTATGATTTAAGGGCAATCTGGGTACAAAAGTTTACAAGACTCCTTATTACTCAATGATGGGGTACAATGGCCTACACTTGTCCCAGATGTGAGCCTGTCATCCCCAATGATATGGGGAACACAAATAAAAGAATCATGGCCCAAGCAGCCCAGACAAAAAGGGGCTGGAGGCATGGCCCAGATGGTGGATCTATTGCCTTGAAAGTACAAATTTCTCAATACTGAGAAAAATAAAGAAAAAAATATGCACATGTGAAATCATCCCATTTGAAAATAGATGAGAAGAATGTAAAACCAGTTTTGTGTAGGGTATGGTTACTAGTGTGGGGAAAAGGAGGATGGATAGAGAAGGCAACAGCTGGAAAATATAGTTGAAATACTTTATTTACATACATGAAGGTGTAATAACAAGGCCTGGTATGATTGTTTTGGAATGGAGGGATTAGAGAGAATGGTGGAGGATTTGAGGCTCATGAAGGTACATTGTCTGAATGTATGGACATGCCAAAATGAATCCTCTTTGTACAAATATCTGATGCTAATAAAAGAACAGAAATAAGTGACATAAGACTAGAAAAGTAGTAGAAAAAAATCAATGAAATAAAATGTTTTTTAATAAATAAATGAAATGGACAAGTCTGCAGGTAGATTAAGCAAAAATAGGAAAAAAAGCTAAAATCAAAAAATAAAAATAGGTGACACTCTGATAGATCCCATCAAAATAGAAAAGATCATTCATAAGAAACTGCTAGCAGAAATTACATACTGACAAGTTTGGTAAGCTGTGACCTGAGATTGTTCAGTTCTATGATTTGAATGGTACAAGGCAGAAGTAGTCTTATTTATCCTCTTCTTCCTCCTCTTCCTCCTCCTCCTCATCTTCCAACTCCTCTTCCTTTTTTTCTCCTCTGTTGCTACTGCTGCTGCTGCTGCTTGTTTTGTTCTTCTTGCAATTGTTCCTTTTTTTTTCCTTTTGCCCGTCTTCCTTTTTTTGATACAATGTCTCAGTATGTAGCACAGACTAGCTGTGAGCTCATGATCTTCCTCCCTCAATCACTTGAGTAGTGGGATTACACGCATGTATCACCACTCCCAGCATAGAAATATTCCTCATGGCCAAAATCCTGTAAGGCTGGGAAATCTGTACATCTATTCTTCTCAAACGTTTTTCTATGGGAAAATTCGCAGACCAAAGCATTTTCTCTTCTCCACCATGGAGGAAGGAGTAATTCAGGTAATTCAGGTGAAATGAAACTGTCTCTTACCCTCTTCAATATACCGATACTCAGATGTTTTGTCTGGTTTTATTTGCTGCTGTATTTTCTGAGGCCTACACACACACACACACACACACACACACACACACACACACACACACACACACACACACACACACACACACACACACACACACACACACACACACAGAGAGAATTAAGCAGTTTAAATATAGTCTAAATTCCTTCAAATGGGGGCCATTTTTTTTCTTCCCATACTTCTTGGACTACTAAGTTTCAAGGTAATGTGGCATTTTCCTTGGATCTATTCCCTTTTCCCCTTTGAACGACCCTTTGAAGGTTCTTCCACTAAACTATTCACAATACCCTCCCTGTTGCAGTCATCTACCTAGAGACGCCTCTTGTTCCTTGAGTGTTTTAACTTCCATTTCATTGTGATTTTTCTTAAATCGACATTACTTTCTCTCACATACTTTAGATTTCACTCCATGTAAGAAATTGTAAACAGCACTTTGCATGTACCCTCAGGAATCTTTCTCTCTCTTTTACTAGCATAGAAGTCAGGATTTAAACTTAATCAGACTAATTCCAATGTTTGAGCTCTTAATCACTATAATATACATATATTATCTCATTTGAGTCTTACAAAACACCTGTAAGTTTAAAAAAAAGAAGCTGGGAAATAAGAATAAAATCTTTCAGGATTAGTGAGTAATAGAGCATTATTTAAACTCTATCTATCCCAGAGCATAAACAGCTGAATTTATCTGGGATAAAATTGATTCTGGTTCATTTCACTGAAAATTCACAACCATTTTTTTTTGCTGGTAATCTTGATTTATATTGTACTGAGACCATAGAAGCAATCAGCAACAGTTTTCTCCAGCATCCTAATACCACCTTGACCACACAGTCTGCATAAATAGCCACATAACTTCTCTCTAATTCAAATTTGTGCTTCCATGCACATTTATACTCTCCCTGTTCACTAGGTCCTCAACCCAGTGATTTTCTTTGTCTCTGCTATATCACTAGGCTTTCTTTCTCAACAACTTATCTTCGGTCCTGTAATTTCTACTGAAAAGCAAGAAGAAAGTCTGCTGGTAACTCATGTCTCTGTCCAGCTTCTTTAGTATTTCAGTTCTCTTTCTCTGCAATGGAATCCTTCAAAAGAGTATCCAGGCCAGTGTTATTTAGGCCCTCCCTTCCTATTTTTCTCTTGTTCTCATAGCTCACCCCACATATAGTAACTCCTTCCTTCTTAATATAATTTCACATTACTTCAACATGAACATTTTAAGTTCTATTTCTACCACTGTGCTTGACATCTTCTACATTAAACTTTTCTTTTTAAAATCTACATTCCTTTCTTTAGTTACATGATTTAGTCTGAAGATTTGAAAGAAAAAACTCCATGTTGCTTACTGTTCCAGAAAAAATGTCTCAGCCATCTTTGACTTGTTTCTTTGTTACACATGGATTATTCAGCTACATGGAGCTCCCTTGGCTCTTCTTCAAACGTACAATAATAATCTAGAACTTCACTTTGTCTTAAAAAAAATATCTTTAACAGCTGTTCAAAGGAGTTGCCATTCAACAAAGTAGTGTATCAATGCTGTGCATCTTGATCAATATCACCCCTTTCATCATTCTCCACATCCCTCCCAATATCACCTCTCCCCCCCAATTTTTTTGACTTGGCAGAATATGTAATAAATTTCATGGCAGCCTTTCTCCCTCCCTCCCTTAATTTACCTACCCTCTCCTCTTGATGTTACCTCCCACCCCCGCTTCTGAATAACCATTTCTTGGTGTTTGTTTTGTTGGACTATTAGCCTTTCTAAGGAATTACATTGTTTTGTTGGATTGTGAGTTAGCCTTTCTAAGGAACGTCGTTTGAGTTTTACATCCCTCATTTCTACCAGTCTAATGAAGGGCAATGAAATCTATCAGCTGCATTATTGCTATAACCTGGCACCTTTTCCCCTTGGTTTTATATTCGTGCAGTTACAAATGAGCCTCAACATGACAGCCAAATTATTGATTTGTTCAAAATCAGTAGTGTTCCATGAGCTACAGAGTAAAAAATCTAAAACTCTACTGTTTTCGTTTATCCTTAAATGAGAAATTTTAAATAAGAAATAATTACTTTCAGAGGTCTACAGAGTAGGAAGGGTAAGATCAAAGTTCTGGCAGATTCACTGCTCTGGTTAGGGTTGCTTTCTGTTTCCAAGATGTCACCGTGTTGCTGTGTCTTCACAAGTCTGGAAGGCAGGAAGGACAATAGGGCCTCTCCATTTCCTGCAGTATTTTCACTCTCACTACTTAATGCCCCTTGTGAGGTCTCTTGTCACTTCTTCTTTTTAAATTTTTTTTATTGTGAAAACACTGTACAGAGGGGTTACAATTACATAGGCAAGATAATGAGTACATTTCTTATCAAGCATTGTAGCCTCCTCCTTTGTTTCCCCTTCCCATCCCTTCCCATCCTCCCCCGCTCCCCGCCCCCCACCAAAGTTGTAAAGTTCGTTTTCGACATAACGACTTGTACATCTCATTGTTGCAATGGGTCCACCTGTATCCTTATTTCTTAATGCCATCAAAGTGAGGTTTGAATCCCAACATTTAGATTTAGAGTAGGCATACATTTAAATCAGCAACTATGAAGGCTCATGTTAACTGGTACGTGCTGGCTGGCTCACCGCATTCATTTTCTGTTAGTTGATTATTTACTCACTCTGTTCCACACTGGTTTTCTTGTTGGCTCTAAAACACATAAAACAATCTTTTCTTCTCAGGCATTATCAAGATAATTACCTTGTTCTTTATCCCATTTCCTCCGAATTCTCACATGGCTTTTCCCCATATAATTCATTTTCTAGAATTGTTACCTTATCCAGGTATATACAAAGCCTTTGCTGCAGTGTCAAAATCTGTAATACTTATAAATATACTAGATATGTACTCATTTTAACCAACTATTGCCACCAGAGTATATGAAACTCATATAAATAGCATATGTTTTGAGGTATTATTACTGTTTTCTACTTAGAATGTGAAATAAGAACACCCCTCCCCCCCAAAAAAAGCAAGAAATGCCTATTTGCTACATGAATGAAAAGAGGACTGGAAAAACATCTATTTTAAACAAACTAAATAAAAAAGTTAAAATAATGAAATTATCCATGGCATGAAGTTTTTAAGACTAGAGAGACCATCAGAAATAGTGGTTATGCACAGTTCAAAGGACAATGTGTGAGCCATTACAACTAAATGCCATGAAGACTGCAAGGATGCCTAGCAGGCAAAAAGTCATAGATCCTCCTATAGGAATCTTAGAACAAGATATTCAACAGTATATATAAGGGAGAAGAAGACTCTGAGAATAACCATAATGTATTTGAAATTATATTCTGATATATGGAAGTTGGGAGGAGTAAGTCAGAACTATGAATTAATTCTTCATAAAACTAGATCTCCTAACACATATGAAATATGATTTGGTGCTTTTTCTTTAAGCACCAGAGCTGAAAAATGTCCCATAATGTTAGAATCATACATTGACTATCAGATGAATAATCTAGAAAACTGAGAATATGGCCTGGATATTTATAAATCTTTTATTATGGAGCAAAAGTTTGGACACAATCATAACTCATTTAAACCATTAAGAGAAAGAATGAAAACTGAGGCGATCATATTCTCACTACTTTTGTAATAATTTTTTATAAATGAACTGTTTTATGCTATGTTCAGACTGTCATGATTGTTTAAGAGTTTTATTCTTTGTAGAACTTGTACCTTATAGGCTATGGTGCCTGATGTCTATCTTTGGAGCTCATCACTACCATCTTGGGCTGATTCCTACTTACTTGGGCAATGATTTGGAATTTGATTGCCTTTTTTCTTCTTTTTTTCCCCCTTATCTCCCCATTCACAATTCAGACTAGGTACAGGCCTGGGTTGAGGTATATATGGGGTAGGTTTACTCTGCCTCCTCTTTCTATGCAGTCAGTATAAGAACACAGCCTGTGGTAAGCACCCGGAGGCCTGGATTTGATTTTCTTTAATTTCATACCCTTTTACCAGCATCATTATGCCTGTGCCAATTCATATCCTGAAAACTGCAGCTTGAACAAGAGTCCCATTCCTGCTCAGAAATGATAGAATATAGGGAGTTTGTAAAAGAGTGTACATAGATATGAGAGACTATCTCCAACTGTCAGTCCTTTTGAGAACCTTGAACGTGTCACACAAAGCAAGGTAAATGTTACTCTGATAGATATTTTTTTACTGTAGAGGCAGGGGTTTACTAATTATTTGTAGTTTCATACCTAATCATTAATTAAAAACTTCTATTGTCGAAATAGTTCCTAAATTAAAGGAATTCCTTATGCCTTTTTCTAAATAGAACAAAATGGATTCTGATAGCTAATCTTTTTTTTTTTATCAAGTGGGGAATTGGACCCAGGGTCTTGTGCTAGGCAAGCACTCTACCACTAAGCTACAATCCCAACCTTTCTACTGTGCAATCTTAATTATTCATTTTAATTAAAAAGATATTTTGTGTATGCTTACTACAGAAGCACTTTAAAAATGAATAAGATATTTTTTCTGCCTCAAGGAGTGTTGTAGTTGGAAAGAAAGAAAAATACTTAATATATAAATACAACAGCCATAACTATTACAGTATTGAGTACAAAACACTGAGAAGAGAAACAATTCATTAACATTGTTGTTTGTAGACTCAGATGATCTCAAATAAATGACATTTATACTGGCTAATGGAGGTGAGTCCTATTCTTTGAAATGTTTCCCACTTGTACAGGTTATTTAGTCATGATAGTGGATCTAATCAAAGGCAATATTCTTGCATTTACATACATTTTTTCTCTTTTCCAATAATACCCTCAGATGTTTTCCACTCTCAGATCTTCACTATTACCATTTATGACTAAATGACACAGACTTGAACTGTAGTTTGTCAATAAAATTTGTAACTCCATATTCTTTATCTGAACTCAGAGATCCTCATACTTACCTCAGGTAAAAACTCTGTTCCTTCATGGGAGCACTATCATTGGAATATTGAAAGATTTCTGTGCAAAGCCTGGCCAATGATAGCTCTTACTACCATCAAGATTTATATTGGAGACAGATGCTGGTGGCTTATTTCTGTAATCCTAGCTACTAAAGAGGCTGAGATCAGAGGACCAAGGAGCCAGGTGGACAAATCCATCTTATCTCTAATTAACCACCATCAAAAAGCAGGAAGTGGAGCTGTGGCTCTAGTGGTAGAATACTAGCCTTGAGGAAAAAAGCTAAGGCACAATCTACAGGTCTTGATTTAAAGTCCCACTAAGCAGGGGGAAAAATAAGTGTGCTAGCATGCACAGTGAGTATGCATGACAATTAGATCCACTTTAAATTATAGAAAAAAATAGCCACTCCTGAACCATGATACATTATTATTATTAACAAATTCTTTATAACTTACCTCCTAACTGATCAAGATAAATTACTAGGTTGGAATTTCATGGTTTTTAACAATGGTTATTGTCAGTGGATCCTCACAGCTGTTAGATAACGTAATGCTATTTTATGATTTCTGAAATAAAATCAATCTTTTTAGCAATAATGTGGCTTATTGAAAAGAACTAAATATTTAGACTCAAAGGACATAAGTTTGGTTCTGTGTTCAAAGATGTATCATTTGCTTAATATTAAAGTCCACTTGAAATTCTGGCCTTTAATTACGTAAATTATGAGATTCTGTGTTTCTGAAGTGCAGAGTATTCAATCATTTGGAGTTTTTATTATTAGCAGAGCAGCAGTATCCTTACAAAGTGTTTCCCCTCCCCCCCTAATTTTGGCCTGGTCTTTCCACTATTATTTCCTTTAAAAATGCTAGTTATTCAGTTCTTTTTCCTTTTCTTTTTTTAAAAATTTATTTATTTATTTTAATTAAGTTTTTTATTGTGAAAATACGCTACAAAGGGGTTACAGTTTCATGAGCAAAGTAATGATTACATTTCTTATCCAGCATTGTTGCCTCCTCCTTTATTTTTCCCCTACATTCCTTCCCTCAAACCTCCTCAGCTACACTCCCCACCCCTAAGCCCCATCCCCCCCACTCCTGCCTAAATTGTAAAGTTCGTTTTTCAACATAGCGTCTTGTACATCTCATTGTTGCAATGGGTCAACCTGTATCCCTATTTAAACAATTTGTTTTTTCCCTTCCCCTCCCCAAATTATTCCAATATCAAATACAGTGAAAACTGGGGTTATACTGTGGGGAGGGACATACAAAGCAACAAAAAAAATCAGATGGTACCTTATAAATACATTAGAAATAATAGCAAGGAAGAAAAAAACACTTGTGTCCTATCTTGGGGTTCATTTCGCTTAACATCATCTTCTCTGACCTTTTCTGCTTGTCCCAGACATATACAGTTATTGCAGATAAGGGAAACCATGGGACCTATGTTTCTTTGGGTCTGGCTTACTTAATATAATTTTTTCTAAGGCTTGAACTCGGGGTCCTGGCACTGTCCATTAGCTTTTTCACTCAAGGCTGCCACTCCATCATTTTAACCACACCTCTACTTCTAGCTTTTTGCTGGTTAATTAGAGACAAAAGTCTCAGGAATGTTTTTCCCTTCAAACCTTGATCCTCAGATCTCAGCCTCTTGAATAGGTAGGATTTCAGACAGGAGGCACTAGGGCTGTCATCTACAGTTCTTTTCCTTGCGTTTTCATACTTCAATACACTCTTCTTCTGATTAACTAGGAATTCCACCACTGATGGACTGCTGCATTGTCTGGAGAATTTCACAGAAATTGAATGACATGTTTCTTCAAGAGGGTTTTTTTATATTTTCAATCTATGGGTGTGGTAAGAAAGAAGTATCAGACAAATTGCAGCTTTAAAGAGCAATAGAAGATGTAAGAAGTGGGTGAAGGCAGCTCGATAAACAAACAATTGTCTTTGCTCAATGCAGGAAAATTGTTCCCAGGTGAGAGACACTTCATGGCACTTGGTGGATTACTTGGCTTCGTGCTGCTGCTATGGAGAAGTGGGACCAGCTGTGCTCTGGCTCCTGGGGGCACACTGAGAAGCCCACCCTAGGGATTGCAGCCCTATGTGCTGCTGCTGCTGCTGGTACCAGGGACAACCAGTAGAGAGAAAATGGTTGGCAGAATCTAACCTTCATATAGAGACTCGTGCTTCTTTGGAACTAGATTTATTTTCATTTATTGCATGAGTATTTCTTCAGATCTTCCTATGGATCAGGAATAGCAAGACAGGAAATCTCTACCCTGAAGGAATTTATGTTGCACAGAAGCATAGGCTTCAGTTGTACACACATATCCTTGCCAATACTGTGGATTTTAATTCCTCTCCTCCTTCCCAACCCCTCACATGCATGTCCTAATATAATGACCTTATGAGCGAGCATTCTCATTGAGCTTCCATGAATGTGGCTTGCCCTGTTGGAGGTAGATAATGTTCTATAGTTTCATCTCTCTTTAAGGAGGTGACTGATCTTAAGGGTGGCATAAACTTACACTGCAAAAAGTTTCTTTGAACACTCAACACTCACTCCACTGTTCTCAATCTCTGTGATTTATGCTCTATCAACCAAAGCAAGGAAGTTCTCTTTGAAAATTAGCCTAGGCCTGTCATGTTTGCCAATGAAGCATGTGGTCGTGTCTCTGTAGTATGTCTGGGCAGAGCCTGTATCTAGTTCCTGCAGCACCCAGGACTGCGCTATTGGACTTTTCCCACTTGAAATCACCGCATGTCACTTTGAAAATAGTCTTTCCTAAGAGCAAAACCCAGCAACTTACATTTCTCAGGACAGACTGGTCCACTATGTTTGAAATCAAGTAACAGCAATATTACAGCTATTACAATAATTGCTTTAATACAAAAATACTGCAATTCATTATTTTAATGTTTCCTTACTTTTATAAATAAATATAATTACCTATAAATGTTTCTAATTTAAAGTTCTTTCCTTTTTTTTTTTTTTTTTGCAATTGAACCTAAAAATTATAGCTGGATTCACAGCTGCTCCAAATCAAGACAACAGTTCCATTCTCTCCTGCAGTTAGAATGGCTAGGTACCAAGGCCAAGCCAACAAGAAGCAATATCAACAACTTATAAAGAGTGTCTTTAAAGAAAGATATGCTGTATTTCACACCTCTGCAATGTTCTCATGCTCGACAGAGGACCCATAGGGTATTTGAAACAGTGAAGTGGCATTGATGACAGATTTTAGGTCTCTACCTTTGGGAGCTGCCATTCCAGTTCTGAACTTCTCATGCAAATCTTGATAATTATTATTATTACCATTGGTTTTAATAGTTTTTGAACTAAGGGCCTTCACAAGAACTCTATCACTTAAATCATGCTCCTAATCTTTTTATTAGTTATTAGTTATCTTTCAGATAAGGTCTTGTGATTTGTGTTTGGTTGGTTTCTACCTGAGACCACAGGGATGCCCACTATGCCCAGATTGTTTTTGAAATAATATTTTGCTAACTTTTGCCCAGGTTGATGTCAAACCACAATTTTTTAGATCTCTACTTTTACATTGTTAGGATTACAGGTACGTGACACTATAACCGGCTTTACCCTAATCTTGATGTCATTTTTATTTAACCACTAAACTTTATCTTGTTTTAATGGCCCAATATTTATTCAACTTAATACACAAATTACCCAGGTAAGAATCATAAAATGTTAAATTAAGGTTGAGTAGTGTGGCTTATGCACATAATCCTAGCTACTTGGTGGGTAAAGATAAAAGGATCAAACTTTGAGGCCAGCTTTACAAAAAAGCCTGGAAACTCCATTCACTCGGGGGACAGAGGTAAGAGGATTGCGGTCTGTTACTGGCTCAGGTCAAAAATAAAAGATAATTTGAAAAATAACTAAATGCTAAAGGGATAGCGATGTGTTTCTAGTGACAGTACACTTTCCTAGCAAGTATGAGGTCCTGAGTTCAAACCTCAGTACTTCCAAAAGAAAATGTTATGTCATAGAAACGTTCATTGGTCTGTTTCAGCAATACGCTATGTGGAAGTGTGTGTGTGTGTGTGTGTGTGTGTGTATGCACGAGTGCAAATAGAGAGCATTTTAGGAATGATTATTAAGAATAAATGAAGTAAGTCAGACTCAGATAGACAAAGGATTCTTGTTTGCCCTTATATGTAGAAGCTACATTTAGCTTATAAGCTTATAGGGTAAATACATTGGGTAGTATGCAAATATATACAAATGTACTACTGAAATATGGTAGACTCAAGAGAAATTCCTTAGAAAGGCAGAGTAAGAGTTCAGCAAAAGAAACATACCAGGAAGAGGGTGATCGAAATGAGTGGGGTGGGATGGAGTCAAGGTAATAGAAGTAGAAAAATAAGGGGGAGAATGGAGGAGAATTCAATGTATATCCTACAAAATTAAGAAGAGTGAGGGAAGGGGTGGGTAGAGGAGAGTTGAGTGAGCATGTTGAAAGAGGTCACATTGACCAAGTTATCTTGTAGTCATAAACCTCTGTTAAATGACAACTCCTTTGTACAACTCTTTAGAGATATTTTATTAAACATAGAGTGTAGTGGTTTGTTATTGTCTGAGATAGTCTTGCTTTGAAGCAAGACACTGGTTTCAAATTTGTGATTATCTGTCTCATCCTCTGAAGTGCTGGGGTTACAGATATGCCTAACTTTGCCTGGCTAAGAGTATAGTTTCTTCAAATTTTTTTGAAAGAAATGTTTTAAAAATAGTGAAAAAGGAAACTTTGTGTTGAACATATAATTCATGTAATTTTATAAATTGTTATTCTGTCACCAATAATCACTTTGTTGAAAACCGCATAAAGAAAAAAAAATATAGCATTGTGAATGTGCCACCACCAAATTTTCCCATTTTAGATATTTGCTTTACCAATAATAATAAAATAATAAAATGCTTACAAAATTTGTTTATAAAATTACTATATGTGAACAAACAAGAAAAACTAACCCTCTCAATATTAACTAAATAATACCTTGATAAAGATTTTTAAAACAGTTTGGCTAGCATTTCCTTCTGCTTTGCAGTGATGTTGCTGTGAAATGTGAGGGTAACACTTCATGTGTTACTATTTGCTGTGAAGTGATTTAATAAATGTTTAAACAAGTCATTACCGTGTTGACAGCATTGATTATCATGGAGTCAAAATTTTAATATTGGTTGTCATGTTATTCTTTTCTACCATCTTCCTCTGCCCTGAAAGTGCAGGAACTCATAAGCCTGACCCTCAGTGGGAGCTCACAGACTAACTCATTTGAGGATGTCTGTTCTTGCACTTTTCCCAACTGTGATAGGAGGAGAGGCAGTCAACCTTACCTTGCATATTGTAGTGGAAGCATACATGGAAGGGGCTCATCACAGTAAGTGCATGCCCAGCTTCTAAAAGATTGCCAGGTTACTGTCTTTGGAAGACAACATTTTGTACTGCAAAAGAAGCAGCAGTCATGGCAACTCTCAATTTATCAATTAGGTTACAATCTTACAACCCAAGAAGAAGTATTAATTAAGCCTTCAAGATGCTCCAAGTGGAGACCCCAATCTTAGTGTAGATCTCACTAAACTCTACACAATGAGCTAGATGTTTATAATCGCTCTACACTCATATATTGAAATCTTAACCTCTATTGGGGTAGAATGCAAAAGCAGGAGGTAAAAGGCAGAGTGGCATGAACGAGTTCAGTGCTCCTCTGAAAGAAGCCCTTCAGTCTATCATGTGAGGACTCAGGAGAAGCACCAGCTAAGAACTAGAAAACTGGTCCTCATGAAACACAAAATCTGCTTGTCCCTTGACTTTAGACTTCCAAGTCTACAAAACTTTGAGAAATAAATGCCCATTGTTTATAAGACATGATTATTATACCAGCCTGGGTGGACTAAATGAATCTATGACATTTATTCATTAAATAAGTCCCTTGTGATTGTTAATACCTAACTTTTCTATATTAAAATCCAGTACTCTTGTATTGAATGTGAATCAAGTGCTAGAGTAATTTCCTAGCAAGTGCAAGACCCTACATGCAAGCCCTGGAACCACCATCTAAACCAAGCCAAAGCAAAATAACGGTACAGTTAGTATAGTTGCTCATGTCACATTTTCTATCATTCTTTGCATTCTGCACTGTAGGGCCATTTATAAAAAAGTTATTTTGTCCTCATGACATTAGCCCCTAGCCTTTGGTGTTTCCTCTATTCTTTTTGACTACCAGGGAAAACATAGCTTTATCAAATATTTCTCAGAACAAAGTTTCACTTAACATAATAGTTCTCAACCAAGAGTGATTTTATCTCCCAGGGATTATTTAGCAATGTCTGGAGACAGTTTTGGTTGTCACAACTAAGAGAAGATGTTTGCCTACTAAGCTTTCTATAATAACAAAGAACAGACCAGCACAGGAAGAAAAGGTTTCATTCTAAATGTCAATAAGGTGGAGTTCCGTCAGATAATGTGATGTTAGGAAAATGAACCCTTAGATTTGTATTTAAATGTTTTTTTCTTTCATGCATTTGTTTCTAACGCATTTATAAGATTATCTCTTTGTTGCTTTGTATGTCTCTCCCCCACAGTATAACCCCCGCTTTCACTATATTTGATGTCGGTATAAATTGTGGAGGAAAAGGGGAAAAACAAGTCGTTTAAGGATACAGGTGGACCCATTGCAACAATGAGAAGTACAAGTTGTCATGTCGAAAACGAACTTTACAACTTTGGTGGGGGGGGGGAGGATTGGGTTGGGGGGGCGGGACGAGGGTGGGAAGGGATGGGAAGGGGAAACAAAGGAGGAGGCTGCAATGCTTGATAAGAAATGTACTCATTATCTTGCCATGTAATTGTAACCCCTCTGTACAGTATGTTCACAATAAAAAAAAATAAGGTGGAGTTCAATGCAGTCTGATTGAAACCAACTCAAAATTTATTTGCTTTTAGTACTTCTCTGAGTATGTTTTCCTTTTTCCAGTTATATCCAAATAAAATACTGGTTCCTGATATGTTTTTAGTAAGCCTTCTTTCTGTACTAATTTAGACATTGAAGTTATGAAGAAAGTTTTCTTCTCTGACTTTTTTGTCACATATTTGCCTCTGTGAATGAAAGTAAGTATGGTCAAAGCTTCCTAATTGTAGAAGAGCACACAGAAAGTATAGCAGGTACTTGGAAGGGGTAGTCAGTTTCGACTGGAGGCCAGTAGAGAATGCATTGCAGCTGAGGCTTGAAGGATAATTATCACCTGAATATGCTGAGATGTGAAACTGGGAAGTGAAAGAAGATGCATATCTACCTGGAATGGGCTCAGGAACAGTCCTTAGTGGGAAGCTTAGCTTGGTAGAGGCATGATTATACAGAGATGTGGCTGGGAAAGTTCCATGTTCTTCTATCTAATTGTTTATGGAAAAGGCTGAAATGTTATCTATGTGCTGTGGAAATGTGCAGAGCAGGCCTATCTTGTAATAATGTTCTCTTTTTCTGAACAAAAATTATTGGAAATGTTTGTAACATACATTGGATAAGACTGACAATTTTTTATAAAAATCTGTTCCAAGTTTCCATGGATTTTTTTTTACTGCTTTTCCATTAGTAAGGTTCTTCATAATCAGCAGGCAGAAACATTTTTTTTCCAGTTTTGAGTCTGAAAATTCACCTTGAAGATGCACATTTTCACAGTTTCAGGGGGGTCACAGTAACCTGAAAATTTGTAATTTAGAAGAAGGCTCAGCGATTCATTCTACGCTAACAGTAAAAATAAAATCTTACTGGAGACAATAACACCTGAAGTAGAACAACACGGGGAAGATCTATAAAAATGTGACATTGTAACAGAGGGGCAGAACTCAAGGTCCGTGGTCATCACATTCTCCTGAGGGCTCGATTTAAATTGCTGTTTTCTGGCCCTCTTAAAAATACTCTCTCTCTTTCTCTCTCTCTCTCTCTCTCTCTCATGCACACTCACACAGTGGATAGAGATGAGAAAAACTATAGGAATAAAAGTTAAAAAAGTTGTTAGCATTACTGAAATTATAGTTTATACAAGTAAAAATTAATTAACCAATTGTAGTAATTGGGTTGTTTGATTTTCAGTGTTCAAATTCTGGCACTTTTTATATATTCTTGATTTAATTTTTGTCAATGACTAGCTTGAAAAATGTTCTTCCCGTCTTTGGAGTTTCTCTTCATTCTAGTCATTGTTTGCTTTGGAGTACAAAAGCTTCTTAATTTAATACAATCAATACCATTTATGAATTCCTGCTATTTCTTGAGCAATTGGTATCTTATTCTGATATTTTCCAGGTTTTTCCCTACATTTGTTTCAAAGTATCGTGTCTTACAGAAAGATCTTTGGAGATCAATATTTTTAGATTCCACATATGAGGAATATCTTTTTAAAATGGAATTTTTATTGTGAAAATACTGTACAGAGGGGTTACAGTTACATGAGCAAAGTAATGAGTACATTTATGAACAAACATTGTTGCCTCCTCCTTTGTTTTTCCCCTACCATCCCTTCCCTTCCACCTCCACAACTACACTCCCCCACCCCTTCACCTAAATTGTAAAGTTCGTTTTTCAACATAGTGTCTTGTACATCTCATTGTTACAATGGGTCAACCTGTAGCCCTATTTAAACATTTTATTTTTTCCCTACCCCTCCCCAAATTACACTGACATCAAATAGAGTGAAAATAAGGGTTATACCATGGGGGAGGAACATACAAAGCAACAAAAAAACACATGGTACCATATAAATATGTTAGAAACAATAGCAAGAAAGGAAAAACTATTTGTGTCCCTATCTTGGGGTTCATTTTGCTTAACTTCATTTTATCTGGTGATATGTTCATAGTTTTTGACCTTTTCTACTTGTCCCAGATATATACTAGTTATTACAATTAAGTGAAACTATGGAGCCTATATTTCTTTGGACCTGGCTTATTTCACTTAATATAATTTTTTCCAAGTCTTTCCATTTCCTAACAAATGGGGCAATGCAATTCTTTCTGATGGAGGCATAGAATTCATACACACACACACACACACACACACACACACACACACACACACACATATGTGTGTGAGTATGGGTGTGATATATCTATACCTATCTATATCTATATCATATTTTCTTGATCCACTCATCTACTGAGGGGCATCTGGGTTGGTTCCATATCTTAGCTATGGTAAATAATGCTGCAATAAACATATTTGTGCTGGTAGCTTTAGTATGGTCTTGTGTGATCATTTGGGTAAATGCCCAAAAGTGGGATTGCTGGGTCATAAGGGAGCTCTATGTGGAGTCTTTTGAGGAACCTCCATACTGCTTTCCAAAGTGGTTGAACAAGTTTACACCCCCACCAACAACCTTAATGTTGAAAACTTTAAAAACCTGAAAAAGGAAATCAAAGCAGAATTTAGAAAGTGGAAGAACCTCCCATGCTCCTGGATTGGAAGGATCAACATCGTGAAAATGGCAATACTTCCCAAGGCTATCTACAAATTCAATGCGATACCTATCAATATTCCAACCTCATTCCTCAAGGAAATAGAAGAGCAATCAAAAATTCATATGGAATAATAAAAGACCCCAAATAGCAAAAACAATCCTTAACAGAAAGAACGGTGCTGGAGGAATATAATACCAAATTTCAAACTCTATTACAGAGCTGTAGTATTCAAAACAGCTTGGTACTAGCACAAGAACAGACCTCAGGACCAATAAAATAGAATTGAAAACCCAGAAATGAACCCACAGACCTATAGCCACCTAATCTTCGATAAGGGAGGTAAAAAAATAGAATGGAAGAAAGACATGCTCTTCAGTAAATGGTACTGGCAAAAGTGGTTAATCACCTGTAGAAAACTAAAGCTAGAGCCTTATATATCACCTTGCACCAGAATCAACTCCAAATGGATCAAAGCAGACACCTTGAAAACATTGCAGGACAGAATAGGAGAAACGCTGGGTCTCCTTGGTACAGGCTGAAATTTTCTTCATAGAGACCCAGAAACAGCAAATCAAAGAAAGGTTAGACAAATGAGGAATATCTTATATTTTTCTGTGCCTGCCCAATTTACCTTAACATAAGAATCTTCTGTTGCATCCTGTTGTTATACATAATATGATTTTATTCTTTTTATGGTTTAATAGAATTCTATTATGCATATATAACATTATGTAAATCTATTCATTAGTTGATGCACACCTAAATTATTTTCAATTCTGGCTATTGTGGATAGTGTTGTAAAACCCTAGGGTTATAGATGCCTCTTTTTTTTTGTCGGTCATGGGGCTTGAACTATAGATGCCTTTTTGGTACAGTGATTCATTTATTTTGGTAAATTTCAAGTCCCGGAACTGTTGGACCATAGCTCCATTTTTTGTCTTATTTTTGATGGATCTCTATACCATTTTCTATAGAGGCTGTACTTACTATCATTTCCATCAAAAGCATTCAGTGCTTCCCTTGTTTCTCACGTCTTTTTCAGCACTTACAATCTTCACCCTTGGTATTAGTCATTCTTTCTTGGTAAAGTGATATCTCCTTGTTATTTTTATTTGTATTTCTGTGATAATTAGCAACTTGAACATTTTTAAATATATCTGTTGGTCATTTGTACATCTTCTCATGAAAAAAGTCTACATGTATGGATTTTTTATTTTAAAATTAGGTGATTTTGTTTCTCTGTTCTTGAATTGCTTTGTTCTTTATGGATTCTAGATATTAACCTCTTGTCACATATCACATGTAAAATTTGCAAGTAATTTCTCCCATGCTGAAGGTTGAATTTTCATTTGGATAATGGTTTCCTTTTCTATTCAGATGATCTTTTGTCTGTTGTCCCACTTATTTATTTTTTGTTTGTTTCTTGTATTTTGGGTTTGCCTCCAAAAACATCTCCCCCTCCCAGTAGTTCCAGTTTATGTTTTTACATTCATATCTTTAAAACATTTTATTTTATTTTTATCAGTGCAGAGAGAAGAGGTCTAATTTAATTTTTTTTGCATTTAAATATATAATTTCTGATTATTACAATGACTCCTTTTTTTCCATTGTACATTTTGGCTTCTTGTTGAAAATCAGTCACCTATAGATAGGTGATTTATTTCTGGTTCATCTCTCCTCTATTTGTTTGTTTTACTATTCATGCCAATATTATGCTTTTTTAAAAAATTGCTATAACTTTGTAGTATATTTGAGATAGTAAAGTGCCTTGTGATTTGTGCTTTATCCTTTTTATTCAACATATCTATGGGTATTTGAGTTTTGTGTGTGTGATCCTATATTCATGTTATGAATGATTTGCTTCTTTGAAAGTATAAATTAGCTAAACATGGCTCTAAATACTGTCAGTTGTAAAGGAGGATATGTGTATGTGGTTCCTATTATATACATTTTTATTTTGATTACTAGTTGGATTTGAACTCAGTTCTCTGAGTTTGCTAAACAGACACTCTTACCACTGAGCCATATTTAAGTCCTGATTTTTGCACATTATATTTGAGATAGAGTCTTCATTCTTGATTGCATGGCTTTCTAATAATCAATCTTAACCTTCTAAGAAGCTAAGATGATAGGAATAAGCCATTGGAACCTGGCTTATATTTAACTTCTTTATAAACATTTTTGACAATAAGAAAGGTTTTGTAGGCTGGGTATGGGTGGCTCACATCTGTAATTGTAGCTACTTAGGAGGCTGAGACCAGAGGATCACAGTGTGAAGGTAGCCCAGTCAGGAATGTCCATGAGACTCTTATCTTCAATAAACTACTCAGAGAATGCCAAAGTGATGCTGTGGCTCACATGGTAGAACCCTAGCCTTGATACAAAGCAGCTCATGGACATTGCCTAGGTCCTGAGTTCAAGCTGCAGGACCAGAAAGAAAAAAAGAGAGAGAGAAAGAAAGAGAGAGAAAAAGAGAGAAAGAGAGAAGGAAGGAAGGAAGGAAGGAAGGAAGGAAGGAAGGAAGGAAGGAAAGAGAGAGAGGTGGGGGAGGGAGGGAAGGAAAGAAGGGAGAGAAAGAAGGGAAGGAAGGAAGGCTTTGCATATTCTTAGCATTAATATTACCATCACCTACAGTCTGATATGGCATGGGCTTAATCATAACTTTAATAGGATTTATTATAGTTACTTTTTCTTAGTAAAATCAGGATGCTACTCTGTATTGTGATGGTGATGCAAAGTAGTTATGAAAAACATTTAGCTTGGGAAGTGACCAATAAATAATATTCTTCTTTTCTTCCATTGTCCATGCAATAGAATTGGTAAAATTGTTATGAGTTCTTCCTACCTAGTGTGCATTGACAAGGGGAATTCCTTTGACTTAATGTGGAAGGCAGAAGTACTTTCTAGGTATCCAATGCTTCTCTGTGGAGACCTCTATCTGGAAGGGTTACCCCTCACAGCATTCTTCAATTAATCAGTAGGGGGTCAGGGTCAGCCAGTGAAATGAGAGTGGAGAGGACGAGTCACTGCCTAGCAGTGGTGCTCAGAGAAAAAGTTCTTTTCCCTTTATGATAAGGCAATACTATACATATAGCGAGCTCCTAGACAGTCTGCTCCACCAGTCTGAGTCCCAGGAAAAGTGCTATATGAGTAAGGGATGGCGATATAGTTGACACTCAGTGAACATAAGGAGATGAAACATAATATTTGTTTGAAACCACAGAGCTGTCATGGTCATCTTAGGTTGTATAAGTAAATCCTACAAGAATTCTGGGAGGCTGAAAGATTGAGGCACCTGATCAGAGGCTTTTTGAAGTATCAGTATTCATCTTAAACTTCCCTTGCTATGAAAATAGATCAGTCACAGGAGCCCTTCCTGCCTCGCAAACTTTGTCTAGCCTCATTTAGCATCCTGTCAACCCAACTCTCAGATATTGTAACTTGCTTATGGGAATGTATATATTTTGGTAAGCACCAACCAATTGCTTAAGAATGTTGTTTAGCCACATTTCACATCTGAATGTACAGCAATCTAAGTCATGATGGATCATGACAATGGATGATGCTGTAGATCAAGAAAAACAGGATGAGAGAGTTGTACCTAAGAGTCCTACAAATTGCAGGGGTGGGGTAGCAATACTTCAGAAGCAAGTAATCCTGCTTAACTATGACTGCATCAAGAATGCCAGACTGAAATGTTATTTTAATGGACAACATTTCTTTTTTTTATTTTTTTTATTGTGAAAATACTGTACAGAGGGGTTACAATTACATGGGTAAGATAATGAGCACATTTCTTATCAAGCATTGTAGCCTCCTCCTTTGTTTCCCCTTCCCATCCCTTCGTATCCTCCCCCCACATCCCCTCCCAAAGTTGTAAAGTTGGACAACATTTCTTTATGGTTTTAGTATTTTCAGAATTGTCCCATTGGTATAATATTTAACCTATACATATGGATCATGACTGTGAAATGTTCTTGACAGTATAACAAAATGTAAACAGATTCTGAGCCCTGATCTTATGAACATATGCCCTGTTCTTGTAAACAGGATGCCCATTCTATTTTAGCTAGAAATGGCAATTTGATTCAAAGAAAATCAATAGTAGTTAAAATAATTTAAAATAGTAGCCCTTTAAGTTACATTTTTCTATTTCTTGGGTGTGTTATAAAACCATTTAAACTTTACAGATTTCCATTCACCTTTTAGCAAAATGGATCAGAGAACATTTTATCTTACTCTTCTAAAGCAAGGATTTCCCCTGTGTATCAATACATCTTAAATACTTCCCTGTGTGTCATCAAGTGTGATGAACCTTAGGATACTCAGTAATTTTTGTTAGATTTTGTCAGGTGATACCTAGTTAAATGAGTATGTATGCTCAGATGATGAAGTACACTATGCTAACTTGATATCTTGAAGAATATTTTCTCACTTTTTGTTCACCCAGAAATATAGGTTGGATTCTGGCTTTAGGTCAGATGTCACAAACACCACAAACAGTGTGCCTTGATACAGTAAAAGAATAGTTTGTGGGTTCAATATATAGCCTTCTTTGTTTGGCTGTGTAAGTTATATTGCCTTAGTT
This sequence comes from Dipodomys spectabilis, assembly GCF_019054845.1. Lineage (NCBI taxonomy): Eukaryota > Metazoa > Chordata > Mammalia > Rodentia > Heteromyidae > Dipodomys > Dipodomys spectabilis. The sequence goes on from NW_024870817.1 coordinate 13,958,143, forward strand.
TGCTAAAATCAGCTGTAGTTATTACTTTTTATATATATATATATATATATATATATATATATATATATATAATAAAACCAAACCCAAAACCATTTAAAAATACCATCAATGAGAACAACTGGAATATATTTTTGATATTTTAAAGAGGAAGTCTCTCAAGTAGAAGAGAAATACATTGATTAAGCTACATTAATCTCTACTATGACTTATTAGAAAGTTGACATTTTATGATAATTCACTCCTGTAGCATTCTGTATTTGTAAGAATGATTACTTAGCTAGGACACCTTAAGTCACCATTTAGTTTATGGGATATTAAACTTCAATATATGTACCAATAATTACCAAAGGTTGTCCTGGGTGGTAGTATTTAAAAAACAACTCGGAAACAATGTGTGGTGGCTCATACTTGTAATCTCAGGGAACAGAAAGTGGAAGAACAGAAGTATAAGGCCAACCAGTGCAGCAATGTTTGGGACTCATCTAACCAATAAAAGCTAGGCATGATGTGGTGCTCCTGTCATCCAGCCTTTATTTGCAGGAAGTGCAAATAAAAGAATCACCATCCAGGCCAAATGGGCTAAATGTGAGATTCACTTTTAAAATATTGAAAGCAAAAATAGATGGAAGTATGGCTCCAGTGGTAGAACACCAACCTAGCATGAACATGGCACTTAGTACGAAGTGAAATACTGCCCCCAAAATAAGAAAATAATGAATTCTGAAATTATATTTCGATTCAGTATGAAGCAGAATCCTAATACATAAGTAACATCTACTCTGTGTATGTGTGTGGGGGGGGGGTTAATGTGAGTGTGTGTGTGTGTGTGTTTGTGTATGTGTGTTGAGGAAAGCAAATAAATATTAAATACCCAGTACTTGCAAATCTTTCATCTTAGTATACAATATAAATAGGGAATCTTTATATAAATTTAGAATTTTCTTATCATATTACCTAAATGACTTCCTCTTTGATTAATTACTTCATTTAGAATTGATAAATTCAGTTTGTTTTAAGCTACTATTGCATTCTTCTTAGAAAGGATTTGAAATGCTGATTTACTAGACAGGCATATGAGAGCCGTCAACATAACCAAGGACATAGTCAAATATGGCCTTTAAGAATCAAAATCATTGATTTGTTGTGTTTCTGGGTCTCTATTCAGAAAATTTCGGCCTGAGCCAAGGAGACCTAGGGTTTCTCCTATTCCATCCTGTAATGTTTTCAGAGTGTCTGCTTTGACTTCGAGGTCTTTGATCCATTTGGAGTTGATTCTGGTGCAGGGTGATATATAAGGATCTAGCTTTAGTTTTCTACAAGTAGTTAACCAATTTTGCCAGCACCATTTACTGAAGAGGCTGTATTTCTTCCATTCTATTTTTTTAGCTCCCTTATTGAAGATTAGATGGCTATATAGGTCTGTAGGTTCATTTCTGGGTTTTCAATTCTATTCCATTGGTCTGGAGGTCTGTTCTTGTGCCAGTACCAAGCTGTTTGATTATTATGGCTTTGTAGTAGAGTTTGAAATTTGGTATTGATATTCCTCCAGCCCTGTTCTTTCTGTTGAGGATTGTTTTTGCTATTCGGGGTCTTTTATTGTTCCATATGAATTTTTGGATTGCCTCTTCTATTTCCTTGAAGAGTGAGGTTGGAATATTTATCGATATCGCATTGAATTTGTAGATAGCCCATTGTGTAATGGCTAGCACTCTGGACTCTGAATTTGTAGATAGCCTTGGGAAGTATTGCCATTTTCACGATGTTGATCTTTCCAATCCAGGAGCATGGGAGTTTTTGCCCCAGCACAACTATGTTTATTGCAGCATTATTTACCATAGCTAAGATATGGAATCAACCCAGATGCCCCTCAGTAAATGAATGGATCAAGAAAATGTGGTATATATACACAATGGAATTCTATGCCTCTATCAGAAAGAATAAAATTGCCCTATTTGTTAGGAAATGAAAAGACTTGGAAAAAATTATATTAAGTGAAGTAAGCCAGGCCCAAAGAAACATAGGTCCCATGGTTTCCCTTATTTGCAATAACTAGTCTATGTCTGAGTCAAGCAGAAAAGGTCACATAAGTTGATGTTAGAGGAATGAACCCCAAGATAAGTATTCAAATGTTTTTTTTCTTTCATGCAATTGTTCCTAAGATATTTATAAGATGATTTCTATGTTGCTTTCTATATCCATCCCCCCAGTATAACCCCTGCTTTCACTGTATTTGATGTTGGTATAATTTGTGGAGGGGAAGGGCAAAAACAAATCGTTTAACTAGGGATACAGGTGGACCCATTGCAACAATGAGATGGACAAGTCGTTATGTCGAAAAACAAACTTTACAATTTTGGTGTGGGGGGGAGGATCGGGTGGGGGGAAGAGGGAGGGCATATGGGAAGGGATGGGAAGGGGAAACAAAGAGGAGGCATCAATGCTTGGTAAGAAATGTACTCGTTATGGAGCTGGGAAGGTGGCTCAGTGGTAGAGTGCTTGCCTTGCATGCATGAGGCCCTAGGTTCGATTCCTCAGTACCACATAAGCAAAAAGAAAAAAAAGCCGGAAGTGGCGCTTGGCTCAAGTGGTAGAGCGCTCGCCTTGAGCTGAAGAGCTGAGGGACAGCGCCCAAGTCCAGAGTTCAAGCTCCACAACCGGACCCTCCCCACCCCCCCAAAAAAAAATGTACTCGTTATCTTGCCCATGTAATTGTAACTCCTCTGTACAGTATTCTCACAATAAAAAAATAAACTAAAATAAAAAAGAATCAAAATCAAAATTTATTCCTACCTCATACTAATGCCACTCAATACTTATTATGGATATTGGTTGTGTTTGTGATGTCAGTGTGGAATATTTCAATTAGAGTAACTTTGAAAAATGCTATGAAATTGATAGGTGTTTCACTTATATACGTTGATAGGAAACCTATGTCCTGAGAGAAAACTGAGATTCGTTCCCTAGCAATATCAACTGCCAACATGGTTCATATCATCAATAAGAACTGACAAAACCTACAAATATTTTTTCATCACATCACGTTGGTGACTACAGCAGTCATTTCCTAGTGAACAGATCTCAAATACTGTGAATTTCTGTGATATTTCATTCTTTCAACATATTTTTCTTAGCTAGCTTCCCATTATATTGAAGGGAAAGTGAATTATGCCAGACACAATTTATCTTATATTACAGTTTAAAGATATTTATATTTTATATGCATATTTAATTTAATAAGCTTTTTATTGAATTTAATTTTCAACAAGGTACAGAAACTGGAATTTGGAATGTAGCTCAGTGATGGAGCACAACAGTAGCATGCTCAGAGACCTAGGATGGAAACCTAGCACCAAAAAGAAGTAGCAAACAAAAATAAATAAGCCATGCACTGTTGGCTAACGCCTGCATTCATTCCTAGCTACCCAGAGGCTGAGAATTGAGGATTGTGGTTCAATGCCAGCCTGAGCAGGAGTCTTTGAAATTCATATCTCCAGTAAACAACCAGAAAACCCGAAGTGGCACTGTTGCTCAACGTGGTAGAGTACCAGTCTTGCCAAAAAGCTCAGGGACAGCCAGGCCCTGAGTTCAAACCCCAGGACCAACAGAAACAAACAAATAAATAAAATTAACAAACAAAAAGTATAAAAATGGATGAATTGTCACTAAGTAGGCCTGTGGATCTATCATTCAGGTCAATAAATAATGTAGTACTAGGGTCTCATAAAACCAATCTTGTTAATAGTCCTCCTATCAATAGGAAATGACTGGCTTTAAATAATCCTAGCTTTCTCTGTGTTGAGATTTATGTTAATAATAATGGTGTCTTTCTGGAAAATCTTGAACAATATTGTTCATAAAATTTATGGATTCTCTAAAATTCAGTGCTAGTTTATCCTTTTTCATTCTTTTATAAATTTCCATGCATGAATATGCTAACTTACCCATGATAGTGCTGATAAATATTTGTGTTGCTTCTATGTTGGCTATTATAAAGAAAGTTGCTATTAACATTCTTGAGCATGTCTTTTACTGCATCAGTGTATGAATATCTTAAAATATACTGAAAAGAAAATTGGTGTGTTATAGAGTATACATATGTTTAGTTTTGATAGAAGCTAATAGTTCTCCAAAATTGCTTAGACATATTAAGCTTCCAAGAGCAATGAGTGTATGTATTTCACTTGTCCCATATTCTTACCATAAAGGACAATATTTCAAACTTTAGCTCTAGCTCTCTGGTGGTATGTGATGTGATTTTCTGTGGCATTTCATTCTTATAGAATGTTTATCTTTGCTAGCTTCCCATAATATCTTACTCTAGTTTTAATTTGCATTTCCTTGGCAATTAATGAGAATAATCACTATTTCCTGTTTGAGTTTCCTTTATGTTTTTATTTTATTTTATTTAGATTTATAGATAAATTTTATATAAATTTCTGAGAAATTCTATATCATTGAATTTTCAAATCTTTTATCATTTGTTTTTTAAGTGTTTTCATTTGCTTTTAGTTGTCTTGCTATTACTTTAGAATGTGTTTTCTTTGAAAGAACCTCTTTAATGTGGTTCTTCTTTTATATCTCCCTCTTTCTGACTATGGCTTTTTGAGTCCTTTTCAAGGCATCTTAGTGTAGACAAAGCTAAATAAGCACATGTTAATTTCTAGATTTCTTTTTTCACTTAGCATAATCTTTGTTCTTGAAAATATTCACTAATTGAAATATATTGAATATATATATTCACCAGTTGATATTTATTGAAGGCTGTTCTTTCCTCAGTGCTCGTGAGTACCATTTGTGTCAAAGGTTTATACTTGTGTCTGTATATCTGTGTGTGGACTTGTTAATGTGAGTCTGTGGTATGATTATCTATAGATTAGTATTACACTATCTTAAAATTATTGTACTCTTGCCAGACACTGGTGGTTCATACAATAAATCCTAGTATCTCAAGAGGCTGAGATCTGAGGATTATAGTTCAAAGCCAGCCTGGACAGGGAAGTCCCTGAGACTCCTATCTCTAATTAATCACTAAAAAGCTGAAAGTGGAGCTGTGGTTCAAGTGGCTGAGTGCAAGACTTTAGCAAAAGTGGTCATAGACAGATTCCAGTCCCTGAGTTCAAGCCCTATGACTAGAACACACAGAAAAACTGACCATAGTTTAATTCAAAATATCTGCCAGTGAAAGAAATATTGATGTTCTTGATTATCATGTGATTTCAGAGAATCTAGAGTATTATAAAAAGTTATCATCAGTAAAAATATTTCACTTTGAAACTTTTTTATTATCTGTAAAACAATAGGCTTCTGGGTCTGTTGCTAATAGGTGTTGTGACAAATCTTCATTTTTACAAACAATATTTAAATATTACAAATAATATTACTAATGTCACGATGATGCAAAGCCATATGCACAAGTTAAAAGAAAAACAATAAATTCAAGAAATTTGTCAAGCTACCCAAATGTGTCAGTATACTTTTTATTCATTTATCTACCTTACCGTAGTCCAGCTGAAGTTTTAAATTCTTAATTGATACATATCCTCAAATAGAATCCTCAAACAAAATGTAGAATTTATTTGTCAGTTTATTAGGTATATCATAACAGCATCTCAAGTTTATGACCACAATCTCAGCTAGCTGTGTCTGTTGAATCAAAATGTTGCAGAGAGGGAAAAAAATAGTTCATTATGTTCCCACTAGCTGTTTTTGAAAGTTCAGCCTTCCCTGTGCAAGGCTTCTCTGTATAACACTTGGTGGAATTGTAATGCTTTTACTGTCACCTCTAAATATCACTACACCTTAGAGAATCTGCAGAGTTATATAACACTGTAATTACACAGAATCACACCACTTTCATAGCACAGACTGAATTTTGCTGATTTAGAAAATGCAGAATCTCAAGATCTCCAGCTGTCTTACCTAAAGTTTTTAGGAAGGAAGAAAGACAAATCATTACTGAAGAGAAATTCAGAGAAACTCTCCTATAATACAATGAGAGAGAATTGACAGAAAGAAATGAGGTTCTTTTGCCTCTCATAATCCAACCAATAACATTTTCTTTAGCTGTTGGCTTACTCTTATGAAAGACTTCAGAACATAAATAAAATGGATTTTTTTTCAAGATTTAGTTTGGAAATAAGCGAGGTAATTAAGAAGCTCCAAGAATATTTCTTTTTTTCTAAATTATGTATTTTTATTTGATGAATTTCTGAATTAAACATATTCAACTATTTTACTTAGACTTTAGGTAATTTCTATTATCTTGAAGTTTTAAAATTACATTTCTTTATTGTTATTATTATTATTTGTCAGTTGTAGGGCTTCAACTTTGGGCCTGGGCACTGTCCCTTAACTCTTCAGCTCAAGGCTAGCGCTCTACCACTTGAGTCACAGCGTTACTTCCAGTTTTCTGTTGTTTTATTGGAGATAAAAGTCTCACAGACTTTCCTGCCCGGCTGGGCTTGAACCGTGATCCTCATATCTCAGCCTCCTCAGTAGCTAAGATTAAAAGCATGAGCCATTGGTGCCTGGCTATTTCTATTATTTTTAAGTAGCTCTACAAAGGAGTTACCCTTCAACAAATCAGCTTGTAAGTACAATGCATCTTGATAGATGCTACCTCTCTCCTCATTCTCCCACATATTTCCCAACATAACTCCTTTCCTTAGTTTCTTAGCTTCATGGATATAGATTGAATATTATGAGTGCATTCTTCTCCCTTCCCTCTTTTCATTTGTTTATCCCCGTTACTTGACCTCTCCCCACCTCACTTTTCAACTACTTCCAAGGAAGTACACTGTTTGAATTCTCCCATACAAATAACATACTTTGACTTATACATTTGTGTACATTTGATTTCAACCCCATAGGTATTTACCTGTACAATTACTAATAAAAATTCTAGCCTCTTCATGTGAGAGAAAACATGTTTTCTTTGACTCCCTGTGCTTGACTTACTTGATTTAACATCATTATTTTCCAGGTTCATCCATTTCTTTGCAAATGATGTAATTTCATTCTTTCTTATAGATAACTAAAATTCTATTATATATAAATATACATATATAAATGTATATGTATACATACATATATGTATCTATGTACACCTATGCATTTGTGCACATGCATGTATTTATAATGTATAGAGGTACATATATACTTGTACGTGTATGCATATCATATTTCTTGATTCATTCATCCATTGAAGTGCATCTGGCCTGCTTCCATACTTTGGTTATCATGAACAGTTCATTAATGTACCTGAATATGCAAGTGATTTTTGAATAAATGTTCAATAATCATATTGTTGAATCATAGAGTAGTTCTAGGCTTGGTGTTGTTGAAGAATTTCCAAGCTGTTTTCCAGACTGGTTGAATAATTTTCAATTTCCACCAACAATGGATTTGAGTTTCTTTTTGCCCATATCTACCATCATCTGGTCTTGTTTGTATTCTTGATGATGTCTATTCTAACTGAGGTGAGATGAAATCCTAGTGTTGTTTTGATTTACATTTTCTTTATGGCCAGACACATGAAATATTTCTTCATGTGTCTATTGTCCATTTTTACTTCTTCTGAGAAGTATCTATTTAGCTTGTTCGCCCATTCACTAATCTGGTTGTTGATTCTTTGAGGGTTTAGTTTCTTGAGTTCTTTGCATATTCTGGATGTTAGATCATTGTGTATCATATGATTGATAAAGATCTCCCATTGTGAAGATCTTCTTTTTTAACCTTGTTAATTACACTCTCTGTCATGTAGAAACTTCTTAGTTTGATGCAGTTCCATTTCTTGATTCTTTTTTTGATTTGTGGAGGCTGGAAACTTTACCCAGAATGTTTCTGCCTATGCTGAAAAATTCTAATGTTTCTACTCTTCCTTTCTATAGCAATTTCATGCTTTCAATTTTTACATTGAGTTCTTTGACCAATTTTGAATTGAAATCTGTACAGGGTGACAGATAAGGAACCAGTTGCAATTTTTGTCGTGTATTCTATTTTCTCAACACAATTTATTGAAGAGGCTACCTTTTGCCATCCCATGTTTTTGGCTCTTTTATTAAATATTATATGGTTATATCTGGGTTTCTATTCTGTTCTTTTTGTCCTCAAGCCTGTTTTTGAACCTTCCCAAGATGTTTTGATTACTATAGCTCTGAAATAGGGTTTGAAGTAATCTAGAACTGTTATACCTCCATTACCACATTTTTTCTTTCCTTTTTTCCAGGATTACTTTTGAGATTCTAGACCTTTATGATTCTACATAATTTTTTTGATTGTTTCTTCTATCTCAGCGAAGAATTATATTGGTGTTTTTATGTGTATTGCATTGACTTTGTAACTAGCCTGAAGTAGTATAGCTGTTTTCATGATATTAATTCTGCCAATCTAGGAACATGAGAGGTGTGTATAAAATGATATTTTGCTAATATCTTCTAAAATTTTTCTTCAAAATTTTATAGTTTTAGCCATAGATGTCCTTCATTCTCTTGGTTAGGTTGATTTCTAGTTCATTTGCTTGATTTCACACACAATCTTCTCATTGTTGGTGGAAAGAAAAGCTAGTGATTTTTGTGGATTGATTTTTATACCCTACTACTTTGCCAGAGTTATGTATCTGTTTTAATGCCTTGGTGGTAGAGTTTCTATGTGCCTTTAGATATAGGGCCATGTCATCTGCAAATAGGGACAGTTTTACTTCTCCTTCCCTATTTTATCCCCTTTATACCTTTCTCTTGTCTTCTTCTGCATCTAGGAATTGTAGTACTGTATTAGAAAGGAGTGTATGTCATAAGTTGTCATTTAAAAAAATCATGATTTATGAACACATGGACTTTGAGTTTTTAAGAAACTTTAGGAATTATCGATATTATTGTTTTACAACCTATTGTGCTGCCCAAAACATAAAATTACACCGATAAATTTCAAGAGTAATACCAATTGCCAGACAGCCAATACAAATGGTCAGATCATACCTAAATTGTGGAAAAGAAAATTCATTCTTTTAGTTCTCTATATAAAGTAAATGGACAATAGGAAACCCAAAGCGATGATCATCATGATTTGAAAGTACTATATTCACATTTTCAAAAAAAGAAAGAAAGAAAGGAATGGAGAAAGTAGAAATCCTTGTCTTGTTTCTGATTTAAGATTTTAGTTTTTCACTATTAATGTGATTGCCTGTAGGTTTGTCATAAATAGCCTTTATTATATTGAGGAATATTCCCATTATTCCTAGCTTCTTCAGAGCTTTTATCATAAGATGTTGGATCTTGTCAAAGGCTGTTATTTATTAAGATGATCATGTGATTCATGTCTTTGGTTCTGTTAATGTGCTGTATTACATTTATTGATTTTTCTATATCGAACTAAACCTGCATCCCTGGAATGAAACCCACTTGATCATTCTATATGATTTTTTGATAAGTTATTGAATTCAATTGAAAAAATATTTTATTACTAAAGACTTTCACATCTATGTTCATCAAAGAAGCTACTCGATAGTTCTCCATTTTGTTGATTTCCTGTCTAGTTTGGGGATAAGTGTAATGTTGACATTATAGAATACATTTGATAGTGATCCCTTCCTTTCTATTTTATTTAAGACTTTGAGAAGTACATGTATTAGTTCTGCTTTAAAGGTCTTACAGAACTCAACTGTGAAGCCATTAGGATTTGGAATTTTACAGTATTTTTCTGAGGAATGAACTAGATCACACTGTTGTAGATCAACAGTGCTTCCATGAGGAAAAATACAAAGGATAGAGATTATTCCTTGTTTCAGGGATAAAATATTGTTTTTGTCATTGACATTTCTGTCACACTTGAGTTACTGAAACAAACACTATTGTCTTCATTAACTAAAAAAGGAATTCTCATCAAAGCTCAACAACTGAAGCAGTGTGGCAGACATTACTTATGTAGGTCAATGGCAGCTTCTAATAATTAAAAACAATAAAGAAAAATGTTCTAGTCTCATATGATACAGTCTAATTTGGTGATTTTTCGCACATTTCAAAACCACAGCATGAAGCTGAGTGCAAAGAAAGCCCAAGCCTGGCTGACACAGCCAGAGACTCTAGAGATGATACTGGAGATGCACACAGCCTTCATTCCAGAGGTAACATCACATTCCTAGATAGGAAACTACTTTCTATGCATAGCTCATAAAGCTTAATCTGTCAGACCTATGTCTGCATTTTTCGATATCTGGTCTTATTTCATGTTGGAGAATGAAAGAGTGTTTGATGACAAATTATTTGTTGCTAGTTGTAGTATTCTATTTCTAAGTTTCCTTTTCCAATTGTTAAGCTAGTTTTACTTTCCTAGTCCTTTGCTAATTACACAGATCATCAGACATTCTCAGGGCAGGTGGTGACCACTTCTACTCAAGTGAACTCCTCAAAAATGTCTTTATAGTTAACTTGCTGAAGCAGAACAACTCTATTTCTCAATCTTAACAGTAAAAACTTAGGGACAAATCTCATCAATAACATATTAAAAGTTGTCTTTAATTACATGTATTATTCATTTTTATTTATATGTATAGATGTATAGTTATACGTAAGCAACTTATTGTTCATATAGTGGTTGATTATTATATCTTTCCCTCATTCCTGGCACAATGGAGGTAGAACAGAGCTGATTAATGTGTGGATGAACACAATTTTTGTCTCTTATTTGATAGAGAATCAAAACTTAGAGAAATCATCTTGGCTTTTTTTCTTACTTATTTTTAAGAAATGTTCTTCTTACATCATTCTTAGGCATCTAGCCTCAAAATTTTGAAAGCTAAGTTGAGCTTCTTGTTGATTAGATTTCTTTTAGAATGCTATTTTTTTCTTTTGCTTTTTTTTCTAGGACAAGCAGAAAAGATCAAAAGCTATGTACAAATGACCATATAAAATGGTTCTAAGCTAACTGAACCCCAAGATAGGGACACAAGAGGTTTTATCTTTGTTGATGTTGTTTTTAATGTACTTATAATGTACTATGTGATTTTTTGTTTCTTTTGTATATTCTTCCCCTCTGTTTTCACTGTATTTGATTCCAGTACCCTGCATCTTTATTGCTTTTTAATTTAGATTTTTTTAATTTTAGAATTTTTAAAATTTAGAATTCAGTTTTATAGACTTCTACTACTGTCTGATTGTATTTGACTTACGTTAATTGATGCAGAAGTGTGAATATATACTGTACCAAAGAGAATATATTATCTCACCTGGACAGGATAGTTAATTCTATGTTGTTACTTGAATGGCTTAAAGGATGCTCTAGCAAAACTGGGGTATATGAGGATGTTCCTGGAAGACATTAGCATTTTAATTAGTAGAATGAGCAAGAAAGATTACTCTTAACCAAGCATGTAAGGATCATCCTCTCTTTGAGGACCTGAATACAGAAGTTGATATTTTAAGTCAAGTTAGACTCCTTCATGTCTCTGGGTGTAGGCTAAAACTGAACTTCTGGCTAATCTTGATCTTCAGCTTCAAACTGCAGCTTAGGAGATTTCTTCAATTCTATAGTTGCATGGACATCATAATAAATTTATTCTATACATCTTCAATAGGGCCTCTTTATCCATGAGAGATATGTTCCAAGAGCCCTAGTGGTTACCTAAAAGCTTAGATAGGGAAGAGTTCCGGGAAGATGGCGGAGGAGAAGCTGGAATCTGAACAAGCTCTTGCATAGAAAACAGTTTCAGAGTTCCAGTGAACAGTCCCAAGCCAGAGAATCACACCAAGTGTGCCATCACAGGACAGAGAGTTAGTCAAGAGAGGGGAAGCCAAGCAGACACATCTGAGCAGCTGCCGCTGCGGCGGCAGGGTCGCAGCGGCGACCACCGCCGTGGAGGCTTACCTGAGACGCAGTCCGGGACGAAGGAGCCAGACACAGCTGACGAGCGGATTCTACTCAACACCAGCAAGAACCGACAAGGAGCGGACAACTTCATCCTGCACTTTGCAGACCAGAGACGACCCGAGATCCAAGACTCCGCGTGAGTAGAAGCCCCACTTCCTCACTCCTTCTCTGCGAGCAGAGGAGGGAAGGCCACACCTCCCCCCCCCCCCCCCCCCCCAGCACCGGTGATCTCCATCTTGGATACCGACAAAGCTCGGAGGAGCGGCTAGCTCCAGCTCAGGCCTTGGAATAGAGCTAGTCATTTGGCAGGTCACAGGAACTTGGCGGCAAGGTGACCTCACAGACTCAGTTCCATCCAGGGAGGGGTCGCCCAGCTCAGGCACCAGCCATTGGAGTGGCTCTCCTCGCTGGGTGGCCAGAGCCAGAGGCTGCCCCTCCCTCTAGCAGCCACCACAATCAATTGAAAAACAGAAACCCTGAGAATGGCTCCAGGCTGGGTGCTGTGAGTTTTTTTTTCACAAAATAGCCCCAGGGAAAAGCTACTGTTCGTTGAAAAGCCTCAACTCTACCCAGAACCTAGCCTCATCACTGCATCCCCCTCTTTTGTGATTCTCAAAGCAGATCACCCTCCCAGTAAACTAACCTGGGAGGGGGATCTCAAAATCTTGGGTAAAGCAGAGCATTTTTCTGCCTGTTCCAACAAACTGACTTAAGAAACCAATCAAGCCACAGGACCTCAAGCTCACCAGAGACTCCAACCAGACTCTGGTTACAGACAAAAGGGAGATACAGGACTCTTCCCACCCCTCCCAAAAAAAAAAAAAAAAAAAAAATCAAAGAACTTTTTTTTTCTTCTTCTTTTCTTTTTTTCTTTTTCTTGTTTTGTTTTTTTTTCGTTTTTTGTTACCTTATATATATATAAAAATTTTTTTTTGCTTTTCTAAAATTTTATTAATCTTTAATTTTTGCCTCTTCTGAAAAAATAATTGTTTTCCATTAACTTTTTTTTTTTTCTTTCTCCTCTTATAATTTTTATTTTAGGAATACGTGAATGTGTGTTTTCTTTTCTTGTCTTGTCTTCTTTCTCTTTTTCTTTCATTCTTAATTATCTTTTTGTTTTTTTTTCTAGCTCTACTGAACTTCTGATCTTTTCTTCTCAGTATCCTATCCTTTCCATCTTTTCCTCTTTGTTCATCTTTATGTGACTTAACTCTTGTCCTGCACATCCTCAAATAAACCCGTAGTTAACCAGTAGACCCTATCCCCCATTGTGTACACACTTAATCCACAAACTTATTACTCAATTCAAAACCTCTGAGACTTAAATTCATTAATAGCAGTACTACCTCTTTATACCTATACAATATTTTAAGCATTTTTTTAAAGTTTTTCTCATCTCCTCTATGTCCCTCCCCTTCTCTCAACATATTCATATTCCTCTATAAATCGATGGTCTTTTAATCTCTAAAATAACATTAATTTTTACGTTTCTATTTTTCTTTCTGGTCTCTTTTCATTCCCCTTTCCTTTTCTTCTTTTTCTCTCTCTCTCTACTTACATCCTACCCAACCTATTTCCTGCATTGTGATTAGGACATAGTTAACTCTCCCTGTGCCTCCCCACACCAATCTATTCCTATTTTTTACCCACATCTCTTCCTAACCCTAATAATTTCTGGTTTTCCAAATTCTTCTCTGCGGTTTGAAGTCCTTTAACATATAGTTGTTTGATGTCGAATAGATGTATCTGTTGAACTAGATTGTATCTGTAGACTATTGACTGTACAAATGCAAACTTTGGTTGATGGTTGCCTTAAGATAGTGTTCTAGCACAAAACTGGTGCTATCTTCATCTCAAATGGGCAGAGTAAGCCGGAAAAACACAAGAAAAATGGCAAATTCGGGTATCTCAATTCCCAATCCTGATAATCAGGGGTTAGAACAGATAATGAATAATCCAGAGGAGAGTTCCCAAACAGCTCTACAAACACTGCTGGCAAACATGATAAATGAAAAGTTTGACAACGTACAAAGGACTCTGTATGAGCGTGATAGGGAGAGAGAGGAGGCATCCCAGAAGTTTATACAGGAATATCATAAGGGTGAGGAAGCTACTCAAAAACTGATACAGGATTTGCGTGAACAACTTGAGAATACTCAAAGAGAAAGGGAGAAATGGCGTGAGCAGGCTGAGAACACTCAAAGAGATCTGCAGGAATCCCACGAACGGGAGGAAGCTAATCAAAGAGTAATACAGGAATTGAGAGACCAGGTAGAGAACACACAAAGATCACTAAAGGCATTCATGGAATCCATTAACAAAGAGCTGAAGGAAGTCAGGGAGACCACAAAGGGAATGCTGAATGGAACCCAACAGAAGGAATGGGAGCCCAAAGAAACCATAACCAATCAACTAAGTGATTTGAGGACAAACACTGAACACCAAATTAAGGAAGTAAAGAAATTCATACAAGACCTAAAACAGAGCTTCAACAAAGAACTTGAAGCCATCAAAGCTGACCAACTAGAAGGAAAAGAGATAAAAAACAAAGTAGAGAGTCTTGACAGCAGGTTAGACCATGCAGAAGATCGAATCTCAGGGATTGAAGACAGCCTAGATATTATAGAGAAAGAACATACAACCATCCAAGACAAGTCCAAGAAATATGATAGATCTATCCAACACCTGGAAGACACCATCAGAAGGCCTAATCTAAGGATAATGGGTGTAGAGGACCACCTAGAAACAGAAGTTAATGGTCTAGGAAATCTGTTTAACAGGATCCTAGCAGAGAACTTCCCAAACATGCAAAAAGATAGGCCTGTCCAGATACAAGGAGCCTTTAGAACCCCAAATAGACCAGATCAGAATAGGACATCCCACCGTCACATTATAATCCACACAGGATCAACTCAGAACAAGGAAAAGATCCTTAAAGCTGTCAGGGAGAAAAGGGTAATCACTTATAAAGGGAAACCAATTAGAATCACCTCAGATTTCCCAGCAGAGACAATCAAAGCAAGAAGAGCCTGGAATGATGTATGCCATGCCCTAAAAACAAACAACTATCAACCAAGAATACTGTACCCAGCTAAACTCTCCTTCATAACTGAAGGCCAAATAAAAACCTTCCATAGCAAAGAAAAATTGAAACAATACATCTCCACCAAACCAGCCCTACAAAAGATTCTTAAAGATGTCCTACACATAGAAAACCAACAAGACCGCAATAAAGGCCAAGAAACTGCACCCAAACTGAGAATCCAAGAACCATAGGAAGAACCCAGTTTTCGCAGCCCCCAAGAAGGTGGATAACATGGCAGGAACTCCCAAATACCTCTCAGTCCTATCTCTTAATGTTAACGGACTGAACTCTCCAATTAAGCGACATAGACTGTCTAGTTGGATTAAAAAACAAGACCCTTCTATCTGCTGCCTGCAGGAGTCACATCTTGCCCATAAAAACAAACACATTTTCAAGGTAAAAGGCTGGAACAAAATCTACCAAGCAAATGGACCGCATAAACAGGCGGGAGTTGCAATCCTAATATCAGATAAAATAGACTTCAAATTAAAATTCATGAAAAGAGATAAAGAAGGTCGCTACATACTAATTAAAGGATCTCTCCTTCAGGAGGATATTACAATTCTAAATATCTATTCGCCAAACAATGGAGCACCCAAATTTATCAAAGAAACACTACTTTCCCTCAAATCCCATATAGATCCAAAGACATTAATCGTTGGGGATTTTAACACACCACTCTCCCCACTAGATAGATCAACTCGGCAAAAACTCAACAGAGAAACCGTAGATCTAAACAGCTGCATAGATCAACTAGACTTAACAGACATTTACCGAACATTTCACCCAGCAGCATCAGAATACACGTTTTTCTCAGCAGCACATGGAACGTTTTCTAAAATAGACCACATTTTAGGCCACAAAGCAAACTTGTCTAAATTCAGAAACATAGAAGTTATACCTTGCATTCTCTCTGACCACAAGGGAATAAAGTTAGAACTCAACACCAAAAGCCACCAAAGAAAGTCCGGTATCACATGGAGGCTGAACAACACACTGCTGAATCATGAGTGGGTCATGGAAGAGATTAGAAAGGAAATTCAAATGTTCATGCTATTCAACAAAAATGAACACACAAAATACCAGCTCCTCTGGGACACAGCAAAGGCAGTACTCAGAGGCAAGTTTATAGCTCTGAGCTCCTACATCAACAAATTGGAGAGATCTGAAACTAACAATTTAATGACACATCTAAACCTCCTTGAAAAAGAGCAGCAAGATAAACCCCAATCCAGTAGACGGAAAGAAATAATCAAAATTAAATCAGAATTAAATGAATTAGAATCCAAAAAAACTATAGAAAGAATCAACAAAACAAAGAGTTGGTTCTTTGAAAAACTTAACAAAATTGACAGACCCTTAGCAAATCTTATCAGAAAAAGAAGAGAACACACCCAAATTAATAAACTCACAGATGAGAATGGAAACATCACCACGGAAACAAGCAAGATTCAGAACATTATAAGGGAATACTTCTCAAAACTTTATGCTAATAAGTTTGAGAACTTGACAGAAATGGACCTCTTCCTAGCAAATATTGACATGCCAAAACTAAACCAAGATGAGGTAAACTATCTTAACAGGCCCATATCAACCATTAAAATAGAAACAGCAATAAGAGACCTCCCAGCTAAGAAAAGTCCAGGACCAGATGGTTTTACAGCGGAATTTTACAAGGCCTTCAAAGCAGAGCTCACACCAATTCTCCTCCAACTCTTCAATGAAATTGAAAGAGAAAGCTCACTACCGAACACATTCTATGAAGCCATCATAACCCTCATCCCAAAACCAGGCAGGGACTCATTAAAGAAAGAGAGCTATAGACCCATTTCTTTGATGAACATTGATGCAAAACTTCTCAACAAAATTTTGGCCAACCGACTTCAACAATTCATCCAAAAAATCATACACCACGATCAAACAGGATTCATTTCAGGGATGCAAAGCTGGTTCAATATACGCAAATCAATTAATATTATTCATCACATCAACAGGAGCAAGAATAAGAACCACATGGTTATCTCAATAGACGCAGAAAAAGCATTCGACAAGATCCAACACCCCTTTATGATGAAGGTTTTGGAAAAATTAGGAATCCATGGAACATTCCTCAATACAATAAAGGCTGTATATGACAAACCTACAGCCAGCATTATACTCAATGGTGAAAAACTAAAGCCATTTCCTCTTAACTCAGGAACAAGACAAGGATGCCCACTCTCTCCACTTCTCTTCAATCTAGTATTAGAATGCCTAGCTACAGCAATAAGACAAGATGCAGACATAAAGGGGATCCAAATAGGGAAAGAAGAAATAAAACTCTCCCTCTTTGCAGATGACATGATCTTGTATTTAAAGAATCCCATAGACTCCACTCCCAAATTACTCAAGCTGATTCAAAACTTTGGCAAAGTAGCAGGTTATAAAATTAACCCCCAAAAATCAATGGCTTTTCTGTATGCCAACAATGAGAAAAGTGTGGCTGAAATTAGGAAAGCAACTCCATTTGTAATAGCCCCACAAAAAATAAAATACCTAGGAATTAACTTAACTAAAGAAGTGAAGGACCTCTATGATGAAAACTTTAAAATCTTGAAAAAGGAAATCAACACAGAACTTAAAAAATGGCAAAACCTCCCATGCTCCTGGATTGGAAAGATTAACATCGTGAAAATGGCAATACTTCCCAAGGCTATCTACAAATTCAACGCAATACCTATCAAAATTCCACCCTCATTCTTCAAGGAAATAGAAGAGGCAATCCAAAAATTCATATGGAACAATAAAAGACCCCGAATAGCAAAAACGCTCCTCAACGGAAAGAACACTGCTGGAGGAATATCAATACCAAATTTCAAACTGTACTATAAAGCCATAGTAATCAAAACAGCTTGGTATTGGCATAAGAACAGACCTCAGGACCAATGGAATAGAATTGAAAACCCAGAAATGAACCCACAGACCTATAGCCATCTAATCTTCGATAAGGGAGCTAAAACAATAGAATGGAAGACAGACAGCCTCTTCAGTAAATGGTGCTGGCAAAACTGGTTAACTACATGTAGAAAACTAAAGCTAGATCCTTATATATCACCCTGCACCAGAATCAACTCCAAATGGATCAAAGACCTTGAACTCAAAGCAGACACTCTGAAAACATTACAGGATGGAATAGGAGAAACCCTGGGTCTCCTTGGCTCAGGCCGAAATTTTCTGAATAGAGACCCGGAAACACAACAAATCAAAGAAAGGCTGGACAAATGGGATTGTATAAGGTTGCAGAGCTTCTGCAGGGCAAATGACATAGCTAGCAAATTCAATAGAAAGCCCACGGACTGGGAGAAGATCTTTACTAGCCATACAACGGACAAGGGTCTCATATCTAAAATATACTTGGAACTCAAAAAATTAAACCACCCAACAACAAATCCTCAAAGAAACAACTGCCCAATAAGTAAGTGGGCAAAAGACTTAAAGAGAAGCTTCTCTGAAGAAGAAAGAAGGATGGCCAATAGACACATGAAGAAATGCTCAACATCCCTAGCCATAAAAGAAATGCAAATCAAAACAACATTGAGATATCACCTCACTCCAGTTAGAACAGCAAAAATCAAGAACTCTAACAACAACAGATGCTGGAGGGGATGTGGACAGAAAGGAACCTTACTTCATTGTTGGTGGGAATGTAAACTTGTTCAACCACTTTGGAAAGCAGTATGGAGGTTCCTCAAAAGACTCCACATAGAGCTCCCCAATGACCCAGCAATCCCACTTTTGGGCATTTACCCAAATGATCACAAACAAGGCCACACTAAAGCTACCAGCACAACTATGTTTATTGCAGCATTATTTACCATAGCTAAGACATGGAACCAACCCAGATGCCCCTCAGTAGATGAATGGATCAAGAAGATGTGGTATATATACACAATGGAATTCTATGCCTCCATCAGAAAGAATGACATTTCCCCATTTGTTAGGAAATGGAAAGGCTTGGAAAAAATTATATTAAGTGAAGTAAGCCAGGCCCAAAGAAACATAGGTCCCATGGTTTCCCTTATTTGCAATATCTAGTATAGGTATGAGTCAAGCGGAAAAAGTCAGATAATGTGATGTTAGGAAAACGAAACCTCAAATATGTATTTTAATGTTTTTGTTTCTTTCATGCATGTGTTTCTAACGCATTTATAAGATTATTTCTTTGTTGCTTTGTATGTCCCTCCCCCACAGTGTAACCCCCGCTTTCACTATATTTGATGTCAGTATAACCTGTGGAGGAGATGGGGACAAACAAGTCGTTTAAGGATTCAGGTGGACCTATTGCAACAATGAGAAGTACAAAATGTCATGTCAAAACCAGCTTTACAATGTCGGTGGGGGGGGGGGGTATGATTGGGTGGGAGGGAGGGGGGAGGCTGGGAAGGGAGGTGAACGGTAAACAAAGGAGGAGGCTGCAATGCTTGGTAAGAAATGTATGCATTATCCTGCCCATGTAATTGTAACCCCTCTGTACAGTATGTTCTCAAATAAAATAAAATAAAATTAAAAAAAAAAAAAAAAGCTTAGATAGTACCAAACCTACACTTACTTTTTTAAATTTAATTTTTAATTTAAGTTATTGCCAAGATGATGATTATATTTCCTATTGAGAATTTTTACCTTTTAATGTAAAGAAAATCCTTTGTGGCTTTTCTTTGGTACCTTCAGATTGCTAGCAACAACATTATTACACTTTGGGAACTAAATTCATGCACTGTGACACTATAGTAGTTAGCATGTTAACCAATAAGTGATAAAGAGGTCCTGATGAAGGATAATCACGTCACAGGCAAGATGGTGTGGAATGGCTAGAGAGCTCACCATATTGCTCAGAATAGTGAATAATTTTAAATACGTGATTTTTCTGGAAATTTCCATCTACTATTTTTGGATCACACTTGTTTGTAATTGAAGTCACAGAAGGTAGAATCATAGATAAAGATAGTATACTATACAACTCTATTTTCCTTCACAAATTCACTTAATTTTGACTTACTTATTCTTATTTGGGAAAGAGTTGTGATCAAAATATACCAAGACATCTAGGAAAGAGTGTCACGTATAGTCGGCACTTTCTTAGAGGTTATACATAACCAAATAAAGGTAAATTTCCATCTTTTAGTGCATAGTTAGACTATCATTGAATAGTTTATAGCACTGAAGCTGAGAAAGGGAAAAATGTTTGTCCAAAGGTTTTCATTCTTGTCTATTAGAGAACCCTAACACCAAATCTTACTTACTTGAATTATATTACTTCCTATACTACTAAGACAGCTGACATTTATGTGTACAGTTTGAGACTTGTACTTTACATATACTAATATTTTTCAACTCTCACAGTGAGTATATGTGTGAGTATAACCTACATTTCATACATTACACAAGTTCATGTTTCAGTTGTATAAGGGACTTAGGTAAACTGTCTTACTTAAAAGTAGCAGAGCAAAATTCAGACTCAGACTTACATATAGCCAAAGTACAGGCTTGTCCCCAGGACAGAAAATCCCACATTGGTCAGCAGAGCTGAGAAATTCTCATAACTGGAACCCTTAGGTTATAGATTAGGTGGACAGGTCCACATGAGAATAATCTGCAGTACAGTATCCAGGCCAGATTAATTAAAGCTGAATCTCTGGCAGAAAGTCAAGATGTACTTTGAAAGGTTGGTAGGTGAAGACCATTTTGAACAGCCAGGTTGAGAACTACTGCCCCAGTGGCTTTGCCACCAACTAGTGAGTTTGTGTTCAGCTTAGGTCATTTTCATTTCCTTGTTCAAATGATGCAATCATGGGCCTCAACCTAAGTGCTCAACTTACCTTTACAGACCAACCCCAATTTTAGTCTAGTAGTGATTTTTGTAGCATTTAATAATAAAGACTGAAGAAAACTTGGTTTGAAATGATACTGGATTAAATTTGTAACTACAAAATAAATAATCCACTTAAAACGTTGTGAAAGAAATTTACATGTTGACAAGATTTACCTGTGAACTCTGTGAATGGGTTTACATTTTGGTGACTAAATTCACTGAAAAAAATTCTTGAAAATCAAGTGCATAGTAAACGTACAGAATTTCCCAGGATGAATTTGTTCAGGTTTAAACTTAATTACTGACGTGAAAACTCATGGTAAGAAATCATGCTTGATGTGTGTTTTTTGCTCTAATGATTTATATTAAAATGACTGGAACTATATTTATTTATCAACTTTTTTAGTTTTATTAATATTAAACATAAAAATACACATTCGTTCTCATTAAGCTTGTTAGAAAACAAGTGGAAGCATCTGTATATTTTAACAACACAACTTATTTTGTTATTGATGTAATGTTCTCCAACTCTAAATGGTGTCACTTTTGCCACAAAGTCACAAGTCTGTCACATTGCCCTGTGATTGATAGAGTCCTTGATCCAGGCCAGCTGTTGAAAGGCTGTGCAGTCAGCAATGAAGTTTTGTGGAGTCCTGGGCTTTCACATTTTCATCAAATATGGATTCCTTTCTGTACGTGTACATATTGTACAGAGAACAGAAGAGCTCACAGCAGCCCCTAAAAGGCATCTGTTCTTTATAGTGAGACGAAGAAGCTGCAGAAGGTTTGTGGAAACTTGCTGAAGCTTGTTGTCACTTAGCAGGAAGTGTTTAGAAGTTTGCAAAGAACAGAATTACAATTTGTCAAATGCTGCAAATTTTGCAGTGAGCACACAAGGTTTGATTTCACCGTTGCTCTAAATAGGATTGCATTTTATGTACTTTTTAAATGACCAACTTTCTTTTCTGGTAAGACACTAAAAATTCCAGCACAGGAATTCACAGTCAATCAGGTGAGACTAGGTCTTCTTTTACTTTGGCTTATTTTTTGCATAGTGGAGGCTGATGGGAAGAGAGTGAGAGGGAAAATAGTGAAGGAGTCGCAGCCATAGCAGCCAGGCTTCTATCTTGCTGGTTGGGATGAAGAAAATTTTCTTCTCTAATTTCAAACTTTTCTTTGAGGAATTCTTTAAAGAAGTCAGGGAAGTGCAGTAGTTAGGAATGTATCTGATCACTTTATGGCATCAGGGCCATTTGTTGAAGACTCAAAATCCTCCATTTCACCATTGTACATGTCAGACCACTAAGACTTTAGCAAAGAGTACACGAAATTTAAAAAAGTTTCAGCAATTTTATTTTGACAGCACTTCCTTCCTCTCTCTCTTCTTCCCCTGTTCCTTTTAATTCTCATTTTTTCTGTTTTTAATAATCTAGCCATCATATATTTTTTAAGTTGAAGTAGCAATATTCGCCACAAAAACCAAAACCTCTGATCTCGTGGATGGGATTGATGGTTGTTTTCACTACAAAAGGATTTGGGAAGTGTTTCCGGATCATCCAGGATAAATTGCTAAAGTAAGACTTTCAAGCAAACAACTTAAGAATATAAGACAGAAAAAAGTTGATTTGCAAGAATCTTTCCCCCCACCCCATTGTGGAAAAATTAAAAATCCTACACAAGAAATGTACAATAGATATAAATATACAGTGTTAAGGGAAAGAATTTTAGTGAAAATATTGTAATATTTTTAAAAGTTCCAAATTGCTTGAGTTATTTTTCATTTCCAGGGCTAAGTATGTACTTGCAGGGAGTTTAATGCTAACATTTGAAAAATCATTTGTTAATTAAATAGGCCACGGGGGTTTGGTCTAGAGAGATGACTCATCTATTTTTTTTCCTACTGGTACTTTAGTTTTGAGAACCTGAATACTTGTTTTTATCTCAAGTATTGTGAGTTTCTGTTCAAAATAAGTACATTTTCCCCCCTGAGGTATGACATAGTCTTCTGTAGTTTCCACTTCTTTTCTAAAATATTGACTTATGAATTAAGGGTTGGATTAATTCCCAAATGTATATTTCTAACTTCTACATCATCACAGAGAGATTCTTTGTGTTTTCGTTTGTTTGTTTGTTTAATTTTGCTAGTTCTGTGGTTTAATCTCAGAGCCTCATTCTTGCTCGTTTCCTTCATGGCTTTTGACTGGTTATTTTTTCCTTAATATTTTATTGTTATTATAAAGGTGATGTACAAAGGTGATCACATTTATATAAGTCAGGCAACGAGTATGTTTCCTTTAGGACAATGTCACCCCTTTCCTTGCTCTCTCGCAGTTTTTTCCTCCCATTCTCACCAAGTTGTGTAGTTCATTTTTCCACATAGTATCTAGGGGTACCATTGGTTCATTTGTTCACCCTTTGTCCCTCCATTTCTGTGCCTCTTCTTTACCCTTCCAAAGACTGCCAAATGAACAAACAAGACACAAAGAAAAGAAACAAAAAACAGCAACAAAGAAAATCCTCTTGTTTCCATTTCCTGGAGTTCATTTTAATAAATACTATTTTCTATGATTAGAAATATATAAGCATTACACCTTGGTGTTCTTCCCCTAAGAGTATCCTCATTTGTTCTCGTTTTATATGTGTGGCTAGAGCTCTATGTAATTTATCATGTCCTAGGATATTTTATATCTACCTCTCACATATAAGAGAAAACGTGACATTTTTCTTTCTGAGCTTGGCTTACCTCACTTAACATGATTTGTTTTAGACCTGTCCATTTCCCTGAAAATGACATTCTTTCTAATGATGGTTAAAATTCCATTGTGTATAGTTACCACATTTTTTAATCCATTCATCTACTGTAGGGTATCTGAATTGTTTCAATAACTTGGCTACTGTTAGTAATGCAGCAATAAACATGGATGTGCAAGTGTCTTTATGGTATCCAGGCTTTGTGCTGTTCTGGGTAGATGCCAGGAGTTGTGTGGCTGGGTCTTAGGGAAGGTCTATGTTTAGTTTATTGGAGGAACCTCCAGAATGCTGTGCAGAGTGGTTGTACCAGGTCATCTTCCCACCAACAGTGCAATAAGGTTTCTTTTCCCCCACATCCCTGTCAACATTTGTTGTTGTTTGAATTCACAATGCTGGCCAGTCTAACTGGAGTGAGAAAGTATCTCAGAATTATTTTGATTTGCATAAAAAGTGATTAACTGTTGGAGGGGTTAGTTTCTTGAGCTTCTTGTAGATTTTGGATATTAGGCCTTTGCCAGATTGGTTGGTTATATTTTGAAGATGTAATCGCATGGACTTTTCTGCACCAGCTGAGTATGTTATGATTCTCTGTATCTCAAGCTTCTAAACAGCTAGAACAATTGGTGTGATCCTAGGACCTAGAGATTCTTTTGTCTTCCAGGAATGGACTACCAGTAAGAAGAATGGAATGTGCTAGAAAGTGCTAGAGCTAACAAATATAGCATATTCTTGCCCCATTGGGCATATTCAAATCCTGTGGATGGTCTGACATGGTACAGAGAAAAATTGGAGGCTCTGTGATTCAAGTGGCTTTAAAGTCATGTGGAATGTACACATATATGTATATATATTACTTAATGCATACATATATGTATGTATATATTCTATATACACATACGCATACATATATACATATACATATAGATATATGTGTGTTTATATAGACTATATATTTTATATAGCTATTAAATATAGTTTATATATAGTTTATATTTATATATATTACTATACATATTTCACATTCACATATACATATATATTTACATATAACAGAGAAAACTTTACAAAGTTCTTAATGTGAAATATTAAAATTATTGTTTTTAAAACAGACCATTTGCTTAAGAAGCCTAAACTCTGTGTGTGTGTGTGTGTGTGTGTGTGTGTGTGTGTGTGTGTGTATTATACTCCTCCTGGAGCTTGAACTCAGGGCCTGGACACTATGTCTGAGCATTTTTGCTCTCAGCTAGTGCTCTACCACTTGAACTACAGCTTCACTTCCACCACATTTTGATAATTAGTTGGAGATTAGAGTCTCATGGACTTTTCTGTCCTGCCTGTCTTTGAACTGCAACCCTCAGATCTCAATCTAGTAGTAGCCAGGATTATACTTGTGAACCACTGGTGCCTGACTAGAAGACACTTAATTGTGAAACTGTTGAAAATTCAAATTAATTCTGGTTTAAATTAGGCCATCTTCTTTTGTTTATTCAGAGTGAACTGGAAAAGAGGAGACATCTTTTTAAATTTATTTTTAGGTCTCCGGAATATTTGTTACAGTGGTAAGTAAAACACCATTTTATGTATTCTGTCCAGAGAACTTCACACATTTCTAAAAACTAAGGAATAACTCTAATTCCTCAAGGAAACTACTACTCTTAGTAAAATATGATCTCTTCTAAGCTTTTATTTCCAATCACCATGTATAGGAGGCTTTTCATTTTACTTTTAGGTAAAACCAGAAATGATCACAAAGAAGCTTTGTAGGCTACCTTTTTATTGGCACATGTTAAATTGCACCTCACAGACATTGCATCATGACATTTTCACACATGCATATCATGTAATTGATCATATTTATCCCTTTTATGACTTTTTTGGCCTCTCCTCTCTTCGCTTTTCGCTTCATCCTTACATTGCCCTAATAGTCAATCTTTAGTTCCATGATCTTGGTTTTGTTTTCTCAGTTTTTCAAGTGACAAAAATATATTCAATATTTGTGTTTGGGGGATGGCTCATTTCACTTTGCATGATGATCTCCAGTTTTACCCATTTGTAACAAAAAATGTAATAGCATTCGTTTTAATGGCCAAGTAAAATTTTATTGTGCATATATGTCATATTTTCCACCAAAGAATTTAATTGAAACAGATTCTCTTTTCCTACAAAATATGCATTGTAACTTAGGATTCATTTATTGATTAAACAATATTCATCAAACACTTGTTAAATTTTATACTTGTAGGAGTGGTGAAACTTTGTCTTACCCTTTCATGGTCTAGGCATAAGAACTGAAGGCATAAACAGATTAACAAAAGGAAAGCATGCAACTTTTTACATGTATTCATGAGTATCTATGGGAAAATAAAGATAAAAAGAACTGTTGAAACATAACTGCTTATATAGTAGGCTGAACAAAGTTTCAAGTATGGATTAATAACTAAATCTCTGATGTTTGGTTATTTTTTCTCTCTTCTTATCTAGAAGACATGTTTGACATGGAAATGTTCTTACATCTGTATATTGGTACAAGCTTAGCAGAATGTCTGACCTTTGTATCTTCTGCTTAACTAAGTGTTCCTAATCAAAACAATCCTTAAGATAAAGTGGCATATTTTGGGGTGGCATATCAGAAACTCTCACAGTCTGATTGTTTGAGTAGGCTAAGGATTAACAAAAAAATTAGTAAAATATAAGCTTTGAAATGGTACCTTAAGTTTGATTTCCTGAAATATATTAAATGAGTTGCCAGAGAAAAGAAGATTAGAAAAGTGAGTAGGGAGTATTGTATCCATAGAGATCCTAAATGAAGCAAAAAAGACAGTAGAAAAGAGATTTCACTCTCTCTTCTAGACTTTGACATCCATGTTCACCTGAATTTAGCACCATTGGTATTCAGGATTTTGCCGGTGGACTAGATTGTACCACCAACATCCCTGGTTTTCTAGCTTGCGGAGGGCAGACTTAGATGTCCATCTCTATAATCACATGAGTTAGTTCCTGGCTAATTCATACTCAATTGTAAAAAGAGTTTTTTGTTTTGTTTGTGTGCTGCTAGTGGGGCTTGAAGTCAGGTTTTAGGACTGTCATTCAGCTTTATCTGCTCCATACTGATAGGCTTTACCATCTAAGCTACCACTCAACTTCTTGCATTTTGGTGGATAAATGGAGATTTTCCTGTCCTAATTGGTTTCAAACTGTGATCCTCAGATCTCAACCTCCTGAGTAACTTGGATCAGAAGTGTGGTTTGTCTTTATTTTTGCTTTTTCTCTGAAGTTGATCTTTTTCTTACAATGGCATATGGATTTTCTGAAGGACAATCTGAAATAATTGTGTAGATCTGAAAAGATAAATTATAGTTTTTGATCTCTGCAAAATAATCCTTGCAGCTCTTACATTGTTTTCTTTCTCCTCATGGATCTATGTTTGCTTCAGCAATATCTCTCTCAAGTGCAGGATTCTCAGGATGAACTTTTGAATTAGCCATCAGTGATAAAAGATGTGTCTAGGAGAGCAGAAGAATGTTTCTACACCAACAAACAAAACATCACAAAACACTGGATATAAATATCATTAATCATTAATATCTAGAAATATATGGAAAATAACTGGCTTCCTTGAAGACATTATGAATACAGCTACCTAATTTTATTGAACATTTTATGACATAAATTATTTTATCATATATTTAAAATGGTAGAGTAAATAATTCACTATACTACAAAAATAATACATCAAATTGATTTTGAAGCTTTTTGTGAATTTTTATTGCATTCTTTTATTTATTTATTTTTAATTTTTTTTTATTGTGAAAATAGTGTACAGAGGAGTTACAATTACATGGGCAAGATAATGAGTACATTTCTTATCAAGCATTGTAGCCTCCTCCTTTGTTTCCCCTTCCTGTCCCTTCCCATCCTACCCCCCACTCCCCCAACCAATCTTCCTCACCCCCCCCAAATTGTAAAGTTTGTTTTTGACATAACGACTTGTACATCTCATTGTTGCAATGGGTGCATTCTTTTATTTACAGTTCACTTGAGTGAAAGCAGTTCACTATGTGTTCTTTCGTGTTCACAACTTGGTGTCACTGGATGTGGAAGTGGAAAAAGTACATAATTATACCATTTGCTCTATACTGATGAAATAGAATTAGATAACCAAACAGCACAAGTAATTGAAAAATAAAAAAATTAGAAAATGATGAGTTTTAAATATTATTTTGATTATAATGCAATTAACTTAATTTCTCTGTTTATGCAAAACATTTTAGTAATGACAATTTTGTAACTGGCTTGCAAATTTTTTGATTACTTAACAATTGTCCTAAAAAACTTATCAAGTTGTAAATAAGATCTAGCAAACTGCTGGTTATTTTTTTTAACATTTATTTTCAATTTCAAGCCTATCCTTTAAGATGATGTAGTTGTTTGATCTTGCTCCTTACATAAATGTCCACTGTTTTCTCTATAGTCCACTTGAAATAATAAAATTTAGGAAATGTACTATGGTTAGGCTACAACTAATGTCCTAAACATATAATCTAACTTACTATTTCTACATTTTTTCATTCTCATACCAAATATTATTTTAGTGTTCTTTTTTATCCTTCCCCATGTATTTAAACTATCGAAATAGATGGGGTTCTTTGGAGAAAATCTCAGTAGAGTAGATAGATGTGTAGATAGATAGAATAGACATACCGATGATAGATATATGTATAGATTAATGGTTAAATGAAAGAAAAATAGTTCATATGGTTTTGAAGGCTGAGACATCCAAGAGTAGGCATATTCTAAACTGTAGAACTAGGAAAGCTTATTGGAGAATTCAGTGTGAGTTCCAAGGCTTGAAGCTTGGAAGAAGCCCATTTATATGTCTAAAGTCCCCACAGCTAGAATTTCTAATGTCTGAGGGCAGGAGAAACTGGATTTTCCAGCTCAGAACATTTCCTCTGCCTGGACATTAAAGGGAAAAGAGGTACTGATTAAAGTAATGATCTTTTTCAGAAATCTTCCAGTTATCAGAACCACCGTTTTACTTCAGTCACATTTTCAAATAAAATTAACCCTACAAACCTCATTTGTTTCCTTATTCCAATGCTCTTAGCTTTGCAAAATATGGTCAAGAAAATTGTGATTATTTTTCGTTCATTTCTGCCCCCCCAAAAAAGAACAAACCAGAAAATTTTAAAAGAAATTCTTGCCTTCTACATATACCTTGACAACAAAAAGGCAATATACTTAATTCACAGTCAGTAAGAAAAAATTGAGAAGCCTTCCTCCATGACCTTAAATAAGGCGAAAATACTCACTTTTATTACTTTTTTCTAAGACAGCACTGCAAGGCCTAGTTAGAGCAATTAAATAAGAGAAAGTGAAGGAATAAAAATTGAGAAAGAGGACATCAAATTGTTCTTGCTTACATGATTTTGACATGATTAAAGACAATTCTGAAGGCTTCCCTGAAACTTAGAACTAATAAATATATTAAATGATAGGATACAAAATACATATATAAAAATCGGTAGCATTACTCTATGCTGGTAGCAAATTTTATGATGATGAAATCAAGCGGAAAATACCTAATTTCTAATAACTACAAAAATATCTCTGCATAAATTTATCAACATATAGATTATCTCTTTGATGAAAACAGTGACATTGTTGTGAAAAATATGAAAAAGATGCAAATAAATGAAAAGATGTCTCTTGGTCATAGATTTCTAAAAAGTAGCACAATTCACAATATACCCAAGGTATGTAAGTAACTCAGACGCCCCTTAATGGACAAAAATAACAAGAAAATATGGTATAGACACACAATGGAACTTCACTCATCCATTAGGAAGAGGAATACTGTACCATTTATAAAGACATGAAAAGACCTGGAAGAAATTATGAAGTTTGCTTAATAGATAAAATGTTATTGTTTGGTAGGAGGAACAAGTTCTGATGTTGCATGGTACAAGAAAGGTGTGAATGTAATGAACCATGAATTAGGTTTCAAAGTTTGAAGGGAATCAACATAAAGAAATGATAAAGGTGATAGATGTGCTGGCTCTTTTGTGTTGACCACTACCCATATGTTCATGAATTGTATCTTTTCATTAGGTAATGTAAAAAGTAATAACATTAACATAAACATAAGTCTTCTTGAAACTTTAGAGAATATGTGTATTTATATGTAAACCTAAGTTACAATATACGGAGTATTTTAGACAACTTTACCTTTTATTACTGCAACAACACCTACTTGTGATAATAAACATATGAGAGCAAAGGTAAATTGAGCTCACAGTCTGAAGGCTCCAGTCAGATTCGATACACTGACTGTTGTGAGCTTCTGATGAATTGTCAGATAGCAAGGACTTGGGATGTGGGGCAGAGCCCAACCAGCTCACCTCATGAGTCAGGAAACAGAAAGGAAAGAGACTTTCATCTGTGACCACTTTGCTGACATATCCCTAAATATCCTAAGGACCTTTCATGAAGCTCCAACCCCTAAAGTCATAGAACATTTCCCACTTATCTTACCTCAATGACTAAGCTTTTAATATATGACCTTTCGGGGGACATTCAATGTCCAAATTACAGTACCAAAAAGTAAAGACAAAATAATACAGTTAAAAAATCTAAACAAATTATAGTAGTGAGGATGAACAAGAATTGTAATTTGTTTTCTAAATCAAATTAATGCTTTTGCATTTTTGTCATTTATTTTGAATATTTTACCAAAATAAGAAGTAGTTAGCAGCGATATTTAATAAAGTTTAAATAAAATGACCTTTTCTATTAAATACATATTAAATGAATAATGATAACAGTTTTGTTAGCTAAATAGGACAATTCACATTCACTACTATGTAGTATTCTATTGTAGGTACAAGCAATAATTTATGCTATACACATGTATTTTCCCTTATTTGGAGGCCATAATAAATAGATACTTATATGAATACTCATATATGTCTGTGGTAAAAATACTTACATATGTTCTTTTAGAGTATACAATTAATTGTAGAATTTCTAGGTCATGAAAACAATTTTTAGGTTATGATATATCAACATGTCTATTTAAAAAACTAAATTATCAGTGATTGCAGAAAGTTATGAGAATAATCTTTATCTTTTACGGGTTATCTCAACATCTGAGGGAACTGTCATTACTAACATCAAATTCTAGCACAGAAATATTTATTTATTTCTTCTGCCTTGTCTCTTAATACTTGCTCCATCTAGCTCTTCTCTCAAGATATTGAAAGAAAACAAAATGCCTGTGTCTTTTCTAATCTATTCTACAGTGGCCAACATTTATTAAGCTTGAACTAAATCCAAAGTTGCAAATTAATTAAAATTCTTGGTACAACCTATTTAAGCTTTAAAAAAATATATCTATATCAGTAAAAAGAAACATGTTTCCTCATGAGGGAAAACTTTAAAAAACACTTCACTGTTGCCAACCTATTGGCATCAGGTTGTGTTTTATTATTCAGTTTGTTATTAAATTATTGTCTGTAATGCTAAACTTTACTCTTCCAAGTTTTCAGCTTTTAGCAGGATAGATTTGCTTAAAGAATATAATTATCCTTTTCTTTGTGAGGCATAGGAGCTGTAACTGTTCAGAGGTAGGAAGCTGATTGAAGTTCCCAAGTTATGTGTCTACTATGAAAATTGTGTTATTTCAAGTTGGGGCTGCATAATTCACTTTAAAGCTCATATATTAGGTCTAGAGAACATTCCAAGTGATATACTATGGTTTTGAACAGTATATTGAGAGAGGCAAGGGAGGAGTAACTGTGCCTGGGCTTGAGTCATATCAACAGAACCATTTTAAAGCAATACCGTGACACAGGTATGGTATTTGAAGCCAATGCAAACCATTCTAAAGTCAGGCAAAATCATGTGAGCACAACTAGTACATATGTATTCACAAAGCAAGATTCTTTGAATGAATGGAGAAGAACAAGCTCTGGGCAAGAGTTCATATTTGAGCATTCTATAGTTCATGAATCATTTCCTCTTAAGCATATGCATCTTAGTGTGTCTAAAACTTCTGAGAATTTACACTTTTTGATACAAATTATATGAAGCACAAAGAGTCTTATGATTTGTTCACACATAAGAAATACAGTTTTGGAAATCTTGTTAGCTTATGACTTTTTATTTTTCTTCACAGGAGTGGAACCGGCAGATCTGAATGAGGAGTTTAAATGTATTGCAGCGAAACAGAAAATTGAGAACTAGTAAGGAAATGCAGCTTAATTACCTGGGATTCTATTATCACTTCCCACTCAAGTTACTATTATCCATATCACGGTAGGTAGTTTATCTAGACTCTAGATACCTGCTGGTTTAGAAAACCAAAAGATAAGAACCAGAATCTAATGTATACCAGCACATTGCCTCACTGAGGAGTAGGATAAATTTTCTCATTCTATCTCCAAGCAGAGACCCAAGAAGACAGGTGTGAGCATTCATTTAGTCAACCAGCAAATGTTAAGAGGTTGTTGTACATTTCAAGGCAACAATGGACACATAATGTATTGAGAAAGATCAATACATTAGTTTGTGCTAAGATTTAATATTTCAATGACCCTCCAAGACCATCAGTTCATGATTCTTAAATCTTTGGCATCTTGTATTTTATTTCAATTCAACTTCATTTCCATTTGTAGTGTAGAATGTGTCAATTGTATTCTGTGTTACTTTAAATTACATTCTTTGCTAGAATAAAACACTATTTAAAAGGGACTTATTTACCCAGGTGCCAGTGGCTTACACCTGTAATCCTAGCTACTCAGGAGACTGAGATCTAAGGATCGCAGTTCAAAGTCAGCCCGGGCAGGAACATCCATGAGACACTCATCTCCAATTCATCACCAGAAAACCAGAAGTGGTGCTGTGGTTCAAGTAACAGAGTGCTAGCCTTGAACTGAAGAACGCAGGGACAGCGCCCAGGCCTACAGATCAAGACCAACAACCAAAGAAACAAACAAAAAACAAAAAACAGGGACTCATTTAACTTTAGTTAACTATCTAAATTTGATTCTTTTTCATTTAATTATCTTAGAGAATATCTTTACAATTCTATTCTACACTACCACTCACTATACAAAGGTTTTCTTTTTTGCTAGGACATAGTAATGGTAATAAATTCATAGAAGACAAGAAAAAAACATGTTTGGACTCTTGAAATATATAAATACAGGTTTTGTGAAAACATTTGATTGTATTTCCATGTAAGCATTTTTATATTAAATGAGTTAATGGCATAAAATGTGTTTTAATTTATAAATCTTGTTTACCATATTATATAGTATTTTAAAATAACAAACTTTGTTATTTTATTCATAAACTCGAGGTTTTCTGTTTATATCATCAAATAGGATCTCTACAATATATTTTTATATTGACTTGGTACCCATAAAAATAAAGATTTTAGAATATAAAATTTTTCTGTCTAGCCCTCAGACTAAATAGTGTATTTAGTGTATTTAGAAGGCTTTTTATCACAAATACACAGTCACAATTCATCAAAGCACTCTGACACTGTGGGTTGGATAACCAGAGTTGGGAGAGCACATCTGTGTACCTGCTTTCCTAAAGAATACACACTAGCCCCTAGACAAGTACTTTCTCACTTTTCTTTGTTCTATTTTACATGGGAAGTAACTGTGCCAAAGATTTGGGTGACATCAATGTCCAAGTGAGCTATTATTCATGGGAGAATTTGAGTAGGAAGTTCCTAAGGGGAAAAAAATAAAACTCTTGCCTAACAAATTATCTCTTCCTGGTTAAGTATTCAGAATTTTTTAAAATTTGTTTTGATTTTGATTCTCTTTGTATTTCAAGTATACTTTCTGAAGGGAACAAGATTAGTAAATAAGGACAACTTTGTAACAGATAATTGTTGCAAAGATAGAAGAGACAATACTACCTTTAAGATTCTGTAGCACTGAAGTTAAGGCATATGAGTCTTATTTATACTTTTGACTTGTACCCCACAAATATGGAGCTTGTTTGCTTTTGTTTAGAACTTAACCTGCCAGAAAAACCTAATGTTCAAACCATTCTGGGTATCTGAAAATAAAAAGAAATTCCACTGAGAAACCTTGTAATTCCACTGAGAAACCTTGTCTGGCATTCAAGATGCTCCATGGCATAATCCTGAATATCTTTTCATTTTCAGCCTGTTCCTAGAATCCACCTTAAGACAAGAATCTGAATGCTTGGAATGCATTAAGAAAGAGTTCCTATCGTGAAAATGGCAATACTTCCCAAGGCTATCTACAAATTCAACGCAATACCTATCCAAATTCCAACCTCATTCTTCAAGGAAATAGAAGAGGCAATCCAAAAATTCATATGGAACAATAAAAGATCCCGAATAGCACAAACGCTCCTGAATGGAAAGAACACTGCTGGAGGAATATCAATACCAAACTTCAAACTGTACTATAAAGCCATAGTCATCAAAACAGCTTGGTATTGGCATAAGAACAGACCTCAGGACCAATGGAATAGAATTGAAAACCCAGAAATGAACCCACAGACCTATAGCCATCTAATCTTCGATAAGGGAGCTAAAACAATAGAATGGAAGAAAGACAACCTCTTCAGTAAATGGTGCTGGCAAAATTGGTTAACTACATGTAGAAAAGTTAAGCTAGATCCTTATATATCACCCTGCACCAGAATCAACTCCAAATGGATCAAATACCTTGAAGTCAAAGCAGACACTCTGAAAACATTACAGGATGGAATAGGAGAAACCCTGGGTCTCCTTGGCTCAGGCCGAAATTTTCTGAATAGAGACCCAGAAACACAACAAATCAAAGAAAGGTTGGACAAATGGGATTGCATAAAGTTGCAGAGCTTCTGCAGGGCAAATGACATAGCTAGCAAGATCAATAGAAAGCCCACGGATTGGGAGAAGATCTTTACTAGCCATACAACGGACAAGGGTCTCATATCTAAAATATACTTGGAACTCAAAAAATTAAACCCCCCAACAACAAATCCTCAAAGAAACAACTGCCCAATAAATAAGTGGGCGAAAGACTTAAAGAGAAACTTCTCTGAAGAAGAAAGAAGGATGGCCAATAGACACATGAAGAAATGTTCAACATCCCTAGCCATAAAAGAAATGCAAATCAAAACAACATTGAGATATCACCTCACTCCAGTTAGAATGGCAAAAATCAAGAACTCTAACAACAACAGATGCTGGAGGGGATGTGGACAGAAAGGAACCTTACTTCATTGTTGGTGGGAATGTAAACTTGTTCAACCACTTTGGAAAGCAGTATGGAGGTTCCTCAAAAGACTTCACATAGAGCTCCCTATGACCCAGCAATCCCACTTTGGGGCATTTACCCTAATGTTTACAAAGTAGACCACACTAAAGCTACCAGCACAACTATGTTTATTGCAGCATTATTTACCATAGCTAAGATATGGAAACAACCAGGATGCCCCTCAGTAGCTGAATGGATCAAGAAAATGTGGTATATATACACAATGGAATTCTATGCCTCCATCAGAAAGAATGACATTGCCCCATTTGTTAGGAAATGGAAAAACCTGGAAAAAATTATATTAAGTGAAGTAAGCCAGGACCAAAGAAACGTAGGTCCCATGGTTTCCCTTATTTGAAATATCTAGTATATGTATGAGTCAAGCGGAAAAGGTCAGATAATGTGATGTCAGGAAAATGAACCCTTAGATGTGTATTTTAATGTTTTTTTCTTTCATGCATGTGTTTCTAACACATTTATAAGATTATCTCTTTGTTGCTTTGTATGTCCCTCCCCCACAGTATAACCCCTGCTTTCACTATATTTGATGTCAGTATAACTTGTGGAGGAGATGGGGAAAAACCAGTTGTTTAAGGATACAGGTGGACCTGTTGCAACAATGAGAAGTACAAGTTGTCATGTCCAAAACGAGCTTTACAACGTTGGTGCGGGGAGGGGGGGGGGAAGGAGAAGGATTGGGATTAGGGGGGAGGGGGGAGGATGGGAAGGGATGTGAAGGGTAAACAAAGGAGGAGGCTGCAATGCTTGGTAAGAAATGTATGCATTATCCTTCCCATGTAACTGTAACTCCTCTGTACAGTATGTTCACAAATAAAATTAAATTAAATTAAAAAAAAAAAAAGGAAGAGTTCCTGAGTGGATCCAGTAATGCACTTGGCAACAAAATAAAGAAGAGGAAGAATCAGAACAAGGCAAACCCCAACAAGAGAACAGGTTCTGGTAGCCTGTGTCTAGGGTAGAAATTACACATTGCACTTAACACTACTGACAATAGAGGAGATGAGCTCTTATACTTTGGCAACAAATAGTCAGAGTGTGACTATAGTTGGGTGTGAGGTTAGAATAGAGAGGAACAGAAAGAGGAACCCCAAACTCACAGGAATCTTCTCTGTTTTGTCTGGCAAATCAGCATCAGAAGCTTATGCCAATTAAATTCCCCAAAGGGAACTATGGGGTCTGTATAGTTCAGCAGTATTGTTCATGGCCCTCAGTACATTTCTCCTTGGTACCTTGTATCATTGACATAAAGGGCAGTGTTCCCATCCTTTCAGATTCTGCTGTACTTGACTAAATTAAGTGTTCTGAGAAAACTACTCTGAGTAAAACTGTTTAACCTTAAAGATGCATAAGAACATGTGTCCAGAAGCATTCTGCCATATAAGTATCATTATACAGAGATCACATTTCAGGGAATACTTCTCAAACTGCCATATAACCTTTCTGACTTCATTTACGCTACCCCTATATCTATCCTGTGAATTTCTCATTAGAAGGAATGATGTAGTAAATTGTTTCTATTGATCTTACAATATATGTTTCAAGCCTCACTACTTGCTGTTATACTTTTCTAGTTTTCTATTCATGCATCCTTCCCCCGCCACACACACACACACACACACACACCAAAAAAAGGGCAGCTTTTCAAGTACATGGGCTCTAGAATTACTGTAAGGAACACAAAAAGGGAGATAACTAATACTATGTGATAGACTGAGATGATAAAACATATTGAAGGTACTGGCAGAGAGGCTCAAGTACCTGCTTAGTAAGTACAACATACTAATTTCAGAGCCCAGTGACACACACTGCACACACACACACACACACACACACACACACACACACACACACACACAACCCCCCCCCCCAAATTTCAACTGATGAAGAGCATTTTGAAGTTTATTACCAATGGTTCCTAACACATCTGAGCTTTGCTAATAGATAATGCATTCAGATCAAGTGGTAGATGAACTGAGAACAATTTTTCTACACAGAATATATAATAGAAGTGCCAAAAAAGACAGCATACATATATTTCTTCCCAGCTTTCCAGACTATATGTAGTCCATATTGAGATAATAATAATATAAGAATATATCAAAATGAATACATAGTTTAACAAAATCTGAAATGGCTTTTATTTCCGTAGAAAACGTGTATGTTTTTGTTACCAAAGTTCCTGAAAAGCAATCCTTTTACATACTTACTATAATGACAGGACATTCATAAGTATAATTCTCAGAGACAAAATTGAGTCAAATTACAAAGGGGAAAATATTCCTAGTTTTATTCTCCGATTATTGATGTGAAGTTCACTAAGGGCTGATGTTTTTATTAAAGCCCATATATCAGGCAATTTTGCATGAGAAATGGGATAGGGAATCAATAGTGGCCTGAGACTGTTGTAGACCAACGCCTACAGGAGATGGTGGCCTGACTGCAGTGTAGGAACCTGCTACTCCTCTGTCAGACTCTGTGGGAGCTGACTTATAGCCCAGTTCTCCCCCCAGAGGACCTTATCTATTGTCATGCCTTCGTATCACTTAGATGTGCGAGCCTATTTCTAAGCTTTTAACTACAAGTTCACTCATAGAAGGAAAACTAATGCATAGGGACAATTGTCACTGGCTTTCTGGCCTCAAGTTTCTCAGATTGAAAATGTCTCAAATCAAATATATGAACTTCTGTAAACACTGCGCCCACATTACCTTTGTTTTGTTAGTGCTGTTACCCACATTATTGCTACACACTGTTATACCACTGCTTTAAAGGGCTAAGTCCGTTGAGTAAGTAGTAAGTATAACTTTAAGGTACATGTAAAAAATTGAGTTTTGTATGAAAAACATTCCTGGTCATTCTATTATCCCTGATATAAAAATATTTTAATGCTTGATTTGTATTAAAACAAATTACATACTTCTTCTGACCTTTTCCCATTAGAACTTAGTAGGTACTCAAGATATTTTCACCAATACAAATCACCATAACTTAAATTGGAAGGGTCTGATTTAGAGAAAATATTCCTGAAGGGGCTGGGAAGGTGGCTCAGTGGTAGAGCGCTTGCCTTGCATGCCTGAGGTCCTGGGTTCGATTCCTCAGCATCATATAAGCAAAAAGAAAAAAGCCGGAAGTGGCGCTGTGGCTCAAGTGGTAGAGCGCTAGCCTTGAACTGAAGAGCTGAGAGACAATGCCCAGGCCCAGAGTTCAGGCCCCATGACCGGATTCCCCCCCCCCCCCCCCCAAAAAAAAGAAAGAAAAGAAAAGAAAATATTCCTGAAAATTTTTCTTAGTTTTTAGTAAAACATGATTTATTGTTAAAGTTTGTGTTTATGGTAAGGAATAAATTAGTTGTTTTCTTGAATTTACCCAAAGCCATTGGTTTTATTTCTCTGTTCCTATAAATGCCAAGTGAAACTCACACTCTAGATTTGCTTTAGCTGGTTTCAATCATCAATTATCTAGTTGATAAAGTTTATTGTAAGTCTACTCTCCATAATATAAATTTAATAGCTATAGTATTCTGTATTCCAAAGACATTATTCAAGGTTTTTGTTAGAGATTGATGTCTGCATGAGGAAAAAATATATAAGATGAGGAAACTATGTGTAAATTGTTACACTAGCTCTAATTTTTATTGTATTTGTAGACACAATTTTGCTTATAATTTAGGGAACAATAAGCAATACACCTAATTAAATATAAAAACAATATCAACTATTATAGCTACCCTCTCCCCCAATATACTCTTCTGTTTGGAATCACACAAAGATAAATGGAAAAGAGTTCAGATGCTTCCTAATACTGCAGGTATCATTATATCCTTCTACAGAGTGTAATTCTCAGTTGGGATATGAAGAAACAGCAGGGTCAAGCTCTTCTCTAGGTTTAAGAAGACCAACTCCATTCTTCCCTGCAGATTTCAGCCACAACCATGAAATCTCCCTACAGCTTGACAATTGACATTCTCTAGCACAGGAGAAGCCATTACCATCTGTCATGTGATTTCCCTGACGATCATAATGAGAATGCCTTGGCCCTGTGGGTTGGAAAGAAATAACTTTATTCCAACAGCAAAAAAAAAAAAAAAAGAAAAGAAAAGAAATCTAAATAATACAAAAGTAGGAGTGTTGCTAAATATTTCTGGAGATTCTTGAGGCGCTTTGGAAGAAAATGAATCATTTTAGTAATAATTTCTGCTTTTCTTTCTCCTAACCCTGACAATTTAAAAATATCATACAAGCAGAATCAGGATTTTAAACTCTACCTGTACCTCCTGAAGGCTATCCGCAGGGCTTTGCCTGGAGGGAGGTCACAGGAGTCAATGCAAATCGGGCCATTTGCCTCAGGTTTCCTCCAGGACCTAGCCTGCACAGGCTTTTAAAAAAATATTATTATTATTATTTTATTTTTTTGAATAGCAACGTGAAGAAAGAGAAACAGTACCCATGTACTGAAACAAAACAAAATAAGGTTATTTGTTATCTTGCTTAACGGGAAACATGATTTTTCTCTAGGTCTTTAACCCTCTGCTCCTACCCAACGAATGGGATGGCTGTAGTATCAGACAGATTTCTTGGATATCATCAGCTAGCTGTGTTGGGTGGAGGTAAGGAGGAAACAAACTAAAGTTCTGCCTCCTGGCAGATCTTTTAATGTAATCTTAACATCTATCCTGTTTAA
The DNA here is from genome assembly GCF_019054845.1 of Dipodomys spectabilis. Classification (NCBI taxonomy): domain Eukaryota; kingdom Metazoa; phylum Chordata; class Mammalia; order Rodentia; family Heteromyidae; genus Dipodomys; species Dipodomys spectabilis. Next base: position 13,997,687 of record NW_024870817.1, read on the forward strand.
CAATCATTTGTCCAATAGACATAAATAAAGCATAAATAAATGTCTGGCTGAAATGAATATTTCCTAAGCGGTGAGGGATACTGTGCCAAGACTCTGCAGAGATCTGGTCAATGCAGATAATGTGGTGCATTAGATCAGAGGCTGGCAGTTCATTGTTCTATGTATAGATATAGATTTAGCATTTATAGGAGCCTTTGAATAGGATGAAACAAAGAAATGGGTAGGAGACAGTCCTTCCTGTATTTGATTTTACTTAGCACTTTGACATTACTTCACTGATGTTAGTACTAAGAATATGTGTACTCTTAATATCAAAAGGTAATATGTTCTACCTTGTAAATGAACTTTCATAAAGCACTATTATCCCTATAGATAAATAACTTTAAAATAATCGAGCGTTCTATTTTTGTCTTTTGAGTTAATTTAATCTGTTTTTCCTAAGGAAAAGGTTTGCTTTTTATTTCTTCCTAGTAAAGTTAAATCACTTAAGGTTATTCAAAGGTATTACCCTGTGACTTCTGTTCTGGTTTTTGTATATATGCAAGATTCTGATTTGACTTTGGACAAATCACTTATTCTCTCTGATTTTATAGTTTTATTCTCTGTATTTGAAGAATTAGGGCCTATGATTAACGTGGTTATTTTCAACACTGGAATTTTCTGGAAATAAAAATAGATAATGATCCTTCCTATTCTTTTCCATCTCAGTTGGTTATGCACGGGATTCAAACCTGTCGTATATAACTGGAGTCTTTCATGTTACTTGATTTTTTTTTTTTTGTCGGTCATGGGGCCTGAACTTTAGGCCTGGTCGCTGTCCCTCAGCTCTTCTGCTCAAGGCTAGTGCTCTACCACTTGAGCAATAGAGCCACTTATGGGTTTTTCTGCTTATGTGGTGCTGAGGAATTGAACCCAGGGCCTCATACATGCATGGCAAGCATTCTACCACTGGGCCACCTTCCCAGCCCCATGTTATTTGATTTTAATCAAATGTTTTAGCCCACTTTCTATTGCTAATAGAGCAAGATTATAGACTTGGTCAGTTTTAATGAAAAGAGGTATTTTGACTCACAGTTCTGGAAATTCAGCGTCAGTTTACCTTCTGGCTCGTGGTCTTTTGGTAGCTCATGGAATCACATAACCGAAGACAAGAAGCACGCAGGTATCTCCTGACTACTCTCCCTTTATCCTACGATGCCACCAGTATTCAATCATTCATCAACTCTTCCATGAGGATTTTAATCTTATTCATCTCCCACAAGGCCATCTCTCTAAACAAAACAGTTAGATTAAATTTTGACCCTTCAATCTCCTGAAATGGGTATTAAATTTCAACCCACTAGCCTTCATGGGACATGCCTAAACCTTATGCAAACCATACCATTAAGTGGCCAAGATTATTTTTTTTATTGGAGCCAATTTGAGTTTTCTTATAGGAATTCTATATCTGATTTTAATTGTCTCTGTCTTCTAAAAAGATTCTTCATCTCTTCACTTCCCTGGACCCTTCCTGCAAAGCTTGAAGATTGAGTATTGGTTACACCAAAGTCTTAGAATAAATCCTAAAGGAACCAGACACAGTACTCTACAGCTCCTTGAAGTAATTACTGCTTTACCGTGCTCATTTTTTTCTGCTTTACTGTTTTCTTCCTTTCTTCCCTTTTCTCTGTCTACACTCCAAGCTCCAGGCATTCTATATTTATCAAAGCTTTAAGAACACTGCTTAATGGAAGAACTAGTTTCCAGAGCAGGAGTGAAGATCTCTTGCTCTGCAGTTAAAAAGTGAGAAGTCCTGAGTGAATGCTCCACCAGTACTTATCAAGAGGCAGTCAGAAAAGTTTTATTCCCTTAGATGTGGATATTACTATTCTCTTATTTTAAGTCTCAGTTTTTATTGATCACAGTGTTTCTCTAGATTTGTCATCAGATTATATAGGTAGTTGGTACTGAGAAAGAAAATGGATGGATGAATTAGACATGTTTGAGATCTCTAGTTCTTATGACTCTATTAAATGACCCTTTCCTAGGAATTGCTGTAGAGGCCATTTTAACTTGGACCTTGACAGATTTCATGAGTTGCCACATTTTCATATTTTGACTAGTTCTACATTGTGCTAGGTATTTCTTGTTGATAAACATAGAAGACATAAAAGACTCGACTTTGCAGTTTATAAAATACATCCCCAAAACGCAGATGGACGAAGAGGAGAAACAAAAGAAAGCAGAATGAAAATTCTGTTTTGAAGAATAAATACAGATTTATAAATAATTGATCTATTACCTAACTTGTTTCTTTTCTGATCAAATCAGAATTACATTCCACCTTTGCAGTGAAAATGCAGGATCCTCCAGAATTCAGTAACCAATTGCCTCTGACATTAGCTCTGTCAAACACTCAAGTTATTATCCCTTATATGCTATTCAGCCTCATTCCACTTTCCCATGCTTCCCTGGCTTTTCATTTTAATAAAATAACCATGCTTAAGCTTTTGTTTCAGGCTCAATTTCTAACCATTTCTGACTCATACAATAGTCAATTTCAACAATATTTATGAATAAATGAAATCTTTCATGTCCAGGTAAGTTATGGCAGAATGGAACTACTTTCTTGTGAGAGTTTTAGGATAGAGGAAGATGAGGGAAGACAGGTGAATTAACTATATGATTTTTCCTTTGGACAAACTATGATTTTCTTACATTTAGTACTCTATTAAAGGATGGAAATACAGTAAGATGGAAAAAGAAGTTCATGTATGCTTACAGGGATTCTCCTTCTCTGTTTTGTACACAAGAGCATTTGCCCAGATGTAAAGGACAAAAACAATATTGTTTCAACCAAATCTGTTTTTCTGGTTGGTTGTAAGGATATGCTCACTTTAAAATATTTCTGGTTCTTTCTTACAAAAATTGGTAGTAAGAAAAGGTTTTGGAAATAAGATACCACTTATGAAAGGTGTTTAAAGATAATGTTGGAAGAAAAATGCATGTATTTTGTCTGTACAGTACCCTCACATTTGCCATCTTCAGGCAAATAGAATTTTAGAGAAAATATTACCATAGGCATTCATGTATTCAACGAGGACTTGTTGAGTGTCTATTCTTTGTTGTGCTCTACTTCATGTGCTAGAAATTTAGCACTGAATCAGAAAAGCCAAATGCTTGATTTATGGGTCTTATGTACTAGGAAAACAAACAAAACAATATACTCATAAGTGAACATAATAGTTTAGAAGATGGTAGTGTCTTAGAAATTAAAAAAATAATGTAGCAATTATGGACTATTAGAATTTCCATTCAATGAGGCAGGTAGGGATTTCTTGACAGAGGCAATCTGAGCATTGATTAATTCCTAGAAGCTGCCTGTAAACCTGGACCAGAGATTATCAAAAACAAAACCAAAAGCAAAACAAGTATAGAGGTTCAACAAGGGGACTAAGTTGGAAAGATCAAGCAAAGAAAGAGAAGAGAATGCCAAAAGCTATGTACCTATGACCAGATAAGATGATGTTAAGCAAAATGAACCCCAAGATAGGGACACAAGTGGTTTTTTCTTTCTTGTTATTGTTTCTAACCTACTATGTGATTTTTTTGTTTCTTTGTATGTTCCTCCACCACAGTATAACCCCTGTTTTCACTGTATTTGACGTTGGTGCCCTGCATCTTGTATGTACACTTCTCTAATTTTGGGAGGAGAAGGAAAAAAAAACAAAATGCTTAAATAGGAATACAGGTTGACCCATTGTAACAATGAGATGTACAAGACACTGTTGAAAAACAAACTTTACAATTTAGGTGAGGGTGGGGTGGGGTGGAGGGGTAGTGTAGTTGTGGAGATGGAGAGGGAAGGGATGGTAGGGAAAAAAGAAAGGAGGAGGCAACAATGCTTGATAGGGAATGTACTCATTACCTTGCTTATGTAACTGTAACCCCTCTGTACAGTATCTTTCAATAAAAACGTATTAAAATAAAAAAGAAAGAGTTTATGGGTAGCCAGCATTTCATTTTAGTTTACATAAAGGAGTTGAAATTATTTAAAATGCGGTGAAGTTGGGCCTGGTATACATAGCTATAATTTCAGCTACTTGAGGCTGAGGCCAGAAGAATGCAAGTTTGATGCTAGGGGGCATAATTTAGTAAGACCTCATCTCAAAAAATTAAAGTAGAAAGGATTTTCATCAGTCCACAAAATGGCATGCAATTTAAAATCACTGCAAATGCTGGATATTAACTTAAAATTCTATGAATGAGTGGGGATATTTGAATGAAGTAGTTTAACCAAGAAAGTGACACAATCTGATTTATGTTTTGATTATACTTTACTGTGACATTTTCTACTTTAAAGAAAGCAAATACATGATTTAAGACCCTTTTACCTTCCAGTTTTTCTACTATAGTTGCTTAAATATTTCCTCTACATATATCAAGAGCCACATCAGGGGATGCTGTATTTTTATTTCAACTGTCTAATTAACAAAAGATAACTAACTACTGGACAGTCTGCCTAACTCATCTATATTTGTGCCTTCATATATGTTTTTGGTTCTCATAGAACAACTCAGTTTTATTCTCTTTTTGTTTTGTTTTTATTTGAAGAATGCTCTTTAGGTATTTTTTTCAGAATTAGGTCTATGGACAAATTCTTGCATGTTTCCTTCACACAAGGATTATTTGATTTTCACCTTCATTCCAGAAGGATTTTTTTTTCTGAAAATAAACTTCAGGATCAACTATTTTTTTACATTTGACACTGGAAAAACATTACATCTTTTCTATCTCTCATGGTATGTGATGGCATAATCATTTCTTTGTATGCAAGAGTCATTTTTCTCTAATTGTTTTCAAGATTTTTCCTTTCCTTAGGTTTTCGGAAAATCAACTGACAAATAAATCTTCACATGAATCCCTTTGGGTTTATCTTGTTTCAGATTCACTTAGCTTCTAGAATGAATAAATTAATGTTTTTTATTGAGTTTGGAAAAAAAATTCCACCAGTATTTCATCAAAACTTTTTCTGGTACACATTTTTAGCATCTTTTGGAACTCCAGTGATAGACATCTTAGATATTTGCTTTAAACTACAGATTCCAGATGCTCTCTTAATGTCTTTTAAGTCTACATTTCCTATGTTCATCCAGATTGGATAGCTTCAATTGTTCAGTCTTCAAGTTCATTTTTCTTTTCTCTGTCACATATATTTTATTATTGAATCAATCATTGAGTTCAAATTCTTTTCACTGTTTTATTTTTTCCCATTCTACAATTTCTAGTTTTCTTATGTCTTTGATGGAATTTTCTGTTTTTCATGCACTTTAGTGTACTTATTATTACCCACTGAAACATTTTCAAAAAATAGCTCTTTTTAAAACCTTGTGAATAATTCTGATATATACGCCAATGATATTATCATCATCTGATTGACTATGCTTATTTACATCAAGATTTCTTTGGCTTTAGGTACAATAATTTCCAAATGTATTCTGTACAGTTGAGGCATGATATTGTGTGCTTCTATATGATACAGTCATTAAACGTTGGAAATTCACCCTGTCTGAGTATTACGTACTGATTGAAGTAGGAGAGAATATTGTCAGCACGCTGAGGAGAGCAAAGCTCTGGTTATTAACACTTTGCTCCATTCCTCCTTCCTTGTCAATGGTAGTGGAAGAAACTTGATCACTACTAGTCTCACTACATCCAACTAGTGAGGGAAGAGCTTTCCTTCCTTCATCAATTCCTGCTGAGGGTGAAGCTTTCATCCTGTCCTGTCCTGCAGACACTGGCAATGGTGGTAAGAAGTTAGGTGCCAGCTAGCACTGATGTCTATCTCACACTACTGCTGGGTATAAAGGAAGTTCACCTATTAAGGAAAGTGAACTACATGTGATAAAGATCCTTTTGATTCTGTACTGAGTATGGATTGGCTTGGGACAAGTAAAAATAGGTGAAAGAGAGGGAGATGAGACTAAAGAAATAAAGAGTAGAGCTTTGTGTGGAATCAATGAATTAAATGTTCTGTGGTTCCTCCATGTTCATAAAGTATTTTTAAGTGAAACCTAACTAGTAGCAAAATAAAGTATAAAAGTATAGAATAAATATGGAAACAACCCAGATGCCCACTACAGATGAATAGATTCAAAAATTGTGGTACCTATACAAGGTGGAATATTATCCAGCCATTAGAAATTACAAAATAATGACATTCACAGGGAAATGGATGGTACTAGAACAAATCATTTTTAGTGAGGTGAGCCAAGAGCAGAGAGAAAAATGGCACATGGTCTCCCTGATATGTGGATGTTAACTCTAAAATGCAAGGAGATATGACAAAGTAAACAGGGCTCAAGAAACAAGGGCCCTCCACTAAATTACTAAATTTGTATCATATCTGAATGACTCCATGTTCTTGACCACATATATGGTGTATATATATGCACATCTGAGGGAAGCTAGGAGGAGGGCAACGGGAAAATATACAACAGAAGGGTCCATCAGTTGCACTGGATATTGATGTAAAAACAACTCAAGGGCAGAGATGGGAGGGAGGGAATGAGGGGGAAAGAGGGAATACCTTATACTAAGCAAACAAAAGAAATGTACATATCACCCGATGTGGAAGAAATAGTTGTATTGTCAAAGCTCATAGAATTGATAAACATTATAGTCCATGATAATGACAATTTGCCTTGTGAAGGTTAAAATGTGTTTGTGACCTTAAGTATCACTATCTCACAATACTGTGAAATTTGTAAAATTTGTGTAATCACTGAATCTCAATAAAAATTATTTTTAAAAAGTATAGAATAATAGTTAAAATTTTTTCCTTTGGAGTTATTATAGTTAGTTCATGAGAGGCATTATAGAATGACTTTTCCTTCTGTGTGTGTATGTTACCTATTTATTTTGTATTTCTTACATTTTCAAACATGTAAGATTAGATTTATATGGGAAACTAAGTACATACGTTTTTAATGTATGCCAAGTGGCATAGGTGCTTAAAGTATGGTGAATAGCATAAAAGACAATCTCAACCAACTGTGTTGTCCTCATCCTCCTCATCCTCCTCCTAGTCCTCCTGGTCCTCCTCCTCCTCCTCCTCGTCCTCGTCCTCCTCCTCCTCCTCCTCCTCCTCCTCCTCCTCCTCCTCCTCCTCCTCCTCCTCCTCTTCTTCTTCTTCTTCTTCTTCCTTCCTTCCTCTTCTCCTCCTCCTCCTCCTTCTTTTTCTCCTGCTCCTCTTCCTCCTTCTCCTATTTCTTCTGCCTCTTCTTTTTTGCAACCTGATAAAGCAGTGAGTATGCTTTTCTATTTTCCATAGTTGACTAGTAGACCAGTGTTGTGGGTTCATTTAAGAGCTAATCACCTACCTGACTGTTGTTTCGAATTTAAAGAGAATGGACTTATTTTACCTTTTCTTATTTGAGTCAGATTACAAATATTAAAAGAAATTCTACAATAATTATAACATTTTTATAAACATCCTACTGAATAGTGAATTGCCAGAAACAGCCTGCAAATGTGATATTCTGGCAGTCTCTTCAATACCTAACCTCCCTTCACACACACACACACACACACACACACACACACACACACACACACACACACACACACACACACACACACACATTTCAGAATCAATTCTCTTCTAGACTGTCAGGTGCTTAGGATAGGCTGGCTACAGTTTAGCTCTGACAAGATGAGGTTTTAAATTTGTCTAATCGCTTTGATGTCCTACTTCTTTTGCCAATGCTGTTGTACATATACATCAACATGTGAGATAATTCTTTTCATTAAATAGTCTGTTGTTTCCTGACTGCTTGCTTTTCTTTAATTCATAAGAGTAAGAACAAAACATACGTATGACTTTTCCCTTCTTCTGACCTGTTTGGATGACAAGCACACAACTATTGTAGCCATGATGGGAGTCTAAGAGGGGGAAGTCTAAGGACAAAACTAGGAGTTGTAGGCTAAGAGACTACAGAGCTGAGCCTCTTACTGCCTTGATGCACACTCTTCATTCATCCTTAAACGTTATGTGGATTTTTTATAATTGGTAAGGAATTAATTTGTGTGCGTAAACCATTTTAGTCAGAAATTCCTTGCTTCTAGCTAGAGGTAAAGCAATTGAAACATTCCTATATTCATAAAGAATTTATGAGCAATTGATGAAGTACAATTTATGTGAAAATGTAACTCCAAAAGTATGAAAAATACCTCAAAGAGCATGTGGACTCTACCCTATACTTTCCAGTTAAGATTTTATCTGTTGCCACAACCTATATTTGGTTTACCACTCTGATGCTCCACGCCAACCTCCTTACAGCAGAACTCTGGTGTTCACACTCCAACTTGTAATATAGTTGTTTATGAGTTTGTCTTACTTCCTGGCTTGTAACCTTGAAGAGACGTATTTTCCTTGTTTGTACAAGTATGTATTTTTGTCCTAGCAGAAATTTCAAAGCATTTATTGGATAGATAAATAAACAGCGTATAAGATTATTCAATTTCAAGGTGAGGTTGCCAAAGAGTGTTATGTTCTACTTCATGAATAGAATTAAGGGTGATTGGGAAAAGCTTCTCAAAAGCCTATGAAAAGTATCTTGAAGGATTAGTGGTGGTTGAGAAAGAAAAGAATCATAGAGAGTGTTGGAGGGGGAGACGATGAAGAGATGTGACATATATTTTTAAAAATGTAGAATTGTACATGTGTCATGGTAGAAGAGATAAAACTAGAAAAAAATAAGTTGAAAAAAATTGAAGAATGGGGGTTTCAAATACCAAAATGAAGTATGCAATTGCTTTTCAAGATTTATACAGGAGCTTGGCATGGCAGCATACACCTGCAATCCAAGCTGCTTACAATGCAGTGATTTTAGGATCATTTTCTGAGGCTAGCCAACACAAAATTAGTGTCTGAACTGATTTGAAAACAAAGTATAAGCAGAAAACAACAACAACCCTGTAGGCATGGTTTCAGTGCAAGGGTTCTTGCTTAGCCAGCACAAGGCTTTGAGTTTAATCTCCAGGAGCTCAAGAAAAATTAATGAATAAGTCATGTATACTAGTGAGTGATAGAGAAGAGAGAGTATATCAGTGGTTTTTATAGAAATAGTGAGCTAAAATTCTTTTTCCCATTTGCCATATGAATATAAGGGCCTTTTCTTTTTGAATGGCTGCCTTCCAGATACATACTCCAAATGATACTTCTTTGACTGAGGAAACTGTTTTGACTTAGATGTTTTCTGAATATATAGTGTTCCTGGTGAATGTACATGGTCATAGTATTCAGAATAGCACAATTCAAATCACTATGCTGTCTGGCACTGCCCTTTCCATTTGCCTATTTCTTTCTTTCTCCAGACCCTATCCTCATTCCAGTCCATTCTATTGTTTTCCTTATTGGATGAGAACTGGCAGTGCCCTCATCCCATGATTCTACTTAGAGCACACACACATGGAACTTCAACAAAAAGCTAACAGAAAGAAAGCATCACTGTTACAAAACTAAAAAGAAGATACAAGTGGAGAGCATTTTAATATCACTCTTAGATTTACTTATTGAGTTTAACAAGGCATTAGGAATACTCAGAAAGTGTTGTCTATGAACTTTTGCACAGTGGAGGTCTGTCGAGTTGAGGAAAGTTAAACTATGATGGGTGATATTTGGTAGGCTAAGCAATGCAGTCTGGTTACAAGCCCAAGAATACCTAGGCATAGTCCCAAGAGAAGTTTGTAATCAAATGCGGCTTGCAGAGAGAGTTTCAAATCTCACATGATTTTCATAATGAATGTTTTGGATTACCACAGTATGTTTTTCTATGCTCATTTTCATCTAGATGGTGGGGGGTGGATTTCAAGAATCCATGCCTTATATATTTTTTTATTTCAGTTCCTTAAGGTACCCAGAATTTTCTTGCCAGAAGGATACATGTAAAAATTAGAATCCATCTTGAAATTCAGCTAAAGACTGCATCCCTAAGTCATTTCAAAAAAATTGAGAACCGAACATATTGTAATCTTCAGAGCTGTCCCTAGACAGACAATATTGCAGAAGTTTTTGCCCATGTGTCTTTGTTTTGCAAATGAATATGCAACATTACATTAGAGCAACAAAAAAAATCTTGGAATCAAAAAATCTAACAAATGTTAAGTTGAAAAACAAGTTAGTTAACCTCAGACAAAGAAAAAAAAGAAACAATTAGTTTCTTTATTAATGTCTCAAATTTTATAGTGAGTTTTCCAGCTGAGGGTCAAGTGAGAGGAAAGAACAGGAGACTGCATATAGTATAACTTTTGTTTAAAATACATGCCTATTGCTGTTCCCAAAATTGCTACAGAATAAACTAAATCATTCAAATATTACTTAGAAATGTATTCTTATAAAAGGCATTGGGCACATAGCCAATCTCACTTCAAAATAACCAGGCAGCAACAAAAATGTACCACTTACAGAAATGTGGCTCAGAGCACTTCTTTTGACAAGAATTGTTAAATTTCAGAATAAAATTTGTAGAATTTCTCTAAACATTCTCATTGAAATATTATTATGAAAATACCTTTGTTGCCAATATATTTCAAGGGAAATCTACACAGAGTTTATTGTATATATTTTATGAATCTATTTTTTCACCATTAAGCTGGCTTTTGAATAGGTTGTAGTTTTTTCTTTAGCCATTAAAACATTTTCACCCAAATTTGGTAAAAAATGATTTTTAAAAAATGGCACAACTGAGTTTCCTACGAAGTTTAAAACTAAGAGTGTCTGAAAAGAGACTTGAAAAATTAACATCAAAACTGTACTTTTCTTCCTATGTTCCTGAGTAATACTTCTATTCAGGGGCCATTATATCAAATATGAAAGAGACAGACAGACAGAGTTTTCTTTTTGCTTAGAATTATTAGTGGGTAAATAACTTGGTAATTTTCTAAATTCAGCATGGTTGATTAATTGCTAGCTAGCTTCACGTATAATTTTGGAAATGAAACACCTTTTGCATTCCACTAGTAGTACTTGTGGCTGAGAGTAGATATTGCTAGACTGAGAAATGACCATGCTTTTCCATATGTAAAAAAAAAAATCAGCTGGCTATGAGATTTGTCTCCTTTTTCTTTCCTTTATTGCCTTGTAATTATCCAGTTTTTCTCATTGAATGCTTCCCTGAGTATTACATTTAGCATGATGAAGTGTTCCATTGAGTTATATTCTCTTATTTAAACAGGTTCTCTGTGATCCATTCACTTTGCCAACTGTTGTTGCTTGTTATAACATAATTCAATGTAAATATACCTAGTAAACTATTCATATATTTTATTTCAATTTGAGATGCTAAATGGCTTTAGTGTATTTTCAGTTTCATTTATTTTGTTCATCAGGTGGACATCAATCCAAGTTCAGCTGTAGAAATGCAAGATATAGTAATTTAATATTTATTTTGTATTATAAAAATGACTTCAAAGTTTAAAATTTCCTTATGTGTATAAGCTTGGTAGGATTTACTAAAGGTTGGTAGGGTTTACTGAAGTGTATTTGCCAGTCTATATGCAATACTTTGCTTATGACTCAAAAAAATTCACATAAGGGGCAAGTTTCATGAATAATGAGTATCAGAGTTGTACATTCAAGTAGAACTAGTACTGGTTCTCTTGCTTCACCATTTATTTGTTTTTATAATTTAGATTTTACAATCATGTTTTTTCTGGCATACATATGTATGTTTGAGAATAATTTTTAAATCTAAAACTTGACTATTATTAACAATGAAATTATGTTTAAATTTTCAATTTTAGGTGGAATACCTACTCATTTTGTTTACATACATTTTACTTATAACAATTTTATTAAAGTAACTTAATTTTTAGTTTAGTTATATGATGTTTGGTAGGTTATTCTTTTTGTGAAAGTCATTTGCAGTCCATTTTTATAGCATTTCTTAGCTCTGTCTATTTTACTTTTTAGCTATAAGTATTGTACAAAAGGGTTTAAATTCAACATGTCAATTTAAGAGCACAATGTGTCTTTATCAAAGTCTCCCTAATCTCTTCAATTTCACCCATTCTTTTCTTATCTTACTATGCTAATTCTAATATGTTAAAGATGTATAGTGACTTTTATGAAAAATCGTCGATCTATCAATCAACTTATCTATCATCTATTCAACAACCATCTCTCTTTCTCTCTCTATCCCAAATGACCTATAAATGCAAAAATTATCTTACTGTTAATGAGATTTTTATCTTTCTAACATTAATCCAAATTTCTGCACAACATTTGGGGAAAAGTACAAATCTCATTCGATCTGAAAATAAACACTCTATGAGCCAATATTTTCTACTTTCTTTCTCTGCTGAACTATTTTGAGGTTGGAAAACAGATTTCTCTTGAAGTCCTTTTTCCTTGTAATTTATCTGAATGCCAAACTGAGTTTCCTGCAGAGTTTACCTAGCCCATTAGCACAAAATGCTCCATAGCTGGCCTTTTTAGATCAGCTAGCAATTACCTTGTCTCATTATTATGGTCCTTGTTCATAGTGGAAATGACTTTTGCTTCAAATAGGACTTCCCAGATTATGGTTCAGAGAGTTAGATATTGCAACAGGAACTAGGTGAATGGAGGAGTAGAACTCCTCACAAATAGAGCAACATATGACAATTGGCCTTCAATCATTTTGAAGAACTTTTTATAGCCCAATTTTCTCAAATTTATCAGCATAAAGTTATTTATAATATGTCCTTGTTACTTTTCCTCTTCATGTGCAGAAGCCTTGTACTTCCCATTTTGAATTGCAGTTAGAAAGTAAGGAACAGAAAGGATATAATTATCTAAAAATATTGGCAGACAACAGGGATTATCATGTTGGCCTCTGACACGGCATTTAGAAATGTCAAGTTTAACAAAACAATCAGTAAAGAAAAAAAGAAATGAGATGAAGAAAAAAAAATGTAAAATCTAACAATAACCATTTCAATCATGAAACAAGAACAGTGAACTATAATAATAGGCATCCAGGTAACCAAAAGTCTTTTGGAAATTTAAAATATAGAGAGAGAAAATTTGTAAATAAAGTAAAGGTGGTTGAGAAAATTTTCTCAAGATAGAGGAAGGTTTTCAGTAAGATTAAAAATGAAAGAGGAAAATTAAGAAATTTAGGGGCTTGGTATAATTTCTCCAATATTTAAAAAACAGAAATTCCATAGAAAAAAATTAATACTATGTTCTTTGAAAAATAAAACAAGGAAATATTTTTCCAGATTGCAGTGATTTCCTGAGTTTATATATAAACAAGAAAAACTGATTTTATCAAGACAAACTTGGGCAACATTTTAGAATTATGGGTTCAAAAGAAGAAAAAAATAGTATTCAATTATAGAAGAGAAACAGAACAAATGGGTCCACTAGATAATCACACTGACTCTGAATTTCTCAAGAGTGACACTGAAATTTAAAAGCCAGTAGTCTTTAAATAATTTTAAAGACACAGATTTCTAATTGGAAGTCTATACATAATCAAACTGGAATTATAGAACAACGCAACTCAGGTTTAAATTATAGTACTTTGTCAGAATTTTTTTTTAAAAATCTCACTTTTCTGAAGAAAAAAATGTATCTTAATAAAATATTGGAGACCTTAACTAATTAAACAAATATAGCAAGAATAATGAAGACAAAAGATTTGTGAACCAAGAGATCCAACATAAAGAGTAGTGAAAGGAAGACTTCAAAATGCTCTTCCTTCTACTACAGGAAATTTATCTCAGGAAAAAGGCTTGAAGGCTTCAAGATCAAAGTTCCTTTTCAATAGAAGGAGTTTTCTAACTACCTTTATCTTGAATTAATCACAGGTTAAGGAATGTACAGTAACCAAGAGAAAATAAAGAAAAGGGAAACTGACCATGGAGACTTCATTCCTTGGCTCTTATTAATGAAAAAGTTGTTGTCATAATAATATATGCATGGTATGAGGGGTAATAATATTGCCAGTTTATAAGAGAACTATTTGAGATAGCAATGGTTTTGAGTTTGTGAGGATGAACTCAAAACAAGAATGCTAAGAATTCAAATAGAAGATGTAACAAAAAAAAAATTGTGTTTAGAATCGTAGCGAGTTATGCCAAAAGAATCAGCTTATATTCATAAAGAAATGAATGTTATTAGACACATGTTGATATAGTATAAGTAGATAAATAAAAAATAGTGCTCTAGGAAAAGTGACAGTAGAAATGGGAATTATCTAACATAATCTTTTCATCACTATTTGACTCATAAACTTAAAATGGACTCATAATATTAAAACAAACTAAAAACACTGAAGCAAATCAAAACAATAACAAAAATCCCAACAACTCAAAAATTGGGAAGATATTTTAAATGACATCATTGACTCAAAGAAAGTTAATCAATACCAATACACATCTGAACCAGTTGAAAAATTTAACTTGCTTCTGATGAGTTGTACCCAAGAGCTTTATTTGATGCCACTGTCAACATATATGGTAGATAATATTGTATTCTTTTTAAAAAATATTTCTTTTATTTACTTCCAATATGCAAGACAAACTTCTTCTAGGCTATCTTGAACTTTTCTGAGGACAAAGCAGAATGTAGACAAGTAATACTAATATGATTAATTAAAAATTTTAGTCTGACATAGATATGGTCAGATTTTTAGTCAGTTGATATTCTTAGTTTATTTTATTTCTTTTCACTATTGTTACATCTTGGTATATTTGTCTTTGAAAGGATGCCTACACAAATAAAGGAAATCAGGTGCTTCTTATGCATATAACTCAATATTTTCTCTTTGTTTTGGTTGCTTCAAAATGTTAAAACTGAGAGACTGGGCTGGGAAGGTGGCTCAGCGGTAGAGTGCTTGCCTTGCATGCATGAGGCCCTGGGTTCGATTCCTCAGCACCACATAAGCAAAAAGAAAAAAGCCGGGAGTGGTGCTGTGGCTCAAGTGGTAGAGGGTTAGCCTTGAGCTGAAGAGCTGAGGGACAGCACGCTGGCCCAAAGTTCAGGTCCCATGACTGGACCCCCTCCCCCCCCCAAAAAAAAACAAAAACAAAAAACAAAAAAAAGAAAAAAGAAAAATGGAGAGACTTATGATGAGCCAGATCTGTAGCCTATTTAAGAAGACAGATACTTGATCATATTACTTACTACAGTTGATATTACTCAAAGACATGTGGCCAAATTCAATTTGAGTTTAGTGTACTTATATTGCAACCCATAAGCCTAGACCTAGGTCATGTTGTACTCCCTGTCCAGGAGAAAGAAAAGGTAGGGTAAACAAAGGGCAGGGGTGTATGAAAAATTTAGGCATGGACAGGGATAAGCAACTTCCTCCCAGCATTTAGATAGTCTGTAAACTTTAAGGGGAGGGAATTTGTTTGAATGTTTGCCTTGGGGGTACAAGAATTTTAACTTACAACATTGTGTTTCCTTTTATTTGGACAGTTTGTCTAGATTTGGTTTATTTAATCTAATAGTATAATCCCAGACTATTTTCTGTCTTTTAACTAGATGAAATAATTACTGCTTCCTTTTTTTTCCTGAACAATAACAAATCAAGCAGACCTGAAAGACTTGTATTCTTTCTATTTCTTTCTTTTGTGTATTTCTGAAAAGTACGAAACCAACTGCTGCTCTCCTTGGCTGATATCAAGTACTCACAATTTTATTAAGAGTTGCTGAAGTTTGACTTGTTTTCTATTTCACATTTTCATTTGAATCAGAACCATGCCCACCGATCATTAATCACTAGGTTGCATTTCTGGATGTTTCGATTGTGGAAATTTATACTCATGGTGGCAGATCACAGTGAGGTGTTTGCCTCCCACTACGTGGGCACCGCACATGACCTAGGAAGGAATTGCTTCTCAGCTGTGAAGTTTCATCATTCATATCTGTACCAAGTGTGTCATTACTGGGACCCAAGCATACTGGCTTAAGGAGGACCAAGAGTTAAAACTGTGGCATAAACTTGGAGAAATCAGTAACTTTTGATCATCTTAATCATCAATGAGAATAAGAACAGGAAAAAAGAAAACCCACAAGCTATCACTTTTGAGTAATTGAAGAATTTACCCTGAGAAACACCCCTGAGGCATCCTTCTGACTTTTCAGTAGAAAGTTTTCTGATAGTCTCAGAATTCATAAGCTATGCTTATTTGCTGAGTACCTACTACATAATAATATAACAGAAAGACAAGTTTTCTGTCAGTAAAGATGAAATGTGAGTGTTCGATCACGGCAGAGTATCTGTATGACACTGTCATACAAGGTGCAATAACTATAAATAGATAGATTAAAAAAACACTCAAAATAGTAAGCGTGGTTACCTCTGAGAATTAGGGATTAGAGATAATTTTCATTTTCTCCTTTAAATTTTTTTTCTAACCTTATTTACAACAGGTAGCATTTTTATAGTTAGAGAATCAAAATGGATAGAGTATGAATGACTGACAGCAGGACATATTGGATCATGTTAGCATAGTTTAGGATTTATTGAAGGGTCTGATTTGTCCCCCAGTGAGCAAGCTGGAAGAAGCACAGAGATAGTCATGTTCTGAACGTACATTGGGAATTAGTAGCAAGCTAGAAGAGTCATGCAAGGAGAGGAAGCCAGGACAATTTACATTCTGAGTCAGGGCTGAGTCTGGCTTTAGGAAGGCATCAGATTGCAGTTTCATTGTGAGCTTTTCCAAACCCATGGTCCCTGAGGAGCTATCATGAAATCCAACAGCTCTCAACCCTTCAAGAATCTCTTTTCATTCATTAACAGTAAAATCTGGTCTGATGTCAACTCCTTTGGTTGTAAAACTTGACCTTAGCTATCATGGAGCTATTTATAGCTGTATTCATCCTACTTAGTGCAAATATAATTGCATTCAATTTTCAGGTGATGCTTCCAAGGCACTAGACTTGTTAAAGAATATGTTTTATGCTTCATCTGACCTTTCTAAACACCCCAAACATCTGACTTCCAAACACACAGAGCCTCAGGGCATCAAAGAAGTTATTGTGTAGATCTAGTTGACATTTCCTTGTTTATACACTAAAGTCAATTTCAACTACATTTCCAAAAAATGAACTCAGCTTGCTCTTCACTATGCTATTTTACATGTTTTATCTCTGATAATTTTGTGGCTATATTCTCAAATAGGGTCACTTGAAGCTAATGTCTTAGTGAGAACCCTAGCCTTTTATGCTTAAGATCACTAGTTATTAGTCTTGTTCAGATTAGTTATTTGGATATATTATCTCCAAAATTTTCCTGCTTTAATCTTTTCTTTCTGTGTCAGATAGAATAAGGGTCAGAGAACACACAGCTGCCTCACTTCCAGTAGAATCCAGCTCTCTGTTAAATAAATGCCTTCCCTTGAAATTAAGGAAATAACCTTATGCTTACACCCTAATCTCTTAAATAAACCACAAAGTGATTATTTCCTTTTATTTTAGGAAATTTTAGTGTTTTGTCTGTTTCAAAATGTATTTTCAATTTTATATCCTCATGATTGCTTAGTCATCTCTATCCCCTAGAGTATCAATTATTATACCAATTAAAACTTTACATTTTAAAAAGAGAATCAGCATCTTCTCCATGCATGTAGCCCTGCATGGTTAATCACAGTGGATCATTAGAATTTCAGCTATATAATATCTACATAGTTCACATGAGTGAATATGGAGCCTAGGGGACCTGTATTTGCCAGATAGTGGGACATAGCTAGCCCTGGATAATGTTAATTTCCTTCTAATAACAATCCAGTATTATTAAATTATAATAACTTCTTGCCCCCCCTTAATGTTGATAGAAAGTGTTCAGTACACATTTGTTGAACAGTTGAATGATATGACCACCTGCAACCTATTTAATGCACTGTACAAAAGACTCCTGGCCTAAGAATTGATATCTACCCCTGAAATGTCTAACATTCTCTGCAAATTATAACAGATGCACAGAATTATTTGCTAGTGATTTATTTTTGTCAAGAAGTCGAGAGATTTCATGAGACTGAGGAGTCCTTCCTGAGAAGCAGTCTAGAAAAGTCTGCAAATATCACCATATCGTCTTATCAAAATTCCCCACATTAATTAATGTGCAAATATGGCTTTCATGGAGATTAACCTCTGGGTTTAGGGGTAAGTTGATTTACTCCTTTTATATTTAAAGTAAATTACTTGCCACTGGATTACAAAGCCAAACATGGTCAAAAATTGAATTCTCTGGAGGCTATGAGTTGAGAAACGTATGTGGCAGCAGAATGTATTCTAAAGACGTAAATTTAATGCAGTGATAGACAGTCACTGAAAAGTTAAAATGGGCACATGGAAGAAAAATAAAGGACTGGAATAAAATGGCAAGTATAGAAAATAAAATAATCAGTGATGATTCCACACAGATATCTATCCCTTTTAATATTTACATTTAATTAGGGAAACCTCATTTAAAAGTATTTTTATTGAACATGCATTCAGTGCAGAGTAAGGGATAGTGTTTTCTAGAAATTACTGCACTGGTTACCAACCAGCTGGAAGGTTCTTTCTGCTCCATGTAACATTTTCTCTAAAGGAATCTAATTCTCCACAGCTCAGAAAAATAACATATTTAGTATTTCTCAAGTAGGCCATTTACTTTTGCCTCTGTACCATCAGGCCAATGCTACTGAGATCATAGCACATTTAATATGTGTATGGACTATTTACTTAATGTTAATCCAGCAGCTTCGTCAGGAGTTTTAATAGATGTTTTTACGGGTTCAATGACTTGTCTTACTTTTCTTAAATGTTGTCTTCCCTTGAATTTCTTAACATTCCACTCTTAGAGGTTTTCAGCTTTTTGTGATAGCTCTTCCTTGATGCTCTTTTCCTTTCCTTTCTTTTCTTCCCCTCTCCCTTTCTTCTCTCCTTTCTTCCCTTTTCTCCTCCTTCTCCCTCTCCCTCTTTCATCTACCTCCCTCTCACTTTTCTGTCTTTTCCTACTGATGAGACATTAGTAAACTACTCCTCTCCTAGGGGAAACCTTTTATGATTCTTAAACTTGCAACTTTATCTTAGATCCCTTTCCTCTCAAGTTGTATGACTTTTAAAAGGAACAAGTTAGATTTGAAATCAGGCTAAAGACCCTAAATCACAGGTCTTAAGAATTTCTTTGCCCCGAACTAACTCTTAATTTATGTATTATTTGTGCCCCAAATCACCTTCTTATGCAACGATCACCAGCACTTGGTACTATGTACCAAGTACTGGGCTTAGATCTTTTCTGCCTGCTATGTCTACCTTCAAGAAGGCTTTTAGTGTTCCTCAGTTTCATAGATGCATTTTTGTAATATAGAAATTGTCACCAAGAACACAGGGACTAGTTATAGGGTGCAGTTCTAGAGTAGAATGACATGCTTTTGTCTTCTAATTTACTTTAAAATGTAACATAAACTCAAACGTCTGCATAAATGAATCAATCAGGTTTCACAACAGGAAAGACTTGTAGAAATTACTGAAAATTGAGTCTATGCCTCACATGAAATTATTCAGGTTTACTTAGTAACAATATACAAGTACACAGTTTACAACAGCTTCAACTACCCTTCCTTTGTTCCTACCTTTCTTCCTTCCTTAATTCCTTCCTTCCTTCCTTCCTTTCTCCCTCTGTCCCTTCTTTCCTTTCCTCTACATTCTCTTTCTTTTCTTCTTTTTCTTACTTTTTTCTTTTGGGGCTTTGAACTCAGGGCCTTGTCCTTGCTAGGCTAGCATGCTACCAATTAAGCCATGTTTTGTTTTCTTGGTTTTTTTTTCCTCACTGGATAATTTTAATATAAGGACTTGCTTCCTGTCCTAGAATATGTCTAAATTATAATCCAAATATGTTTAGGCTTATACTGTAGTTGCTGAGATTACAGGCAAATGCCACCACATTCAATTTCTTCCCTTAGAGACAGAGTCTGAGACTGTTTTATTTATTTGTTTGTTTGTTTCTTTGCCTGTTCTGACTTGGAACCTTGATCCTCAGATCTCAACCTGTCTTTGACATAGCATTCTAGTGTGCCCATCTCTGAGCAGAGAAGGGGTCTTGTGAGCTTTTCTGCTTGGGCTGGTTTTGATTCACCCAAGCAGCTAAGATTACAGGTGTGAACTACTGGCATCCCAGTTTCAACTATTTACCTTTTATTAAAAAAAAAAAAGATAAGCAACATACACCATTTATCCATGTAATGCATGAATGGCAAGCATTGGCTCTGCATATATTCATATTTAAAGTCAGAGGGCTATTCTGAAGAATGTACAATGGTCACTTTTCAGTAATTTCTGCTTTTGTTGAATTGTTACACTTCAACAGCAAGGATACAGTTAGCATTAATTTTCATAAAGGAGGAGAAACTGGATTATGAATTTCATTCTTTGTCAAAGGATCATAATTCATAACTTTAGATCACAAAAGTGTCCTGTGCCTGTGAGGAATCACTCCAGGCTTCATTCTGAAGGTATAGCAAGGCCAAATCTTCTACTGCCTTCCTCAGGGAAGCTCCTTGTGCAGATTGTTTTTCAGTTTTGGCAGATGGGACTTCATTGTTCAAAGTTTCAGTATGGAAAATTTAAACAGTAAGGGTTAATCTACATTTTAAAACATTCGTCTTTGAAGGAAATTATAGTAGAAATGAGAAACCTGTGTGGATTTCTGGGTTCTCTATGTTAGCTTTGGCAGGGCCTGGAGCCTGTTTTGATGATCAAGCCAGCTTTGGAAAGTTGTATTTTATATCACAGGAAAACGGAGCAAATTTAAAACACTCTGCATTTGCCTTTTGACACTCCATAGCCAATAGATGAACTTTAATTCCTGGGAGTCCCAGTGATTAATGCCTTTCCATTTATGATGCGAGAAGAATGAGCCGTATGTTACAGTTGGTCTTATGTCCGTTTTTGAAGAGTGGCTGTGCCAGGATTTTGATGTGCACTCGCATTCTGGCACCAGGCTTCACACTTCTCACCCAGCTCAGAGCCAGCTCACAGATCCTGTTCTGCACAGCCCCTCCAGACATGCAGCCTGAATTTGAAGGCGGCCTCCTAAATGTGGCAGTCACAGTCTCCTTTTTCCTACTTGGAGTCTGTTGTGGGGTGAGGACCTCTCTTTGCTGCCTGCAAAGCAAGCCATGGGAGAACTACTCTATGAAGCAATTAACATGAAGATCAAACGGGGGTGGGGGTGGGGGGAACCGGGTAATAGGGCTGGTTCACGATCTTTTTTTTTCTTTACTTCTGGTAAAAGAAAGCTGTTACATTTCTCCTTTCTTATTTCCATTTACTAATCACATGCACCAGTCTCATAGAGAGGAGAGTAGAATAGATGCCTTTAGTGCCTTAGTTTGCCAAGTCTTGTGTGATAGCTGTCAGTCTGTCCACCAAAGATCTTGGCTCTTCCCTACTTCACAACACCCAGAGAATTACACTTTCTCTTCTTCATGCGGCTACATACCTTTCATTGTTCAATAACAACTGAGCAGAAGTGACCAGTAGGCCTCTGGATTGTGGTGTTAAGAACCAAAGAACAAAGAGTGATTTGTAATTCTCTTCTTGTTGCCACCATGATGAAAGAAGTGGAGATGAGGTCTCTGTTCACCTAGGCGTGAGTGATTCTGATAGCCCGAACATCTCAGCTCTGCAGGGTTACACTTCTCCTGGGCAAAACCTCAAAGTACTTGTTTATGTTTGTAGCCACTGGGGTTACTTGCTTCTGCATCCTAAGTAGAGTTATGTCCTTGGCAGTCCATTCGTTCAGAGCCACATTCTTCTTTTTCCTGTGTGCTTGTTTTATTCAGATACAAATAAAATAAGCGAGTTTCTGACAAACTGTAAAAAAAAAAGATAAAGACCTATAGAAAGCACAGTGCCCCACAACTGTTATTCCAGCAGTTAGAATGATGAGGTAGGAGGATCAGGAATTTTAGATTAGCCCGGGCAACATACTGAAACCCATCTCTCTCCAAAAAAACACAACAAAACAAAACAACAATAACAAAAGAAAAAGTGACAAGAGAAAGATGATTAGCAGGTTCACTGGAGAACCTACTACATTCTCCATGTAGCTTTATATGCGTACCTTGACTGTATTTTTCATTCTAACTTGAAGTTCATCTATTTCTTCTCACATCAGGTAGAAAGTTATAGGGAGTGAGGGGGACTATTTTCCAAGACTGTTAGTCCTGTATGTAAGTAGCAATTATAGTATGCTGTATTTTTGTTGCTTCATCACAGTTTTAGAAATGGTAGCCCATTTGGAAATGGTTTATAGATAGGACAGATATAACTCTAAAATGTGCCCTAGCTTACTCAATCACATGTTCTATATAATCCTTTCCTTCAGCATTTAAATGGTCATATTATTTATGTGTAGATGTGAAGTATTAATCCTATGGTTAGACAGCATAATTTTGCAAAACTGAAGAGATTAAATCAAGGTAATTATGGTCCCTAAACAGTTGAGTTTCGGTTACTCCTAGGGAAATTAAACTGTTTGAGTGTAATTTAATGAAGAGAGACCTGTAAATGGTTTATACAGATGAAAGGGGTTTCAGTTGTTTTCTTGTGGGCCTTGAGGGAGTAAAAAAGGCACTACATATAATACGAGGGTATCAAAATCAAATTCAATGACAACAGGGGATACACTATAGGGGGAAGAACATACAAAAGAAACAAAAAATCACGTAGTACATTAAAAACAACAACAAAGAAAAAAATCGTTTGTGTCCATATATTGGAATTCATTTCTTTTAGGATCATCTTATATGGTCATATATACATAGTTATTGAGCTATTCTGCTAATCTGCTAAGATTATCCTACATGTATACTAATTATTATAAATGAGGGAAACCATAGAGCCCATGTTTCTTTGGGTCTGGATTATTTCACTTAATATGATTTTTTTCCAAGTCTTTCCATTTCCTAACAAATGTGGCAGTGTCATTTTTTCTGATGGAAGCATAGAATTCCATTGTGTGTGTATATATATGGAAAGGGAACAACAGAATGGTGAGACAAAAGACAAGGAGGAAACCAATGCAACAGCGATATGCACAAGACAATATGTAGGAAATGATCAGTATAACTTGGCAGGGTGGGGGGTTGAGGGGAGAGGGAAAGAAGGAGAAAAATGAGGGAAGGGGGTAACAAGTTTGACAAGAAATGTACTTTTACCTTACTTATGTAACTATAACCCTCTGTACATGACCTTGACAATTAAAAAAGCCACACTATAAAGATTCTAAAAAGGAGGATCCATGGTAGGACCTAAGGTTGATGTCTCATTGCTGACATTAATTACTACAGAATTACTTTAAAAAACAAACAAACAAAGAAACAGGGGCCTCAGTCAGTGAAACAGAAATTCTGCCAAGAATCAGAGGGACCATGGAATTGTATTTTTCCCTAGCTAATTCTTTACATAAGGAAAGAAGTAGCTTTGAACCAAAGATCCAGTTAAACTATATTGAATTCTAGCCTCATGTAAACTGTTAAATCATATATTTATTATTGTTTTCATATGCTCAATTTGCAGATTAATCAATTGAAGAATTTATTTTGTAGCTGTAGAAAACTAGTACAAAAAGGTTCTAACCTGATAGCTTTTTCTTGAGACATTTTGTTGTTGTTTACATGAGAAATCTTCTAGTCAATCATTTGATATCTCCTTACATTAATAAATTTTAATTATTGTATGACACTGTGAGACTGGAATTGGTTATTATAGTTGGTTAGATGTGTAGCTCATACCTAGATTCTTACTTACTGAAGAGGCAGAGATCAGGAAGATCATGGTTGTGACCAGTCTGGGCAGAAAAAAAGACATTATTACAATCAATATTCCTGATGAGGTGTTGAATGACTCTAAGACTAACTATATAGGAGGTCATAGGTAAGAGGATTTAAATTGAACAGTTTAAAATTAAATGGGATAACTAAAGCTAAAAAGGCTGGAGCATAGTTCAAGTGGTAGAGTATATGTCTAGATAACATAGGGTTCTGAGTTTAATCCCCAGCACTGCCAAAAATAAGAAAAGTAAAAGCAAGTACTCAAAGCATTCCAATGCATGCAAAGTGTCAATGTGTACAGTTGCTTCTGGATAAATAGCATTCACCTTACATACACCAACAACAGTACTTTCAACTTTGAACTAGAAGAATTAACTTCTAGGCATGAAAACATAGCAAAGCACCAAGGTTGTTCGGGGATACAAGAGAACCTATAGTGTACCAGCAAAATTAAATCATGCAGTCTTTTGTGTCTATGGTGGAACAGGGAACTACAGTCATTTGTGAACTAGTATTAATGTTCTAAAAATGATGTCCAGGAACTGGGGGATATCTGATCAACAGATGTGATGGTTAATCTTGTTTATCATCTTGATTAAATTAGAAGTTTAGTAAAATTCCCCAGTGGTGTTTCAAGTGAAAGATTATGAAGCTGACCTAACTCATTAATCTTTGATGGATTCATAGTATTGAATTATTGGAAAGTCAAGAAAAGGAGGAAGTTGAGCCTGTGAGTAAATATGTCACCTGGGCCATGTCCCTTAATGCATTTTCTTTCTCTGCTTCTGGGCTGCCATGATTAAACCGGTTGGGTCTACCTTGTCTTTGCTACCATTTTAGACTCTGACTATATGAGACAAAATAAATCTTTTCTCCTTTAAATTGTTTTTCATAGACATTTGGTCACAGTGATAAGAAAAGTAATGAATGCACTAGGACACTATGAATAGGTACCGGGTCAGTTCTTTTGTAGTTTCCATTATCTTAACTTTCCATTTAATGAAGGCTCTCTTCTCAATTCTCTATGTTGCCTACTTACTAGTGAATATTAGTGAATATTACAATTCTTTTTCAAAGTACAAGTGACGTTACAGCATGTAAATTTATCTAAATGAAGATAAAATCTGATTATTTAATAAAATATGGGGATGGGATCATATTATGAATGGTCTGTGGGCTTATTCTTTTGCATCTTCCCTTTCTAACATGCTGATTCTAGACATAAAATAGTGAATAACAGAATATAAACTGAGTAAGTGTTCTAGAGTGAGAACTAGTAGGAATGAGGAGAACAGAAGGACAGAGTAAAGGAGTAGGTATTATTTAAGTACCTTATGTGTATGGAATATGATGTTGGAAAATTGAATCATGAAACCTATTAAAATATAATGAAGGGAAAGGAGGGGGATAAAAAAGCGTAATAGAGGGGAAGAACCTGATCAAAATATATTAAGTAAATATAAATATTGCTGGGAACCAGTGGTTTACATCTGTAACTACAGCTACTCAGGAAGCTGAGATCTGAGGATCATGGTACAAAGCCAGCCCAGGCAGGAAAGACCCTGAGACTCTTATCTTTAATCAATCACTAGGAAACTGGAAGTGAAGCTATGGCTCAAAATGGCAGAACAGTAGCCTTAAATAGAAATGCTCAGGGACAGTGCACTGGTCCTGAGTTCAAGCCCCA
Organism: Dipodomys spectabilis; assembly: GCF_019054845.1. Taxonomy (NCBI): domain Eukaryota; kingdom Metazoa; phylum Chordata; class Mammalia; order Rodentia; family Heteromyidae; genus Dipodomys; species Dipodomys spectabilis. Next base: position 14,023,173 of record NW_024870817.1, read on the forward strand.
CAACTAACAAAAAATAGTAAAAGTAAATAAATAAAAGGAACCCTCTTTGTACAATTAAAATAAGCTAATAAATTTGATGGTGTATTAACCTAAACGAATAATTAAAAAAGAGTCTCTGATTGAGCAGTAAGGCAGGAGATTTTGAGCCTAGGGATTTCTATGCTAACGACACCTGCCATTTCCTCATATGACTTTGCCAAGAACTCAGTCAGTGACTGAGTATACCTCTGAGGCTGCTAACTACCTACAGTATATGGAAAATGCTTCCTCTCAAGTATATTAGATTCCCTTGGGAGTTTGTTACCTGGTTGGGTTTTGAGCCAAGTGAGAGATACATATAAAAGAGTCATCAACTAGAAATAAAAGTGGTATTTCTTATGTTAATAGCAGTACTAGATGCCAAGATTTTGATATATAACTAATGTGTGCTCAGAATTAGGCAAAATTATCTACTAAAAGGGCATTTAGGAAGCACAATCTTGCTCAAAAGGACTTTTATTTCACCACTAAACTTCCTATGAGTGGACACAAGCACACACTCTTGGAAAGCAGGTTGATCCCTGAGAGAGGAAGAGAGGTGATAGTGTGAACTCTTACTTGGCCCTTACTTCCAGATTTACCAGCTAGGTACTTTCTTTCCTCAACTGGATATGATAAGACTCATGCAAATCAGATGTAACTAGTTTGCTATATTACATCACAAAAAAAGTATTATCAAACTATGTTTAAGTTATATTTTAAATTGCATGTTTGTATTAGAAAAAGGCATGGAAGATTTTGTTCTTTGTTGCTCCCTTTTCTAATTATTTGGCTTTCATATTTAGGTGTTGATCAAATCACAAAAAGAGTCATCCACTAGAAATAAAAATGATGTTTTTGATACTAATAGCAGTATTGGAAACCAGCTGGAAACCAATATGTCTCTGACATCTCCTCTTTCTTTTCCATTTCCCTACTACATTTCAAGTCCAGAACATCATTCCCTTGTATGTGCCACATTGCATTTCCTAGGCAATCTTAGAGCTTTCAAAGGTATCCTGGTACTTTCAAAGTGAGCTCACATCCAGTTTATACTGGTGACATATCTTCATTGTAAAGGCTTTAGGATTCAATGGCCCCAGCACCCTATTACACACATTTCACTTTTATTTGGTAAATATCAGTGTTTATTTGTCTTCACCTGCTTGGTTTACTATCGTAGCCATTTGCCAAGTGGCCTTCAAAAGAAATGCATTTTTCAAAGCTCTCCAGTCTAGGATGTGAGAACACAAAATGCCTAGAGATTTGATGTCTGACAAGGGTTCTCTCTCTGGTCTATACATAGATGTCTTCTTGCTGTGTTTTCACATGGAGCAGAAGAAGCGGAAGCCCTTCCTAGTTTCTTTTATGAAACACTAAACGGCCCTGGTCAATGTCCTAATCTCCTGTCAAAGGCCCATTTGGATTTGTTGGCATTTGAGCACGTAGTAGGGGATACCATCATACCGGAATCTCAGCACATTAAATTTTCAGGGACACAAACATTTCATCTATGCCGCAGAGATTTGTCTCCACCCAAACTTGCTGTTTGGCAGATCTTATCTCCCAAGCAAAATTTTGATTGGCTAATAGATAAATCAGAACAGCAAGAATGAAGGAGACACAAAAACAATCTTGGTTTGTATCTCCTCCTTAATCTGTTCTCTGAAAAATCTTATTTATCCTTTCATTTTTATTTGAGAGAATAATGTTCACCAGTTCTACCTAGGTTTCTAGAACCCATAATAAAGACTACATGCTTATTAATTACAAAAGTGCGGGGGCTGAAGGTCAGTGATAGAATGGTTACTAAGCAAGAGTGAAACTCTGGATTCAACCCCGGAGTACATTAGTCAGTTTTCATCATAGTGATAAAACGCCTGAGCAAAATAAGTTAAGGAAGGTAGGACTGATTTCTGTGCATGGTTTTAATGGTTTTAGCCAATGCTAGGCTTTGGGCCTGAAGTGAAGAAGAGCATAATGATGAACAGATCTGAGAGAACAGCACCGCAAATCCCATGGCAGCTTTGAAAGCAGAGACAAGAAGGAATAACAGGTCTGAGAGAAGACAGATCCTTCGAAATTACACCCTCAGTGACCTACTTCCAGCAAACAGGGGCTTCCCTCCGAGCGGCCCGTTCAGCATTTTCCCAACGTTATTGATCTCACTCCCCAGTTCTCTCTCTCAATAACACCACCAACAAACAGAAGGCAAACAGCATCTGTACATTTTGAGGAACATTTCGCATCTGAAACAAATACCAGTAGTATTGCTATCATTTTTGAATGTAAGCCCCACTATCTTAGCTTAAATGAGTAATTTCAGTGTCAGTATTAGACCCCACATGCATCAAATAAGCAACTACATGATTATTCACACTTGATGAGGCTCAGATCTTTTAAGTCATGACCCCAAATCAGGCCATTTAGAATTTTCTCACTGCTTATTTTGTACCTTCTCAATCATGGGTCTTCTAAAACAATGGGTTTGAGTTGAGGCACTTTCAGTTATTACAGAACTCCTCCATATGGGCAGCTGTGGAGGAATAAGTGCACATGCACGAAAGCAAATACGAATGGAAGACACAGGCTCCATTTTGTTTTCACCACAGCAGTCCTACTTCTTGATCTTTTTCACTTTAGTTTTTCTATTTTACATATTGGATTTGAACAAAGGAGTTTTTCTCTTGCCTTCCTCTCAAAAATCACTCCAAATTTCTCTTCCTTCTACATAAAAAAATTGTGAACAATGGTGTGTATGTTACCTTGCTGAACTTTCCCCTCAATGTTTTCAAAGATCATTCTCATTTTCAAAATATCTTTTGTTTAATATATTTTAAGGATCACTTTTGATACTGACTCCTGTCCTTAGCCAAAACCCTCTTCTCTCATCATCGCTAAAGCTCAGCCTGATCTCTTTGACAATTCTTTTTTCCACCATCTTTCTTGATCTCAGTGCCTCACAGATGATTCTTGTCTTGGACATGAGTGGGGATTGAGGAAGCAGGATAGGTCTTATGAATGTGGACTCTGCTGGATTCTAACACTCATTGAATTTTATCAAATGGTTTAACTCTTAGGATTTCTTTTTGAAGACAGATGGCTGAACTTTTGTATTAGTGTTTTTAGTTATAATCACAGTAATCAGGCGATAAACCTTCCAGGCCATAAAATGATCTGGGTCAAGACTCATCAGTAATGACCACAATCAGTTGCTATCAGCTATGTTCTCTTCCCTCTGGAGACAGTTCTTCTGCATATGTGAACATCTGCCACAGGCATATCACCAGCATCTCATCCCAGTTACAAATTTTCATTCCTTACTACACTGCTTGTTGGATGTCCTTCAAAATCCTCATTTTTAAAGCTATAATCATTATTCATTATTTTACATCTCACCTTTTTTTGCTGTATCATTTAATGCTATCTGTATGCTCCTGGTTACTAGGGCTCAATATTTTTAAACTATCAGACTTCCTTCTTTTATGTTGTCTTTTTCTACATTCTCTATTTTCCATTCATTGTAAATCACCAATGAGTCTACTACCTGATGCCTTCTGTTGCTATTTATGATGTTTTCTATATGTTTAACGTTTTTCTGATATTTGTTCAGGGAAGAATGGAAGAAAAAATGGACTAGAGGCTGCCAAGATACCTTTGTCTTATCTATTGTATTCAGCTGTTTTTTCTTTTCTTTGATTCTTGTATATGTCCTTGCCATACTGATTTTTCCAAATGAGACTTCTGTGGCTTCTTAGGCCACCAGATAATTGTCCCAAATAATCTATGTGAGTATATTTAATAGAGAAGGACAAAATACATGAACACTTCGAAGAAAATACTTATATTTTTTTCCTAGTGAAAATGTTAAGTTCATCGCCTAACCTACTACTTCAAGCAAGAAAAAGAAGTCCATAAAAATATCATTGTGAGAGAAATTCTGTAGGATATCTAAACTCCCCTCCAGTTGTCGGATCTATGTTATATGATTGTCACATTCTGGCTGTAAATGTCTATAGATCTGTAAGTGTGGGGACAGTAATTATTGCAATTTCTTTTTAAGATGATGACAGCTATACAGTCTAGGATGAAGATAACATTTTATTTAGTATAGGCAAGAAGTATGTCTTATATTTGGTTTCCAGAATATTCTATCAGGTTCTGTCTTGCTTAAGGCGCCCATCCATGGACCATCTCTGCTCTCTAACAGTGGAATAATTATATACTGCACAGCTGAATAGGAGATTTAAGCTTTGGAAATGAATGCTTGATTAGTTCTAAAATTGACAAAGCACAAGTTCAGAGGGGAATGACAGTGAACAAATTTAGTAATTCTTTTCTATACTTAAAAAAACAGCACATTTTCCATTGTGTTTTAGCATCAGCCACATAGTGACCGTAACTCTTGAGCAAAGCAACCTATTTTTAGAATGCTATTCACCTTTTACTTTAATAAGAGACACTATTTTAGTAAAAAGTATTCATAGGGAGGTAAATCTCCATAATCAAAATAGAGAATGACTCAGAAAATTATGTAATTCCTTAAACAAAAAGAATAACAGTGAGAGGGACATGAAAGGTGCGTGGGGTGTGATAAAGAGGAAAGGGATAGATAAGAATCAGGAGGGGAAGAATGTAGTCATAATAGTCCATGAAAATCCTACAAAATTAAGAAAATTAAGGGGAGGGGTGGGCTGGAAGACAAGGGAGAAAATGGTGAAAGGGGTGGCGTAGCTTAAGATGCACGTGTTCCTCATTTGTGGTAGCGAGAATGCCCATAAAACTATAAGTAAACGTACGGGGTGGTAAGCAAGTGATTAAAAATGAATTAGCTGAAGATTCTATGGAAAACACAAAAAGCTCAGCTAAAGAAGTACCAGGAAATGGGTATCACAAAAGGAGGGAGGTGGGGCCCAGGGGATGCATTGAATACATGCATACATGTCTATGCTAAACAGTGACATACATCTAATATATATTCCCAAAATTAGGAAAAAATGAAGTAAGGATGGTGGGATGGAGGAGTGGTTGAGAATGCTGAAAGGGGTGGAACTGATCGAGATGCACCATACTCATCAACTGCTTTGTTGAATGACACTCCTTTGTATAACTAAAGATAATAAAATAGTTTAAAAAGATGCATTCATCAACTGATTTGTTGAATGATAACTCTTTTGTACAACTACTTAAAGATAATAAAATATATAACTTAAAATTTTATAATAAGTAAGTAATTCCTTGTTATAAGAAGACATGACCATTTTATTTCCAATAGAAACAGACAATCTGAATAACACCAGCCTTCTCTCAAAAAATTCAAAGAAACTAAACATTTTAAAAAGGCATCATTTTGGAAACATTCCAGTGATTCTAACATAATGAGGAATAGCCAGGCATAAATTTGGGGAAATTATTAAAGTCACTCAAGATTGATTTTACTTTGAAGGTCTTTTCTTCAATTGAGAGAGCCTCTATAAAACTGATGTATACTTCTGGTGATCTTATGGTTCTGGGAGAACAGAAATATTCTACCCAGGATGGAGAATCTTCATCCCAATTTAAATTTATGTCTGTGAAAAGAGCTGTGATATTAACTTGTGAACTAGAAGAAGTCAGATATTTTAATCAAGGTACACAGACAAAATTTTATCACTTTGATTAAAGAAAATCCCAAGATTCACCAGCAACTCCTGGAAAATACCTTGGATGGTTTTGAAGAAAATTATTATCTTTGGGGTGAAAATAACCCCCCAAATAATATATTCAATAAAACATCTAGTGTAGCGTTAAGGATATTAACTTGGCACTAAACTAAAAACATAAACATTTCATTAAAAACAAAACAGAAACAGTATTACCCAAATAAAATTCTAAACCAATTTAAAATTTTGCTTTATGGATTGAAAAGCAAGTGAGGCACAACTGAAGAGTAATTAGTGTTCTGAAAATATACCTGAAGAAACGGTTTAGATAGAAGTATAGTGAAAATTTTTAAAAATGCAGGTGAGGAATAAGCAACACCGAATATACTGAAAGAAAACCTAATATCCACTTGAGTTCCAAGAAGAAAGAAATAACATAATTGGATTTAGACAACATTTAAAAACAAAGGCACTGAATGTACCCTAAGCATCCATTTTTAGTCTTCAAAATGAAAGAAATACATGTCCATATTTTATATTTAATGAACCATAATTCATAAAAATAAAAGATGAGTCCTCTGATACAAACCAAATTGCTACCCCATAAAAACAAAGGGATAAATTTCAAACCAACTAGAAGACATTACCTTTAATTATCTTGAGAACATACTTCTTGACTGTTACAGCTGATACTAGATGACAGAGGAAAGGCACTTTAAAAAGTTAATTGCTTCTAAAGTAGAATTTTGTATTACTTCATATTCTTTATATACTTCAAAAATAAATTCACAAAAATACTTCAAATAAAAAAATACAATAATAAAAATACTAACAGATTTCACTGAGGAAAATTTTGTATGGTATACTTTAAAGAAAAAATAAAACCCCAAATGGGAGGTCAGCAATATGAGGGGAAATATGTTAACAAAGTTAGCACCAGTGAATCACAATAATAATAATTCTTTATGGAGTTTCTTGGATTTCTTGTTAAATACCAGTAAGGTTCATGAGAATATTAGCTTGTTATCTGGGAATTAAGTAAATTTGATCTAGGACATTCCAAAGTCTTTAGGTTATCTTGTAAAATGGTCTAGTCATTTGAAGACTAACTTTTGGTAAGTTAGGAGTATGTGTTAAAATTGGAAAGATATGAAAAGCTACAGATGCTAATGTCCCCTGAGCCATAGCCCATTGGCCTACTTAAATCCACCTGTATATATGTAGTAGAAGACTGTCCAACTCTGTAGTGGACCATCTTTGTTCCTCTACCTTGGAAGAATTCCATATCATGCTGGAATTTTTCACCACAATAAATACAAAGCAATGTAATTATTTAAAAAAATATTTACTAGTCAGATGTCCCTTAAGTCCACAGGGATAAAATTTGATGGTTAATGCTATCCAATCACTCCTAATGTGCTAATTCTGTAATATGCTCCACAGCTGTACAAAGCAACATTTCAGTTATTAAGAATCTATTATTGGCTTCTTTTTCTTTCATGTCTTATATTCATTGCCATTGCAATTCTTCCTGGGAGTTTCTTCTGAGTAAGTTTTTTGCACTTATACCCTCACTAGAGAATCTTAGTTTTAGTAAGCCACTTACTGAGACAACCTACTAGGGCCAGAACTAGACCTTTAGGATGTCATTCTGGTACTGTCAGGTGAGAACCACATGACAAATGCTGGTAAGTAGATTATGATGAATCCTCTGGTATGACTATCATTGTTTCTTAGATTATCACTGTGGAGGGCAGGAACAGGATACAGATGGAAGGGGAAAGTGCTGACTTTTTCTGAAGCTCTAGCACCTGAAGAACAATGGTTCCATGACTGTTAAAAGCGATGCATTGTTGGCTAGTTTTTTTAACTAATCCTGAGCCATTCAAGATGGAGAAAGTTAGGCTTAGATTAGCTGGGAAGTCTCAAAGGCCTTTATGGAAGTATTTACTGAAGTAGTCTTCCCTCCTTTATTAGAGGAGAGTAGCTTTACAGAGGTAAAGTGCTGGGATGTAGATCAGTGGCAAAGCACTGGCCTAGCAAGTGCAATGTCCTGGGTTCAAAACCTAGTACCCAAAGAAAAAAGAAAAAAAAACGAAGAAAAAAAGCCAGGTGGCAGTGGCACATGCCTGTAATCCACATTACTCAGAAGGCCAAGATCAGATGATCACAGTTCAAAGCCAGCCAGGGAAGGAAAGTCCATAAGACTCATATTTCCCATTAATCACCAGAATACGAGAAGTGGAGCTGTGGCTCAAAGTGGCAGAAAACTAGCCTTGAGCAAAAAAGCTTAGGGACAGCCCCCAGAGTGCAAGCCCCATGATTCACAAAAAATAAAATAATATAAGATAAATCATAGGCAAGATGGATATAACTATACTATTGAGCAATAAGGTAGAATGATTTTGTTTAAGGGGGATGAATGCTCCCCAATCCTCCTAAGTATGGAATAGCTAAAAAGAGACTTAGTTCATTACTCTAGTAGGAATTTTACTCTGAAGTTAAGAACTTGTAGAAAAGAAGCAGGACTCAAGACTGACTGGTATATATTTAGAAACCTCAAACCCATGACTCCTTCAGAGCTGGAGAAGTAGTTGTCTCCCCTTGACTAAAAGAAATGCCTCATATTGCCCTTTACTGTCAAGCCAAGATGGAGATTTATTCTAATGATCAATGAGAATAGATTGATTTGATCCACTGTAACTATTAGATCATGTAGTACCTATTAGATCATATAGTAACTATTACATCATGGAATTCCTAGAAGTTAAAGACATGAACAACCAATGAAAGTATTTTCTAACTTCAAAATAATCACAAGTAGATAAGCAAAAGGTTCTTATCCCTACAATAGATGTTTCTTAATAATTAGCCTATTAACAGCATATTTTACACTTCCATTAAAATAACCTACCTTAATTGCCAGCATTGAAAAACAAAAACAAAAAAATCCTTGTTGAAAATGTTATATATAGATAGATAGATATGAATAGATAGATATAGATATATAGATATAGATATGGATTGGAATTCTATGCCTCCATCAGAAAGAATGACATCACCCCATTTGTTAGGAAATGGAAAGACTTGGAAAAAATTATATTAAGTGAAGTAAGCCAGGCCCAAAGAAACATAGGTCCCATGGTTTCCCTTATTTGCAATAACTAGTATATGTCTGGGACAAGCAGAAATGGTCAAAAAGCTGTGTACACATGACCAGATAAGATGATGTTAAGTGAAATGAGCCCCAAGATAGGGACACAAGTGTTGTTTTTTTCTTTCTTGCTATTGTTCCTAACATATTTATAATGTACCATGTGATTTTTTTGTTTCTTTGTTCCTCCTCCCCCACGGTATAACCCCTGTTTTCACTCTATTTGATGTCAGTGCCCTGCATCTTGTATATATACTTTTCTAATTTGGGGAAGGGAAGGGAAAAAACAAAATGCTTAAATGGGATACAGGTTGATCTATTATAACAATGAGATGCACAAGACACTATGTTGAAAAACGAACTGTAGAATTTAGCTGAGGGTGGGGGTGTTAGGGGGTGGGGGAGAGTGTAGTTGTGGAGGTGAGAGGGAAGGGATGGTAGGGGAAAAACAAAGGAGGCAACAATGTTTGATAGGAAATGTACTCATTACCTTGCTCATGTAACTGTAACCCCTCTGTACAGTATTTTTACAATAAAAAACATAAAAATCCTTGTTCCTCACTCTCACTCTAATCCTCTTTTCTCCCTTCATATTTTGTATTTTGAACTATGTAGTTTTCTTCTAAAATTATCTACTTCCTCCACAAGATGTATATTTTACAAAGGCATTTGGAGACACAGTATTTATTTTCTGTATTGATGCATTACAAGTACCTAAACCACTGACTGGCATCTAGCAGATGCTAAATAAATGCTGACTTGGGGCCAAGCTAGCTTTCTTCACTCCTAAGGTGATACTGGTACTTGAGTGGTCTCATGATATACTACCATCAAGGGGTGATATAAGAAAAAGCTAAGTCACTCTTGTGGCACTGTCAAAGTATTATCCTTCTCTTTGTAGAAAGTCTTGAAAAGTCTTAGAAGGCATTGATGTCAGGTTGAACTCTCCTTATAACTTGTTTTCAGTTGGCCACAGGATGTGTTTTTTGTTCTGCTGGAGAATTTTTCCTTTTATTTATCATCCTCTTAAATATGATTGATTCTGCTGCTTTATTTTATGTGTTATTGTAGTCTTCAGAAATGAAGGAAAAGATAAAATGTATATAATAAATATAAATTATCATTTAAAAATGAATAGTTCTCAATGGTCTTAAAGTTTGGAAAGAGTTAATGAAACCACCCAGCTTTGGGAGAGGGAGATGTGTGTTCCACAGACCTGAGTAATAACACCATTAACCTTTCCTACTCTAACTTTTTAAGGTGCTTCACTATTGGTTCAAGTGACTCTTTTTTCCTTTTATTGCAACTAGCTAGAATTTTTGTGAAGTGTCATTAATCAAAGGTGAGAATTCTCAGAGTAGGAAAATTGTCACTGAAACTGACTGCTGCATGTGGAAAAAATAAATAAAAATGTCTGATAATTATATATTAACTCAAGCAGTAATAGTCTTTTCAAATCATCCTGGTTACAGGTCTTCTTTGATTTTAGGGGTCTAATTTTGGGGAAGACCTATTAATCTTTTTTCCATTTCTTTGCCTTTCTTATACAGTAATTGAACTGTTCAGGTGTTATTGATTAATGTAGCGTTCTTAAGTGACAGGCTGGTGTGGCAGGAAAGCTGTTCTCAGTGCTGTTCTCCTTCTCCAATGACTCACAAGATATTCTGGAATGTAGAGAAATAACAAGGATTTCAATGTTTCCTATAAAAATAGGTTCAGGCTCCACTACAGAGTTATAAATTCAGACATCCTCTGGAGTATTTTCATTGGGCTAATTTGAGTGATCTTTAATTTACATAATCAGTAATAACTAGCATATTATAAACATCTCAGATTTAGGGGCACATGGACTTTATAAGAGTTGTTAATAATATGCTCTTTAAAATCTTGAACTGAAATGACTAAAGGAAAAAAACAACATACTACTCCAGATGTAGCATGTGGAGGCTTAGGCTCCCTAAGACAGTAACTGATGAGTGAAGCTCATTATATTTTTAATATACTCCTATCACAAAGAAAAAATGCAATCATGATAACTAGGGAAAATAGAAGATCAGTAGAAAGTGGGTATTTAGGAAGGTAGATCCTATAGGAATTTTATTATAGCCCAAAACTGCCAATATCATTTATTTTGTGAAATCAACATCTGTGCTTTGCGACATAATTGGAGGATACAATTGCAATGTATATTCTGTTTAGTTTGCAACTTGGGTTGTTTCTCCCCCCGCATGCTGCTTATGTTAATGGCCCCTTGTGGTTGGGCTGCATGCCTCTAAGCCTCGTAGTGTGCAAGTGTATTTGTGCTGTGCTTCTTTCAGACACACCTGCAAGAAATGTTAATAGCTTTAAAAACTGAAGAGATTTCCTGTACTCCCCATTGCATAACAGTCATGACTACCTGAGGTATCATCACAAAAGATAATTTAATAATAGCTGTGATGATATAGGCACCTGAAACTCCATCTGGCAGGATGCATTGTAGTAATGTATCTCTCTCCCTCCTCCCTTCTCTTTCTCAGTGGCTTTTTATAAACCAGCATTCCTACTGGCATGTGAGTGTGTGAATATATATATATATATATATATATATATATATATACACCCCCCAAATATATGTTGCTCTGGCTTGGACATCCAAAAGAAGATTTCAATAGTAGTTTAACAATGCAGCCATACTGCATTACAAGTTAGTAAATGCTTTGACAAATTACAGCCTAATTTATACTACCTCCTGAGTTTTTTCTCTTAACATTTAAATTTAGGTTAGAATAAAATTATGCAAATATAGAATGAAGAAAATAATTTGCAAGCCTAGCTTGGTCTGGTTGGAGCTGTGGTTCCACAAAAACTAAAAAGTAAATGGTGTTTTCACCAACATGTAACACAGTCTGAAGATTTTTTGAAGATTTGAAATGTATTTATTTACTGTACATTAAAATGTGGATAATTATTTTGTAGGAAGAGCAGTCACTAAACAAAGCCAAAAATATCTTTTATACAGTGGTCTATAAACACTGCAGAATGAATAAATGACTAACTGCAGGAGTGAATACAGAAATGAATTGAATGAATATCTATGCTTAATTTTATCATTCATATATTTTCCATCCAATTTATGCTGGCAACAATTTTAAGTGGACAATATTAAGTCTTAAAATCTTTTAAAAATACTGATTTTGGTTATTACTATATAACTATACCTATACATAACATTAATTAGTACTTTGAAATTTAGACTTATGAAAGTCAGAACTGTGTGTGTACTATGTGTATGAGATGTGTGTTTTCTATTGGGTTTCTGATCAACTAGTTCTTTCATGAGAAAAAAATACATATATGGAAAAGATTCTCAAATTGAAATGATTCACCTCATTGGTATAAAAATAAAGTTGTAAATCTTTTCTGTATAAAATTCACTGTCTCCTACAAGTAACAGAACATACCACTAACCAGGGCCTAAACATCAATGTCATTTAATTATTGGATTTAGAGGAAATTAGGGAGTAGGAGTCACAAAATTAATGCAAGATTTCCACCATGCCAGATTAAGCCTTGCTTTTTTGACTGAGTTTTCTACTATGATTGCTACTCTATTTTTAAATGATTTTTCAAATTCTAATTGAAGCTAGATGGGGTAAGTTGTAATTCTTGTATGTTCTGTCTTCTTTTTTTCCTTTTGGTAGGATGCAGCTCCTTCCTTTTAAGATCTACCATAGGAAACCTTCAATGACATATCATTGGTCAGAGTGCATCACATGGCTGCCTTTAGCTGCAAAGGAGACAAGGATCCTAGTCAGCTAATGATAACAGAAAAAAAAAAAAGAAAAACTCCATGTTGTCCATTGACATTCCCTATAGTGAAAGCAAGCAAGCAATTAGGGGTGATGTAGCTATCAGAGCTTGATATTTAAACTATATATAATATAATATAATATAATATTCAATTACACTCTACCTATTGAAACAAAAGTGACTGGGAAGCCCGGACATCAAGACATTTTTGAAAGGTTATTGCAGATGGTCTTGCTGAGGGATAAATATCATTATCTGGTAGGCTAATGTTTATTAACACTTCAATCTAACAGTATAACTAGTTGTTTTACCAAAAAAGGAACAGCCATTAAGCCCATTCTACTTTACACAATTAGGATGAAAATTGGGGAATTCTCTTTAAACAGCAATTTAATACATGCTTTATAAGTATATAATGTCAGCAGACGTATGGTTAGATACACATTTCGGGGGGGGGGTTGAGAATTTAGTTAAATGAGCACTAGTATCACTACCCAAATGAGTATTCATAACCACTACTTGTTTTATTCTAGAGCAGCAACAAAATGGCAGAGACGACAGCTGCCACATCATATACACACACACACACTTCTTCCTACACAAACTATGCTTTGTACATCAGATGCAGCATAAATACCATGGCATGTGGCAGTTGCTATGGCAATGAGCTTTTTTTTTAATGAAGAGCAGATGGAATAGGCATATAAAACTTGCATAAGTTGTTAGTAATCTGTGAGTTACTGCAGACTAGTTGCTGAAGGAAACTTTAAAATTCTAGCTTTTATAATTCCCCCACAAAACTCTTCGGCTACCTCTTTTCCCCTTGCTAAGAGCAGTTGATTTGGGTATTCAAATGGCAGTGGCTAACTGTTGTTACGGTACCACAGAAATTTCTGTATTTGTAAATTGGATACTTGTACACTCCTCTCTTGGATTTTTCAATTTCTATTATGGAGCATTTAACCCTGTCTTCCATTCAATACATATGTGCTCCCAACAGCCACAAATTAAATCCATTTCATTTAAATTCTAATTATACAAATATAATATGTATACATGTTAATTTTGAGAATATTTCAAACTTACAGAATATGCATAATAACCTTGAGAAAAAGTTTCAAGTATGAAATGGCTAAACATAATATATAGTTTGTTACATAGTACAAAGTGCCTATAATATGTGTGTGTGTGTAAGTACATCTATATGAGTGTTCATGTGTGTGAGTGAAAAAGAAAATCACAAAAGGGATTTCTATGTAATTAAGAATAAAGCAACATAATAGAATATACCGTTAGTGACAAGGTACTGGAACTGCTCTTAGAAACATGAGAATCATGGAAAAAAGACAACTGTAATTTTAATACAAAATAAACCATAAGGATCGAAGAAAAATGCAGGGAGTGTCTGACTCAGTAATGATTTCTTTCAGTAATTTTACTGTTTCTTTATATGTTTCTATGGTTTCCCATTTTTTCTAGTTTCTTAATCTCCTTTATGGCAAATTCTTTAGGACACAGAAATGGAAATATTTTGTGGAAACTGACACCTATGGATGGAGAACAGAGAAATATGAATCCACTTTCATTCATTCCATTGTCTTGTTCTTTAGAATTTCTCCAAAGATGAGTCAGACTTATAGTCTTCATATTTTCCAGTTTGTAAGAAGACAAACCGAGTAGAGAGATTCATGGCCAGCCATCCTTTGATATTCTCAGAATGTGAAGCTATCCCTATGTACTGCACCCCTGGTTGCCACTTTACATGCTATGATCACATTGGTCCCTAGGGGGACCAATTCTTATTTTTCCAGAGTATTCATTACATCCTTCATTGTTGCTCCTTCTTTAGGGTAATGACCCTAAATAAGGCACCAAAAGCTGTTACTTACAAATTCATTTTTTACTATCCATCAACTTCTCTTACTCAAACATGCTATATGCCAAACTCAAAAAGGGGCAATGCATATAGAGAGATTAACATGGCTTCATTTTGGTGATTTTTTTCCCTAGATGGCACATCAGACAATAAATATGCATATACTTTAAAAAATATAATCAGTAGCTGAGCAGTGTTGGCTCATGCCTATAATCCTAGCTAATCAAGAGACCGAGTTGTGAGGACTAAAGTTCAAAGTCAGCCCATGCTGGCAAGATGGTGAGATTCTTACCTATAAATAACCACCAACCAAAAAGCAGGCTATGGCTCAAGTACCAGAGCACTGGCCTTGAGCAAAATAGCCCAAGGGCAGTGCTGGGGCCCAGAGTTCAAGCCCCAGGAATAGCACACACACAAAAAGTAGTGATTAAACATTTTATATGCTGTAAGGCTATGATGTAGATTGATGAGGTAGATTGTTACTGGAGAAAATAATTTAATTAGACAAACTAGAGGCAACTGCACCAGAAAACAGCATTGAAAGGAAGATGATGCAGGTTAAGGTGAACCTGAATTTAAAATGGTAGCAATTCTAGGCTTTGTTAGTCTATAGTTTTTATGTTCTCTGTGATTACCTAAATAATATACAAAATACGAGATTTTACAAAAGTTATTTTAGGGAAGTGGTGTAGTGCAAGAGTAGAGCACTAGCCTTGAGCTGAAGAGCTGATGGACAGTGCCCAGGCCCAGAGTTCAAGCCTCACAAACGACAAAAAAAAAAAAAAAGTTATTTCTGTTGTGTTATCAAGATAGCACCGATGGTATTTCCAGGCTTGCAATTGATGTAAGGGCTCCATGGATTTAAATAAATGGAGAAATCATGATATTTTAAATTTTGATTAAAGTTTATCATTATACATAGTATGGTAAGCCTAAAATAATTACACAATGGTGAGGGAAATAAAAATCATGTCTTTTCTGAGGAATACTATTCTGATTCCAAAATTGTTTCCACATGATTAATTAAAAGTAAACTTAATTTTTTTTGGGGGGGTCCGGTCGTGGGGCCTGAACTCTGGGCCTGGGCGCTGTCCTTCAGCTCTTTAGCTCAAGGCTAGCGCTCTACCACTTGAGCCACAGCGCCACTTCCGGCTTTTTTCTTTTTGCTTATGTGGTGCTGAGGACTCGAACCCAGGGCCTCAGGCATGCAAGGCAAGCACTCTACCACTGAGCCACCTTCTCAGCCCTGTAAACTTAATTTTGTAAATAAATGTATCCATAGTAGATTAATACCTGAAAAAAAACAAATATATACTTTTATGTCCTAAAAAAATCATCGAATGATACTAACTGTGTGGGAGTTAGAACTTAATGAAGTTATCCTCCTTTATTAAGAACATATACACAATAATTACTACAATCACAGTACACTCTTTAACAGATTAACCCTTTACTCTAGGGGAAGCTGAGGAGAATTGAAGCATGCTTTGACTTGTAGATAGTTACATGTATTTTTATATTTCTAACTCATTACAAAAATAATTGTGGACTCTAATTTTGTTTAACTAGTGTGCTGCTTATAATTGCAAAATAGCTGCTAAACAATTGCTGCAAAGGCTCAGCTTTGTAAGACATTAATGACTACTCAACCTCTAGTAAGACACTTAATATGGAAGGACGTGAGAGATTTATAATTAAAACAATCTTCTCAATGAATCGTTCGCTCAGAAAACAAACAGCTCGCCTTTACCTTGGCACTGGTAATTGACAATTAGTTGACAGCATGTTTGACAGTGCATTTGGCTATGCTTTACCACTTATTACAAATAGGATTTACATTCGTAACACTATCACAGGACTTGTAATATTATTAACCATAACTCAGTAGCAAAATACAATATATGATTGAACACTCTATTCATCTTAGTGTCACTAGAGAGTGTTAATCAGTTCAATGAAGAAGGCTCTATTGTTTCTGCTTGTGATTATTCTCTTTATATTTCCAGAAATGTTAGATGAACAGACATGCATGAAAAAAAAAATGGAGTCCGTGTTTTTAACCCTGGGAGCTAATGGTTAAATCTTAGAATAGCTTTGATTTTTTCCCCCCAGAGACAATTCTTATCAAATGAAAAGACTACTCTTCAAAATAAAAGTGGTCTAAGTCCTTAGTATTTTATAGGCGACTATGAGGGATGATAAATCTCCCATTCACATCAGGCTTTCTCTTCATAGGCAGAAACATATTTAGGAATATAAGTGCTACTAGTGAGCTAGTCCTACAGACTAGTCACCACTGGAGTTGTTCTTTTGAGGATTAAGAAGTAGGTTGATTGGATTTTTGTGGTTCCTACCAGCACCATTTCTGGACCTTTTTTAACTGTCATACCTGCTCCATGCACCAGTTCCACTACAAGGAAGAAGCTTTCTCTTTGAAGAGAATACATGTGGTTGAGATCTTGTACTGTCACTCAGTGTCTTGGTCAGTGTCACCTCAGAAATTCTCTAAACTCAATTCTCTTGTCTATAAACTAGATCAATTAGCTACCCTACCTCTCACACAATGAAAATTTTTATGTGAAGATTCTATGTATATATAGATTGTTGTTATTGTTTTAAATTTAAATTGGTGATTTATTAGTAAATAAAATCATTAGTCACTTCTTATTAATCATATCCCATCTACTTATAGTATATTAGTATTGGACTTTAACAGTAGCAGAAGACTTACAACAAATTATGGTATTACAGGCATTACCGAAACAATTTTAAAATGTAAAGAAAAAACTGGCTTAATAAAAAGTTCCTTGATTGGACACCTGAGAGCTTGGTATTGATTTTTAATGGCATGTTGCAGTGATGTATATAAAGTGTTCAGAATTTTCATTATTTCCATATTGAATATTAACATACTTTGATAAAATTTACTCACTCTTTCTTTTCTTCTCTCCTCCTTTATTTGTGGGGGTGGGGGAGGTTGTGGGGCTTGAACTCAGGGCCTGGGTGCTATGTCTGAGCTCCTTTTGCTCAAGGCTAGCTCTCTGCACTTTGAACCACAGCTCTTCTTCAGGTTTTCTGGGCATTAATTGGAGAGAAGTGTCTCACAGACTTTTCTGCCTCAGCAGATTTTCAAATCTCAGCTTCCTGAGACGCTAGGATTACAGGTGTGAGCCATCAGCACTCAGCTCCCTTCCTTCTTTTTCTTGCTGTTATTTTTGATGTACTTACAATGTATTATGTGATTTTTTTTGTTGTTTTGTATGTTTTTCCCCCATGGTATAACTCCTGTTTTCACTGTATTTGATTACGGTGCCCTGCATATATGGGGAGGGGAAGGAAAATAACAAAATGCTGAAATAATGATACAGGTTGACTCATTGTAACAATGCTATATACAATACGCTATGTTGAAAATGAACTTTACAACTTCGGGGTGGGGAGAGTTGTAGGGAGAAGTTGGGGAGGTGGGGAGGGAAGGGATGGTAGGGGAAAAACAAAGGAGGGGGTAACAGTGCTCCATAGGAAATGTACTCATTACCTTACTCATGTAACTGTAACCTTTTGTAGAATTACCTTTACAATAAATATATATATATGAAAACAAATTTAACTGGTTTCAGTATTGTATTTTCCTGCATGTATATGAAGTACTTCCACTATTCACTACCACACCTTCTTCTATCCTCTTTCTCCCTCTTAGCCATTCAGTGATTTATTTTGTTTTTAGAAACTTATGTGTCTTTAAAGAAGTTCTCAAGTCCCATGGACCTCAGCTTTTCAATCTTCAACAATGTGATTTAAAACATGATATACTGCAAATTTATGCAGAGAGTAGATGATACAGTTTGGGTGATAGCATTACTGTATTTTTTGTACTGGTACTGGAGATTGAAGTAAAACTTCTTGATCATGCTTAGCTATTTTGTTCAATGCTGGTTCTACCCTTGAATCTCACCTACATTTCCAGAAATTTTGGAGATACGATTTTCTTGGATCTATCTGCCTGGACTAGCTCCAAACCAAGATCTGCAGATCTCAGTCTCCTGAGTTGTTAGGATTAAAGATATGAGCCACTCTCTCCTGACTTGTACAAGATTACTGTCATGCTTTAGTTACATACAAATAGTTTTTCCAATAAGAATAGATACCTAATATTAAGTCTTGATATATCTTTTTCTACCAAGTTATTCTTTCTAAGCTATTAACCATTACAGTCTTTGCACCATTGGCAAAAAGAGGAAATGTCATTTCACTTTTTTTTTATAAAAGACTAGGCTTTCTAAGTGCATGTTCATATTTCATTATTCTACAGAGTTCCTCAATTCATCACCTAACAATAAAAGAAAACATATGTTTCATTGTACCAATATAACATAAGTTTCACTACTGTAATAGTATTTATAATACAAAAATTAATATAGTTTGGTCTCACCCGTTCATTACTTGTGAGTGTGTGTGTGTGTGTGTGCGTGCACACGCATGTGCGTGTTTGTGTTTGTAAAACATCCTGGGGCTTGAACTGGGGCCAGCAAGCTGACTTGAGCTTTTTTGTTTAAGTTGAGCAATCTTAACACTTGAGCCACAGCTCCATTTCCAGATTTCTCTTTTTGTTAATTGGAGATAAGAGTTTCATGAAATTTCTTTCCTGGGCTGGTTTTGAACAGTGGACCTCTCATTCTCCTGGTTAGCTAGGAGTACAGGCCTGAGCTACTGGTGCTCAGCTAAGTTACCCTTTCTCTGGATTGCCCATTCTCCCTCCTTTCTCTTCTTCCTCTTCTACTTCCCTTGTAGTTCTTTTATTTTCAAGACCTTCATTTTTATTTGCTTCTTTTACCTGTAGCTTCCACCATAAAAACAAAAAATGGTACTCATCTTTGTGGGTCTGGCTTATTTCACTTAATGTGATGATCTCCAGTGACATTAATTTTTGTAGTGAATGATACAAAATTATCTCTTCTTTATGGCTAACTCCATTGTATGTGTGTAGTATGTTTCTTGTTCATTCATCAGTTGATGGGGATCAAGTCTCATATTTTGGCTAATGTGAATATGCTGATATAAACATGGATATGCAATTGCTTCTGCATTGAACTGATTTTCATTCTTTTGGTTATATACCCAGAAGTGATATGGTTGGATCATATGGAAATTCTGTTTTTAATTTTTAAAATTTTGTCCCTATTGCTGTCAAAACAAATTACCACAAACTAGCAGCTTAGACAACATGAATGAATGATCTTAATTCTGCAGGCTTGAAATCTGAGCATGGAATGGTTGCTTTTCGGATCACCAGGCTAAAGTTTAGTTATTGGCAAGAGCTTTTATTGCATCTACAATGTACAGTACTCACCTAAACTTACTGATGTAGAATTTAGTTTCTTTGGGCCACTGAACTCAGTACCTTCTTGCTGGCTTCAAGCTGGAAATAGTCTCAGCTTCTGGAAGCTACCAGCTATTATCTTCATGTGGTATTCTCTACAGTAGGATAGTTTGCTTTTTCAACACTGGAAACATTTTTTTCTCTTAAGAGAAATTTTACATCTAAGAGTCATACATAACTTATAGTAGCCATGGAAATAACAATTTCCTCACCATATTCTAACCAAAGGAGTAATGTTCAGTGTTGTGCACTGTTCCAGTGGGGAATGCTATACAGTTTATACAATGTGTGACACTAGAGGAAAGAATCTTAGGGGTCATTTAGAATTCTGACTATTTTAGCAGAATAGAGACAAATATTGCAATCTTCCAATACTCCTTTTTAAATTGCTGTACTGCTGTTCAACATTCTATTCTTCAGACTCTCCCTTTTATCATGGTTACTGTTTTTCCTATGTATATTTTACCTAGACTAACTGTAGATGACATGATTGCTGGTAGAATGAAAGGCATTTCATTGGCATTTAAAATTCATTTGTATATTGTACTATGGTATCTTTTTGGTTAAATGAAAGAAATCAGACTAGAAGAAGAGTGTATTTTTATAGTTGGCAACAGAGCCTATGACAGGACTGCTTGTGGTGATCTATATTTATATTTCTCTCTGTGAGACACAACTTCATTCCAGTTTCCAGGCTTAGCGAAGACAGGTATGGTCACCTGACTCAGTTCAAGCTAAGGGGATATGTTCGAGTTGTACCACTTCAACTAAAGCATGTAAGATCTTTTTCCCTTTTTTTTTTCTTCCCATATTCACTGAACAAAGGAAAAAAATTCTGGGGCATTGAAGAATAAGAACCTCCACATATCAGCCCCAAATATCTCTGAATGGGGAAAATCCTCCACCCTCATCTCACTGCTATGTGCTGGACTGTAATAAGGATAAAAAATATACATAATTTTAATAGTTTTTAGTCTTTGAAGTTTCTAGATATATCTGTCAGGGAAACAAACATTGTCTTTTTTTATTTGTCAGTCGTGAGACTTGAAGTCTGGGTCTGTGCAAGTCCCTCAGCTCTTTCAGCTTAAGGCCAGCGCTTTACCACTTGAGCCACAGCACCACTTCCCCAGTGTTTGTCTTTAGACAGAAATTGGTAGGACCGTGAAATTAGCTTAACAGTAGGATAGCAAGCCTTGAGAAAATGAGCGTGAAAAACTTACTGAGTAAAAAACTCCTGTTGTACTGTAATAAAACATTTGTGAAAATGTTAGCCAATACCATTATTAATGCTGGCCATAATAAGGTATGTATGACTCAGGTTAAATAATGTCTTCTAAACCTAGAACTCAAAATAAGTAGTTGGTAAAAATAAGAGTGTCAGTGTGAACATTATGTGATTAGCTCCTTGAATAAATTTTTAAAAGAAAAAAGATATGTCCAAAAAATGTTTGAATGAGTAAAGGAAATACAGTAACTTCAGATACTGGGGTATTGAATGACTGGGAAAGTAGACCCATTCTGGAACTGTTGAAAAGTAAGTATAACTGTTTTTGGTACTGGGGCTTGAACTCAAGCCCTGGGAGCTATCTCTGAGCTTCTTTTGCTCAAGGCTAGCACTTTAACACTCAAGCCACAGTGCCACCTCTGGCTTTTTCTGAGTAGCATTTTCTCTTCTTCTTTTTATTATTAGAGATAAGAGATTTTCCTGTCTGGCCTGGCTTTGAACCATGATCCCCAGATCTCCCAGATCTCTGAGTAGTAGGATTACAAGTGTGAGCCGCCAGAGCTTTGCTGGGAAGTATAACTTTTAAAAGGCCTGGACAGACAATTGGTTGAAACCTTCATGTAGCAAAGCTCAGACTAACCCCAATGTCATGAAAACAGTCATATTAATCTAAAGGAGGGAAGGGGGTCACTGATGAAGAAGAAAATAATTAATATTACTAAGAAAGAATTAGGCCTATGACAACTGTGTGCCAGTCATATGGTGCTGACCTGTACTTATTGGAAAAGCTGGGGGAAGCAGTGCAGATTAGAAAGGCAAAGTTCCCAAAACTTAGTTAAAATTGTCTCTAATAGCAGGGGTAGGCCTGTCAGAGAGCATGAAAGTAGTTCTGCCCAGAGAATAGATTTAGAATCCAATCCTAATCCTTTGTGGGTAATTCATACACATGATCTTGATGGTGTTTACTCAGCTTCTCATTCTTCCTTTACCCAAGCAAACTTTTCCATGCACCAACAATAGCTGAGGTTCGACAATATATATGTTGTGTGTAGAGGGACAGAAAACATGTCTTTTTACTTGATAAGCCAAGAGTGTACACTACACAGGGATGCTGAAATTTAAGTGAAATATAATGCTCTCTTGAGGATTGAGTTATTGTGAAGAAATAATATTTGAAGAAAATGAAGATAAAGATTGCCATTGCTCATTCCTATCAATGGTTTCTTTTGCTCTTACTCACACATTGAACTAGTTTCCAGACTTTGTTGAAGTTAGTTTTGGCCACTTGACAGAGGTCTGGCCAATAGAAGTGAATAGCAATAACACATTCACTTGCACTGGATCATAGGTATTTACTTCATATGGTCCTTTCCCATTCACTTAATAATAATAATAATCATCATCATCATCCTTAATTCATGGCATAGTGCAGGATTCCATGCAATGGTCTCGTCTCAATCCTCTTTTCCTTGGATTGCTACTTCACATGCTTCTAATATGAATGAAAAATAATTACAATAATTTATTTTGGTAAGTTATTGATTTTTTTGGTAGTACTGGGAATGCAAACTCAGGGGTACATATTTGCTAGGCAAGTGATTTACTGCTTGAGTCATGCCTCCAGCTCTTTTTACTCTAATACCTTTTGATACAGGGTGTTTTTTTTTTTGCTCAAGCCAGTCTCAACATTGGTCTTGCTGCTTATGCTTCTTGACTTGTAAATGAAACCATACTGCCCCTCTCCTATTCCACTGCAATTTCTGTGCCTCAAATATTAGCTGGAGACCAAATGATCATTCTTTGGGGAGGCCTGGGTGCTGTCCTTCAGCTCTTCAGCTCATGGTGCTCTACCACTTGAGCCACAGCACCACTTCCGGTTTTCTGGTGATTTATTGGAGATAAGAGTCTCACGAACTTTCCTATTCGGGCTGTCTTTGAGCCACGATCCTCAGATCTCAGCCTCCTGAGTAGCTAGGATTATAGGCATGAGCCACCAGCCCCCGGCAAGAGTAAAATGATCATTCTTGAAATAATTATGAAGTAAATACTAACTCTAGGAAATTTTAAGACTGAACCTTCCATCATTCAACTTAGGTATGATTTTGTGTTCTTGGTTCGAAAGTGAAAGTTGAATGATGAACCCAATACTGTACCTGAAGAAATTTGTGAAAAATTCTAGTGGAAAGGTAAACACCCCTAACCAAATTTACCCATTCTTCCCAAGGCTATCCCTGTTTAGAAAATGGTACAGTTTCCTGTTTACCTTTAAGTTGGGATTAGTTGAGAAATCTTTCAGTTATACTATGGTATGATTGGCACTATGAGCCACCTTTATGCTTTTATCTGGTCTTAAATGGATACTTAATTTCTGAAGAATGTCCTTTAAGAAAAATTTCAGAATCTAGTAATACAAATATTTATTTCAGTAGGTCACTGTTATAGATTCCTGAGCCCAATATCATACTAATTTATGCTAAGACAGTACCAGGTTTCAGTAAAATCAATTAAATAGGCAACATCAGCTAGTATTATGCAGCCTAACAAATCATTTTTATTCAATTATTGTTTTATATTATGGCCATTTATCTGCTATCAAGTTCTTTTGTAGGAATTTTAACATCAAATGGTTAAGATTACATTTGAAAAACAGCTAAATATAATGAGAGTCAATATTTCTATATTTCAACTTTTAACTCAAAACAAGAACAATAAAATAATAATAGTGAAAACTAAAAATAGAGAACAAAAATGATTTCACTGCTGCAAGTTTATTTGCCATAGTTTTTGTATTTACTATAAAAAATAAATAGGAGATAGATTCCAATGGCTCAGGCTTATAATCCCAGCTACTCAGGAAGCTGAGATCTGAGAATTATAGTTCAAAACCAGTCTAGCAGTAAAGTTCATGAAGCTCTTATCTCCAATTAACCATCAAAAAGCCAAAAGTGGAGCGATGACTGAAATGGTAGAGCACTAGCCTTGAGCAATGAATCTCAAGGATAGCACCCGCTCTGAATTCAAGCCCAGGACTGGTGTTTAAGTGTGCATATACACACACACACACACACACACACACACACACATACAGAGGAAAGAGTATAATAATAGATTATATTTAGGATTCTAGTAAATCTACAGAAAAATTTCAGAATTAGAAAAGGAATTTCACATCCTCCCACATAACTTTTATTAACATGGTATTTTTTTTAATTTAATTTTATTTTATTTGAGAACATACTGTACAGAGGGGTTACAATTACATGGGCAGGATAATGCATACATTTCTTACCAAGCATTGCAGCCTCCTCCTTTGTTTACCGTTCACCACCCTTCCCAGCCTCCTCCCTCCCCCCCACCCAATCATACCCCCCTTCCCCCCCTCCACACCGACATTGTAAAGCTCGTTTTTGACATGACATTTTGTACTTCTCATTGTTGCAACAGGTCCACCTGAATCCTTAAACGACTTGTTTGTCCCCATCTCCTCCACATGTTATACTGACATCAAATATAGTGAAAGTGGGGGTTACACTGTGGGGGAGGGACATACAAAGCAACAAAGAAATAATCTTATAAATGCTTAACATGGTATTTTTAACAATAAATTAACAATCATACATCTTCATTAATTAATGTCCACATTTTATTCTTATTTCCCTGGTTTGTCTGAGTCCTTTCTTTTTTCCATGTTTCCATTACAACACTGCGTTACATAGAGTTACCATGGCCCTCATGTTTCACATGGTTATAGCAATTTCTCAGGCTTGCTTTGTTCCATGGGTTTGGTGGTTGGAGAAGTTCTGGCTCAGCATTTTTATAAAATGTCTTTCTTTTGGAATATGTCTGATAGTTTTAATGATTCAAATGAAGGTGTTGATTTTTGTGGGGAAGACCACAGAGGAAATGTGACAATTTCATCACATCCTAACAAGTGTGCTCTATTAGTCAGTATTTCCCAGAGACCCAAAATCAATATGACATGTATGGAGAGATTTAGTTAAAGGAGTTGCCTCTCATAATTGAAGGAGGTGATGATTTTCAAGTCTACAGAACAGCTTCATAGGCTGAAAATTCAAGAAGGAGTTGATGCTGTAGTCTTCTCTAGAATACCTCCTGTTTAGTTTTAAAGCTGTCCTTTAATTTGAGGAGGCCAATCCATGTTATTGAGGTTAATCTCCTTTACTTAAAGTCAACTGATGCCACATTAACCTCACTTACAGAATACCTGTACAGTAACGCATAAATTGGTATTTAATTAACTGAGTACTGTAGTCTAGCCAACTTAACACATTAATCATCACAAGCATGTACTACCAATGGATCTGTCATTCTTCATGATGACCTTGATCAACTAGATGAAGTAGGCTTTGTCAGATTTGTTAGATACTTATAGGGTTGTTCCTGTATTAATCGTACATATACCATACTTAAAGAGTAGAGATTTGTATTCTTCCATTTTGAGGGCAGAGTATGTGTAGAAATTATTTGAGATTCTAAAAGGAAGACTTCTAGATCAAGATATGGTACTGTGCCAGCCTAGCAAGCACAAGATCTTTACTTTAAACTCCAGGAAATAAAGTAGAACAAAACAAAATAGTCCCTTCCCAATTGGTTAATACTTTTTCATCTGTTTATATCAGTCTACCTATAAGGAATTTCCTTTACACTTTCACTTTAATACATAGCTGAATTATATTAATCAGTCATTTCTTCAGCTTTGGGCATTGGAGCTCTTTCAGTTATGTATTTTTTTCACACATAATGGAATTACAAGACTTTCCAGGTTCATCTCCTCTTTTTACATCTCAGCAGTGCTGGCATCACTTCTCCACATACACAAACCTGTGCACATACAAACATGTACACTATTTCTAGATTTAACCATCAAGCAGCTATAATGAAATAAACATGAATTTACCCTGATTTTTCCCATGTTACTCTATTACCATGGAAATTCTACCTGCCTCTTGCTTTTCTGTAACCTTTACTACAACATTAAAAATCAAATCAAACCACTCCCATAATCCTCCAGTAATTTGTTTGATTGTTCAGTTCTAGTGCACTTGTGGAGCAGTATTTGAATTATCAACCAGTAACGTGGGAAACAATGTTCTCAAATAATATAGAGCAAATGCACATAGTGTTTGTCTTTATTTTGTAAACATCACTGTTTTCTTCCAAGTCTCTTCATCAGATAGTTTGCCATATCTGCAGTCCAGTTTTTCTTTTTATTCTCTTGCCCTGGTCCCAGTTCCTTCCTGGGATCTCTATCCCCAATATGAGTTTGACCACAAAACTTAGAATGTAAGGTTGTACATGTTTTGACAAATGACCAATGCAATAACCACCATTATAGTGCCATCCAAAATTATTTTATTGCCTTAGCAACTACCCAATGCTTAACCTAATTAAGTTTTCCTACCCGATCTGCTGGTCAAGTTATTCTCTTTGCCTTCAGCCAAAGGCCATTAACTTCAGATCATATACCATTCAGATCTTCCAAACTAGCTTCTTTTACTGAGCAGTGTGAATTTTTAAGTTTCAAACATTTCTTTCCTCATTTTATCACTAATGAATATTTTTATGATTGCATCACAGCTTGCTTGTCTCATCTTTGTTTATATTTTTCAAATAATCTATTTCACTCAAATCGTTATAAGTTATATAGTTAGAAGTATTTGCTAAACAGGTTTCAGCCACCTTTCAAAAAGATAAAACTGTGAATAT
Organism: Dipodomys spectabilis; assembly: GCF_019054845.1. Lineage (NCBI taxonomy): Eukaryota > Metazoa > Chordata > Mammalia > Rodentia > Heteromyidae > Dipodomys > Dipodomys spectabilis. Next base: position 14,049,987 of record NW_024870817.1, read on the forward strand.
GTACATATTTTTGTAAGTTTTCTATTGTAAAAATACTGTAAAGAGGGGTTACAGTTTCATGAGCAAGGTAATGAGTACATTTCCTATTGAGCATTGTTGCCTCCTCCTTTGTTTTCCCCTACCATCCCTTCCCTCCCACCTATTCTCAGTAATCTTTAGTAATGAATGTTGAAAATATTCCGTACAGTATCTTTACAATAAAAATGAAATATTTACTGAATCTACTTCAGTGATTTAAAATGCAGTTTTATATTCAAAGATCTTTGAAATTATGAGGAAACAATTATATTTTCATATAATCATTAGCGGTTATTACAGATATTCCATTTTTGTTGTACCTGCATAAATTTGACCATAGATCTTTATTCTTCAATATTTCATTTATAGGTATGACAGTGAATATTGAATTAATGATCATAAGAAACTTCTTCAAGATGCAGGGCACCGAAATCAAATAAAGTGAAAACAGGGATTATACCGTGGGAGAGGAACATACCAAAGAAACCAAAAAAAAATCACATAGTTCATTATAAATACATTAAAAACAATAGCAAGAATGAAAAAACCATTTGTGTCCCCATCTTGGGGTTAATTTCACTTAACATGATCTTATATGGTAATGTGTACACAGCTTTTGACCTTTTCTGCTTGTCCTAAACTTATACATTTTTCTAATTTGGGGAGAGGAAGGGAAAAAACAAAATGTTTACATAGGGATACAGGTTGACCCATTGTAACAATGAGATGTACAAGACACTATGTTGAAAACGAACTTTACAACTTCGGTGGGGGGAGTAGTTGGAGAGGTGGGAAGGAAGGGATGGTAGGGGAAAAACAAAGAAGGAGGCATCAATGCTCAATAGAAAATGTACTTTTCCCCTTACTCATGTAACTGTAATCCCTCTGTACAGTATTTTTGCAATTAAAATGTATAAAAAAGAAAATTCTTCAAGAGAATCATGCATGTAAATACATGAGCATTGAATATAAAAATCAGAAAAGAGCCAAGTGCTAGCAGCTCACACCTATAATATACCTTCTTAGGAGACTGGGATCTGAGGTTGAAGTTTCAAAGATAACCCAGGGAAGAAACTGCATAAGACTCTTATCTCCAATTAAAAGCCAGAAGTGAAGATATGACTCAAATGTCAGAGTTCCAGCCTTGAGTAAAAGAGCTAAGGGATAGTGCCCAGGCCCTGAGTTCAAGCCTCAAGACTGCCCCCCCACAAAAAAAGTCAAAAGACAGGTATACACTTGTTGTTAATGCAAACACACCCTTCATTAGAAAAATGATTATAATTCTTTATTTCTTACAAAGAGTAGACATTATGTTTTGTGTTATCAAAGAAAGGACGTAACCCTAAAATGAAGACCTGAACCTTACTGTTTGTATGTCCCTCCCCCATGGTATAACCCCTGTTTTCACTGTAGTTGATGTTGGCATAATTAGGGAGGGGAAGGGAAAACACAAAATGTTTAAATAGGGATTGATCCTTTGCAACAATGAGACATACAAGACGCTATGTTGAAAAATGAACTTTACAATTTAGGCTGGGGGTGTGTGTGTGGGGGTGTAGTTGAGGAGGTGGGAAGGACAGGATGGTAGGGGAAAAACAAAGGAGGAGGCAACAATGCTGGATAAGAAATGTATTGATTACTTTGTTCATGTGATTGTAACCCCTCTGTACAGTATTTTCACAATAAAACTTATTTTTTTTAATAAAGGTATGTGAACAAGCATAGCTCATATCACATTTAAAGGAATGAAACCAAAAGTGTGAGTTAATGTCAGAGATCCTTGGTGTAGCTGAAATTAATTTCAAAGCAAAAGAGAGGCTGGTGTGATGGATTGTCATTCAGGAATATCATTAAGGCATTGTGTCACAGTTTAATTGGCAGTCTCTAACTGTCTCACTAATCCTAGATAAAATAATGGTATGTCTTACTATGGTTGAAGTCTTACATTTAATAACACATGGTATTTATGATGTATTGTGCCACATGGTCTAAGTACTCAGTGTCATTTAAGCTTTTCTTTCATCCAGTGAGGCTGATGCCACTAATTTATGGAGATGACACTTAGAAAGAATTTTAGCTTGCCTCAGGTCATAATAGCAATAATTGGGGAAATTTGGGCTTGACTATTCCAACTCAGAGTTCAAGTTTACTTCAGTCTTTCTGGCACTTAGTGAAGAGCTTAAAGATAGCATAGTTTTTTTCATTTGTTTTTCTGGCTCAAATATTTCTTTAGCTAACTTTTGTGTTAAAATTCTACCTAACTCATTGCACTTTTCCCCAGTAAAATATCTATGAAGATAATAACTAAAATGTAAACATGGTGAAAGAAGAGAAGAATGTTTAATGTTGTAAAATTTTAGGTCAATAATCTAGAATGAGAGAGATATTTAAGTATATATGAGAAAAAAGACCATATCAGATATGCCACTGAGAGTCATTTCAAACTTCATCCATGAGAAGATTATAATCCTATAAAACACTTAATAATCAACAAGAATTCTAGATTTGAGGTAAGTTAAAAATTAAAAAAAAAACAGGTTAGTGGATGAGTTATTACTGTCTGCTATGTGATGAAGCAGTATAAAATTTGGAGATTGTGCAAAATTTTGTCACTTTGGTGATTTAGGGAAAATTTAGAAATTCCTTCCAAGCATACAAAGGAATATATAACATGACATAGTGAAAAGGGATTAAATGGAATGAGGTAAATTGAAGGGATGGGTAGAGTTGAGAGAGATAAGGGGCAATGATGGAAAGGGTAAACAGACCAAGGTATACTGTACTCATAAAATGACATGTTGAATTAAAACTCTTTTGTAAGGAAATCAAAACAGACCTTAGAAAATGGCAAAACTTCCCATGCTCCTGGATTGGAAAGATTAACATAGTGAAAATGGCAATACTTCCCAAGGCTATCTACAAATTCAATGCAATACCTATCAGAATTCCAACCTCATTCTTCAAGGAAATAGAAGAGGCAATCCAAAAATTCATATGGAACAATAAAAGACCCCGAATAGCAAAATCGCTCTTCAACGGAAAGAACACTGCTGGAGGAATATCAATACCAAATTTCAAACTCTACTACAAAGCCATAGTAATCAAAACAGCTTGGTATTGGCATAAGAACAGACTTCAGGACCAATGGAATAGAATTGAAAACCCAGAAATGAACCTACAGACCTATAGCCATCTAATCTTTGATAAGGGAGCTAAAACAACAGAATGGAAGAAAGACAGCCTCTTCAGTAAATGGTGCTGGCAAAATTGGTTAACTACTTGTAGAAAACTAAAGCTAGATCCTTATATATCACCCTGCACCAGAATCAACTCCAAATGGATCAAAGACCTCGAAGTCAAAGCAGACACTCTGAAAACATTACAGGATGGAATAGGAGAAACCCTAGGTCTCCTTGGATCAGGTCGAAATTTTCTGAATAGAGACCCGGAAACACAACAAATCAAAAAAAGGTTGGACAAATGGGATTGCCAAAAAAAGGTTGGACAAATGGGATTGCATGAAGTTCTGCATGGCAAAGGGCATAGCTAGCAAGATCAATAGAAAGCCCATGGATTGGGAGAAGATCTTCACTAGCAATACAACAGACAAGGGTCTCATATCTAAAATATACTTGGAACTCAAAAAATTAAATCCCCCAACAACAAATCCTCAAAGAAACAACTGCCCAATAAATAAGTGGGCTAAAAACTTAAAGAGAAACTTCTCTGAAGAAAAAAAAAGGATGGCCAATAGACACATGAAGAAATGCTCAACCTCCCTAGCCATAACAGAAATGCAAATCAAAACAACATTGAGATACCACCTCACCCCAGTTAGAATGGCAAAAATCAAGAACTCTAACAACAACAGATGCTGGAGGGGATGTGGACAGAAGGGAACCTTACTTCATTGTTGGTGGGAATGTAAACTTGTTCAATCACTTTGGAAAGCAGTATGGAGGTTCCTCAAAAGACTTCACATAGAGCTCCTCTATGACCCAGCAATCCCACTTTTGGGCATTTACCCAAATGTTTACAAACAAGACCACACTAAAGCTACCAGCACAACTATGTTTATTGCAGCATTATTTACCATAGCTAAGATATGGAACCAACCCAGATGCCCCTCAGTAGATGAATGGATCAAGAAAATATGGTATATATACTCAATGGAATTCTATGCCTCCATGAAAAAAGAGTGACATTGCCCCATTTGTTAGGAAATGGAAAAACTTGGAAAAAATTATATTAAGTGAGTAAGCCAGGACCAAAGAAACATAGGTCCCATTGTTTCCCTTATTTGCAATATCTAGTATATGTATGAGTCAAGCTGAAAAGGTCAGATAATGTGATGTTAGGAAAATGAACCCTTAGATATGTATTTTAATGTTTTTTTCTTTCATGCATTTGTTTCTAATACATTTATAAGATTATCTCTTTGTTGCTTTGTATGTCCCTCCCCCACAGTATAACCCCTGCTTTCACTATATTTGATGTCAGTATAACTTGTGGAGGAGATGGGGAAAAACAAGTCATTTAAGGATACAGGTGGACCTGTTGCAACGAGAAGTACAAGTTGTCATGTCGAAAACGAGTTTTACAACGTTGGTGCGGGGGGAGGGAGGAAGGGGGAGAGGATTGGGTGGGGGGATATAGGGGGAAGGGATGTGAAGGGTAAACAAAGGAGGAGGCTGCAATGCTTGATAAGAAATGTACGCATTATCCTGCCCATGTAATTGTAACCCCTCTGTACAGTATGTTCAGAAAAAAAAATAAAAAAAACTCTTTTGTATAACTACCTAATTTTTTTAAAAAATCAGAAATTAATATACATATGTAATTGTGTATACATGGATACATATATTAATGTATATATATATTCCAATATATGTTTGAAGAAGTGGTGTTGTGGCTCAAATGGTAGAGTGCCTGCCTTGAGCTGAAGAGCTGAAGGACAGCACCCAAGCCCAGAGTTCAAGCCCCACCACTGACAAAACAAACAAATAAACAAATATATGTTTGAGTATATATATATACATATATATATATATATGTATGTATATTTGACTACACATTTTTATTTGACTATATAGACATGTTTGAACTGTGTGTACACACACAGTTAACATGAATTAGGAAGATTTATAGGCTGAAAATACAATATTTGATGTATTTTTTCTGAAAATGAGGCAGTTCCATAAACATCTTAGGAAAATTATTTAAAGGAGAAAAAAATAACTTGGTCATGTAGTTGCATATTATACCCATGAGTATAGATAAAATTAATTGGAAGTTAGTAATATTTAAATAAAGATTGTAAACATATGATGGTTATAATTATCCCTTATTTCTAAAGGGAATAGTGTTTAATACTAAAGAAAATAATATTATAAGGAAGAAAAGTACGCCTTAATGAGTACACCCGTTAAACATGGTATACATGAATGGTATTTCCTTCACTCAATGGTTTTGTTACTATGTTTTGAGGATATTTTAGACTTAGTAATAGAAATACTTTTTCTTTGAAGCAAGATACAGGCAAACCTACTCTGTATTAAAGCATATCATCTTCCCCAGATCACTGTTCTTGTCCCAGAATTCTGTTTATTAGATGTGCAAGAGTTGAGCTTTGTATCTGTTCAAGGCAGGTGGAGGCTGTCTTTTGTTAACATGTATGAAATTTTAACCTAATCTGACTATTTTGTTAGTTTACAAGAAGGGTGGAAAAAAAAGAAGGGTGAATTCTTAGACATGTCCGTATTATTGTCACAACCCACTGAATTTTTGAGTGATTACTAAAGATGCCTTTTTTAGGTACAATATCGTTCAAATTGTCTACACACATTAGTAATACTCTTCTCAAAATGATATTGCATAGAAAACTGTACAAAATACATATTTTACATGCTAGAATAGCATGGTATAGAATGATTTGTTAAATGACTATTAATAAGCTTTAAACAATTATAAAATACTGTATGCATAGTTAAAAGAAAGACAAAATAAAAGTGAAAAGTTGTTAATTTCTCATAAGAACTAACATCAAAATCTCTACACTAGAACCCTAGAGACAAATGAAAGAGAAACAAGAAAATGTATTCTTAGTATAGGACATGTTGCTAAAACATAAAGGACATGAATAAGAATTGACAGAAGAATTACAGTGGCTAAAATATTTGGGAAGATACATATAATGAAAATTGCAAGTAAATATTTTTAAAAAGCTAATAAGAAGGTTACAATATAATTGTAAAAAATCTTGACACTAGGGGCTGGGAAGGTGGCTCAGTGGTAGAGTGCTTGCCTTGCATGCCTGAGGCCCTGGGTTTGATTCCTCAGCACCACATAAGCAAAAAGAAAAAAGCCGGAAGTGGCGCTGTGGCTCAAGTGGTAGAGCGCTAGCCTTGAGCTGAAGAGCTGAGGGACAGCGCCCAGGCCCAGAGTTCAGGCCCCACGACCGGACCCCCCCCCAAAAAACATCTTGACACTATTCTTTTGGCTATGATGCTTTGTTTTAGTTGGAATGCTTCGGAGAGCCCATAGGAAGAAAGGAAGATCAGACAGACAGACAGACAGACAGACAGACAGACAGACAGACAGATAGATAGATAGATAGATAGATAGATAGATAGATAGATAGATAGATAGATAGATAGAGTAGATACACATATAAATATATAAATATGTAGATACCTAGAGAGGTACATAGATAAACACATAGATGGATAGATATATTGATAGATGGATGCTAGATAGGCAGATAAAGAAAATACACATGATAGAGAACTTTTGGAGGCTTAAATCTGTTTTTGAAGTTTCCTTATTTTAAAATAAATTGTTTTTAAATCTTGTATTTTCAGATGTTTTATTGCCCGTGATCTCACATACACCCAGTTGGTCACTGACTGACTAGCTTCTCCAATTCTACTGTTGTACATTCACAGACAGTCCAGATCTTTACCCCATTCTCTTGATGTGTCTTTGCTGGATTCAAGTGAGAATTTCTTTCTTCTAAGACCTGTTTTGTATTAGTGCATTCTTGTTTTTTTTTACAAAAAAATTACTATTTTACATTTACCAAAGACATTTCTTCTTGAGCTCTCAAAACATTCAAACTTTCAAGGAGACATGACCTACTCTCCATACCTATCATTTTCTTGCCCAATTGCGACAGTGCCTTTAAATGGAAATACATGAAGCATACTACATTGGGGCTTATTTTCTTTTCCATAGAAATGTCTTTTAGTTGAGGAACAGAGGCATGATTTTTTTTTTTCTGTCCTTGTGGCTAGATCTAAAACTAAATGCCTGGGCTCTCTTCTTGAGCTTTGAGCTCAATGTTAGCACTCTAACATTTGAGCCACAGCTCCACTTTTGGTTTTTGATGGTTAATTAGAGATAAGAGTCTCACAGACTTTTCTTGCTCAGGCTGGCTTCAAACTATGATCATCAGATCTCAGTCTTTTGGGTAGGTAGGATTAAAGGTGTGAGCCATTGGAGCTCTGTGGATTCCCAATTTTCAAGTTATTACATGAAGACCAAAAGAAATAGTACAATCAAAACAGGATATGAACTGTTATTTAAATCTGTTGAAAATTAAAACTTGAATGTGTAGAAGCTGGGGAGAGAAGAGATTTTCAAATTTGTTTTCAAGTTCAAAGGAAACAGCTTTTCTTTGTTCTCAGCAGCTAAAGATTCATACTTCACTGATCTTATTAACAAAAATTTTCCATTTATCTTGTTATTTAAGTGAAAATTTATTTAAACGCCTGGTGATAGATTTGATCACATGCCTTTATGTTATGATTGCAGTTTTTTTTTAAGTGTTTAAGTTTTAAATACATTTTCACAGGTATTTTAGTACTTTTGATCTTTAGGCGGAATGTCATGGTGGAGTTAAATAGAAACTCTAAGATCAAAAAATTGAATTAGTCTTTAAATTCCGAAAATGTCACTAAAATAGAAATGAGGAAATTAAAGGGAGAATTTTTTCATTGAAACAAAGACATTATGATTTTCTGCCTTCCTTTTGTCAAATTGACTTCAAATATAGATTCACTTATTTTGTTTCTCTTTAGGATTCATTATTTTTTTTTTTCTGTACTGAGCATTGAACTCAGGACCTTCTACTTGCCAGCACTATATCACGTGAGCCATGCCTCCAGCCCCTTTTCAAATTGTTTACTATCAAGGTAGGGTCAAGGTTTATTCCCCGGTTGGCCTAGGCTTCAATCTAATTGTTTGTTTCCCCATTCCCTGTTACAGAGGATGACAGGCATGTGCCTGGCACCTCAGAATAGGTTGAATGGAGTCTCATGAGAACTTTTTTTTTGGGGGGGTCCGGTCGTGGGGCCTGAACTCTGGACCTGGGCGCTGTCCCTCAGCTCTTCAGCTCAAGGCTAGTGCTCTACCACTTTAGCCACAGCGCCACTTCCAGCTTTTTTTTTTTTTCTTTTTGCTTATGTGGTGCTGAGGAATCAAATCCAGGGCCTCAGGCATGCAAGGCAAGCGCTCTACCATTGGCCACCTTCCCAGCCCTCATGAGAACTTTTATACCCATGTTGGTCCCAAACCACCATCCTTCAAAAATCTCCATCACCCAGGGAGCTAGGATTTTAGGCTTGAGCCATTGTGCCTTGCTGTTTTGGAATTTTGATGTTTGATATTTTGTATTTACGATCCTATGTCCTTCTTAGCCCCTTTTTACTTATATGATAGGTCTTCTAGTAAAGCAGATTATCTAGTTAAACAAAAAAACCTGTAATTCAGCACTCAATTTAGCAGCAGTAAAAACTACATGTGCTTCAACAAGTTCAAGTGTAGATTTCTTTTTCTCCACTTTGTCTAAACTTGAATCTTCTACCCTTGCCACTGGCCACTTGCATGCTTGTATCAATAGCTGTTCTGTTTGAAATTATCCCATTTTAGATTCAGAGTACATTCCTATTTCAGTTTTAAATGACCTATTTTCCAGCAACAGCCTCCTCTGGTGAAAATTGTTGCACATATTTAAGTCACTATGAACAAAAGAAGGAAAGAAGGAAGGAAGGAAGGAAGGGAGGAAGGAAGGAGGGAGGGAGGTTGGGCTGGAATAACCAGTTATCCCTTCTTCCCTTCATTCTATGCAGTGTAGCATGCTGTAATGAGTTGAGAGAAGAGAGATCTGGGAAGAATGCTGATTCAGTCAAACAGGGAATGACTTCAACCCTTCTGCTTATTTTCTGTGTTCACAACCTGTGTGACCTCACCCCCTGATGGAATTCTATCAGTCCCCACTTGCCCATCAGAAAGATTGTTTACCATCCAAACAATATGTTTCATAAAATAAAATCTTGTGTGGACAAGGATGAGGCAAAGTCAAAGGGAATTGGTTATATTCATGAAATATAGAGATTGCTTTTTATAGATTAGTAAATCAAAGAAATATGGTTAGAACATACTTTTCCTAATAATCTGTGTTATCCTAACATTAGTACCTGGAATAAAGATAATTTATAGAAGGATAAAGAAAGTTTATCTACTAGATGATCACATTGTAGAAGATGTCAACATTACCAAATTTTTGAGAATTCTAAATTCAGACTAAGATTATTAGACACATTTCAGCAAATAATGTGACTATCTTGAAAAATGAACTTTACAATTTAGGCGGGGGTGGGGGAGAGTGTGAGAGTGTAATTGTGGAGGTGGGAGGGAAGGGATGGTAGGGGAAAAACAAAGGAGGAAGCAACAATGCTTGATAAGAAATGTACTCATTTCCTTGCTCACATAACTGTAACTTTTTTACTCTGTAAAAAAGCAGAGGACTGTTCAGATTTTTACTCAAACATATTTTAACTCAAATAGGTGTGGCAACTTTAATCACATAAAATTAATTCTTTGAGAAGAAAGATTTAAGTAGCTCATGTGCAATGAAGGCCAGCTATGGAGCTACAGGACTTAATCTTTGTCCCACTGGGCTTCAGTTCTGCTTTGATGTGACTCTTCCCTTTTGGAATAGGAATGCTTACCCCATGCCATTGGCGTATAAGAGGATATAATTAGTTTTTAATTTTTAGAGGAGCTATCAGCTAAGACTTTGTATTAAATCTCAAAGGAGATTTTAATCTTGATTTATGAAAAGTACTGAAACCCGTAAGACTATGTGGGCTCTTGTAGAGGCTGTACATGTGTTTTGTGTTGTGAGATGAACATGACCTTCAGGGATGAAGGGCAAAATATTGTATTTCGAATATATGTTGAAAGCTTGGTCTCTGACTGGAGACAATATGGAGAAGTGATTGGAGAAATGAATTAGTTCATAACTGAATTTTGGATTCAGGTTTGGGGCGTACATGGAGGAAGCCAGTCCCTGTGGCATGACTTTGAAGGCCATACCTTATTCCCAGACGGTTGTGGTTTTCTCTTTCACACTACCTTTGCACATACTTGCCAACAAGGGCTAAGTTGTTACCTATGGCATGTTCCCAGCCACAGGCCTAAAGCAGTGGAGCCAGCTGATCATGGACCTCTGAATATATGTTTCCTCCCCTTAGAAAACCTTTTATTGTGTCACAGAAATAGAAAAGTGACAAACTCACCAGCAAATGTCCCTTGAATGTATCGTGCACACTAGCCTCAAAACAGTCTTGAAATCTTGGTCAATGCCATCGTTTTCAGCATTCTTATCCTCCCCTATTCCTCCCCTCTTTTTCTTAATGCTGTAGAATATACATTTGACTTTTTTTTGGGGGGGGGTGAGTCATTTAAATTGAACTGCACTTTAATTTCTCTCCCTGAAAAATAGGATGGCAATACCTGCACAAGGAGGGTGTAATAAGAATTACATGAAGTTATATATTTAAAGCACTTAGCCTGCTGCTGGTATATTGTAAACATTTGTCTTTAGACATTTCTTTTCTTTCTTTATTTTTAATAAGTTTTTTTAGTGTGAAAATACCATACAGAGGGGTTACAATTACATGAGCAAGGCAAAAAGTACATTTCTTATCAAGGAGTGTAGCCTCCTCCTTTGTTTTTCCCCTACTACCCCTGCCCTCCCATCTCCACGACTACACGCCCCCTCAACCCCCCCACCCCCGCCAAAGTTGTAAAATTCGTTTTTCAACATATCATTTTGTACATCTCCTTGGTGCAATGGGTCCACCTGTATCCCTATTTAAACAATTTGGTTTTTTCCCCTTCCCCTCCCCAAATTATACTGACATCAAAACAGGGGTTATGCTGTAGGGGAGGGACATGCAAAGCAGCATTGGAATTTTGTCAGCATTTTCTCCTCTTCTCCTCTTCCTCCTTCTACCTGTTCCCCTTGACCTTTCCCACCCCACCCCTTTCAAGTACCTGTTTCATGGTGTTTTAATTTGCTAAATTTTCAATTGGGCTTTTTAAAGAATTACACTATTTGTATTCTCCTTTGAATATATCACATTTCTGTTAATACATTTGTGGACAGTTTGATATCACCCAATGTATTTACTTATGTACTTACAAGCTAAATCCAATTTGCACATCCAAGGGAAAAAAGGTGGATCCTTTGTCTCTCTGGCTTACTCAAATGTCAAAATCTTTGCTCAACTGCTTATAGTTAATATTTTTAAAAAGAAAAGCCAAAGGTATGGAGATTGCTTTCACAATGACATATTAAATACTGCTGAGATGTGCAGTTAAAATGAATACATTTTATGTAATCTACCATCTTTAAATACATACTTAGTGGGTAGAAGCATGAAGAGAAGGTAGGGGAGAATTCAGCCATAGTATTCTCTGTACACCCAAGAAACTAAGAAAATGATGGAAGGGGTGACCATCAAGATGGATTGTGTTTGTCAACTGATTTGTTGTATGATAATTCCTTTTTACTTCAGATTATAAAAATATAATTTAAAAAATAAAAATAAAAGCACCCACCCTGCATGAATAAGGATGCCCTTCTTCTCTTTTATGTTTTTCCTCCCTCTTTCCTCTATATATCCTCTGTCTTCTCCATTTTCTCTACCAAATACAATGCATTATTTAAAAATATAACTAACTAGGCAATGATAAATGTTTCTTTATAACATTCTTACTTTCTAGTACCTGAAATTGAGGAGAATCATAATAAAATCCTCATCACACTAATGTTTAGAATAGAATTTTGCCACTAGATTCATTAACATTGTTTTAGATTTTGAAAATCTATTGCCAATCACCACTAATAGTTAATATGACAGGAGAAATCTATTTTTTTATTTTCTTAATCCAGCTAAATTTTATTTTGGACCTTTTTTTCATCTCTTCTAGAATGAGACAAAACATACATTTATAGTGTTTGGAATTGAAAAAAGTTATACAGCAGTGGATTTTTTTTTGCTATGTATTTATTTCTGCTTGGAGTATTTAGATTCCTTTAGATGGTGAAGAAATCTCTTTGCAATATCCTCTTTTAGACAGTGAAAAACCTTTTGGCGTTTAACTCTGTCTTTGGAAAGGGAAATTAGCAGCTGTAGCGTATTATTCAGACTGAGCCTGATTGTAGATGGAGAAAATGAAGTCCTACCTTAACTGTTTAATTAAAGATTAGAAGAAAATATTTAAGCAGGTGTTAATCAAGTCTTTAAAAAAGTATTGAATTCTCCAGCCTTTCCAGGTGCAGTTCAAATTTTCTTTCCACCTACAAAATAAAGTAGTTGCAAGGTAGAGAGATTAAGACTATTTTGGGTCTTGGAAGTGTATTTCTTAAAAGTTGAAGAATTTTATGTGAATATTTAATAGACAGTGCTAACTCATGTTAAGTAAATAACATAGTAATTGTTTTACACTCTTATTAGCAAAATTATATTACTTATACTTGGTATGCATTAAGGTCCGTCATTTCAATTGTATTTAATACAATTTATGTACACATGTATATTTTTACACACACATACATATATACATGTAAATATCACCGCAATGAAGACAATATAATTCTTTTATTGTAAAATGAATAAATGTAAAGAAAGTACATAAAACAAAGTTGTATAACTCTGTAACTTATCACACTATACACACTTAGCCACCATTTTTCTAAAAGTATCATTTATTTTCTACTGGAGATATCCTTTTGTATCTTATTAATCATTAATTGCTATCTCACCCATGACCTTAAAACATAATTTAATATTTGGCAATTGTTTTCTTTGCAATTGGAAAATAATTGTGTAATTATAAATGTTGTCACCTAATTTTATTTTATTTTAAATATTATTGTGAAAATACCATACAGAGGGGTTACAATTACATGGGCAAGGTACTGAGTACATTTCTTATCAAGCATTGTTGCCTCCTCTTTTGTTTCTAAATTATTTTTTGGATAAGGTCTTGCATTTTTGCCTGGGACCAGTCTTAGACATAAGTCTATTATACCTTCTGCACAACTAGGAAAACAATCATGCAACGCCATGCCCAACTTTTTCTTGTTGGAGATGGAGCTTTCATTTCCCCCCCTTTGTTCTTATGTCAAATCACAAACTCTGAAAGAAGCCAGATTCAAAAAAATTACACATTGTATTGTTCTACTTATATGAAATATCCAGAAAGGCATATCTGTAAAGGCAAGGAAGTATATTGCTGCTTTCCTAGGACAGAGAGAGGGTAAGATTACAAATGGTTATAAGAAAATTGGTGGGGATAATGGAAATATTCTTAAATTTCTATAAAGTTCTACAAAAGCTCTATAAAATTACTGAACATAGTTTGATTATGCACTTATTTAAAATGAGTGAACTTTGTTGATTTTGGTGGCCCACACCAATAATCCTCAGAAGAGAAGAGAGCAGGAGCTGAGGAAAGAGGATCAGGTATATGAGACGAGCATGGTGAGACTCCACCTCAAAAACAACCAGTGCCCCACAAAAACCCTGAAAACTTACTCCTCTCCCATTCTTTTCTCCTTCCCTTCTTCCCTTTGTCCCCAATTTTTGTTTCTTCTTGCTTTTCCTGTTAATTACTCTTATTACATGTGTTGTTCTCTTTCCTTCCTTCCTTCCTTCCTTCCTTCCTTCCTTCCTTCCTTCCTTCCTTCCTTCCTTCCTTCCTTCCTTCCTTCCTTCCTTCCTTTTCTTTCTTCCTTTGTTTTTTAGGCAAGCATCTCTAGTTACATTTCTCTAAGTTAAAACTGTGTTATGTGACTCCACAGTATTTGTATTAGTACAATATATAGAAGGCACTATCTATTGCTATACACTCCAAAATGTTTGCATATTATCAATGTTATTTCTACCTAGAGAGTGAAATTATTGTTGGATTACTTCTTCAAAAAACTCCTGTCTTCTTTTCAGTTTTCTGTACCAAATATGTACTTATTTCTAGAAACAGTTTAGAAGAAATCCATAAAGAATATTTATCAAGTGAATAATATAATAACCAAAAGACAACAAAAAGATAAATTTTGTTGATTGAAAAATATAGTATATCAATTCAAAGATGTAAGGCAATACTGGATGAATTAATGTAATGTTTAACATTTAAATTTACATTTGTTTTTCATTTTTAAACATACTCAGTTATATTTTTTATAATATTAAATGATGCAGAGTCATCTTTTAAAACATTTTTGATGAGCACAAACTATAATGTATCAGGCCAAGAACATTTTGCTTTAAGTTTTAATACCATGTGTCATTCTATGAAAGCTAATCCATATGCTTATGATTCATTTATAACTAAATCATCAAAATATTGATTTTAGAAGCTACTTGATGTCAAAAGAAATTTTGTTTTAAACACAATTTAATGAAAGTAAGATTCCGCATTACTCTAATATTTTTTTAATTTTATTGACATTAAATACATGTACTATTTTAAAAAGAGAAAAATGTTTCATTGGTTAAAATGTCTAATAATAATAAAGAATTAGGAACAGAAATTTTGTATTTCCTCTTTTAAACAATGGTGAGCAAATACATCCTACTTTTGTGTTAAAATATCCTCAGATTAGAAAATGTTTTCCTCTTCGCACATGAAAATGCTTTTCACATGAGAAAACTCCTTAGCTCATTTAGTTTCCCACAAGTTTTGAAAGTAAGTCTACACATATTATCATCTTCATTCAATTTCTATTTGTTTTCAGGCTGCTGATGGTTTCAACCCTTCTTTTATCTCCTCCAATTCACTATGAAGATAAAGCTACAGGATGTTTCTTTATCTTGTCCCCAGACAACTTGATTCTGAATATGAAGGAAATGTGCTCTGTTTCTAACACCTACATAAGCATGTGTCTACAAACACATTATGTGCTTTATGAGTTTGAAAACATGTGAATCATATGGGAAAATATTTGTCACAACACTTTCAATCAACATGTACCTATTCACATCTGGAAGGACTGAAGCATATACAGGCTCATTCTATGCCTGTATAAATAAAGAGTTATAACTTCATTCAATCTATGTTGAGAAATCTTTGGGGCATTGCATTTATTTTGGAAATGCCAATCACAATAATTGTGTTTTTCTTATCAGCCCATGTCAAATCATATTAAAATATTTAGTGGTTAACTAATAACTTTTGCTAATATTAAATATCATTAAAACATTACTTAAGTTATAATATACTTTAGGATTTTAAATATGCCAGTCAGTTATTTTTCTTGCTTCACAGCAATGAAGATATATTCAATCTTTGTCTTTCTACATTTTAAGCATCAATAAAGTTACCCTCCCATGTGATAATTCTATAAATATTCCCTACAAACCTTATGTTTCCCTAGATACTGAATGAATGGTAAAGCTTATAATCATATTTTCTTGTCTTTTATAGCTCAATATATATTGCCCGTTATAGTTAGCTTATACGTTGTTCATTTTTCTGTAGACTTTCTTCCTCTGATGTTTAGGGACGGTAGTACTAAAGTTCAGTGGGCCTAGATCATTCCTTTCTTGCTTTCAATGCAAACTATATGTGTCACCTTGCCAAATTCAAAAACTTTAAGCATCAGTTTCTTCAGCAAAGAGGGTCATTTTGAGGTTAAATGAGATACTTACCTATTGTAATTCTCAATAAATGGTAGCAATTTTTTTTCAATTGAAAGGTTTTTCTATGCTCCTTCTGCATACTTTAGAGATGTGAGTGTGTGTGTGTGTGCACGTGCACATACACACTTGCAAGCAAAATGTGCGAGCACATGTGTTCATTTGTGGTGTTACAAGGATTGAACGCAAGGCTTTGTTTTTGTTATACTGAAGTTCTGCCACTTGACGTGATCATCCACAGGTCCTTTTGCTTTATTTATTTGTTTACTTATTTATTAATGTTATTTCATGCTCTTGTCCTTTTTCTCAGGGCTGCCTTTGGACCAGAATCCTCTTACCTATGCCTCCTGAGAAGCTGTAAGTACAGGTGAGAACCACCCTATTTAACTTGCTGGTTGAATTCTTCTTTTTTTTTTATTGTGTGAAAATACCGTACAGAGGGGTTACAATTACATGGGCAAGGTAATGAGTACATTTCTTATCAAGCATTGTTGCCTCTTGTTTCCCCTTATCATCCCTTCCCACCTCACCCCATCCTCTCCAAAGTTGTAAAGTTTGTTTTTCTGCATAACATCTTGTACATCTCATTGTTGCAATGGGTTCACCTGTATCGCTATTTAAACAATTTGTTTTTTCCCTTCCCCTCCACAAATTATACCAACATCAAATACAGTGAAAAGAGTGTAAAGTTGATGTTAGGGGAAATGAACGCCAAGATAAGTATTCAAATGTTTTTTTCTTTCTTGCAATTGTTTCTGAATTCTTGAGATAGTATGCACATCTCCAATTCTTGAGTAGCTGGGATGACAGGAATGTATCACTACTACTGCAGAAGCTTTTAAAAGAATAATTCTTGAGTTAAACATGAGATGGTGATACTGCTCCTACTTTTTTTTTTATTTTTTAAGAAAAATAAAACATATAAAAAAGTACAAAAAGTCTTTTTCATAAAATATTCTACTTATTCATGCAATAATATCCTAAGCATTTCTTAAGTTGTTATTTTGAAAATGAATTTAAGGATGGTTATTAAAATTTTACAGAAATACTAAAAAACTGGTGGAAGCATCTTAATACAGACTACTATATTCGTTTAACTGTATTAGCCTTCAGCAAATATATTTCAATGAATTTGTTGGAGTGAGTAGACTTTGAAGGTGTGGCCTGATAAGTTTTAAATATAGAGAAAAGCATTGGAGGTAATTGATAATTAGAAACTAAATTTATAAGAATTAAAATGAGGATAATTCTCTATGTTTTGTCATTTCCATATGAAGTGTTTAGATTGCTGTGCTTTTTTCCATTGACTATGCAAATAAAAGTCCTGCTGGGCTAAGGCTTAACTAAAATTCAAGTTGGGGTTGGGAGAGAGAAGTTAGCAAAAAAATAAAATGTGGGTAAGAAGACGCTAAAATTGGACTTGAATTCTCTACAAAAGCAGAATAATCAAGTCTTAACACAGTTAGAGTTGTCTTCTCTGCTTCTGTGTTTTGAATTTAAGCAGTTTAAATATTCCTGGGGACTGAAATATTTTCTTAGCATAAAACACAGGTGCAGGTACTATAGAGCCAAGGAAAAGCATTGGTAAACATCTGAACCTCCTTCCAATGCCAGGGACCAGAGCCCAACTTTCAATCTGCATCAGTGGCTTAGGTTTCTCATCCTATTCAAATAGAAATGGTCTGCTATCAACACAACGAAAGGACAATTTCAAAGTAACATGGATAATCTTAGTGCAAAGGCAGTGAGGGCTAAAATAACCTTCCCAGGAGTTAGCAATGATTTTTCCTGTTTTTGTTTTTTGGGTTTTTGTTTTGCTTTGTTTTCTTCAGTAGCAACTGCTTGTTAATGCAAAGCATTTACTAGCTAGTTTGTACTGGACAGTGATGATCACTCATCTCACTTAGTCTCATTGGTCTGGGCTCTCTGTTTTATGTTAAGATGTAATTGGCAGAGTATTTTCTCTGACATAAAATGGAGAAGAAACTTTCCAGACTTTCCAAACTTCTACACTTGTATCAAGTTATGACAACAAAAGCAAGAATCAACCAGAGACTGAGATTTTGATAGATTTGGTCCATTGTTATTGAGAGTTCAGGATCCTTCGTCCTAATGGCCATAGAAAATTTTTCTGATTTTTACCTTAACAGTGCATTCCTCTGGGCAGAACTGCATGTTCTCCAAACATGGACATTTTCTCTTCCTTCCAAGGCTCTATAGTAAGAGTCATCACACACATTCTTTCCTTCCAGAAGATGCATGTCTTATCCATATGTATGGAATTGAGTCACTGACACTCTTCTCCTAATTTGGGGAATTTTTGTTGCTATTGTTGTTGACAAATATTTAGAGAATTATTTTTATAATTCCCTTGCCTTATTTTTCCTTTGAGTTCTGACTCATTTTGGAAAGTTTTCTCCTTTGAGATGTAATACTATTTTTAATGTGTCTGCAGCTACTCCAATATTTGGATAGGGAGGTAGGAAAGAACACAGGCAAATACAGAGTGGCAATCAAAAAGACAGGAATATCTCCACTTCCCAATTCTTTTACAAAGCATCCTAATCTGATTCCAGCAACTGTATATATGATACTGGAGTAGTTAAAATATATTTAAAGAGTGATAATTTCATAATAAGAGTGATAAATTTTGGTTAAACCATGCTGGGTGGGCTAATTCACCTTCCACAGTAAGAAGGCTGTATATCAAATCTGATTATTAGCCCTTAAATAACCTTTTTGTGTAATGGTGTGATTGGAAGGAAAAAAATGACTTATTCAGGATGTGTAATAAAAGATTTTTAATAGTGGCCTAAAATTAGTTGAAGCTCTTTAACAAATTAGAAGTTGCATGTTGAAACAACTGCCCATTCTAGTCAGATTCTACATAATAGCATGAGGTGTGGCAGTGGTCCACAAGAAATTATTTTTGTATGCAAACAAACAATTATTCTGGACATGTGGCAAGGCAGAGAAATTCGAATCTGGCAAACTCAATTGCATTATTTTTCCTTTGGGTGTAAAATATGTTAATTTGCCACTGTCTGGGGAAAAAACCCTTGGTGAGTCATTCATATAAGTACTTAGAATCTATTTCTAAGTATCTATTGCTTTTATGTGTTACAAACTTATTTCTTAATAACTTGCAAAAAGGCATGAAAAGCCATTTTATCTTATTCTATAAAACAAATTTCAAACAGAAAATGTGGAGTCCAAAAACCAACAATCAAGTTTAATTTTCACTCTGACTTTATTTTGTATTCTGTTCGATCACAGAAGTTTTTATGAAGAGGGACAGGATCATCCTTTACTCTCATGATAAATGTAAATCATTTCTTTTCAGTTTGTGTTCAAGTCATAAGCATACTATATTTACAAAATGAGTTCTCCTGAAACCAAATGGTTTTCCCTGCATTTTCTCAGTATCATTATAACTTTGGGCAATTAGCTGCATTTTGAAACAGAAGAGGGTTGTATTTAAAGGAAAAAATATGAATACAGTGGGTTAAAAAAAGAATTTTGTTTTATGATCTCAAAATATCTCTGTAATTTGAAACATAACACCCCTAATACACAAATAACCCAACTTCGGCAGATGTCTCAAACCTTGTAACAAGAAGTTCCTTTGCTCAGTCTTGAAATTATAGCCTCCACATTGCTGTTTTTTTCAAGCACACCTCATATAATTAATGCTATTCCATTTAGGAATTTGAAAATAAAACAAAAAGATTTACCTTAGTTTATTATCATTACACCATTGATATTATGCCATTGAATGAAATGATACAATATGTTTACAATTAGGAGGAAAGAAAAAAAACACTATAATTAGGAAAAAAAATGCTTAGCCATCTTTGAAAGAACATTATAGGATTTCCAAAATGCTGCCACCTTCCTACCTGTTTTCACCCAGCAATGAACGTGAATTATAAAATTGGCACACGTACCACTTGTCTCTTAAAATAGCATTATATGTATTGAAGTCTCCAAATTAAAGTTTTTTCCCCACCCCCACATCCCAACTTGAGGACATTATAACCAGGGATGTGTAGAGATATTGGCTGAATCATTCCCTTTCCGAAATTGTCCATCTGTCTTTGAGAGTGGTTGTGATCTGAAGACTCAAGTTGACTTACTCACTAAGCTCCCTGCCAGCTTAGATGCACTTTGTAGGTGGAAAATTGTTGGTCTTTGTCCCTCCCAGCTTGCAAGTAAAATGAAGCTGCCAAGAGATAAACACATTCTAAGTTTATCATGCTATTCTTGGCCTCAAACTACAAGCCATAAGGCAACTATTGCTCAAGGTACCGTGTTTACAAGTGTTCAGTCCTCCGCTGTTTCAGAGACCCAACAAGATGGGATTTCTTCCTGCCAGCCTATATTTTGTTTCTTCAAAGCAATCGTATTTTTCAATTTTTTTAAAAAAAATGGGAAAATGGAGCCACTTCTTTGAGAGTATCTTGAAGGTTAGAGTCTGGTTAAAAATTTGATTGATGTTTTAAGGCATGATAAAGTCTCTAGTAGAGTAGACAACATGTTTCTTTCTATTATTTCCACTATTATTACATATATTATATAACTTAAAATGGAACAAAGCATATACTCATATACATTGTTAAAGGCCTTTTAAATGTTTTCTACACACGTTTTTCATCCATCTTTTGTTGACCTTTCATATTATTATCATTATAAAACTCTAATTTTGTTTCTTTTGGATAATATATTTTCACCCTTAGATGGATGTATCGATGATAAATTAGCCAGAGATTGGTAATTTTCTCAAAACCCCAAGAAATAAATTATTGTAGAAAGTATCGAGTTAACTTTCTTCACAAATGTCTTCCTGGCTGCATTGGGTAACAGGATGTACTGAGTTCATACATCTTAAATATAAAGAGGAGTATAGCTATGGCACATCCTATATTGGCACAGTATATTGACATGTATTATGTATGATGTTACACTGTTTAAATTATTAGAGATCACATTAAAAGAAATTATAATAAGTTAGGGCTTTTTACCAAATCTAAAAAATTTGGCAAAGATATAATAATCAAATTCAACTCTTGATTTACAAATAAGACTTTGAGTTCTCAGAGTTCTATAACTATATTCTATACCACAATTTCTTTGCATTTCATTAAAAGTAACGTTCTCCTAAAGTTCAGTGTAATACATAGCTTTATTTTTCAGTGCAATACAGGGCTTTATTTTTCAAATAAGGAGAGATATTAACCCATTTTGGAATTTTTTTAACATACTCTTACTAACCTACACTTCTTTAATGATTTAGTGCTGTTGAAAATTAAATTCACTGACTATATAAAAATGTAAAACATTTAATAGAAAAAAGTTTACTAGTCCTGCTTTTAGTTGTAAGTATACAAAGAAAAGTTTTGCAACAATCACATGGAAAATTGAAAGAAAAAATGTGTTGTTAATCTGAAGTATTAATTAAGATCAATCAAATATCAAAATCATGTCCTCACTAATATAAGCAGAGAAAGTTTTTTTTTTTTTTGGTCGGTCATGGGACTTGAACTCTGGGCCTGGGCGCTGTCCCTCAGCTCTTCAGCTCAAGGTGAGCGCTCTACCACTTGAGCTACAGCGCCACTTCCGGTTTTCTGGTGGTTTATTGGAGATAGGAGTCTCACGGTCTCTCCTGCCTGGGCTGGCTTTGAACTGTGATCCTCAGATCTCAGCCTCCTGAGTAGCTAGGATTACAGGCATGAGCCACCAGCGCTCGGCAAGCAGAGAAAGTTTATGGACTATCCTACCTAATGGTTAGAATAGAATATGCAAGTATCTCATAATATTCTGATGTTCAGATGAAATGAATGAGTATCTAATTGAAAACTATCTATCTACAATCAAAGAATATCTTGGTTTTTTGGGATGCTAGATATAAAAAGGAAAATATCAACAAACTGGTATATCTTTAGATCCTAAGAAATTTAAACCCAAGTTTCCAAGAGAATCAGAATCAGGTAAAGACCTATCTTTTTGCTTTCTACAAGATAAACAGCTGAGAAACCTCTCTGTAGAAACTTACATGTCCTTAATGAAGGTTCTGTGCTGTTAAAAGCTCCGCCTCTGAAGACCTTTCAAGATAAAGGATCAGACATAGATTTTCATCCAGTCCAGGATACTTCACTAACAACAAAATTGTAGTGCTCTCATCAATGGATGCAAAAGTATTAATTGTTGCTTCTCCCCATAATACAAAATTGGTTAGATGGATAATGTATATTCTGAAGACCATGTTGTCAGAGGCAGTTGATATCTTTTCTTGTAGACCTCTTATTCTTGATTTATTACTCTAAGTAATAATGTTTTAAAAGCTTTAAAAGTTCTTACCTAACAGAGTAGTTAATTTTGTTGTAAATTTTGCTGCAATATTTTGAAACTAACATTTAATTGTTAAAATATACAAGACTTGGGGCTGGGAAGGTGGCTCAGTGGTAGAGCGCTTGCCTTGCATGCATGAGACCCTGGGTTCGATTCCTCAGCACCCCATGAGCAAAAAGGAAAAAAACCTGGAAATGGCGCTGTGGCTCAAGTGGTAGAGTGCTAGCCTTGAGCTGAAGAGCTGAGGGACAGGGCCCAGGCCCAGAGTTCAGGCCCCACAACCAGACCCCCCCCCACCCCTGGCCCCCCCCCAAAAAATATATATATGTATGTACAAGAATTCTTCTTTGTAATTAAAAAAAACACCTACCTTCTGAGGGATGTAGGAACTGATTGGTCATTAGTATCTAGCAACACTGACTGACATCCAGTATCTTGTGTTACGTTGTTACTCATGTGAAATAAGGTAGGAAAGGAGCCAAATATCTAATAAGAAAGACTTCTGAATACTACTATAATCTTTTTCTCTGTACACATTCATTTAATTATCTGGAAATCTGGTGCTTGGATCAAGCTAAATCTAATTAAGCCCAAATGTCAAAAAGCACGAAATAGTTGTGTTTCAGCACTCAGTGTTGCTGATAAGAATTCAAACTTTTAGCCAGGTGTTGCTGGCTCACACCTGTAATCCTAACTACTCAGGATGTTGGAACCTAAGGATTCTGAGGATTCTTACTCAAAGCCAGCCAGGCAGAAACGTCCAAGAAACTCTTATCTCCAACTTACCAGCAAAAAGCTGTAAGAGAAGTTATGGCTCAAGTAGTAGAGCACTAACCTTGAGCAAAAAAGCCCAGCAAGGATAAGAAGCCCAAGGTTCAAGCCTCCCCTCCCCACACATGCACACTCAAAATCAAAGCATTTAGTATCAGAAACTCATAAATAATGAAACAATTAAAAGAAAAATATGCAAGTACCTTCTAATTCCTTCTACATTTATGACAATAGAAAAGTTTCCCATTTCTGAAATAGCTCTGCAATTCCTATCAGTCCAAGATGTTCCTCTAACATTTCAACTTAATTCTTCCTTTGAAATTTTCTTTTTTGATACATTTTTTTTCTATTTTGTTTGGCCAATACCCTTGAGGTGTGGTACACAGATCATTCTCTATTAATTAGGCCATCTAGGTAATTTTGTATAAAAAATAATCATGAAACCTTAAAAGCTCAATGGCTCATACAGACTATGTGTTCAAAAGGCTAAACCAATAGTGTTCAGCTTAAGTGAAGACCTTGTTTATCATAGCACCTCCAAGATCTGGGTAATATATTATGCCAACACATTTTTATGACTGATGACACAGCATAATAGAGCAAGGTGAGTTGGTCCATGATTCTGAAGGCTCCGTCAAGAATTGGCAAACATCAACTCCTTTCACATTCTTCTTATTTTATTTTGTGCACATCTTGGGACCTGATATCAGGACCTGAGAGTTTTCCCTGAGCTTTTTAGCTCAGGGCTGCTGCCTTACCACTTTGGGCATTTTTTGATAGTTAACTGGAGATCAGAATCTTATGGACTTACCTGCCAGGGCAGGCTTCCAGCTGTGATTCTCACAGCTGAGCTTCCCAAATAGCTAAGATTACAGGCATGAGCCACTGGTTCCTTGCCTTGCATTCTTCACTGAAGCAAGACAGAAATTTCCTAACCCCCAAATATGGAAGAGAAATCTTTCTACTTTGTACCTCTAGGGAGGAGGATTTCAAATTTATTCAGAAGACTTTGTGACTTGACTAATGCAAGCTATAATATGTGTAACTACCCAGGGTAGTCAGTTTCTCTAAAGCCACCAGAAGTTTATACGATATTTTTTATTTTTTTAGGTCCAGTCGTGGGGCCTGAACTCTGGGCCTGGGCGCTGCCCCTCAGCTCTTCAGCTCAAGGCTAGCGCTCTACCACATGAGCCACAGCGCCACTTCTGGCTTTTTTCTTTTTTGCTTATGTAGTGCTGAGGAATCGAACCCAGGGCCTCATGCATGCAAGGCAAGTGTCTACCACTAAGCCAACTTCCTAGCTCTTAGAAGATATTTGATATACAGTTTTCATTGATTCAATACTTGGATACCATTAAAATTTTAGTATCATTAGGGCTCTCTTCCAAGTCAGTCTTATTTTATTTTACCTTCCAAAGTAAGGCTTAGATAATAGTTTTTGAAAATATTTTCCATATTTCTACTGTCTTTCTCAGAAATTTGTCCTGGAAGAATGTGGTTTTGTCTGCAAACTGTAGATTGGTGAACATTAGTTGTAAAAGTTGGCTGGAACACAGTAGATATTTTCTGTATAAGCACAACTGAAGGAGATAAAATATGATGTAGCATAGTATGGTACATTCTCATATGAAATTACCCAATGAAAATAAGGCCCTTGATATGTTGTATGTTATTTGGGTACTCTGAAATATTAAAGTATTTTTGTTCCCTTATCTTAAACATTACACTGGAAACAACATTTAATCTTATAAATAATCTAATTTAAAGGAAACACTATATCTTGCACATAAATGTAAAATTTCAATCAACTGAAAAGCTCCAATAGAACTTCAAGAAAATCTTATTGGATTCTACACATTTTGTTGCCTTAGTTTGTTCTACTTGCTTAGTTGCTGGCAATAATGACATGGTGGTGGTCTCAAACTTTACATTTAACATTTTCTTCTAATCTGTGATAGACATCAGATATTTAAGAAATAACGTACAGAACTTCATTGAAGGTAATGTATTCTTACAAGGGTACTTTTCTTACATATTTTCACATCCTATTTTTTAACAATTTCCCTCTAGAGTTCTTACTACATAAAATATAATGACTTGAATTGACCTCCCTTACGACCCAGTCATACCACTTCTAGGCATCTACCCTGAACAACAGGAACCAATATACAAGAACACGTGCACCTCCATGTTTATTGCAGCACTGTTCACAATAGCTATGATATGGAAACAACCCAGATGCCCCACCACAGATGAATGGATCCAAAAATTGTGGTATCTATACACAATGGAATATTATGCAGCCATTAGAAATGACAAAATAATGTCATTTGCAAGGAAATGGATGGAGCTAGAAGGAATCATGTTGAGCGAGGTAAGCCAAGAGCAAAGAGACAAACGGTACATGGTCTCCCTGATAAGTGGATGCTAAATCCAAAATGTTAGGTGATACGACAAAACTAACAGGACTTAAATAACAAAGAACTCCCACTCATCTGGTCGAACCACTACTAAATATCCCCATGCTGCTGATCACATGTATGGTGTATAACATGTGAACACCGTTATATGTTACAGACTGTGATAGACAATTTGCTCCAGGAAAGCTAGAATGAACTTGTGACTTTAAATGAGCATCATTATTCCACAATACTGTGAAATTCCAGAAATTATGTAATCACTTAATCACAATCAAAAAAAAAAAAAGAACCTCAGGGAAGGTAGGGGGGGATGGTAGGGGGAAAACAATGGAGGGGGTAATAATGTTCAAGAGGAAGTGTACTCATTACCTCACTCATGTAACTGTAATCCTCTGTATAGTAGCTTTACAATAAAAAAATATAATGACTTGAAAGAAAGGTGGGCTTATTACTCATAAAAGAAGAGAAAAAGCAGAGGACAGAGAATGCAGCAGTACAAAAAAAATAGTTCGTGTCCTACAAAATTATGAAAAGTGAGGGAATGATGAGTTGTAAGGGACGGATGAGAAAAATTGAAAGGGGTTGATCAAAAGAAGCATTGTATTGATGAACTGCCTTATTGAATGGCAACTCCTTTATTCAACCATTTAAAGATAATAAAATATTAAAAAAAAAGAAAACTCACAAGCATGTTCAAATAAAAGAAATCGTGCAAGGCCACCTTATCTAAATAAGCAGAGCAAGAAAGAATATAAATAATATCTCAAGAGAATCAAAGAAACTAGAAAAGTGAAAATGAGAAAAGATGGTAAGTGAAGCAGACTTCTAGAGATATTTTAGTCTGAACTGCTAAGCTCATCTTCTTTTTCTCCATGCGGTCTAATGGGTAAGTTTCTATTCCTTGAAATCAAAAGACTTGTCTATAATAGATGTGTCTCAATTATGGCTAGCAGGAACTTGCTTTAGGAAAACCACTGGAATCACAATTGTTTTAATTTTAGTATGTTAAATAGGTCCAGATACAATCTATTTATGCATTTCTAGCTAGCTTTTTAAATTGTAATACAATGTGACTCTTAACCTTTTTGGGAGGTGTGGGGGAGGGTGGCCGTGGGGCTTGAACTCTGGGCCTGGGCGCTGTCCCTGAACTCTCCAACTCAAGGCAAGCACTCTACCACTTGATCCACAGCTCCACTTACGGTTCTGGTAGTTTCTTGGAGATAGGAGTCTCACGGACTTTCCTGCCCAGGCTGGCTTTGAAGGATGATCTCAGATCTCAGCCTCCTGAGTAGCTAAGATTACAGGTGTGAGGCACTGGGGCCTGGCCCCCTAACCTTTATCTAAAAAGACTGCTGAGCTATTTCAGAAATAGCATAGAACTTAATGTTTTCTGTATTACCAGGAAAACATGGATATTGGTTGTACTAACCATTTATCTTTGATATGTTAAGAGGTTAAAAGATCCCAGAAAAGGTCTTACAGAATTGTATTTTTCATGACCACACAATTTCAGGCTTAGTCTTCTTTTCCTGAAAAGTAGTAATACTATGTGACAGTGTAAGAGCTGACAAAAAGTATCTTTTTCATGAACTCATGTCATAGGTTTAGATAGCACAACATATATAGATATAATTAGTTAATTGTTTCTTTGTTTGGAGACAAGATGACTATCCTTATTGAACAAATCAGCTCTTTGACTCAAATGAAGAATGGTGGTGTTGACCTTTCATTCCAGTTCTCCTCAACTGTTGAGAGAAAATGAACTCATTTTGAACATTCTTTGGAGAATGATTATTGCTTTAAAAAATAGTAAGCAAAAGGACGTTATGTTTGGTTTATAAAATCTCCTTAAATAGAGGCATCTGACAACTGATGAATGTTTCATGAGTAAGATAAGTAGGAATAAAGAAATGTCCCTATCAGGGAAATTGAGTCAGGTTTAGATGAATTTTTGTTGTTGTTGTTGGTGGTGGTGGTGGTGGTTGTGGTGGTCATTTGCTTGAATTCTGGTCCTGGGCACTGTCCCTCAGGTCTTAAGCTCAAGACAAGTAGAGCACTCTACCACTTGAGCCAGTATTCTGGTGATTAATTAGAGATAGACTCTCAGGGACTTTTCTGCCTGGCTAGCTTTGAACCATGATCCACAGATCTTAGCCTTCTGAGTAGATAGGATTACAGACATGAGCCACCAGTGCCTAGCTAGATGAATTCCTTAATATTGTTAATTTATATTAGAAACATTTTCATTGCATTAAATTAGGTTACAAACATTGCTGTATCTCAAATAAGATGAATTGAGCATTTGGTGGCCTGAAAATTTAATAACTGTTAGACTTCAATATTTGATACAGGAGGCATAAAGACAATAGTCAGCATAGCAAAATAGATAAGTGGAAAAAACAAGAATCTGGAATGCCTGGACATGTTTCTCCTCTGACTCTTATAATCTATTAGTTGGAGGACCACATAATGTTTCATAAATCTTCAGTCATTACTCAAACATATCAAAATATATTGTATTCTAACTCAGAATGGTCTTATAAAATTCAAACAAAATCATGGGAATGAAGTACACTGCCAATTACAATATTCTGAGCAATTTTATCAATTCTAATATGCTGTGTAATTATGAGTAATTATCAATCAGTACAGTGTTTAGATGGCCTTGTGAGAACTGGAGATAGACATTTAACCTAGTGGATCACAGTGCCTTATTATTTCCCTGAGATATATTTTTACTTCACCATATGCATAGCCTGATAATAAGAATGGAATAATAGAGTTTACACACGTTTTTCCCTTAAAGAAATTTATCTTATTTTTTTTTAAATCTCTGAATGTATATAGTTTTCTCACTGAAGGATCAATATCTGTTGTTTATGATAGAGTGAAGAGATGGCTGTTCCTCTCTTTAAATAAATAAAAGAAATGAAAAAAAGGTAAAAACAATAGGATCGAACATGAATCAGTGAACATCAGTGATTTCTAAAGACTAAGATAGAGCTCTGGAAATTTGATCAGAGTTCTCTGCTTTATTTGAGTACTCTCTGGATATGTGCAATCTGCTCAAAGACAAAAAAAGAATCTTAGTAATGCTATCGTCATAACAAACCCTTGTGGTTAGCAAGAGGTAAGAACAGTTTGCATCCTCACAATCCAAAGCAGGAAAACCTTCACCATGTATGTAACATGTATGCAACACTCAGAATGTGTATTGCTCAAGTAAAGGGACACTAGCCCTAGATTAAGAGATTCCTGTGAACTGATCCACAAAACTACACTGAAGCTTTGGAAGTGATTAAAAGGATTTGAAAGTATCTTACATTATAAAACAAAACTGAAAAGTTCACATACACACATACACTCACAAATCATTTTTCCATATTGTAGGACAAAAACAATATCTGGCATCAAGTAAAAAAATTTATATAGTCAATAAGGACTATTATAAGCAGAAAATTAACCACTGAAAAATAATTTTACTGATGATAAAACTTAGTAGAAAAGAATATTAAAAAAAAAACATTTGCTATTATGGCCTTGTGTTTAAGAACTTAGAGAAAGGCATGACATGTTAAATAATGTAATGTATGAATTATTTCAAAGCTTTCATGTCAAAATAATACCAGATAGCTTCCAGAAAACTGAAGAAGATAGAACAATTCACAGTCTATTCTATGAGTAATCCATAAAACTACGTCATCCTGATACCAAATATAGAAAAATAATATTATAAGAAAAAAAATCTATAAGCGTATATCACTCAGGAATACTGATTTAAACATTAAAATTAATATATTCACATTAAGGAAAATAACCATATCTGCCTATGGTTGTTAATAATAGCATTTACAGGGTGGGAAAGTAGCCACTGAAAATTTTCATGTCAAATATACGTAAGTTGTGACCATCAAACCTGTTCACTATAGAAAAAACTAGAGCTGTACCTAAGAAATACATGAGTTTGAAATGGTGTCTAGTGTCTAACTGATGATTTACCTTGATTAAGTTATCAATTAGATTTTGATGGTCAGTTCTTACATTTAAGACAGCTGACATGCATGGGTGTTGTGCTTTTGTTAAGTCACCAGGTCCCATTGTAATCATAATATTATTAGAAAAAAAGACATTATCTAATGTGATCTTATAAACGACTATGATTTATTGCCACCTATTTTCTTATTTTCTGTTCTGAAGAACAACTATGTGGTTTTACTTGAAGAAAGTGATGTCTTTTGTTTCTCCCTGAGGTTGTCATACCAACAACAATTATTTAGCTATAATTGGTCTGTGGGAGGTCAGGATCAGACGCCTAAAAGTGCACTTTAAGGAATCCAGATTTCTGCTCAGTGGTTAAATTATAGCACTCTATTTCTTTACAGCAATCTTCTGAAAATGACTATTTTAGATATCGTATTCTTCTCTCTTCTTTCTAGATGAAATTTCAGTTCATTAAGCAGAAATAAAATTGCAATGTTTTTGGCTTTAAAACATGATTGTTTTTATCTCTCTTGAATTTGGAACTGATTGGGAAACAATGCCTCTACATTTTCAAGAGTATACCATCTAGTTGTCACTATTTCATTGTATGTATGTGAGAGTGTGTTTGTGTGAAATAAAAATACTGAAAAAGTTGAAGCCAACCTAAATTGTTATTTTTTTACAGCCACGTGAATTCCTGACTTGTTTCCTCCCTCCTGCTTTATTATATTGAAAGTGTTCTCTTTTTTATTATGCATTTCCCTCTTTATGCTCAAATGTACTGTATTTGTTAGAGGAAAGGGCCTTCGACATGTGCTTAACAAGAACAAAAGTATGATTATAAGATTTGGTTTTCCTGAGATGATCAGTACTAGTCATTTGTTGTTTGGATTTCAGATATCATTTGTTTCGCCTTTTTAAAAAACATTATTGCAAAGATGCTGTACAGAGGGGTTACAATTACATTAGTAAGGTAAATGAGTACATTTCTTGTGGAGCACTGTTACCCCTCTCCTTGTTTTCTTCCTCTATCCTTTCCCCTCCTCATTCCTCTCTCCTCCTCCCCACCCCAAGTTGTAAAGTTCATTTCCAACTTAGTGTCCCAGGAGTATCATTGCTGCAGTGGATCATCCTGTGTTCTTGTTTCAGTATTTTGTTATTCCTCTTCCGATTTTCACAATTATAATTTATCAAAGACAGCATTTCAGTGGAAAAAGAGAGAGAAAGAGAGAGACATTGAGGCTTTTAATAATATGTGTATTACCTGAATTAGATTTGGTTGATAAGATTTCTTTAATTTTATTCTACCTGGACTGTTACAATATACCACTTGTATAAATCTCTGACTTTAATTGTAGTATAATGATATGATTTATTTCTCATAGAAAATTTAGCTCCATTACTAGTAGTCTGATTCTCCTTATTCTTCAAAAGTAGTCCTAAAACAATTCTTGGGAAATTTTTGAATAATAATGAATCAAATAAAAGAGAGAAACTCTTTGCAACTTTCACAGAGACATTTACTTATATCTAGCATTACTCAGATCCAACAAAAGAAGTGTTGTTGTTGTGGTGGTGCTGGTGGTGGTGGTTTTAATTTTATTTTTTGCAGACTTTCTGGAGAAGATACTCTTAGAGAGACCAAATTGTGCATTTTTGAACTATTTGATTAAAAGAGAGCAATTTGTTATAAGTCAGATTATGCTATTAGCCATGTAAGGTAGTAAGACTTTAACTGAAAAGTCAACTTTATGTTCCAACAATGACTTTGTTCCTTTTTATATGTGTGACTTGACAAGTTAACTGACACTGTTAAACTTTAGGTTCCTCACCTGCAAAATAATGAGAGCAATTCTAGTTCCAAGGATGTCTAGGTTAAATGGGATTATGTACATTAATTATGAGATCACAAGCAAATACTCAACAAATAAATGTTCCCTCTTGCAATAGAAGGCAAACCAGAATAAAATATGAACCATAAAAATGAACAATATTCATAAGAAGGACTATACATATATGAAATTAAAAAGTAACTGCACTTATATCAACTTCTGACAATTGTGTCATTTTATTACAAATATTTAAATATTAAAATGTGACCTTGAGATTTAGTCTTAATTTTTTTAATCTTTGAAATATTGAATGTGTTGGTAAAGTGATAAAGTTATATTTGAATGTCACATCTACATTTTGCAAATATATTTCCTGATCAAAATATATTTAAAAGGTAAACTTGCTGTGTCCTACCAGATAATGTGTGCTGAGTACTGTGCATGTGCCCAAGTGTTAGCCTTACATATATTTGTGTGCTGTACATATATTGTGTGCTGAAGTGGTTTCACACTCATCAAAGCACTTAGTTTGGTTCAGCTCTGGATAAAACAAGAAAATGCAATCAAAACTGTTTTCTTTTAAGTAAGAAGATGTAAGGTTGCTTTTCGTGTCTCTAAAACCCTTAAGGGCAGCTGCATTTTTCTTGAGGAGTCTCATAACAGTTAATAGTTTGTATTGCCTTTACCAAAACGTATGTCTGAGAAAGAACTATTAATGTGAACAGCATACCCATAGAATCATTTTAGATGTGAAATGTAGAAAGAGTGTTGGTGGTTGGAAGTCTTACACTGGAAACTGGGAGAAAGTCAAAACACTGGCACTGACACTCCACTCTTGTTAAGATAATGCCAAGGGATCTTTTCATGAGAGTCGCACAGATTGCAGCACTTTTACCTTAGCTGGCTCCTGATGTGCAGTATCACACCACATTTAAATTCCCATCTGTGGTGTCTGTGACTATTGTTCTGACTGTGAACTTTTTTAAAATCTTTTCCCCAAAAGTAAGAAATCTGAAAGATTACCCTCCTGTAGTAGGACAACCAAGTGGATATAAAAAGGTCATAAGTGAAATTTACAGTCTTTCTATCAGCCACAGAATCACATCACATTTTAAAACTAGTAAATTTCCACTAAAAGTCGGTCAAGAAAATGCTACATTTTTATCTATCTGGAATCACTAATTTTCCTTGGGGCAACTTCAGTTCTCCATTGCTGAAGTTGACATCTATCAGAGGGGAATGCAAGAAGATGTGTTTCTGGTTCTTTTCTCATTAAGTTTAGTGATCAACACCCTGTAAAGGTGAGGCCCTGGAGGTGAAAGGTCATAAAAAACTGTATTGATAAGGATAAGTAAAAAAATTTTTAATACAATTTAATCATTTGTCTATCAGTAGTTCCTTGTACATTAATTGAGCTGTGCTGATGAAATTTCACACACATTGGGAAACCTAATAATTGATTGTTCAGATTACACACACACACACACACACACACACACACACACATACTGTGCTTTAAATTGATTCAGGTGTTAAATTTCTTCTTATATGCATACTAAATAAATATATGCTATATAATATTCATAACTTTTTTCTTTATGTAAGTTAACCTAGTGAGAGTGCATCTAACATCATCAATCCTTAATAAATGTTCTTCTAACCATATTATAATAATTACAACACACTTTTAAAATATCATTCTATTCAGCATTTGAGTATCAGCATTATTACTGATCTAAGTCAATATCTATAGAGACTAACTGGTGTTAGAAGTTGCAAGATCTGCAAAGACCTTGACATGATCAGCCCAAGCATCTACATTAAGCAAATTCTCTTTGTTCAAGTCTTGTTGCTAAGCAACTAACTGTTTATTCTCCCTTTTGGGTCAGAACTAGAGATAATGTATGCCAGAGAAAGGAGTTAGTGGCTGACAATGAACTTTAAACTTTTGGGGTCTGTGTTGTTTTCTCCTTTAGTGACCTTCTGCTGAATTCTGAACAAGTTATTCCACTTTAGGACTGTTTCTCTTTGTTGTTAAATTAACAATTCCATACAGAGGCCTTTAGAAAAGTGCCCACATTCTGAAATAAATATAGTCCAAATAATATGAAAAAGCAATTAAACTTCAAGACAAAATTTCAAACCTTCCTAATAAAAGTGTCTTAGGAATTTCTTCTTTGCCACAAAAAATGATACTCAACTTTTGCTGATTTTTTTCTTTTTTTGGTTTCTTTAAGAAATAAATGGCACAGTGATTGACAAGGCACTATATACATATCCAAAGCCAATTCTTATGACATAAGATGGTTCTACAAATAAAAATGTGTATAAAGATGCATAAGTTATTTCTGTAGGAAAAGAAGAGATAAGTTACATGCCATTCCATTTTGATGAACTTGAATCCAGTTTCTAATCAACAAGATTACCCTATACAATAAACTACTGATTGTGACTGCTGGCGTTAACAGTAATAGGACAAGAAGATGTGTGGCACAATTTTCTCCATTCAGCTATTCGTTTTCTTACTGCTTTGAAGGGGCTTTATATCCTTATGATCCTTCTCAAAGTTAGCCTAATCAATTGTGCTAAATGTGCCCAGTAGAGCTGCTGAATATAAGGACAACTCTTGTTGATTACAAAGTAGTGTCAGTTTGGCCTCAGTCCCCCATTTCTGTCAGAGTTCTCAAAATATGAAATTTATTTCAGGGTATATTTACACCCTCGTAAGAAAATACTCTCTATTCAAAGCCCATTTAGTCTTATGCACACTATTAAATATAAGAAATAGATATGCAGAAGCTGATATCCTCAGCCCATATTATCTCTGTCTGTTTAGCTTCTTTGAACCCTGGAAATTCATTCTTTTTCTCAGCCAGTGATAACTAGAGACCATATGATGTGTTGTGTTCATTTGGAACAAAAACCTTTATAAGAACAGTAATAAAAGAAAAAAATCAACAAAATCCCTTCACTTTCAGTCTTTATAGTCTCTAGTCTGACATTTGGGCTTGAAATTTAGAATCTATTAAGCAACAGTAAAAAATTGTTTATCAGCTCCAAAAATGCCTTCATCTGGGGAAATCCAAGATCTCATTTTTATAACAAGTTTATAACTCAACATAAATGTCAAGGCTTAAGGAACATTGAAACACAGCATGGATATTTATTGAAAAAATAACTTGATAAATTTCAGAATGTGCTGTTTTGTTTATTTTTAAAGAACCTGTCAAATCATATTCTTGGATTAACTAAACTATATAGATTTGTCCCCCTGCTATGTGTACCACAGTTATGAAGTGTCTTTCTTCGCACTTCCTTTCTGGACTTGGGCTCCTGCATGTTATCTGGCTACTGCTTGTGCATTCTGACACATGCTGTTGAGAATCAGAGTGAGAAAGGTTGCCTGCATAAAAGATGTACCCATTCCTACAATTATTGTCCCTTTCCATTCTTGACAGCTTCGTTATAGCTCACCATAGAGACCGAGAATGGTCTCTTCCATACCACAATCTAGAGTTCTGGTTAGACAATGCCACCATTTCCAGTTACCAGTGGTGTTACCAATAGAAGAAGACTTTGTTAAAGACTGCTAATTACTTGATGTGGAGTTTAATAAACCAATTTCCCTTTGAAATGTACTGTAAAAATTAAAAGTTACAGTGAGTTTCCCTTCTCTTGCTTTTCTGTAGTTGTGGTTAGAATACTAGTGATAAGCAGGGCACCTGTGGCTCATGCCTGTAATCTTAGCTACTCAGGAGGCTGAGATCTGAGGATCTCAGTTTAAAGCCGGCCCAGGCAAGAAAGACCTGAAATAAACCACTAGAAAACCAGCAGTGGCGCTGTAGCTCAAGTGGTAGAGCGCTCACCTTGAGCTGAAGAGCTGAGGGACAGCGTCCAGGCCCAGAGCTCAAGCCCATAACTGACAAACAAACAAACAAACAAACAAAAAAAGAATACTAGTGATAATAAAAACATCAATTTTGGATCTACATAACCATTGCTGAAAGCTTTTTTTTCTTTTAAATAAGTTTATTATTGTGAGAATACTGTACAGAGGAGGGGTTACAGTTACATGAGCAAGGTAATGAGTACATTTCTTATCGAGCATTGTTTTCCCCCTTTGTTTTTCCCCTACCATCCCTTCCCTCCCATCTCCACAACTACACTTTCCCACCCCCTGCCCCCGCCTAAATTGTAAAGTTCGTTTTTCCACATAGAGTCTTATATATCTCATTGTTTCAATGGGTCAACCTGTATCCCTGTTTAAATAATTTGTTTTTTCCCTTCCCCTCCCCAAATTATACCAACATCAAATACACTGAAAACAGGGATTATACAATGGGAGAGGAACATACAAATCAACAAAAAAAAATCACATGGTACCTTATAAATACATTAGAAAGAAAAACAAAAACACTCATGTCCTTATCTTGGGGTTCATTTCGCTTGACATCAACTTACCTGACTGTTTCTGCTTGTCTCAGACATATACTAGTTATTGCAAATAAGGGAAACCATGGGACCTATGTTTCTTTGGGCCTGGCTTACTTAATATAATTTTTTCCAAGTCTTTCCATTTTCTAACAAATGGGATTATATGGTTATTTAATTAACAAAATACCCTTACAGGTATTTTATGTCCATGTTACTAGCAAGAAATATATGAGCCAGAGAAATTAAGTAATTAAAATATCTTGGCAATTAGTAACTAGGATTCCAATCAGGCAGTCTTATTGAATTTTCTTTTGCTAAGCTCTGTGCTGTATGAGACCAACAGAAGCCATCAGTACTAGAGTCAATTATTTACTCACAGGTTTTTTGTTTTGTTTTGTTTTTTGGGTCCGGTCGTGGGGCCTGAACACAGGGCCTGGGTGCTGTCCCTCAGCTCTTCAGCTCAAGGCTAGCGCTCTACCACTTGAGCCACAGCACCACTTCCGGTTTTTTTCTTTTTGCTTATGTGGTGCTGAGGAATCAAACCCAGGGCCTCATGTATGCAAGGCAAGCACTCTACCACTGAGCCACCTTTCCAGCCCCTATTCACAGTTTTATTTTTGCTTATTTTGGTGTTGATTATGGCCTATGTTAATAAAAAAGTTTTCAAAATAATATAATCTCATGCATTCACATTAAAGAAGTAAACTTCAAAGCTTTTTAAGTCTCATAATATTACAATTTGGATTCCTTCAGTCTGTATATTATTTGAATTAGGAATCTGAAGTCTGTGAAGTTATTTTTTGCAATTAACATCATAATTTAGAATCAAGTTCACGCCATCAAACCATTGTTCATCTTTCTTAGTTATAAAAGAGGACAATTTAACTATCTTTTCCTTTGAGAAAGGATATTTCCTATCAGAGTGTTTTGTATTCAGCCAATGTTCATGTGAATGTCACACACACATGAAAAGTTAGGAGGTATGTCCACACATCTAGCTTGTTTATTAAATTTTATGTACTTCCAAAATATTTTGAAGCAGCTATACCACAGTTGTGGGCATGGAAAAAAATATTTACTTACAGTGATAGTGTAAACAACTTACCAATATCTAAAAGATTATATTGGTAAGCAATGGTGATTTTGTTAAATTATGAGCGTAGGTATTCTCTGACTCCAGGAGAAGATACTAAGAAAGAAAGCTAAAAAGACAAACAAAAATCTCTGAAGATAGTATCTAGGAAGCTGTATAAGAGGTGATGGATTTAATGCCTTGTGGGCAGAACTTTTGCTACTCAAAAATGCTTTGCAATCCAGGTGCCAGTATCTCATGCATGTAACTCTAGCTTCTCAGGAGGATGAGATCTCAGGATGGAGGTTTGAAGGTAGCCATGGCAGGAAAGTCCAAAAGTCCTTGAGACTCTCATCTCCAGTTAATCACCAGAAAACTGGAAGTGGAGCAGTAGCTCAAAGTGACTAATGCTCAAGGACAGCACCTAGGCCTGAGTTCAAGTCCCAAGACCAAATAAAAGGAAAAAACTACATAAAAGCTTTACACTTCCATGCATTCAACATTTTGGCTAGATAGCATTGAAAAACAAGCCATTTACTAAGAGATTCATAAAAGAAGGAGCTTCATAATGTACTTGACCAAAGAGTGAAATCTCCTTGAACTCTGTACAAAGAGTCCAGAGTAAATGTAATATTTTCATAGTACTTTCCAACAGTAATCTTCATGCCTGGAAATAAAATGCTTTTAACTGTTCTATTACTCGATTCAGATGGAATCTGGATGCATAACTAAAATAAAGCAACACGTTTATATTTTCACCAATTAGATTTTGTTCTACCTTACGTAATATTAGAATTCATACTTCACTTGTCATGTAAGCTGAGGATTTCTGAGACATAGTTTTATCTTTTTCTGTCAGTAAAGTTTTAATGTTCTTAAGATAATTAAATATGATTCTATCAAATTATGCTATGTTCCTGTGGAGCAGTTACCATGGGGCCTTTTCATATGACAATCAGGTATTGGAATACTTTTCTTACATTTCATAGCTTAAGTGATTATTGTCTTATGATATCATAGAATAATATCTTCTTCATACCAACATACTCAGTAAGTTTTTGTGAAATTAATGAGCTTTTCTACTATTCAAAATCAGTATTGGATTCTTTCAACTAAACAAGCCTGCTACATTTTAAATGAAAAGTCAATGGGCATTTTGGCCACACTAATGAATTATATATTACTCATTATTTATTTTTCTCTGCAAGATCTTCCTTATATGCACTGATAGAAAAATGACCTTCACTGTATCACTGTTTGATAGTCTCAGCCATCAAATCAGTATCTTTAGAGGATTAGTCAGAATATCATTTATAGATGTACACTAGAGGGTGGTATTTTACCTGGACACTAGACACACCAATGCATTGACTATGAGGAAGAATAAAATTCTGTTCCAGGAAATATTGCCTATGCTTAATGTTACAAAATTCTCAGCACATATGCCCATTAACCAAGTTGATAAACCCCAGGGGATAGAGATGGAGACTTTGTCACTTCACGGCCTTGCCATCAAGTTTCCTCAACACATTCTTGTAGGTGTCTGGTTTTGCTGAGCTCTGCATGAAGAGTGTCACTTGAAAACCAAAACTGATCACTAGGTGAGAATATGTTTGACTCTTTCTACCCACAGTGCGTTGGAACATATGTGAGGATAGTAATGAACCTAGATAATGCTCTTAAGCTCACCGTTTCAGCCTACTTCTGAGCCACACATGCATCTATCAGTGACTGACCAGTGAGCAGAATTTATTATAGTGGTGGAAAAGGTTTTCTCTTGAAGGCCTCACAATTCCCTTCTTCCCTCTGTAATTCTTTCTTAATGCTTTTTTTAAAAAAGAGAAGTATTTCTAATGTAGTATAGCCCAACTTTCTTGTTCAGTAACTATCTTGTATATGGTAATATAAGTGCTGGCACAATGTTCTGCTTCTCAGCAAACATTTTCATGTTAAAAGTAGGATATAGCTTTCCTTTAATTCAACATGCTTCTAGCTGTTATTTTTATTTATTTATTTTAATGGTTTTTTTATTGTGAAAATACTGTACAGAGGGGTTATAGTTACATGAGCAAGGTAATGAGTACATTCTTATCAAGCATTGTTGCCTCCTCCTTTGTTTTCCCCTTCCCATCCCTTCCCTCCCATCTCCACAACTACACTCCCTTTCTTTCCCCCCACCTAAATTGTAAACTTGGTTTTTCAACATGGTGCCTTCTACATCTCATTGTTGCAATGGGTTCACCTGTATCCCTATTTAAACTTTTTGTTTTTTCCCTCTCCCTCCCCAAATTGTACCAACATCAAATCCAGTGAAAATAGGGGTTATACTATGGAGGAGGAACATACAAAGCAACAAAAAAATTACATGGCACCTTGTAAATCCATTAGAAATAATTTGCTCATTTGATTTTGGTACAATGTTTGCTTGACTCATAGATTTTACCATAGTCTCCAGTGATAAATATTTTAAGTTTGATTGACTTTTAAAACCTGGTCATATGAATAAATGTACAAATGGGGGGAAGAATTTAAATTTATTTCATTTAAATATTCTTCCAAATCTCTCCCTGCTCTGGTCAATGAAAATTTCATTAAGATGCAAAAAATTCTTCATCTGATACTACCATTTTTGAGATCTTTAATCTTTTTTTTTAAATTTTTTACTACTATCTGATTCAGAAAAAAAAATGTTGACATCCAGATCTCATGTAAATTTAAAGGCAAAATTTCACATGATTGAATTAAAATTGAA
Organism: Dipodomys spectabilis; assembly: GCF_019054845.1. NCBI lineage: Eukaryota > Metazoa > Chordata > Mammalia > Rodentia > Heteromyidae > Dipodomys > Dipodomys spectabilis. The sequence goes on from NW_024870817.1 coordinate 14,089,604, forward strand.
TTAACTATTTCCTATAAGAGATTATCCCTGTGTCATGCAGGCCAAGGTCTGTACTGAAGCTAGGTGCATACTTTTTTCAACTGTTCCTTCTCATTTATCTTTGCTGTTTCTATGCTCCCCTTCTTCAGTCATAGGATAACATTGCAGTGATACTCAAATGCTGACACAACAGAAAACCCTGCCAGTTTGGCTCACCAGCCTTGGCAAGCTTTTTTGTTATAGTTGCAACCCATCTTACTCCTTGAGTTGCACAAAACTTCCAGAGTATCTCTACAACATGTCTTATACAGGAGACTAAAGAGAGAAAAAAAAAGAAGAGAGTCTAATTTTAGAGAGAGAATAGTAAATAGGACAACAAATAAAGGCTCTGTTTTGGCACATTGGAACTTTCTTATTTTTCCCCTTTTAAATGTGTGATTCCTTTTCCCAAATGTTGCACTAGATTTATTTTTAAAGGTGCCATCTATTTCCATTCCAGTGCTATGTCATCTATAATTTAAATTTATGAGATAAATCTTGAGGTTCACCAGTGAAGCAGTTGGAGAATTCTAGCCTCTTTGCCATTGAAAATGCAGATTTGCTGAAGGATTTTGTGTCTGACAAGCCCCATTGAAAGCACCTCACTCTCTTTCCTGACAAGCATCCATCAACATGTAATATTTATTCCTCTGTTTTAGTTTCACTACAAATAATTGGCGGTCCCTCAGCAAGAAGTCGATTTCCTGCTGAGGCAGCACACCTGTACAGCTTCGCTGAGCTGAGAACAAGTGCTCTGTGGAGAAAGTTTGCTAGAACTGATGGATGAAACGAATGAGCAATATTTACTCAAATGAGGAAAAACTGAATTTGCTCCTTTAGTCGTGTCATGATTGTTACTTCTCAAGGCCTCCTTCCATTGCAGTCAGAATAGCAATGGAGTGTTCATGAATACATTTGCTGCTGACAAGAAAAATATTCTTGTTCGCTTGTCTTCTACCACATTCCTCTCTGTCTTCTTTTCACTCTCTCTTCCTCTCCCCACCTTTTTTTCAAAATGACTATCATTCCCAGTCTTAATAGAGTTTAGTTGCTTGGGTTCAAAATATTATACAGTGAAATGATATCCATTTTGTTTTCTAACTGTTGTTGCCGTTTTAATGGCAGAATACAAGACCTGTGGCAATTATGCAAATACATGAATTCCAATGACTTTGTAACACCTAGATTTGTATTCCCTCCTTAGGAAAATAGGGGTTTGGGTTTGGCTTTGTTTTGTTTTTGCTTGTCTGTTTTTCAGCACTATAGTTGGAGCTTTGAGCTCCACCCTTGCAAGGCAATTGCACTGCAACTAAGCCATAAAGGGAGGCATTCTTGAAGAATTGATTTCTGTAATTGTACCTGAATTTTACCCTTTAAGAAAGGCGGAAACTTCAAAAGACAAATATGATGTATATATGACCAGCTAAGATGAAGTTAAGCAAAATGAACCCCAAGATAGGGACACAACTGGTTGTTTCTTTCTTGCTGTTGTTTCTTATGTTTTTAAAAGGTACGATGTGATTTTTTTTGTTGCTTTGTATGTTCCTCCCCCATGGTATAACCCCTGTTTTCACTGTATTTGATGTCAGTCTAATTTGGGGAGGGAAAGGGAAAAGACAAAATGTTTAAATAAGGATACATTGTAACCATGAGATGTAGAAGACACTATGTTGAAAAACAAACTTTACAATTTAGGTGGAGGGTGGGAGAGGGGAGTGTAGTTGTGGAAATGGGAGGGAAGGGATGGTAAGGAAAAACCCAAGAAGGAGGCAACAATGCTTGATAAGAAATGGACTCATTACTTGCTCATGTAACTGTAACCCCTCTGTACAGTATTTCACAATAAAAACATTTTTAAAAAGAAGTTAATATAATGACTTCTGTTAGTAAAAACAAAATATAGAGACACAAGATTCATCTTAATTTCTATAAAGACATAAATGTTTTACATCAAAGTTGGTATTAAAAAGAGTGTGTCTTGTGCTTCATTGCCAGTTTCCAGAAAAGTGATTTAAATTTTATTTATATTTTTCCATCTTTACTGTTAATGTTATTATTATTTTAAAATATTTACAATATGGTATGAGTAGTTCAGAGGGAAATGAATTAATAGATTAGAGAATAATATTAAAGTACAAGCAATCCAGTATTTGCCCTAAATATTATATTTTAATGAACTACAATTCTCTTCATTGATAGTTTATATTCTAATTTGTTTAACATTAATAAGAAAAATAAAACCTCAAATAGCATATACCAACATCTATGCTGAATAACTGTGAATGAACTAGATCTAGTTAATATTTTGTGGAATTCTATGAGAGAGATAATGATTTATAAGTAGTGTATTGTCAGAGAAAGTCTGAGACCCATCACCCAATGTACTTTGTTATATTTTGAATAACAAAGAAGATAATTTGATTAAATGGAATAGATTTAAGGAAAGCTCGATATATGATATTTGTCTTGATAACTTTATTGGAAAATTCTTTTTCTTCCCTACATCCAGATAATGTGATTACAATAAGTATTTTCTGATTATAACAGTGATCACATGAGAAAAGAATAGTGATATGAGTTTTAAAAACATACTTTAGACATTCAAAGGGTACACCAAGTGATTAAAAGTAAGGTAGAAATACTTGGAGTCCTTCCTCAATAACATTGTAATCTAGATAGGAGACATATAACCTATAGATTATAGACATCTTCAGGCATTAATAAAGTTCTTATGATCCAAGTATTAATTGTTTTACGAGTCCTATTAGATAGGTGTGTTGAATCAGTTCCTGTGCCATCATGGATTATTTCTTCTCCTGCATGAGTGGAATTTGTAGTCCCTCAGTTCCTTGCTTGTTTCACCCTCCTTGAGTGATCACATTTAATCTGTTGTCCTTTCCTGAACTTAGATCTTTCTTCCATGAAGAAGGTGAATCCTATCAACTATTGCATAGAAGATGACATATTTCCTAGTAAACTGAAGACTTCTGTATAAATGTAAACTATCTTTATGATCATTTATTTGTCAAGCACAGTATGGAAATCATTGAGGTTTGAGATATAATAATGACAATTATGTAAATAATGTTAATTGAAAGTTTTTTATTCCAGGTACAGATCAATGCAATGTGTATATGCTCATTTAGTTATTATAATACCTATGAGTCTAGGTGTTCAAGGCCTATAAAGTTATGAAAATATTTACACTAGTTTAAAAAATGAGGTAGCCCGTGTCATGAATCAAGACATTCAGATATGCAGAACACAAAATGTTATCTGCATTGAAATATTCAGATAAAACTCCGAAAAAGTAGAGATGGTGTCAGAAATGACATCCTAGAAGAGCTTGAATATAGATTTAACATTTAAAAGTATAGAAGACAAAAAATGAAAGACAAGAGAGAAGAGAGCACTTCAATTCAAGAGAACCAAAGAGCATGGTATATAGTTGAGGAAATTTCTTTTATGATCTAATAGAAATATCCCGGTGCAACAAATATGATTGAGTTAAAAATGACTTTCAGTTTGTATGTACATTAATGGAGCATATGTTCAGCAATTTTTCTCTTAAGTATACTCAGATCTATATTATAATGTTATTTCTTTCACCATCCAAGAGATCTCTTGCAAGAGACAAATCCAAGCTTAAGAAAAAGAAAGGATTTCCTCATATAACTATTCTTATTTCCTCTTCAGAGAAGTCTATCTTTAAGTCTTTAGCCTACTTGCTAATGGGGTGATTGTTTATTTGAGGATTTGTTTTGGGGGGATTTAATTTTTTGAGTTCTACATATATTTTAGATATGAGGCCCTTGTCTATTGTATAGCTTGTGAAGATCTCCCAATCTATGGGCTTTCTAATTATCTTGCTAGCTATGTCCTTTGTCATGCAGAACCTCTGCAGTTTGATGAAATCTAATTTATCCAATCTTTCTTCATTTCTTGTGTTTCTGTGTCTTTATTAAGAAAGTTTCTACCTGTACCAAGGAGCCCTAGTGTTTCCCCATATTCTTTCCTGTAATATTTTCAGGATATCTGCTTTACCTCGAGGTCTTTGATCCATGTGGAACTGGTCTGGTGCAATGTGATATATAAGGATCTAAATTCAATTTTCCTTAAAGAAACAACCACCCCATTAATAAGTGGGCTAAATAATTAAAAAAAGTCTTCCCTGGAGAGGAAATAAGAATAGCCAATAGATAGATGAAAAAAAAAAAAAGCTCAACGTATCTGGCCATAAAAGAAATGCAAATCAAAACCACATAGATATTCCACCTTACTCTAGTTAGAATGGCCAATATCAAGAAGAGATAGCAACAGATGCTGTCAGGAATGTGGCCAAAAGGAAATGCTACTACACTGTTGGTAATAGTGTAAACTTGTTCAGCCACTCTACAAAGCAATATGGAGGTTCTCAGAAGACTAAACATAGAGCTCTCCTATGACCCAGAAAGCCCACTCCTGGGCATTTACCGAAATGACCACAAACAATGCTATCCTAAAGCTACCAGCACAGCCATGTTCATTGCAGCATTATTTACTGTAGTTAGGTTATGGAACCAACCTTTGATGCCCCTCAGTAGATGAATGGATCAAGAAGATGTGGTATATATACAAAATGTGTTATATGCTTCCATTAGAAATAATGACATTGCTCCGTACATAAGGAAATGGAAGCACCTGAAAAAAAAATTAAGAGGAGCAAGCCAAGCCCAAAGACAAGTAGGTTGCAAGGTTTCTCTCAGTTGTATGGCTATGATAATCTTAATGGGATCACAAAAGCCCAATTGCTAAGTGCCTAGGATCATATATAATGATGTGTATTAAAATGAACCTCAAGAATTGAAAACAAGAGATTTTTATTATATCCTGTATGTAGTTATTTCTATTTTTTCTGTTTTAGTTTTCTGTATACTTTGTCTTGTATATAAGTTTATCTAACACATGGAAGGGAAGGGTAATCACAGAAACAGAAGGACCAAGGATGAACTAAAGCAACAATGACACTCACTAGACACTATGTTGGAAATAAGCTATACAACTTGCAGGGGAGGACAGTACTGCGGGTTAAGCAAGAGAAAGTGAGGTAAAGAGTAGCTGTTTAAAAAGATATGTACTCATTACTTATGTAACTGTAATCCCCCTCCCCCAATCATCATCTCTATAATGAAGATATGAAAAAAAGAAAAAGAAGGAAAAGAAAAAAAGTAGAAGGTTTAAGATGATTGCTTTCAAAGTTTTAAGGTAAAGGATTTGGTAGTTTCTGATGCTACTATTATAGCAGATGTTGTAAGGGAAAATGAGATTTTAGCCTAGTTATGATTTTAACTCCTTGACTATTTTGACAGGGGAAAAACAGCTTCAGGATTGTTTGAGGGTTTTTTTTTTGTACAATTTTATTGTAAAAATACTGTACAGAGAAGTTACAGTTAAATGAGCAAGGTAATGAGTACATTCCACAACTACCACCCGCCCCCCCCCCCACGCCAAAGTTGTACAGTTCATTTTCAACCCACGCCAAAGTTGTACAGTTCATTTTCAACATAGTGTCTTGTACATATCATTGTTACAATGGGTCAACCTGTATCCCTATTTAAGCCTTTTGTTTTTTCCCTTCCCCTCCATGAATTACAGAAGTGTATATACAAGATGCAGGGCACCGACATCAAATACAGTAAAAACAGGGGTTATACCATGGGGGAGGAACATACAAAGAAACAAAAAATATCACATGGTACAGTATAAATATGTTAGAAACAATAGGAAGAAAAAATATTTGTATCCCTATCTTGGGGTTCCCTATGCTTGGTGGAATTAGCCCCAGTTTATGGATGAGCAAACTGAGTCTTCCTTGTCCCACACCACACTGGTAAGAGGTAACCTGAGGATGGAAAAATCTACCTGCTTATCTAAAATAAGGTACTGAGAGACATACTCTTCTTAAATACTCAAGATAATTTAATTTAAGGGTTACTAACAAATCCATTTTAATATATTTTTTATTGTAAAAATACTGTACAGAGGGCTTACAGTTAGATGAATAAGGCAATGAGTACATTTCCTATTGAGCATTGTTACCACCTCCTTTGACTTTCCCGGATCATCCCTTCCCTCTGAACCTCCCTAACTCCTCCCTCCCTCCTCCATCCCCCCACAAGTTTTAAAGTTTGTTTTCAACATAGTGTCTTGTACATCTCATTGTTACAATATTAAGTGAAGTAAGCCAGGCCCAAAGAAACATAGATCCCATGGTTTCCCTCATCTGCAATAACTAGTATATGTCTAGGACAAGCAGAAAAGGTCAAAAGCTGTGCACATATGCCCATATAAGATGATGCTAAGTGAAATGAACCTCAAGATAGGGCACAAGAGATTTTGTCTTTCTTGCTGTTGTTTTTTAATGTACTTATAATGTACTATGTGATTTTTTTTTGGTCAGTTGTAGGGCTTGAACTCTGGGCCTGGGTACTGTCCCTCAGCTCTTCAGCTCAAGGCTAGTGCTCTACCACTTGAGCCACAGCACCACTTCTGGCTAACATAGTATGGGACAGAGAAGGTGGCTCAGTGATAGAGCACCACATAAGCAGAACAAATCTGATTTTTACAGCAGGTTTTTTAAAACTTATTTCCTAATTGAGGATAAGGTCTCTTGATTTTATGATAACTCCAATAGCACCAAAGTTGAGATTTCCCAAACAGGCATTTTTTATTTTTTAAAGATTTTATTACAAAGTTGATGTACAGAGAGACTACAGTTATGTAAGTCAGGTAATGAGTACATTTCCTTTTTAACAATATTACCCTGTCCCTCATTTTCTTCCAGACTTCCCCTTCCCATTTCCCTCCCTCACCCCAAGTTGTATAGTTCATTTCCAACATAGTGACTAGTGAGTATCACTGCTGAATTGGTTCTCCCTTTGTCCCACAGTTTTTGTGCTTTCCCCTCCACTCCCCAAGTCAGATAAACTTATATATAAGACAGAGGCTACAGGTACCAAAAACAGTGACAGAAGTGAATAAACCAAAGAAAAAGAAAAAGAAGAAAAAAGAACTTCAGACAGTCCCATAAAAAAACCTCTTGTTTCCATTTCTTGCAGTTCATTTCTATAAACATCATTGCATATGATCCTATGTACATATCTATTGAGCTTCATGATCCCCTCCTAAGAATATCCTCCTTTATTCTGACCATGTGAATGGTTACAATGCTGTTTAATTATTCATGTCCAATATTCTTAAAAAATATTGCTATTTATTTTGGAGCTTCTTTGTGAATAGGCCAAAATGGGCATTTTTGATTGTCCATGTCACCAAGGTCAGAATTTCAGGATATAAGTAATTGAATGTCACCTTTGAGCAGCTCAGCAGTCCTTTGTTCTAATGCAGTAATTAATCTCTCTGGCAAAAGCCATAGGTCCGCTGGATTGTCTTGCCCTGGAAAAACCTCAAGTGAAAATATTAAGGGAAAGCTCTAGACTTCCCTGAACTCTTTATTTTGTTAAATAATTTAAAGAATACCACTAAAAGATATGCAAAATCAATTGATTTCTTCAAACAGGAGAATCAGTCAGGAGCTGTGTAACTCTTCACCTGCTTCTGGCCAGCAATGGGTTTAGAAAATGACTCAACTTTTCTCAAGCCTGTTTTGGATCCCTGCAGTACAAACTTCTGAATGAAATACGTCTTGCAGTTGATATCCTGCTTCAAATCTACTTGGTGCCTCAAACAGCAGGGTGTCTAGAAATACTAGTCTCTGCTACTAGAGCAGAAATCTTAAAGAGCCATGTAAATTGGATCCACCCGGTCTTTAGCTTGGGCCAATTCTTCCACAGTATGTGCAGACACATTCTTAGTTGAGTTGACTGCATAATAGAGATAATTATAAGCACTTACTTATCTCACAAGGGTCTACTGAAGATTAATTAGTTAATGTTGGCAGACCAAAGGTGCAATATATGTGCTAAGTATTATTATTATTACAGTGCCACTTATCTCTAAAGAATGTTGTTTCTGAAGTCATAGTGCCTATGCACCATCTGCTCCCAGCAGCCTCTACCACCTCCCTACTCAGACTGAATCCGGTATCTGAATAAATAGATGTGCTCAAAAAAATCTATCACACCTCCATCTGTGCTTATGGAATATGAATTCAGACATAGGCAGGAATGCAAATCAATCACAAGTGGAGAGGCTTCTCTAGTGCCCAGAGTCACATATAGAGATGTTGCTCTAATATTCTTGGTTTTCATTTTAGAATCCGCTAACTCACGATGTGAGGCTTCTGTGAACCTGTTTCTTCTATCTCTGAACTAGGGTGTCATGTTGAAGCCCTGAACTATCTTCTCTTTTGTTCCCTGGAAGCTGAAAGAGAAAAGCCTCCCCAGAACATGCTCACTGCTGATCTTTTGCTGAAATTAGCTCCGTGATTTTAGTGTGTTAGGTATTAGTATAATTATCAGAAGCTAATGGGTTTTTTTTAAGTTTCTATATGAAATCTTGATTTTGAAACTTCCCTCCTGCCAGAATTATAACTAGGTTAGAGAAAACATGACATGATCTATGACCCATTTTTACTAATGACTAAAGAATAAAGATACAGCGTATGAATAAGCACTCCTTCTGTAACATGACAGGGAGCTGCCACTATGAAAGCTCTGAAATCACAAAGATTGAAACCTTGAGCTAAAATTATCCAAATGTTTTACGGATGCCACTTTAGTAATATAAATATCATTCTTTGCTTTGTAAATAGTTGTTGGAGTCTCAATTATCATAGATATTTAATATTCTTTCACAGTAGGTGGTTCAATAGAATTATATCTCTCCCTCCACAATCCTACTACATTTTCCTTGAGTCAGTTGCAAAAAGCAAATTTATCTTCTATCTGATACTTTCCATATTTGATGCATGTACCCATAATTTCAGTGATATTTTTGTTTGGTATTTGCTTTCTTTTATCTAATGTAAACACCATGTTTTGTCTAAACAGGTTATGATAAACTTTCTCTTGTGATGTCTACAGAAATAATGAAGTAAGGTAATGAAATCTAGCTCATTAAAGTTTCTGTGACCTATTCTATGCCTAAGCATATCTCATTGAAGATGCAACTAATACTTGAGTTCAATTCATCTAATCTGAATTATGCATCTACTTTATGAACTAGTTAGGTATTAGGGATTTAAAATGAAATAAAATATCATACTTGGTTTCATCTCAAGAAGATAATAAATTCCAAACTACACCATTTGAACAAGTCTTGAGAGAGTGCAAAGGAGGAGATGATTCATTCTGGTGAATCAGGAAGGAATTTCTGACAGCTGCAGATACATATTTGAGTTAGGCTATGGACAGTGAAGCCAACTTCAAGGTGAAAAGGGAGCAGAAAGAACTACTCGGACTCTGTACTTGTGAGCAGACAGATATTTCCTTGAACTAATCTGGCTTCTTGTGTTAAAATAAACCTTGGACATCTTTCACATTTTAAAAAAAATTATCTTAGAACCTTGGTTTTCATTTCCCTTCAAGTCTCAGCCCTCTTGACCTTGTTCTGTGTTGTTTGTCCCTTACACTTGAAAAGAGATGAATCTTTCTTCCCTTTGAATTTCTGCTTGGACATAGACTTTAACCCTGTTTATCTAAGCTTTAGGCCCAGGCTACCATCTATTGAATGTTGCTGGAAAGTTGACATCGGGCAAAGGAAAATGTATGGAAATGACTTTAGACTGAAAAGAACAGGATATGTATGGCAAAACCTGAGATATTGGTGGGACCAAAGCTTTCTGTTAATGCTTCAGCATATCTGACAGAGTGATGTAACTGGTCTCACAATCATAGTGATACTGTGAAATAGCAAAGGCAATCCTACCCCCACAGTGCTATGTTAATTATAGATGGGTGTGCACACAAACTAACTCCTTATACAACCATGACATCATTTCTTCTTTGGGAGGATGTTCTAATCTGTCATTCCATGCACTGCTGCTCTCTACCCTTTAGGGTACAAAGCCTCTGAAGACACAGCTCTCAAAAACTTTTGGGAAAGTGAAATAGTGTATAAATTACTAATCTATAATCATAAAGTGAACAAAAATGTACTTAGGGGATTGAATCTTCTGTATTTTAAAGCTTGGTGGGTTTTACAAACCTGTTCTTTCAGTGACCGAACATTTCTTAAGATGGAGGCTTGAGGGTGCAGATAGATACTATCTAATGATGGTAGCATTATTACATGGCATAACTGACTGAAACTCTTGTGTCCCTCCGGGAAAAGGCAGTGATGGAGTGGAGCTGGTTCAGAAGGCTTGCTGCATGACAATTTATGTGATGACTTCTCTGTAGACTAAAAACAGGAGTCTGGACTCAGGGCTGTAAATTTGGCACTGTCCATACATTCTAAATTGACTTCAAAACGAATGAGGTAATGGAATACTCAGACAGAAGGCTCATCCATTATGGAAATACACCTCAAATTGGTCCTTCTTTTGGTAAAGGCTAAGGAATACTTCTAGTTAAAGCTTGGCAAGTTACTTGATTACCAGGTCTGACTTGGGATTTGAATAACTGTTAGTGTGATAAAATTTTCCTAGAAACTAAAAGAAAAAGCCAACATAAACAATGTTATGGAAAGACTTCAATTTGTTTTTCAGAATTAACTGATCTAGTTAGCATCACTAGTTCTGTTGGGATAGTCCATTTAAAACAATTTTCTATAAGGGGATAGGAATAAAATTGAAGCAAATTACACATATGGCATGACTCTATTTATGAAATGGAAGAAAAGGCAGAAAACAGAGATAAGAAAAATGGAAAAAAGAGAGATAGTGCTAAGTAACAGAATGCTCCTTTAGTAGACCCTAACAATTCTCCATTAGGTCATTAGTAAAAACAACCATTAGAGAGTATTTAAAAAGCATTCCAAATGCATCCAGCTGAATATTTCCCACATGGTTATGTGAGTTTTACATGTTGATCAGAAGCTACCGAGTGAACTGAAAGTCTATTAAGTTGCATGTGGTTTCCATACTCTAGTTTGTATAGCTTTCTGGAATTTACTTTGGATCTATTGGGGCCTCTAAACATTTTCTGGCTTGAAGACATTGCTGTAGACAGTAACACAAAGATAATCATTTTAGATAGCAATTTTATCACTCTAAATAACCTGGAATCTTCTTTCAACATTAAATGTCTGAGTTTTATCTTCACAATTGCACTGTGATGTTGTTGCCCATTTGTCATTCAATGAATTGAAGATTTAACAGATTGAACAACTTGCCAAGTAAGTGGTTTGGTCAACTTCAAACCCAGATAATCTGAATGTAATTGCATTGCTTTCATCCACATTACATATGTGCTATTTAGTTCTTTAAGTTTCCTTTAAAATTCATGAATATAATTTCAGGTACATCATTAAGAGTTCAAAAGATCTTGCTGGTTATAGAATATCTCATTACCTTCCTCCAGACCCTAAGATTATTTTTGTCTTAAGAGGGTAAATATTAAAATGAGGAAGTGTAAAGTGAAATTATGCTGTTTAACTTTAAAAATAATTTTATGATCATTGTTGGTCATTGTCACGTTATGTAAACATAAAGGTTACAAAGAAACTAAGTGAGACCTACTTTACCAGATTTAACTTTTATGTTTTGGTAAATTGAAAAGTTGATGTATGTATGCAAAAATTTCCCAGGAGTAGAAATACTTTAATATGAGAAACAACAAATGTTCACATCTTTGCCCTCAAATCCCATTTTTTTGGCATGCAATTACTAAGCATTTTATGTATGCATATACTAACATATGAAATAACATTATATTTGAGGATTTATTATTACATATCTAGTACTACCTCCATAGTAATCCTTACTTTCCACAGCTGCAGTCTTTTATTTATAGATACCCTGAAATTTGTTTAACTAATTTATTATTACTTAACATTTGCAGACTTTGATTTGCAAATTATGCTACAATGAATATTTTTCCTACATCTTTCATTGTCTCACATGGGCATTTTTGTATCAAAAGCTATATTGAGATTGCAGTTTGTTTTGCAGACTTAAATTTACCTATTTTTCAGTTCAGATATCATCTAAATTTTATTTATGAGTTTATTAACTATAAAGAAAATAATCTTATTCAATAAGCTTACTGTTTTTATTTCCTTTTCTGAGCTTTGAAATTTAAAGTATTTTGATTTTTGTATAGTTCTAACAATCAATCTTTTTTGATGTGACTTTGAGATGTGCCCTTATTTAGAAAATATATTCTGAAGCTGAAATCGATCTTTACATATGCCCATTTTTAACAGTTTTGAACATTTATTTATTTATTTACATTTAACTCTTTGTTTCACCTGTAATCAGCTTTTATGTTTAGATCTTTGTTGCACCTAAAATTATGGTCTAATTTTATGGCGATAAGCACTTGTGTTTAAATAACTAGCTAATGTTTAACAGAATCATTTATTCATCAAGCTCTTTTTTAAGAGGTAAACTTTATGATACGCTAAATCCTCTTTTGCGTTTCAGTTTCTTTTTTGACTTTGACGCAATTGATCAGTCTGCCTATCAGAGAGTGAGAATAAACAATTGTGATAGTATTAAAATATCTATTTTATCAAAGTATTCTCTTTTACTACTCTTAATTTTTTCAGAAACTTCCTGCCAATTTTTCATGTTTATTTTTACATAAAATTTTAGAATCAGCTTGTTCAAGTTCCAAAAATAAAGGTGCTGGTATTTTATCTGGATCATGTGAAATCTGTAGATTAATTTAGTTTGAACTTGCAGTTTTACAATACTGAATCTTCCTGTTTCAGAATAAGTTTTATCTTTGTCTTTTAAAGCTTTGAAAAATATTTAGATATAGCCAGATAGCATCTTACAATTTTTATAGTAATATTCCAAATTTGTGACTAACTTTATGCTAAGATATTCTTTTTGCTTATATGTTGAAGTTTTTATACTTTTTTTATTTATTTATACTATATATTTAGATTTAAATATTTTCAGGCCATTAATTTTACACATTTATTGATTAATTTTGATTTTTTTTAGCTTCAGTTATTTGGAATTTTTCAGGGATATAATTCTCTGAGAAGACTGTTGCTTATCATTTTCATTACTTTTAATTTTTAACACATTTAAATATATTCATATATATATCACCTGGTAATTCTGGAACAGTATTAAAATGTCATTTGAAATCCAAATAATAGCAACAGCAATAAGCATTCAGTTTCACTGTTACTGAGTTGACAGGAGACACTTAGGTATTTCACAATTTTCAGAGATTTTTGCTTCAATTTATATATATATATATATATATATATATATATATATATGCATGTATACATCAAATTGTTACAAACAAAACACACCTATTATGTTATTAAAATTTGAAAATAAACAAGATTAGATAACTTACTAAATAAGCTTATGTTGTCTATAGATAATTTTATATTATTTTTATACTTTCTAATATTTTTAAATTAGTTGATTTATATAAACATGTTTGCCTTCATATTCTGTGAAATAATCTAGTTAGTTGCATGCTATTGTTTTAATATTTGGTCTGTTGAATTAGGAAAGTAAAATAGAGCTGAATTTATTTTTTGTACTTTTTTTGAAAAGTGCATTTTACAGGCTAAGAATGTATAAAGAATGAATCTGGAAGTTGCATATTTTCTAGAATTCTGTAATATTTGAATAGCTTGGGAATTATATGTTGCTGAGAGGTCACATTTCACCACTGAAATGCCTTCGTTTAAGGATTGTGTCTTATTTAGAAATAGATAAAATACATTTTGCTTCTTTTTTACTGCAACTGTTTAAACTTTTGTTCTCTAAGACAGTTTTGTCAGTTCTGTTATCTTAAGAAAGCATTTATTTTATTTATACTTTCAAATTCATCTCCAGAGTGTAGAAATTTCCTCATTTTTGATGCAGCCGTATGTACCAACACATTCTATTTTTTCCTTTTATACTTATATATTGCTTTGTTTTTAATCTTATTTTGTCAAGATCAGTTTGCACATACACATTTAGCTTTATGTACATGTAATTATATATAATGTGTGTGAATTATGTATAGTACATTTCTATAACCTAGTTACGACATTCATTTTTTAAATGTATCTTCTCCCTAATGTTATTTCTTGAATATTAGTTTCATCTAGATGTATCTATGCATGCATGTATGTATATATATATGTATAGATGTATAGATTATGCATATTAGTATATGAAAATGTATGATGCATCTTGAGTTTTATATGGAACTTCTTTATGTAAGCATCCATCAGTGCTTTACTGAATTTACTTGGTGAATTTTTCTATTTTCCAGTTTATCAGTTTTTACATTTGTTACTAGCAATTTCTTTCTGTAGCATTTCTTAGCTTTGTTTCATTGTTACTTTTATAATTACTTTAGTAGAATATTTAACTCATTTATTTTATCCTCTATTGACTATAAAGGTAATTACTAAAACAAAATTTCTTTTTATCACAATGTCTATTTTTATATGTTCTGACAGATAAAATTTTTATTTTTCTCTACTCTACCCATTTTATCATTATCTTAGAACTCAGAAATTGTTGAACATACTATTTCTAAGTTTTCAAGCAGTATTTTAGCCATTCCTCTGTATAATTCTAACTACAATGCATTATAATCAAATTATTTCTCTAATCTAGTGTGTAAGAAAATTGCCTCAAAATTTTCATACCCTAAGCCTACAATATTTTCCTTATGGCATTTGAAACACTATTGGGTATGTTTATCTACATTAATTTGCTTGTTTGACCAATGAGCTGGAATACATAAATATAAAATAAAATAACTCTAATGCTATCTTCCATCTTTTCTTTATAGTATAGTTTTATTTGGGGATTTTTATTACTTTACTCACTGACTGTTGTAATTATCATTACTACTGCTATTCTTACTAGTACATACATTTTACCATGTGAATGTAGCTTTCTTAAATATTTACGGTGCAAATTTTAAACCCTCTAGTAGTTATCTTAGATTCAACTCTAAATTGGCATCACAAATTTTGCTTTTTTGTTAGCATTTTGTAAGTAGGCTTCTGTCCACTTTTGTTTTACCTTTGAAGTAATTTTATTGAAAAACTTTGCTTTGAATTTCTATACATTGGCCAGAGACACTGATGAAATTAGATAATCTTTTAATTAATGTTGAAAGACTATTTTATTCAATTGGCCTTTTCAAAGTGTAAAATATGACCAAAACTGTACTATAATCTATTTTAAATTTCTTTTCAGTTTTTTGTTCACTAGGTGATATTTCACTGTGCACTTTTCTTTTGTATGTATTTTTTCCTTATAATTATTTGAAGTACTTAACAACTTTTCTGTTCTTGTGAGTATATTATGTTAAAACTATTGCTAAGCTTATTAAGTAGATAAATTTTATTAAATCTGAATAATTCCAGATAAGATATTAGCCCAATTTGTTGCTAGAAGTGCCTATAAACAATTTGGTTACTTTTACTTCACAGAGATATATTATTTGTATTAGTTATGTCATTATTTATAACTTTATGTCTAAAATTCACTTGACAAAATTGGAGCGTGTTCACTGAGGTTTTATCTAGGAAATGTTAGTAAATTCGCTTAGTCAAGTTTCAATTTCTTTCCAGTTTTGTTTACAATATGTTTATAGACATGACAAGTGATATAAAGACCTATACTTCTTTATTGTTTGGTATTTATGCTAATCAAATAACTGTTCATTTTCATAATATATCTCAAGTTTTTATTCCTGGACTTAATTCAACTGTGTTTGGATCTGATGACTAAATAGTTCCTAAGGTGCTTATAGGTGTTGAATAGACTTGGCTCTATGAAATGTTAATGTTTTGCCTCGTTAAAAGACAACTTACTAGGAAATGAATAATGTTGGTTATGGTTTCTTTGACTTAAGAGTCCACTGAGTTTATTATCTTTGCTGTCTATTATTAATATTTTAGGAGGGCACTTACTGGTCTTAGGGTTACATTTCAGGGCCTAGACACTTGAGCATGCAACTTCACTTCCAACTTTTGGCTAGTTAATTGGAGATAAGAATCTCTCAGAATTCCTGTCTGGGCTTGTTTTGAATCACAGTCCTTCTATTAGATTGTTCAACACACTGGATATTTATTTAAAATACAAGAAGATATTGCAGCCAATTGCAAATTGTAAAAAAACCCAAAAAACAAAAAACAAACAACCACAACTGTAATTGATTGGCCACATTTTCTCAACACTTTTTTTTTAACACATGCTTCAAATTCCAAAGGCAAGTACTTGCCACATTCTCTGAAGAAGAATGAGGACAATGGCAGGAGGGATGGGTGAGTGTAGGAACCAGTTCCAATATAATTTTTTTTTTATACTTAACATTCAGGAACATTTCTAGAATACTCCAAGGTGTTAACTGACATGTTTTTCTTTTTAAAAAAAAAAGGATTTATTATTTCAGTAGGAAAATTTAACTTTATCTGATTTCCATATTTCAAAGACATGATTCAGAAACTTCATGGTTTTTTCCCTTTCTAGATACAAATTAAATAGATGTATGTATGTAAATTCACATGTTCAGATTTTAATTTACCTCTCTCATGTTATGATAAACCATTAATTTTCTTCCATTTAATTTTTCTGCTAAAGTGTTTTTAATAACCTTAACTTCGTTTTTGGTATTTTCTCTACTACTTTTTGTTTCTTTTAATGCTTCTCCTTTTATAAAATGTTGTCTTCAACTTCCATTTCCATCTCAGCATTTTTGACATACTCTTGGCACTCCTTCTAGTCACTTTTAGGTTCCTCTTTTATCTTGGATCTCTCAATTATTTTCTTTCTGCATTTTGTTTTTCTTCCTTTTTATAAAAAAGGGGCTCTCCCATCTCATTATTTAGGTGAAGCTGGTTCCAAACTTGCTATATATCTCAGGTTTGTTTGGAACTCATTATCTTCCTGTCTTACCTTCCAGAATGTTATGTTGTGTGCCACCACATGAAATTTCCGTAAACTTTTTAGAGTTGGGTACATACTTTGAAGACCTAGGATCATACCTGGGTGTTATGCCACTTGAGCCATGCCCTATGCTTTTTTAACTTTATTATTTCTGAAATAGGGCCTCATATTTTTGACTGGGCTGGCCTAGACCACAGGTATACTATTTATGTCTGTCTCTTACATAACTGGAACTATAGATGTGAGCCACAGCATCTAGCTCCTTAAGCCATGATAAAGAAGAGTGTGTTGAGACCAGCAACTCTTCTATTAGACATGTAATCATTTGTAAAACCTAAGACTAGGTTGGTTTCTGATTATTATTCCCTTTTGAATGGGACATCTTTCTACTCAGACTTTCATTCATGAATTATTTATAAAGAGAAAAGAGACTTAGTGCACTAGGACAAATATTGCTGTAATTTGAATATTTTCTTGTAAGCTGTGCTATGATCTCTATTCATTAAAAAAAACTTCCTAAGGGACCCAGGGTTTTGTGTTTTGTGTTGGATGAAACATTTGCACAGCTTTTGACCTTGTGTACATATGACCATATAAGATGATACTAAGTGAAATGAACCCCAAGATAGGGACACAAGAGGTTTTATCTTTCTTGCTGTTTTTTTAATGTACTTATAATGTACTGTGTGATTTTCTTTGTTTCATTTGTATATTCTTCCCCCATAATATAACCCCTGTTTTCACTGCATTTGATTCAATGGCCTTTATCTTGTATATACATTTTTCTAATTTGGGGAAGGGAAGGGAAATAACAAAATGCTACAATAAAGATACAGGTTGGCCCATTGTAACAATGAGATGTACAAGACACTACGTCGAAAACAAACTTTATAACTTTGTGTGGGGGAGGGAAGAGTTGTGGAGGTGAGGAGGGAAGGGATGGTAGGGGAAAAACAAAGGAGGGTAACAATGCTTGATAGGAAATGTACTCATTACCATATTCATGTAACTGTAACCCCTCTGTACAGTATCTTTACAATAAAATATTTATCAAAATATTTGCATGACTCTAGTTGACAAATAATGCAATGTATATTAATGTAGCTTTTTCATTCAAGAATGGAAATGATCTCAGGTGAAAGTAGCATGATGTAATGGCTATAGTCACAGTCTTTTCAAAAACCCTTCCTGGGTTAAAGTTTAACTTTTTCTGGTTACAAAACAAGTGACTTCCTCTGAATGTCTACCTATATTTATATAGCAGACTTTATGTGAGTATCTTTTGTGAAGATCATTAGCATAATGTGTTTAGAGTGCCAAGTAAATACTAAACACTTACTAATCAGAGTTAGCTAGGGTTGTGATTGGGAGTTTATATAGTAAAATAATGCAGACAAATGCTTGTAGAAGCATACTGACTTCTTGGGCTCAAATCCCAAATCTGATCTCAGTAGCCAATAGTACGGAGTCAATGGCAGTTTCAACAATCATAACACTACACAACAGAATAAGTTAATTTTTCGCAGAATCAAAATATCAATATTTTGTGTATGCTAATTGTTCAAAGGGCTTTTACTATGGTATTTCAACAAGCCTGTGCAGTATTTTCATCAGATTGATTTTTCATATACTGTCACTTTCCCCACACCTATGCCTTTTTTTAAAAATCGTTTTTTACTTTTTGGTGCTGGTCCTGGAGCTAGAAATCAGGGTCTGGTTGCTATCCCTGAGATTCTTTTGCTCAAGGCTAATTCTATACTATGGGGGCACAGCTCTATTTCCAGCTTTTTCAGTAGTTAATTAGAGATATGAGTGTCAAGGACTTGCCTTCCCAAGTTGTCTTCCATCTACAATCCTTAGATCTCAGCCTACTGAGTAGGTGGGATTATAGGCATAGCCACCAGCATCAGATGTTATGAGTTTTATTTTAATTTTGTTCTATTCATGAACATATAGAACTACACATATACATATATATGTATATATATGTATCTTGAGATAATCTTATGTGATATGACCTTGGTACCAAGGTTCCCACTATTGTTTTTATTGTGGAAAAAAAAATACTGAGTTTTTAAGCCTTCTTCCTTGATGGCCTTAAATCATTTGCCTTTTATGTGTCTTCAAACACCTTTTTGTTTCCTTTCTATTTTAATAGTACGTTACTGAAGGAATCTAGCTAGCATGGATTGACTGGAATTTAAAGCCTTTTACAATTCAATATAAAGATTATCATCTCCCTTAGTATCAAGTCTCTAATTCTGCTTTAATATTGTTGAGGCATGGGCTGGGAAGGTGGCTCAGTGGTAGAGCGCTTGCCTTGCATGCATGAGGCCCTGGGTTGGATTCCTCAGCACCACATAAGCAAAAAGAAAAAAAGCCAGAAGTGGCGCTGTGGCTCAAGTGGTAGAGCGCTAGCCTTGAGCTGAAGAGCTGAGGGACAGCGCTCAGGCCCAGAGTTCAGGCCCCACAACCGGACCCAAAAAATATATATATATATTGTTGAGGCATGCCTTAATTTTAGCCTTTTAGATGGGATACATAGCACACAACAGTTAATTTCAACTAGTCATTCAACGTGCATAAGTTTGAATTTTAGAGTCTATTTTATTTATCTCACTTTTTGCTGGCTTGCAGCTTTATCATGCTATCTTTGGATTAATTTTAAAGATGGCTATTCTTCTCTAAACAGAGTCATGCTTCACTTTTCCAGCTGCAATAGGAAGCCCAGCTTTTGTGCATAATTCTTAACTTATTACAGTAGTAAGCTGGTTATCAGTCTTATTGTTGTCATTACTGTTTCTGGAGTACCAAAATCTTGTTCAACATTTTAAATACATCATTCAAATGGAGCTCGTGACCTGGCAGCTCTTATTCTGGGTGTTACAAGTAATAGTGAAGGAAAAGAGGAAAATAGTGAGAACAGATGAATTTAGGTCATTTGAGGTTAACACCACTTACTCTTCAGATTTATTTTTAGCACTTCCTTGTATCATTTAAAGTTCTTTGAGAGGTATAGTTAAGGAAATAAAGTATACATTTCTTTCCTAGAAAACTTCCAATTTACTTTGGCAATAAAAACATATCAATACAATATGAGAAGACAAATATTACCGAGAGCCATAATAGTCAACTATTTTTAGCCTTCTACTAAATTCCAGATATGAAGAAATAATCTCAGGTTACAGAGATGTTTTGGACAGGATCTGTTTGATTTTAGAGTCTAGACTTGGATGAAGAATAAAGTATCATTTGCTCCTTGTGGTATAAACTGATATCTACTGAAAAATTATTATTCAAGAATATATTTACTTACTCTTGTATATGAATTTTACATATTAACTGACATAATTTCAATAGTTATACCATTCCCATTCTATAGAAAAGGAAAGGGCAGAGGATGTAAAAATAACTTGCATTAGATCAACTTGCTACTAAAGCAAACAGCATACGTAGTGTTAATGGAATTGAAATGAGGATAAGATACAAATTGAGTATTAAAAAACTATTTTAAATTGGTAAAAATTTGAGCAGGATCTCAAAGGAGTAAGGAAAAGACTTTTAAATGGAAAGAAGGACAGGAACAATTGATATTAAGGAAGCACAGATATGGAGAAGAGTTAAAATAATGAACACCAAAGGAGAACGACGTGGTTCTGGTCAAGACATGAGGGGAATCATACATGAAATGTCTCTGAAACATTATGAAGGAATGCTGGGTAAGCAAATATGAGAAAGATACTATCTTCCACCCACTAAAATATCAGCAGCTTCTATTGGAGAAATAAGGTGAACATTAAAACAGCCTTTGAGAACTGACCTAATGGACATAAAAACACTGTTGTTTCCCTATGTCCTGTAGTAGTATGGAGTTACTCTTTCAAGTGAGGACATTCTTTTCAAATAAACAAACAAAAAAGAAATCAAACTGTTACCTCAATTGACACAGTGCCATTAGTTTCTCTATGTATTTATTATATCACTTATTAGGCCAGTTTTCTATTATCTTAAATGGTTACACAAAGGACTTTCAATTCAGTATGTCCGTTTGAGAATATAATTCATCTTGATCAATATTATCTCTTTTGTCATTAAAATAAATAATTTAATGTGGGTGAGATTATATTGGAGGATTTCAAAATTACAGGTCACTGCTTGGGAGTAGGAGCAACAAAATGGTACAAAGTTGGAAAATTTTAAAATTGGGCAAAGATCTTTGAAGGTAAATGTCAGGCCTAGAACTGGCCTAGAGAAAGTTGTAAGGCAGATCTTTCAAAAATGTGAATAAGCAACAGGAACGAATGTGCACAGATTGTACTACTCCCCTCTAAATTTGTATATGAGGTCCTGAGATCCTTTTGCAGTGGTATGTTGGAAATACCAAAGAGTTATTTTTAAGTAGGAAGATTTAAAAAAATAGTCCACTCAGTTCCTAAACTGGTAAAATTAATCATGATAGACATGTTTAAACCATGGAAACTAGCAAATGTTGCAAATCTAGCTTTCAGAAGCCCTTCACAATGTCTTCCCAACTCCATCATGGTAGACTCATAGCTAAGGAAGGAAAGTTTTTAACCATGAGTGATAATTTCCTCTTCACCGTGCAAGAAGAAATCATATCTGCTCCATGAAAGGTATACTCTTACTTCATCATTTTAATCATATAAGGAAATGCAAATAGCCTGGTTCAGTTTTATTTTTCTTTTCTAAGAACACAAAGCAGTCAGTGATTCACAGACTGAAGACTGTACAGTGAAGAGAAAGGAGCAAATATCTTGGATAGTGTTGTTAGACTCCAGTGAGGAATCATTTAGAAATTTTAAACAATAATTATAATTGAGTTAATGCATTGTAAAAAGAACAGTGACTGAGTTTAGACTCTATTTTCTTGCAAAATGATTGTTTCTCCACTCTCTAGTTCTTATTCTCTCAACTGTTCCTCCTTCAGAACTTCAAATAATTCTTTCAGGATGAAGATCATCAGGAGAAGAACTATACTAAAATCCCTATAAGAGAAATAGACACAAATGTTGAGGGAAGAAGGTGGCAGGGAAAAAAAGGAGTTCATGAAAATTTCAGTTTGAGAGCAATAAAGCCACTAAAACAGATGGGGGGAAATAAAAGTAGGAAGAAGCTAGAAAATATTCCAGTTACTAAAGTGAAGAAACCATTAGTGACACACCTCCTTTCATTTTAGCAGCATGAATAAGATTCATTCAATAACAAATTTTTACATTGCAAGCTGTGTGAGTAATGTAACCTATCTCATGCAGGTGTTCTGTGTGTGAAATGCCAAAACAGATCATCGAAGCCCCAGACACACCATATTATGGGTAGAGAGAACCTCAAGCCCAAACACTCAGTAAGAAAAATAAGAAGTTTTCTAAACAAAAGTATGTTTGTGCTTTAGTGCTGCTTAAAGTGATTCAGTTTGTTTGAATCAGCTACACTTTTTTGTGCCATAAATTCCACATGTATACTAATTATGTGAGTAACATTTGCATTTCACTTTGCAGCAAGAAAACTTGTGAGCTCTGTGAGAAGATATAGCTTTTCCAAACAGATACTGACTCAACTTCAGGTCATTACAAATAAAATTTATTGTAAAAATTATTTGCAGAGTAGCTCAAGGGCTTGATTTGGCATGCTCACGCATGCAAAGCTCCTGTAGAAGTTATGGAAACTTAAAGCTCTATAAATGCCAGCTGTTGGAGACAGGCTGCTCATGAGCTGAGCTGGGGCAGAAAGGAAATGTAGATTTTTTTAAAAAAAATAGAGAACAACAAATGTTTGGAAGCAAGGAGAAATACCAATATGCACACTTTGTTTACACAGAGCACTATGAAAACAATAAGTTGGATAATGCAAGGAAGATAGGAAGGAAAGTAAAAAGAATTATTTTAAAAAACAAAAATGACTCAATACTCTCTGCTGGCAGAGTTGCCTGGGGAATCTTTGTACTAAATTTGCATGTTCATCAGATCGACATTAGTCATTAATGTTTTCATAGCCACTATTACGTTTACAGGACAGGTACCCATTTGTATGTATACACATATATATGCTGATATACATATATATATATATATATATGAATGATCCAAAGGTATCTATGTACTATATATATAAATATGTGCACACATATCTTTGTACACCTATGTACACATATACAGATATAGTATGCAAAATGGAATATGCATAACAGGAGAAAAGATATGAACATTGTGATTAAATTGGGGATTTAAGTTCTAATATAAAACTGAATAAACACACTATATTGTATTTGCCTCCGTTATTCAATCCATTCCAAATTGATTCCTACTGTACATGACCTGGAAATATCTCTATCTGAACTGGCAGCCCAAACAAACATACTATTTAAAGTTCCCTTTCAAAATTTAACTGATCTGTAATGTTAGTATTGACCTTTCTCTGCATTTTGGAACTTATTTCTTAAGCATTCAATTCACCATTCTTTCTAGATTTCCTTTTGGACATTCTAAATCTCCCTCATGAAGTTTCTGTCCTTTGCTGGTGTATTAAAAGTGGAGCTCTATCTATCTATCTATCTATCTATCCATCTATCATCTATCTTTTTGTTTGTTTATTTATTTACAAAATCTACCCTGTAATTTTTCATCCTCTGGGTGATTTGACATTTGCTTGGCTTTATCATTACATAAACATCAATGACTCAAAGAGCCTAAACTTTTATCCTGAATTCAGGATCATTACATATAATCACCCAAATAAATATCTACCTGGTAATCATATGTTACTTCAAGACTTTACTGTTCAAAATGAAAAATTCCCATTTTCTTAAAACCTTCAACAAACTTGCTCATCCTCTTTGGTGATGGTATTCCCATACTCTCAGAAACCAGAATTTGGAATTATACCTGCTTCTACTTTCTTTCATAAAATCCCTTATAATGATTCTCATGAAATACTCTCCATAATCCCCATATGTCCCAAACAACTTTTCAATCAACCATTTTTCTTGATTAGGATAACTTCCATTCATTTTTAAGTTTTTTAAAAAATC
The DNA here is from genome assembly GCF_019054845.1 of Dipodomys spectabilis. Lineage (NCBI taxonomy): Eukaryota > Metazoa > Chordata > Mammalia > Rodentia > Heteromyidae > Dipodomys > Dipodomys spectabilis. The sequence continues at coordinate 14,113,645 of NW_024870817.1, forward strand.
TTTTGAGGAACCTCCATATTGCTTTCCAGAGTGGTTGAACAATATTACACTCCCACCAACAGTGCAGTAGGGCTCCCTTTGACCACATCCCTTCCAGCATCTGTTGTTATTAGATTTTTAATTATAGCCATACTAACTGGGGTGAAGTAGACTCTCAATGTTGTTTTGATTTGCATTTCTTTTATTGGCCATTCTTATTTCCTCTTCAGAGAAGTCTCTCTTTAAGTCTTTAGCCCACTTATTTTTTTTTTATTTTGTATATTTTATTGTCATTTTTTTTCTTTTTTTTCAATCTTGAAAATACCATACAGAGGGGTTAAAATTACATGAGCAAGGTAATGAGTACATTTCTTAAAGGAAGCAACAATGCATGATAGCCCACTTATTAATGGGGCGGCAGTTTCTTTGAGGGTTTGTTTTTGGGGGATTTAATTTTTTGAGTCTAAGTATATTTTAGATATGAGGCCCTTCCTTGTCTGTTGTATGGTAGTGAAGAGTGCCTAATCCATGGATTTTCTATTAATCTTGCTAACTATGTCCTTTGCCATGCAGAAGCTCTCCAGATTCATGCAATCCCATTTGTACAAACTTTCTTTGATTTTTATGTTTTGGGGTTTTTAGAGCTCCCCTATGACCCAGCAATTCCATTTCTGGGTATTTACCCACACAAACAAAGCCATACTAAAGCCACTAGCATAACTGTTTATCACAGAATTATTTACCATAGCTAAGATGTGGAACCAAACCAGATGTCCCTCAGTAGATGAAAGGATCAAGAAAATGTGAAATAAATATATATAGTGGAATTCTATGCTTCCATCAGAAAGAATGACACCATCCCATTTGTAAGGAAATGGAAAGACTGTAAAAAGTCATACTAAGTGAAGTAAGCCAGAGCCAAAGAAATATAGGTCCCATCATTTCCCATATCTGCAATAATTAGAATATATCTAGGATAATCTTAGTAGATGAGCAGAATAGCTCAATCGTTTTGTACATATGGCCATTTAAGATGATCCTAAAAGAAATGAACTCCAAGACATGGACACAGAGATTTTTCTTTGTTGTTGTTTTTAATGTACTATGAGATTCTTTGTTTCTTTTGTATGTTCTTCCCCCTATGATATATGCTCTGTCATTACTGTATTTGATTTTGGTACCCTGGTATTGTATATGTGTTAACGTGAATTAGGCCAGGGAAAGGGAATAACAGAATGATGAGACAAAGGACAAGGGAGCAAGCAATGCAACAGTGATATACACAAGACAATATGTTGTAAATGATCTGTACAACTTGGGAGGGGGTTTGTGTTGGGAGAAGGGAAAGTGGGAAGGTTGACAAGGAATGTACTTATTACCTTACTTATGTAACTGTAACCCCTCTGTCCATCACAGTGACAATAAAAAAAGAAAAAAAGAGAAACCAAAAAATTTTTTAAAAATCTTTAAGTAGTTGTACAAAAGAGGTATACGGTAACAAAAATCTATGAATACAATGAATCTTGATCTGTGTTACCTTTCAACAGTCTCATCCCCCTTCAACCTTCCCCTTCCAATCGACCCTATTCACTCCTTCCCTTACATTTATTAATTTTGTGGTATAGACAATGACTTCTTAATAGCATTTTCCCCCTTCCCTCTTCATTGTCTCCTTTGGCCTCATTGTCCCTTTCAAGTAACCCACTTAGTAGCGCTTATTTTGTTGGGTTTTGACTTAGTCTTTCTAAATTAAAAAGGTATTATTTGAACTCTCCAATTATATCTTACTTTATGGTTCTTTTTGCATGAGATTCTTCTAAGAGACCCTTTCCCCACAATTTTATCAAAATAATTCCTAGGCCGATATGTTCTAAACGTGAATTTCATTTTGCCTTTCGTTTTGGAAATTCTCCACTTTCTCCTAAGCACCTTGAGATAAATCCCTCAATTCCTAAACATTGCATAAAAAACACTTCATAGTGTCTGCTGTGCCACTATCCACATCTTCCCTGAATCTCTATCTTTATTTAAATTCCTTTTGGGGCTAACTCTGCTTTTAAGACTGGGATCCTGTGCTACCTCCTCTAAGGGGTTGTTTTACCAATGTATCTTACTAATTGCCTTTTTCTTGTTTTTTTCCCAAAGCGTTTGGGAATTTCTGGAAAGCAAAGACCATTCCTCATTTGTTTTTGTGTCATCAATACAGAACAAAATGGTGGCACAAAACAAATACCTTGTGAACAACAAATATCTTGTTAGTAGTTGAATTCAAGGTCAAATAAAACTAAAACCTGGTACAAAACACATATCTTGTAGACAACAAATATATTGCTAATGACTGAATTCAAGACTAAATAAAGCTGTTTCTGTTAGGGATTACGTGTGAAAAAAGGAAACTAATTTTCTTCCCACGTTAGCAAAACTCCCAATGGATTTAACTGTTTTATTTCTCTCCATGCAAATGAAGATAATAGCTTTGTTATAGCAGTGTCATCTGAAGATCCAGAATATTTAGTCTTTCACTTTTGTGACTAGTACATAGTTTCACACTGAAGATAATGGTCAGATTCCCACCCTTCGTCTCTGTTTTCTACTCAAGAAGGAGAAAATAGGTGAGAAAATCAGACCAATGCCCATTGGAATTAAGTTCCCTGACGTAATGGCTTGAAAAACCTTACTCGGTCCTTACTGAAGCTTAGGTACTACTATCTGCAAGGTACATTGGGAAATACAGTTCTTTATTAGGACATATTTACTTTGAAATAAAACTATTGTTTACTAGTACAAAAGAAAATAGATTTCTGATAGACAAGTTTTAATATAGAAAAAAGTACTAAAATCAGTACCAATGACCTTATTTACAGGACTTTGGAAAAATATCCTAGTAGTTGAAGTGTACTTTCAGAAATGGAGGTAGGTGTGACAGTAAATGAGCTTTAAATGACTGGTAACATTTGCATAGGCGCAACCAGGGAAAGGTATTTCAGTGAAGAGAATTACCACAAATAAAATGTACAGTAAATGACCGAAGGAGGTAAGGTTGGGATGTTTATTGTTTATTATTAATTTACCAATATAATAACTCCTTTTTTTTTCCAGTCCTGGGACTTGAAATCTGGGCCAGGATACTGTCCCTGGACTCCTTTTGCTCAAGTCTAGAACTCTGCCACTTGGAGCCACAGCATTATTTCTTGATTTTTTTTGTGATTAATTGGAGATAATAGTCTCATGGACTTCCTTCCCAGGCTGGCTTCAAACCATGAGCCTCAGATCTCAGCCTCCTAAGTAGCTAGGATTACAGGCTCCCAGCTATATATTGTTGTTGTTTTATTAGACTACATTTATTGTAGGAAGGGGACTAAGTAGATCTAGAGCTATGAAATCTAGCAGCAAGTACAACCAGGAAAGAGAATTCCCTTCGGAATTGAAAGGACAATGCAGAATATTAAAATCCTGTGCTAAAGGAACTCTGGTGTCTTACTATGTCAATTGTCTTCAAAAGTTAAATTAAGGTGTACTGTTTGCCATTAAATCACTTTTCAGATTATTTTTCATAGTTTTTCATTAGCTTCACAAGGTTTCTATTTTGCCAAAGCATATATCTTGACAAAATAATGTATTTTTATAGAATAATTCCTTTAATTTTTGTCTTGAGATGGATGAACCTTGTCCTTTCATTTGATTCACAATAAAGATGAGTTTAAGGTAAATACTAAGCTAAGAGTGAATGTCTCATTTCAGCTTGCCTAGGTAAGTCAAGTGATTGTCACCTATAAATTACTTAAATCTGGTCAGGAGGACACTTACAAATGTTTTTGGGATCAGAATTGAGGTTTGTCACAAATTAAGTAAATGTTATTTAATGTGCCATCATAATCTTACTGAAAGGCTTTTGAAATATCTATTTCAAATTCTGGAATCTGAAGTTTGCATGCTTATTTGTAATATTTGCTAAAAAATCATTTTCAGAAAATTAGACTGTAATGAATTCCTCTGGATAGATATCTGTATTTTCCCAAGATGTTATATATTTTATAACTTCTATTTAATAAAACCTCATTTTTATTAGCTAGAAACTTACCAGGGACTTGCGAATCAAGTTCAGTAAAGTTTTGTTTGCTTCTCAACTCTGTTTACATTTGACCTCCAGATTTGTCTGCAGGATTTATTTTTGAAGGCCTTTTTCCCCCTTCTTGCTTGTGAAGCAACTCTTGGTCTGTAAGCCATAGAGGAGTGTGCTCATGATGCATATATTTAGCACCCTGATCTCTGCAACCAGTTTTAGCTACTTGTTATACTTTTCTTGACATTTTCGTGTATGCTTTTTGACATCTGCTTGCAAACTCCTGCAGCCTTTTCAATCCTGATATTCACTTGTTTCATCTGATGTTGATAGCTATGTCCTTAGCTATGCAGATGTGTTGCTTCTCAAGTCCTGTCCTTCTCATCTTTCTAGGAAGACCATTCTGGAAATTTAGACACATCCCATGCTTATTTGTTTGTTTTGTTATTGTATATTGTTATACTTTTCTTTTTTGAAAAATTAGGCCTTTGATATCATTAGGAATGATATCAAAGAACCATATGACTTCAGTTGACATGTTAAAAATACTCTTGAAAAATAACAATACAATGTTATTTGAGATCTAGTATTTCCAAAAGGTAGTATTTAATATCAGATTTTACAGAGGATCTGACAATAATCCTTTCACAAGTCTATTTCAGAAAAGATCTCAAAAAGTCTTATGCAATAAATAGTCATCAGAAATAATTTCTATACTTAAACAATTAGCAACCTAAGGTATTGTCTCATCAAATAGCATCATGTTGCATCAACAATCACTTTTTGTCCTGATCATAAAAGGTAAGTTCATTGCTTATTTTCCTCTAATGTCAAGGAGATCTATGACATGATCTAACTGGTTGGTATAGTGAAATGTTTTTTTCAAATCTCTGAATTTTTCAAAGGAATCTTTTGTCTTTCTGGAAGTATGCCACAGTTGTAATGCAGCAATTTATATCTTTGGAAAAGACTCCTTCAGGGATGTGAGCACACAGCACCCATAATTTCAAGGAATCCCAAACAAGTCTTTAGAACTTAAAATCATACCACTTGCTTGCTTGAAGATTCACAAAGCTATTCAAGTCAAATGCTTTATTTCTAATTCCTGAAACAAAAGCTCTCTTGTTTCAAGGTCCCAATTATAAGAAGACATTTGGGTAGTAGTTAATTGGTAAAAATCTGTCAGTGTTGAAGGTGAAGCAGTAAGGAGCTCAGTTTTCATCAGTGCTGAGTGGTGCGATGTCTCACACATAATATTTAAGTAAGTAGCTTAACATCCTTTGTATATTTTATTCAAGATAAATTACCAGCACATCATTTTGAAGTACTTAAGTAACTGTATTTGGAGTAAATCTCACTATCAGCAACATATTTATTCTACTAACATTAATTGAAAAAAATTAGCATCTTTCACAAAACTTTACTTGCTCAAATCACTGACAACAATAATACATAATTTTACTTTTTATAAAATACTAGAGCTTGGATTATAGGAATCATTGGAATTTATGAAGGGTTCAAAAGTACAAATAATCCAGCTTAAGAGTATTGTCTTGTAACCATACAATAAAATCAATGTTATGAAAAGTCAAATAAAGGTTTTTTTTTTTCTTATAGGCTTTTGGAGATTTTCTTTACTGTCTTGGAGAAAAAAAAATAACACATAAAAGCAAAGGAATAGTTTTCTATAAATACTGATGCCTCCTGGATCTTTAAACATTGAGCCAAGTACATGAGTTATTGAGGTGAAATAAGTTACTTTCAACAGTTGTTAATATATCATTAATAATCATACATGCAATAAATAACAACATATGAGTTATTTCCTAAGAGATATATGACTGCAAATTGCAGTAACAAATCACAGCGTGCATAAAGAATGCTCATTACTCTAGTGTGTACAGAAGCTGTTTTAACAACTGTATTCTTTATGGTGAAGCTCACCCTAATTAGCCTTGCAGATTCCTTGGGGAATGTGTTCAGAATGTTTGACATTGTGATGTTAACGCTAGAATGGGGGAGGAGAATATCATTTCTACACCAAGAAAGCACCAGGCCACAAGCCTGGATTCCTATTCAGTCACTTATTTTAATGCTTGCATTGTTGTAAAAGTAAACAGTCTTTTCAAACAAGTAGATAATAAGGGTGTTTGGAATTAAATGACTAATTAAATCAATATTAAACATGTAAGCTAGACGGCAATGTGGACTAACATTTTTTCCTCAATGGTGTCAAATAGAGAAACTATACACACAGATTATGTGCTTGAATATTGAGTTATGTACCCACAAAGGTAAGAAGAGCATGGCTCCTACTCTCTATTGTATTTGAAAGCTAAGTGGACTATATATGTATTTTTTAAAGGAAAAACAAAGTTGAAGCACACAAAAAAGCAGCATGTTTTTTTTCTTTTCAATGAAACATTATATGTGGATTCTGCTGCTCTGTTAGCTTATAGCTTGTTACTAAATCAGACCTTTCCTGCAGTGAAAAAAATTGCATCTTTTCGTTGTAATCCTTGACAGCTTAAAGTTTAATGGAGGCAGGGTTTTTTTTAAGGTATATAATGGGTTGACACCATGGAAGACTGCTGAGAGCTCACAAACTCAGAAATAGCATGAAACGCAATAAGAACAAGCTCTTGCTGATTTTTTTTAAAATCACAATTTCTTGTATTTTGATAGAGAAAGCAAGTGAAGGAAACTGTTAGCTTTTTGTTTTCACAAAGTAGTGTTTGTCTCATCCCAAACAACTCTTTCTTCCCTTGAAGAGCCTCAAACTGGTAAGCTCAAATAGTAAGTACAAGATGGCACAGCTAGTAATAAAGAGAAAATATCTACCAAGCAAAAGTACAAGTAACGAGAACTTGAAAAGCTAAAATGAAAACTCACAGGGAAAGGAGCTATTTCCTCCCCCTGGGGAAAAAAATAAGTCAGGAGTAAACCATCACTGGCTGACAATATAGCATGCTTGACACCCAAAGGTCATGATCGCTTATAGCTCAATTTACAGATTGCAGCAAAACATCTCCATGACATGCAGTATAATTTGTCACATGCACACACAATGAAGCAAAGGAATGGAAATGTTGCTGAAATTCATTGACATGAAACACAGAAAGGTTTGTGGAACATGTCATAGGAACAAGGAGTATTGTGCGAAGAAAATTGAGTGAGAAGTTGTTCTGGGAAGGCAGTGATGGGGTAAAGTGCCCAGGTTGGGGGAGGGGTTAGACTAGCACTGTGCTCTATGTCTGTGTCAGTTTCTTCATCAGGAATGTCTCTGCAGCCATACAAAACAAATATCACTGAAGTCATTGTCTATTTTCTCTCCCCAAGATGGAGAGAATGTCTTTGAAGTATAATACAGGTAGGTGGTAGTATTCTTTGCTCATGAAGCTAAAAGGATTCTTTATTAGAAAACCATGCATTCATGATGTATAGAGAATTAAGTACAATTCATCCAAACTTGGGGCCATATTCTCATGCTGGGAGTTTTTGAAAGCAATAAAAAGAGCTAATAACTTTCTTTGAAGCTTAGCATACACACATTTCATTTAATGCTATGTTCTCTTATTGGAGTCACCTATATGCAGATGGAAAATATTTGTGAAAAAATATAATTGTACTGAACATGTACAGACAGTGCCTATTTGAGTACCATTTACATTGAAATTGATATAAACAATTAAGTATTCAACAGATAATCTAAAGTGTACAGGAGGAAGTATACAGGTTATATGGAAATAGTTCACCATTTTAAATAAGGGACTTATCATAGACTTTGGTATCTACAGAGGTCCTAGAACCCAAGAACACTGAAGGGCACATATATTTTTCCTTATTATTTCTTTTTATTAGGAGCCCACTTAGGAAGAGGAAATTTGTTTTCACATCCTTAACTTACACATTTTTAACAGTCTGTTATTTACTTTCAGCTGAAAATTATTTTATGTTCATTATAGCTTTTCATACCCTTCCCATGAGTCCATTAGTGTTCATGGAACTTGCAACTCTGTGGGGATGAAAAATTAATGATCACGGAAGTTATGGTAATAGAAATTCATGTTTTAATATTGGCTTTGAGAACACCATTTTGATGCTAGCCCTTAGAGTTATTGACTGCTCTCTATAGAACTGTCTAGAAACTAGATTAAGTATTAAGTAAACATAACATTATTCATCCTAGAATTTGTAAAAATAGAGTAGAAAAGGGAAAATGGTCCAACTAAAGTTTATAACCCAACTTAATCTCCAAATGCATTACAAAATAATTTCTATGTGTATACTTTGGATTTGTCAATAGTTTACTAATGTAATTGATAAACTATTATTGAGAACTTTATGTCAGCTGATAATGTCGCAGGCCTATTTTGAGTATACATGTTTTGGGATTTGATTAACAAAATTTCAAATTTTAGCACTTAAGCCATGATCTTTAATTTTATTTTAAAACATGGTGATGAAGTCTGGGTATATTAAAGTTTGGGCCCAACTTTATTTCCTATAGAAAAACATCATTAGTGTAAATAAAGCCATAAACTAAGTTTTATTTGGGATTTTTCTCCTACGTGCTTACCTTCATCTCTATTGAATATGAATACTATAATTGTACATTTAAAACATATAATTCAATATTTCTTAAGAAGATCATAATACTAAAAAATTTGAGGGCATCACTAGGCTTTTAATTTGTAGCATAAAATGTAAATTGAGTACAAAAATACATTAAACACCTGCACTATTTAAAATACTCTGTATTTGTCTTTTTTTTTTTTTCTCAGTTGTGCTGCTTGAACTCAGAGCCTAGGCACTGTTCCTGATCCTCTTAGTGCTCAAGACTAGCTCTCTAACACTTGAGCCACAACACCACTTCTGGCTTTTGGGTGGTGAATTGGAGATAAGACTCTCTCTGCTCAAATTGGCTTTGAACAGAGATCCTCAGATCATAGCCTCCTGAGGAGTGGATTATAGGCGTAAGCCACTGGTGCCTGACTCTTTTGTTGTGATGGAATGTTGGAAAAGTCATAAATTTGTAACATAAATAATTTATAGTTCAATAAAGGTCTCATATTTAACTTGATTATCCTACAGTTCAAGAAGTAAGAGACCTTCACAGGAATTAGAAAAATCACACATCAGGATAGAAAGATGGTTCCCAATGTTTGAGAAGGCTTTCTATGTTGCACCCTACTCTTAGATAAGGAGAAAAGTGATAAGAAAGGGCTGTAATGATGCTCTGAGCAGACTGGAAAGAGATGGGCATCATGGTGCAACCACAAAGAAAAGCAGATACTCCAAGTTTGTGGGAGTGTTTAAACTTTGCAGGGAGGTGACAAGCTAGAACATGGGGATGATAAAGTCAAAGAATGAATGTTTAGATGATGAATTTGGATGATATTAAGTAGAAAATGGAGCATCCCTGCAAGGTTATGAACAAATTAATCAATGTCAACATTGTATCTTAGAAAGATTAACTTGGCAATAGGATGAGGTCATTTTTTAATAAATTACCTTGTGTGAATTATCACATTTATTGTTTATAAAATAACCCATGGGACAAGCATGTTATTATTTCCATTTAGTAGGTAGTATATTTCCAAAACTTTGAAAGAGTAAGCAAGAAAGACCATATTACAACTCTAAGCAACATATTAAAATCCATAGATGTACACTATATTAAAAGATTAATGAAATAATTAGGAAAATTACATGGTCAGGAAAAATACATGAAGATGAGACACAGATTGAAATAACATCCATGGCTGATTGTGAAGCAGCTCTGGGAGCCTGCTAGCTGGGTTATAGGCATTCTCTTTAGACAGTAAAGGTAGAATTAAGTACCATTGCCATATGTGCAATATGACCATGAATCTGTAATATGGGGCTATTTTTTAGGAGGGAATGGATAGGTTAAACATGAAATGTTATGATGAGCCACCTCTAAATAGGAAGCATTCTACTTGATGTTAGAGCATTTATTATGTCCCATTTTCATGTAAAAATATGGACAGAGCCTAGAGAAACTAGAGATGGTTTTGAAAATAAGAATAAAGCAATTAAGATGATAAACATATTTGCTATGATTTAAAAAAAGGACAATGAGTCAGAATTAACATTCTCCTTTGCTGTTTTTATTACCTGTAGACTGCTTCTGCTGCTTCGTCCTCCTCCTCCTCCTCCTTCTTCTTCTTCTTCTTCTTCCTTCTTCTTCTTCTTCTTCTTCTTCTTCTTCTTCTTCTTCTTCTTCTTCTTCTTCTTCTTCTTCTTCTTCTTCTTCTTCTTCTTCTTCTTCTTCTTCTTCTTCTTCTTCTTCTTCTTCTTCTTCTTCCTCTTCCTCTTCCTCCTCCTCCTCCTCCTCCTCTTTCTCCTCTTCCTCCTCCTCCTCCTCCTCCTCTTTCTCCTCCTCCTCCTCCTCCTCCTCCTCCTCCTCCTCCTCCTCCTCCTCCTTCTTCTTCCTTCTTCTTCTTCTTCTTCTTCTTCTTCTTCTTCTTCTTCTTCTTCTTCTTCTTCTTCTTCTTCTTCTTCTTCTTCTTCTTCTTCTTCTTCTTCTTCTTCTTCTTCTTCTTCTTCTTCTTCTTCTTCTTCTTCTTCTTCTTCTTCTTCTTCTTCTTCTTCTTCTTCTTCTTCTTCCTCTTCCTCTTCTTCCTCCTCCTCCTCTTCCTCTTCTTCCTCCTCTTCCTCCTCCTCTTCTTCCTCCTCCTCCTCCTCTTTCTCCTCCTCCTCTTCTTCCTCCTCCTCCTCCTCTTTCTCCTCCTCCTCTCCTTCTTCTATTAATTTTTGCCAGTGTTGCTTCTTCTTCTTCTATTATTTTTTGCCAGTCCTGGGGCGTGAACTCAGGGCCTGGGTGCTGTCCCTAGCACTCCACCACCTGAGTCACAGCACCACTTCAAGCTTTTCTGAGTGTTTATTGGAGATAAAGTGTCATGTACTTTCCTGCCTGGGGTAGCGTTGAACTACAATTCTTAGATCTCAACCTGTTGAATAGCTAGGATTACCAGTTTGAGGCATTGACTGTGTAACTTTTTTAAATTACATGGGGAAACATTATTTAATGATCAGTTTTTTTTAGTTAGAGATTGATTTCACATCTATAAAATAATAGTTCAGTTATAGATCTGGAATAAGTTAACTGAAGAGTATGTTCAACACAACAGAGATGAAAAAATTTATTTTTGTGAAGCTAATGATATGTAAAAGAGATTAGAAGAAAGGGTAGATCTGGGCAATCAAGCTGCTGCAGGTGTTTAATTTTTATTGCAGCTGTCTGTGGAGACCGTTAAAGCAGTCTGGAAGAGGAAGATGAAGAGTCCCCTTTCAAAGTGAAATTAAGAAATTATGTGTACTAGTGGCTAAGAGCATGAGTTCAGAAACTCTGTTTTGGTTTCAAGTTATTCTTTGATGCTTACTTACTAAATATTATTGGACAACATACTGAATATCTCTCTAACTTTATCTCTTTACCTGTAAAATGGACACACTATCAGTCTGACTGTATATAGTACTATCATGAATATTAAATAAATGAATCCCGTTGATATAAGAGCTCATACTTTCAACTTGGAAACAAAAGTCTGATGATGTTGCATGAGAAGGAAAAGAAAGTGTTTCTTGCAAAATATATTCTCCTTCAACAAACAGATTGATAGACTTTAGAGTTGCCAAACTTTCAGACCCTGGAATATTCAAGGTATGATTTTGGTATTGAAGGATGGTTATTGCCATGTGTTCTCTCTGCTTGACTCATGACACCAAAGCATAATCCACAGTGAGGTTAAAAAGGATAAGAATAAATACTGACTGACTGGCTTTCTGATGTGGTTTTATGAAAAAAATTGTCTGAAAAAATAGTGTTAGATTAGAATTGGCATTAATTATAATTCATTACTATGACCCCAGGAAAATCAATCCTTTATTTTCTTTAATCTAGAATATAAGGTAATTTTATTCTGAATTCATCCTAATTCCTTAATGACTCCACATGTTAATCATCATTACAATTCTGTTCATTTATCATTCAGTTTGATACAGACCTTATTTTTTAATGTAGTAATAAAAAGGATTTTTCCCCTGAAAGTAATGGAGACAACCTAGCAAGGAATTTTTAGTAGCAGAATATGATTAAATGTGTCATTAAGCAATAAACATATCTCTAACATTATGGAAGTCAATTAGAACATTGTACACATAAAATTACATTTATTTTTCTGATATTGTGCTTGACAAGTGTGTTGATTTCAGAGATATTTAATATTATTATAGAATTTGAAAAAAATGAAGCAAAGGAAAAGAAATAAAAGTTACTTTATATAGCTTCGAGGCAAAAAAAAAACTCTCTCATCAATTTTTACCAATAAAAATAACTCTAAGTTCCAAGAGAGCTTCACATTCAGGGATAAAAGAGAAATCAACTAATGCTCTAGTCTAAATTAAATGAAAATTCATTATACAAATTATTGTTGAATTTGGAACAGGTGTTCCTTTCCTACTTAGGAAGGTAAGAAATCAGAGAACTGTTACATATTTGTTATTGATTTAAAGTGTTTGTAAAGTCAGGAAAAAGTTAATTCTCAATGCTATAATTTAAAGTTTATTCTAAGAAAGTCTTCTCTAAGAGGATTCATAGAAGATCGAAAAGAAAGTAAACAATAAAGAAATGAACGCCCCTTTGTAACAAGTGGGTCTGCAAACTTCTGATAATCAGACAAGTGATATGTTGGGTCGAAAAGAAAAATCTTATAGTTAATAACACTAAATTAATAGTTTTCTTTTCATCTAAAAGTTTTATTAATGCCCAGGTCTGTTTCTAATTAAATAGAGATGAACAATCCAGGACAACTACAATGCACCCTCTCAAAGGGGGTCTCATTTTCCTCCCTCCAAAGAAAGATACAATACAGAAGTCTGTGGGTTTGAATCTGCCTTTCCAAAATTCATCTGTTTTTATCTAACTGTAAGAACATTTATGAGGTTTGAATCAAAACAGACATTCCTTTTTACATTGACCTCAGGGATCAGTCTATTCCTAAAAGACTCAAATACACCACTTATAATAATAGAATTTGGAACATAATTCTCTACAACAGATGACTAGTGTATCACCTTACACCTTTTTTTTTTTTTTTATTGAATACTGTTACCAATGGTAGAGTGAAGTAAAACCAATCTGAGGAGAAGCATTGTATGGAATTGACATTTATTTAGTATCCAAGACTGGCTTCAGTACTTCATCCTGGATCTACTAATCCAAGTTTTCGACATCAAATAAAATGTGTATTTGCTGATCAATATCCTCTCCCCACATGCAAATCATGTTTATTTAAATTCGTGTGCCTATTCTAATCACTAATCTAGTCATGTTAATGCTTACCAGGTTTTTTAATGTAAATAGAATTAAAGGGTTATTTTTCAATGATTTCATATTGAAAAATGAGAAATAAGTAGCACTGTGACTTTAAACACTTGCAATGTACTCCAGAAGCCTACTATGTGACTATACTGTGGGAATAGAGTATTGATTTCAGAATTGTATTGTTCTGAACCAACACCAAAACCCACACCTTCATATGGGATTTAATAGAGATTCTATGTTGCCAAAATTCAAATTTAGCAAGTGAGTAATTGTAGCATTCCCATATGGCAATAGGCATCATTTAGCACAGTGTGAACATTTAATAAACATCATCAAAGAGAAGAATCACAATAGTCAAGTAGTTTTTAAGCCAATGAAATTCAGCATCTCTAAGATGCTTCCAAGACCCTGTCCTACTGACCATCCCACCAGCTTCAGCTTACAACATTCACAACTTCCTACAAGGAAATTTTAGCCTCAACAATTACTCTCCATTCCCAGAAAGCATCTCTTTAGAATTCTCCCCCTGTTCTTCTCTGAGTTAATCTCTATTTCAAACTCAATTTAGTTACTCTAATTAATTCTCTTTTACCCCCATAGTTATCTGGCTCTTCACTAGACTGTAACTACCCTGTAATTTATTTATTGTAAAATTATACTACAATATGTAATTCACTTAGTATTTCTCCTATGAGTCTACAACTCTGTCACAAACAGAAACATTAACTTTCTTTTTTATTGCATTAAAGCATTTGTCCCATGCATGGCACACAATTAGGATCTTAAATACTGGTTCATTCAAAAAAAAAAAAAGGCTTGTAGTTGAAGTATCCATAGGTCAAGAAGAACTTCACAACAAAAACCTACTCCTTTGTCATTACTGTCTTACCATCACATCCGTAGGTACTTGCTTTTGAGTCTGGTTCTTAGTAAAATAATTTTAAAAAGACTAGGAATGCTGACTCTCCCTATTTTCTTAAGCATCCCAGTGACGACCCACTGTCAAGAATCCTAATAAAGCCAGTTTAGATTGTGATCAATCCATTTTGATGTTAGAATCCTATAAGTAGTCAAGGTTAATTACAACTTTACTCATTGTTACAACCATAAGGAGCATTTATATCTCTGGACAAACCATATCCATTGAAAATGAGCACAAAAAATAAAGTGAAGGTTGAAAGACAATCTTAAAACATCAGACTTGCTACTTCATTGTTAAGGTGATAGAAGTTGTTTTCATCATGGGCTTGTTTTTCCGATCACATACATACTGGAGTTTCATCTTCCTCACAGCCTAGCCCTTGTTAGGTAAGTGTTCTTTAATTGGAGCCACAACTCCTGCTATTTTTTGAGCTAAGATTTCACTTTCTTCCTGGCTTATACCCAGATCATGATTCTCCTAATTTTTACTTCTCCTCATAACTGGGATAACAAACATATATCATATACCCAGATAATTTATGTTCTGTCCTGGAACTTTGATTCCCATATGGCTAGAATTAGAAAGAAAAGTCACCACGCCTAACCATTGGTTGAGAAGGAAGTCTATTAAACTTTTCTGCCAGGGGTAGCCTTAACAATCTTAGCCTACCAAGTAGCTTGGATTATAGGAGTGAACCACAGCACCATGCTCCAAAATGTCCCTTATTATATACCTTGGCAAAGAATGCTACAGATGTAGTTGTTGGTAGAGTGATTGTTTCAGCTATATACAGCCATGAGCTTGATCCTTAGCACAAGGGGGAAAAAAAGCAACCAAAAAAACTATCTAAGTGTGGATTTTAATGACATATATTCAATTAAATTTGTTGACTCATTTTATGAATCCTGTATAATTTAGTAATGTCTTTATATCTTGGCAAAGTTTTGAAACCATGTTTTTAGACAAAAAGCTTACAGTCTATGTTGAAGAAATATGACCTTGTCTAGAAATACATAATTTTCAAATGTACAAATATGGAAATGCTTTATTCACCAATTTTTCTGGGAGAAATAATAGTATATTTTTTAAGCATGTGCTTTTTTAAGTAGATGATAATGAATGTAAATCATTCTACAAAACAATGTGAGCTTATTTTCACATTTGTTTGGGATTAAGCAGCATCCATAAACTGCTTCCACGTGTATGCTGATTAACTCTGCAGCAGAACCAACTACTCTGCTTTGAGGATTATAGACAAAAGCTTTATAAAATCCGACCTTTTTACTTCAACCTTTATTGGCTATTACTGGTTACCAAGGCCCAGTTATGAGTATGTCTATTCCAGGGTCTCTTTTGGCTCAGAGCCTTAGTAATAGGATATGGAATCTTTCCCTTGCAGATAAAAAAGATTGAGCCCAAATCAGTCTGATGTAGACCCATGTTTAGCTGTCAGTAGTGAACAGAAAATGAATTAATAGTTTTCTAGGGAGTAAGTTTTAAGATAAAAATAGCACTTGCATTGGTATTGGATGGCACACCACTAGCAGCTAATACAGAAGGCTAGAATTTGAATGGACATTTAACAACAAGCACAGTCCTAGAAGTGTATATTCCAAGACAGATATTAGCAGTATTATTTCCATGACTTCATGTGGTTGTTAGGTACCTAAACCTTTTTTTGACATGACTTGCTTCATATTTGAGGATTAGATATCAGTTTTAAAGGGTAAAATGAAAATAAATGAGCATCTTTAAATATATATATATACATATATATCAATTTGAAGTAAGTGGTATTTATTATCACACAGTGGCAGAGGAAGGGACTCTAATGTTCATTGCAGGAATCTTCTCAATTTTGTATTTTTTCTCCTTTATTTCATTTATTTTCTACTATGCATAGAAATAAAATTTTAAAACCTTTTAAGCGTATCTAACTGGGCATGGTAGCATATATCTGTAATCCCAGACTTTGGAGGTGGAGACAGGAAGAGTAGATTGAGTAGATTGAGGTCAGCCTGGGCAAAAATGTAAGATGTACCTGGAGGACAAACTACAAGTCAAACAGCAGAGGGTTCAAATGGTAACGTGCTTTCCTAGCAGGAATGAGGCCCTGAGTTTAATTCCCAGTATACTCTACCTCCAAGAAAAAAGAGTTTTAAGCAGTACCTAGTTATACTTTGCTTGAAATATAAATTAAATCACTCAAGAGAGAAGCTTTGTCCATGCTCTTTATCAGCGTTGGAAAAATTTTTATAATGATTAAGAATTAATCAGTAACAATAATAATATATACCCAACTTGCTTTGAGCAACACAAACATTCCAGAATTACCATTACTATTCATTCCTTAATCTATACATTTACTCAACAAAAGAAAAAATTGTGAACACCAACACTGTGCCACATAAAAACTGATTACAAATAGACTGCACAAATAAAAAAGATGTGTTTTTTTAGAGTTTCAATACAGTATATTGCATATTTGTGAATGTGTACATATAACTTAAAAAGATGAGCTGGGCACAGGATAATACCTGTTAGCTACTCAGGAATTTGAGATCTAAAGGATCATGGTTCAAAACCAGCTCAGGAAGAACAGTCCTGAAAACTCCATCTCCAAGATAACAAGGCAGGGCTGGTGATATAGCTCATGTGATAGAGGGCCAGACTATCAAGTTCAAGGCCCTGAGTTCAAACCTCAGTACTGGAAAAATGAAAAAAAAGGTTAAAAAAGATGAAAGAAAAGTGTGAAGAAATCTAAAAGTGTATATTTAGAGAAAATTAAGAAAGGTATACCAAATTTATATAGAAAAATAAAACAACAAGTTGTCTCGAGTAAGAGTTCTTTAGGTTGCCCTCCATCCTGCTGCACCCATTGGACATCCCCTACATAAACACACGCTGATTAGCTTCCTATTACTTATAAACACATCAAAATATTGTGACACTTTATTACAGTTAACCTATTTGAACCAGGGAGTAATTTTAAAATAGAAATTAAGATGTAAATGTATAGTTTAGGCTTCTTTTGTTGCTTGTCTAACTTGACATTTGGGTTAATATTGACCTAGTTAGCATTCTTTTCTAATATATAAAAAATTCTAATAATCATATTTTTCTTTGTCTACAGATTTACTACTTATACATTAAAATATTATAATGCATAGATTATACATTTTGATGGTAAAAAGTGGAAAAATGAGCAACTATTTTTTTTAACTGTAATTACAAGAGAAAATGAACCTTTATTTTACTTCAGGTATTTCCACATCTTAAGTCAACTTTTTTTATTATGAAAACTACAATTTCTTAAAAATTAGTTTCATCTGCTCCTTTGCCTACTGTTGGTGTTGAAGATTGGAAAGTATCTAAACTCTAGATGTTTTAGATGAAGATAAAAGGATTGTTGTGTTGGATTTTAATCTCTGTGCATTCTATATATAACCATGAAATATATACAATAGGAAAAAGATGATGTCATAATTTCTATCTCCACACCAGAAAGAAAATACAGTTATCCTATCAAACCAAAAAGGTTCTGTGGAAATAGGTCTGAAAGGGTCTGAAGCTGCTGACAAAACTGCAACACTGGGCCCAATTAACAATAACCATTTTTAATTAACAGTTGCTGATTCTTTGCCATTGAAATATTCACGCTCTAGGTGTGAAAAGGCAACCCCCATTTGTCATATTTGTCAAAATTAATTTTGAAATCCTGTGGTCTTCCTTTTACAGCTAGAACTGAATAGCTGTAGTATGGTTCTTACTGCTTAAGTTCTGTTCCAGGACAAAGACTAGGAAAGAAGATGCCCTTTGATTGGTCAGCTTGAATATTCTAACACAAATTAATTAAATTTTATAGAATGTCTAATGATACATACAATGATAATATTATTTCATATTTTGATAGAAAGTATGAAAGAAATTTTGAATATTCTTATCTTTAAAGAAATTTAGTTATCCGTCAATTCATTTTTTTCATTCAAGAAATTATATTTAGTGTCTAACAGGTGTTAAAACAAAGGTAGAATATCCTTATAGATTACATTTAGTTATGATGTTACATGTATGAGAAGACAATGTATTTTGGAAGATATTGTGTTCTAGGAAAGAAGGAATAAACTCAAATATCAGGATATATCTATACCAGAAATGAAAATATGAGCTCTTTATAAAGATGTAAAAGTATAACACAATCACTGGCAGAATAATTAAGAAAGAAATAATAATACAGACAAAGAGCCAGGAAGCCTTATAGATCTGTGAAGCTTTGGCAAGGCAAATAAAGTCTTTTACATATAAAATGTTTGAGTTCAATTCTAATGATTAAATTGAAATCATTGTTTGTATTCATTGAACATATCATGAAATGATACTGCTTTTCAAATAAACAAAACAATATGTGTTACTTCTTCCCATAATCCTCTCAATAGTGTTAATAAATCAGATAGAACTAGTTGTAATTGGGTGTTCCAATGTTTCTTGATTCTAGGATACAGTACCTAAGATTAAGATGTAGCCATGGGTGCAGCAACAGAAAACCACCAAGAGTAGGAAGACAGTGAAGACTGATTTATTAGGAATGTGAAATTACATCTAGAGGGCTGAGTTGGACAGTTTGGATAAAGACCAGATGCTTATTCATGCATGATGCATTTCAAGGAGCAGGGAAAGCACTTCAAACAAACATTGACAGCCTAGTGGCTGTCACAACTTGAGATTTTGTCCAATAGGGAAAGAACTCAGTGTCCTCCACACTATGGGCTCCTCAGATGGTTTGACCACTTCTTAGAGGCTACTAAGTAGGGAAAAGCATGCAACTTGTACATCTGATCCCATCTCCCCTTCCTAGTTACCTGAAATGTAAAGATATAAGGTAATCAATTGTTAAGCCAGGCTGTTAGAAGTTATATTGTCGTTGATCCAGGAAGACTGATAGCCCAGTACATTTACACCGTCTTGCTTAGCTATCTGCCTAAAATGTGGGCAATATTGCTTTCTTTGTACAAATGGAAAAATTAAACTCAAAGACTTAATTTCCCATCTTAAATTGACAACATTGATGAGTGGTAGAGACAGTATTTTAAAATTAATTTTAAATTGCTATTATAAGGTGATGTACATAGGGGTTACAGTTACAAACGTCAGGTAATGAATACATTTCTTTTTGGAAAATGTCATTTTTCCCTCACTCTCTCCCAGTATTCTCTCACCTCCTCCTCCACAAGTTGTATAGCTCATTTTCACCATGCTGTCTAGTGAGTATATTTGTTGCATTTGTTCACCGTTTGTTTGTCCCTCCGTTTCTCTGACCCCCCTTTAACCTCTGAAAGACAGATAAATGAACAAACAAGACGAAAAGTACAGAACATAAAAACAGCATCAAACAAAACTTCTTGCTTCCATTTCCTGAAGTTCATTTTGATAAACAGTACTTTATATGATCAAACACACATAGGCATTGCACCTTCGTGTTCCACTCCTAAAAAGAAAGGAATCCACACACACTATAATTTATCATGCCCCAGGCAGGGTATTGTAGATCTACCTTCCACATATGAAGGAAAACATGCACCATTTGTCTCTTTGACCTTGGCTTACCTCACTAAACATGATTTGTTCTAGGTCATCCATTTCCTAGCAAATAATATAATAATATTCTTTCTAATTGCAATGTGAAATTCCATTGTTTATAGGTACTATGTATTTTGGATCATTCATTTCAGAGATGGTTTAGCAATGATTGAGTTTGCATTGAGTAATCAGTCTGTGACCTAAGCACATGGAAATGAGTAAGAAAATGGGAGGTACTTCTGACAGAGATAGTTCAGTGCCATTAATATCAGGTTGGCTTATCATAAAGAGAAAAATTTGCAGTAATCACATTCTACCATGTACCAGCACAGCACAGATAAAAACAAAACCTTAATTCTTTCTGTTTTATTTGGGAATACTTTCAGAACAAAATGACATTTTCTGATTGATGTGATGATGTTTTCCTTGCCTTTTTGGTCTATTCTCTAAAAAATCAGAGTTAACACTAGTAAAGAAAAAGAAGACACAAAGTTTGCATTGTTCTAGTGCTCAAAATCTTATATTCTAATTAAAGAACAAAATACTACCCTTGAAGTGGCAGAGAGCTGTGGAGTGTTCAAGGTTGTAATCATTGCCTAGGTTTCAAGTTAAATAAAAGGAAAATTAAGGGTGGAGCTAGAAGAAGCTGTCCTCTGCTCCAGAGGAATTTACTACTACTAAAGAGGAGAATTAAGCTGAGTACATCAGAGTACAAAAGCAAATTGAAGGAGGTTAAATTGAGGAAAGATTAAATGGAAATACACTTGTTTGTTTAAAGTGCTGTATGTTCTAGTGGGCAGAATAAAGAACGAAAAATCCCTGTAAGGGTTTATTGAGATCTGATCTACTACTATTTAAATTCTGATAGAGAAGCACAGATATAAAAAAGCACTACCTACTTAGAAATTTAAAGTTTAATATGGAAGGCCTACTGTAATAATTAATTTAGCCAAAGTTGTATAGTTCGTTTTTTGACATAATGAGCTTGGGAAGGGGAAACAAAGGAGGAGGCAACAATGCTTGATAAGAAATGTACTCATTACCTTGCCCATGTAATTGTAACCCCTCTGTACGGTATTTTCACAATAAAAAAAGAAAAAGAAAGTCCCTAAAATAATAATAATAATTAATTTAGCTTCTCATTTTATAGGTGGCCTACCAAAATAGGATAAACATGGCTAAAACAAAGATAAGATAACAATGTTTTTCTACAGTTATTTAAAAACATAAACATATTTTAGTAGAAGCACTTTAGATAAATTGCTGATTTAGTACAAAATTATTTAGTCATATGCCATTAATATCAGGTCAGATGTTATTTTTAATAAGTGCATGTTGTCATTATCTGCCTCATACATTTCTTAATCAGCAATTTTATAGGCACTATCTTAAGACTAAGGATTTTTAAAAAAAATTTTAAATTAGCATAGGTTAGGTTTAAAAAGGGTTGCATTGTGACATTTCCACACATGGTCTTATTGTTCTAGGTAGGCATTCTAATGCTAAATTGAAGAGGAGTGGAGAGAGTGGAAATCCTTGTCTCACTCCTGAGTTCAGAGAAAATAGCTTTAGCTTTTCACCATTAAGTATGATGCTGCTGTAGGTTTGTCATACACAGCCTTTATTTAAATTGAGGAATGTTTCCTGGATTCCTAATTTTTCCAGAGCTTTCATCATAAAGGGGTTGGATTTTGTCAAATGCTTCAGTCTATTGAGTTAATCGTGTGGTTCTTAACTTTGCCCTTGTTGATATAATGAATTACACTAATTTATTTGCATATATTGAACCAGCTTTGCATCCCTGAAATGAGTCCCGATTGATCATGGTGAATGATATTTTTTACAAATTGTTGAAGTTGATTGGCCAGAATTTTGTTGAGAAGCTTTTCATCCATGTTCATCAAAGAAATGGGTCTGTAGGTTTTTTTTTTTGTTTTTGTTTTTTGATGAGTCCCTACCTGGTTTTGGGATGAGGGTTATGATGGCTTCATAGAAAGAGTTTGGCAGTGAACTTTCACATTGAATTTCATTGAAGAGTTGGAGGATTATTGGTGTGAGTTCTTCTTTGAAGGCCTTGTAGAATTCAGCTGTGAACCCATCTGGTCCTGGGCTTTTCTTGGATGGGAGGTCTCTTATTGCTGTTTCTATTTCAATGCTTTATATGAGTCTGTTAAGTTGGTTGAAATCATCTTGGTTTAATTTGGGTTTATCAATATTGGCTAGAAATTCATCCCTTTCTTCCAGATTCTCAAATTTGTTAGCATAAATGTTTGATAAGTATTCCCTTATAATGTTCTGAATCTTTATTTCTGTGGTAATGTTTCCATTCTCATCTCTTGTGTTTGTTTATTTGGGTGTGTTCTCTTCTTTTTCTGGTGAGCTTTGCTAAGGTTCTATCAGTTTTGTTAATTTGTTTTGAAGTACCAACTATGTTTGTTGATTGGTTTTTTTGGACTCTAATTCATTTAATTCTGGCTTAATTTTAAATTATTTGGTTCCATCTACTGGATTGGGGTTTGACTTGCTGCTCTTTATCAAGGAGCTTCAGGTACATCATTAAATTGTTAGTTTGAGATCTCTCCAATTTGTTGATGTAGGAATTCAGAAATATAAATTTTCCTTTGAGAACTGCCATTGCTGTGTCTCAGAGGAGCTGGTAATTTGTACGTTCATTTTTGTTAAATATCATGAAGATTTGAATTTCCTTTCTAATCTCTTCCATGAACCATTTGTGGTTCAACAGTGAGTTGTTCAGCATCCAAGGATTACAGAATTTCTTTGGTGGCTTTGATGTTGAATTCTAATTTTATTACCTTGTGGTATAAGAGAATACACAGCATAATTTCAATATTTCTGAATTTGAACAGATTTGCTTTGTGACCTAAAATGTGGTCTATTTTGGAGAATGTTCCATGTGCTGCTGAGAAGAATGTGTATTCTGTTGCTGCTAGGTGAAATATTCTGTAGATGTCTATAAAGTCTAGTTGGTCTATGCAGTTGTTTATATTTAAGGTTTCTCTGTTGAGTTTTTGCTGAGTTGTTCTATTTAGTGTGGAGAGTGGTGTGTTAATGTCCTCTAAAATTAATGTCTTTCGATCTATATGTGATTTTAAGAAAAGTAGTGTTTCTTGGATAAATTTGAGTACTCTGGTATTTGGTGAAAAGATGTACAGAAATGTTATATCCAGGCTGGGAAGGTGGCTCAGTGGTAGAGCGCTTGCCTTGCATGCATGAGGCCCTGGGTTCAATTCCTCAGCACCACATAAGCAGAAAAAAAAAGCCATAAGTGGCACTGTGGCTCAAGTAATAGAGTGCTAGCCTTGAGATGAAAAGCTGAGGGACAACACCCAGGCCCAGAGTTCAGGCCCACAACTGGGCCTTCCCCCCCAAAAAAGAAATGTTATATCCTCCTGTAAGAGAGATCCCTTCTTTATCTCTATTTGCTAACTCTGTTTTATCTCTTTCATGTTTTGGAGGGGCCATTTGCTTCATGGATTTTGTCCTTGCCTTTCATTTCAGAATGTTTGTTTTTGTGGGCAAGGTGTGTCTCTTGAAGGCAGCACATAGAAGGATCTTGCTTTTTGAACCAACTAAACTATGTCACTTAATTGGAGAGTTAAGTCTATTAACATTGAGAGTTAGGATTGAGAGGTGTTTGGTAATTCCTGCCATGTTATCCACTTTCTTGGGGATTGTGCCTACTGTGTTCTTACTATGATTATCTGATTGTTTGTTTGGGGGCTGTTTCTCTGGCTTCATCATGCTCTTGTTGGTTTTCTATGTGTAGGACATCTTTAAGTATTTTTTGTAAAGCTGATTTAGTGGAGATATACTGTTTCAATTTTTCTTTGTCACACTGTTATGAAGGAGAGTTTATTTGGGTTCAGTATCCTTGGTTGAGAGTTGTTTGATTGGTTGATAGGTTGTAGCATACATTATCCCAGGCTCTTCTTGCTTTCACGGTCTCTGCTGAGAAATCTGTAGTTATTCTGATTGGTTTCCCTTTATAAGTGATTGATCTTTTCTCCCTGACAGCTTTAAGTATCCTTTCTTTGGTCTTTTATGATCCTGTGCAGATTACAATGTGGGAGTGGGGGCGTATGTCCTGTTCTGGTCTGGTCCATTTGGGGTTCTAAAGTCTTCTTGTATCTGAATGGGCCTATCTTTTGTATGTTTAGGAAGATCTCTGCTAGGATTCTGTTAAATAAATTCTCTAGACCTTCTGTCTCTAAGCCCTCCTCTACACCCATTAGCCATAAATTAGGCCTTTTGATGATGTCTTCTATCTAGCAAATGAATCTATCATATTTCTTGGATTTGTGTTGAATACTTGCCTGTTCTTTCTCAATGATGTCTAGACAATCTTTAGTTTCTACTTTGTTTTTATTTCCTTTCCTTCTAATTGGTCAGATTTGGTGTCTTCTATTTCTTTGTTGGAGTTTTTTTTTTTTTTTTTTAGGACTTGTATGGACTTCTTTACCTCCTTGATTTGATTTCCATGCACACTCTAAAGTCCCTTAGTTGAGTCATTATATTCTCATTGGATTCCCTTTCCTTCTGTTGGAATTCATTAACCTTTCTGCTCATGGCCACTATGTATTCCACCAACTTTCTGTTTGTGGATTCCATGAATCCTTCTATTAATCTTTGATTATTCTCATCAAGCTCATGTGATTCCTCTATTAAACTTTAGTTAGGCTCATCAAGCTCATGAATTGCCCTATCATGGTTACGCAAAATCCTTTGCAGGCTTTCAGTCTTTTCATTCACCATGTTTACCAGAAGTATTTGTAGAGCATTTTGAGGACTCTCCTCTGAGTTATTCATTAACTACTCAGTGGCCTGTTTATACTGAGCAGGATATAAGGGTTGCTTGACTTACCATTGTTCTTGTGTTTCTACAGTTTGTTCTGCCCATTTGGGTATGATAACAAAACCAATTCTGAGCAAGAACACTATTTTAAGGCAAGCATCAACCCAGAGCCCTGTAGTTGCACAGATTTTCGACACAGTCAAAATGAGTACAGATACAATCTAGTTCAACAACAGGCAACTAGGGATCAATGGACTAAGAAAATCAAAAGAGTCAAGGGATCAGAAATTAATAAGTATAGGGAGAATTGTGAAGAAAACATAAGAGCCATGTAGGGAGAGAAAGGAAGAGAGGGAATAAAACTAAGACCTAAATTCAGAGAAAGAAAAAAGAGAGAACTAAAGAAGAAACAAAAAGAAAAATGAAAAAATGAAAAACTTAAAAAACTATGTAAGTGTAATCAAATAATACTACAATTAAAGGAACTAATTTGGAGAAATTGTGAATTAAGTAATCAATGCCTGAATTAAGTTTGCACACAAAAAAGGATAAGGTGTAATAATCAAAGATGAGTACATTTCTGGGGATGAACAGAACAGTGATTAAGTAGAGCAAAAAAAGTAAGAAGAGCAAAAGCAAAAGGTGGGGGGATGGGAAGAAGAAAAAAAAGAAAGAAAAAAGTAGAAAAAAATAAAATTAAGTCAAAAAAAGAATTATTTTATTTATTTGGGGTCTTGTTTCTCCCCTGTGTCCATATCCAGTGTCTTGGTGGAGTTTCTGATTTGCTTGTGGTGTTTGGTCTTCCTGTAGTTTATTAGGTTTCTTAAATCAGTTTGAGCAGGCAGAATGAAACTCTGCCTTACCAGTGGGAGTACTCTGTGACTCTCCTCCTAGACTAGTTCAGTGGGACCACCATCTGCTGTGTGTCACTCAGTAGATACCTGATTTCTATATCTTGGAGTCACTATGAGGAAGCTTGAATGTGGGTGGGATTGTGGCCTGTCAGAAATCAGTAGTTTTTCTCTGAGCAGCTAGTTCCTGAGACACTTTCACAGCCCAGCCTGAATTTACTCTCTAGATTTATGACATTTTCTAATTTAGAATGGTTTTTCTTTTACCCTTCTGCAGCTGGGAGAGCTGCCTGTGGTGCAGAGGTTGTGGCCTCCTCTGGCTCTGGTCAACTTTCCCCTGGGTGGAGCTGAGCCCTGTTAGTCTGGACCTATTGACTTGTTCAAAAATGGCTCCTTAGTGTCTACTTCTAATGCCTAAGTTATCTGCTAGCTGCTCTGGCCTGGTCTTTGCCAGTATCAAAGACAGCATTCTTGTCTGGTGGTGGGAAGGGGTACCTTCCAATGCTCTTCTATGAGAAGGAGTGAGGAAGTCTTGTGGGGTTCTCACACTTTTCCCTTGATTTTCTTTCCATCTGCAGTCTGTGTACATCTGTGGTCAGCAGGATGATTTCCTCTCCTTGTCAGTTCATGCTGGTGGTGAGTAGAAACTACTCTCACTCCATTTCTGCTTCCTTTGTCCCAGGCTCTGTCTTTTCATATGGCAGCAGTGGTGGCTGCTGCTGCCATAGCTACTATGAACCCGGGCAAGTGCTTGAAACTCTCGTTAACCAAGCTCCCTGAATTTTTCCTCTCTGGCCAAACTCTCTGTACTATAATGGCACACTTGGTGTGACTCTCTATCCTTGGAGTTTTCACTGGAACACTAAAACTGATTTCTACACTATAGCTTGGTACACTCTAGCTCCTTTGCCATCATCCTCAGTCTCTAAGAATATTATATTTAAGTAATTACAGAACTGCAATATCTTATCAAATAGATAAGAATTCCTCAAGTCTGTACACAAAAGCATTCATCCATTGGGACATTTTTTTTAAGCAGAAGAAAATTTATAAGTTTAAAAAAATTAATAGCAAATTTCTTCTTAAATCTTATATCCTAATATCTTATATAAGATGTCCATTTAAATGACCTCAACATAAACAAACATGCAGAAGAACTTTAATCCAGTTGAGACTCAGTTTTATAAGTAGTGCAAACTTGGCAAGATCAACAGAACACAAGCAATCATTTTGATAAAATGAAAACGTGATTTAACTCAGTTTCTTACAAATGTTTCTAAGAGAACACAATATCAATTGGACACATACAAACATTAGAATTGTTCTGTTAATAGCTATCAAAAAATGAGAGTTGGTGTTATTTTAATTGAAGTTAACCCAAGAATCATTTTGCAGTTTTTTTTTTTTTTTTTGTCAGTCGTGGGGCTTGAACTCTGGGCCTGAGCGCTGTCCCTCAGCTCTTCAGCTCAAGGCGAGCGCTCTACCACTTGAGCTACAGCGCCACTCCAAGAATCATTTTGTATTCAACCAATATCTTGCCAAATCAGGATCTTTGCGTTCATAAAGAAAAACATAGGCCAAGTAATTTATTTGAACCTTGTTCATTTATATTTTCATATTGAATCTGTGATTCCTTTATTTAATAATGTTGATTTGATACAGTTAGGATTAACTGGACAACCTCAGGTTTCTTTTGTTAATCCTTTCTTGACTTTTTATGTTAATTGGTTATTTTTTTTTACACTGTTTGTGCTATTGGATTCTTGTATTTTTAGTGCCTTCTTAATTCATTAAGGACAACATGAAAAAAAAAAGATACTTAAACCATGAAATTCCATTCTTTAGCCCATCTACTTTTTTTTCCTATTGGTGTCATTTCTTTCATTTTTGCATGTATTATGAATCAGATAATATATTCATTATTAGTGCTTTTAAAAGTCTCAAGCCTTTTAAACATTATTTTAGTGACATATTTATCCTCTAGGTATTCATCACTCCTTCCTGAGGATTTTTGATTCCATCTTTCATAATTTCCTTTCAAGGTGAAAAACTTTCTTTAGAATTTTCTTTTAGAATTTCTTACAATTTGAATTTTCTGACAACAATTTCTCTCAGCTTTTGTTTGAAAATGTCTCCTTTTTGTCTTTATTTTTGAATGATACTTTCACTAGGTATAGAAATTGAGTTGACAGCTATTCCTTTCTCTTTCACTCTTCATTTTAAAGATGGCATTTCATTATCCTTGGGCTTGCATAATTTCTGATGAGATGTCACCCATCTTTGTTTTTTGTTGTTACTCTCCTTTGTATAAAATGTCCTTTCTCTCAGTTTCTGAGTTTTTTTTCCCCTTTAAATTTGGTTCAGTAATTTCACTATGATATGTCTAAATAAAATTTTAGTTTTACTTACCTTGCTTGAGTTCCTTAAGCATTTTAATAAGTATATCATTCAGTTTTTAAAATTGTTTATCTTTTGGGGTGGGCTCTGGTTTACAAATGCTGTATTATTTTAGATGTCCTCTAAAACTTTAGCTTAAGGTTTTGATTAATCTCTGGGCTTTAATTTGAGTAACTTCTGTGGATTTGTTTTCATGTTTAACATTCCTCTGTTCTTCATTCTGTATTTTGCAATCAAACACCATGTCCAGAAAGTTCCAAATTTCAGATTGAAAAAATGAATGATTTCTGGAAAGTTGATTTTTTAAATTTAATGTTATTGTAAGGGTGATGTCTGAGTTACAGTTACATAAGTAATGTACTGAGTACATTTCTTGTTGAACGGTATTACTCCACCCTGGTTTTCTCCCTCCTCCGGTTTCCCCTCCCCTTGCCAAGTTGTAAAGTTCTTTTCCATCATAATGTATTGCTGTTGCATCGGTTCAGTTCACCCTTTCTCTTTCCTTTGCCTCATCAGTTTGATTACTTTTTCTTCAGTTATTCTATCTATATTGAGAAGTCAATCTTTTACTCATTTTGCTTAACTTATTATTTTCTATTTGCAAAATAGTATGAAGAGTAAGTCTCCAAATTCTAATTCTAATTCATTTATGGTGTTGCTTTTATATTTTTGTTTTTCTCTCATTTCCAATTGTCATCACTTTTTAAAGTACAAAGTACTTCATATCCCAAAGTATCAGGGAACTTGGATTAGAAGTCATTTCATACCCCTTTCTCTGGCAGGCAATTATGATGAAGAAATGAACAACTTCAGGTGGGATGATATATGTTGCAGCCTGGGTAACTCAGGTTACCTCTTAGTTCAAATGTGCACAGAGCAAGTTCTATCCTGAATAATCATTCGGGATCATCTTGAGTTCCAGATACCTCTAAATGAAATTGGGATTGAATCCATACTGGTTTTTGGAGATTCTCCAGCTTCTTATAGCCTGCACTGTCATACTCTCAGAAAATCAAATGGGAATGAAATGCCCAGCCACAAAGAGTTGTAAGTTTGGAAATAGCCTTGAAATCCCACCATAAGAAACTAATGGAGCAAGAAATGGAGCGTATCCATTTCTTTACATGTAATGTCTAATGATATTGGACATATAATTGTAATGAAGGCATGTTTACTGTTATTGCCAAACTGTATATTTTTTAAAGTATATTTCCAATAGAAATTTCTTTAAAGGTTAGAATTCTGTGGTGGCGCTTGATTTACCTCATTCTCAGAGTTAAAATTTGGTAAGTCACAAAAGAAAATATTTTCAGACATTTTGGAAGATCACCTTGGCTAAAGTTATAATTGCAAGGAATGTTGTTATTTAAAACTAGAAAATTATTCATTCCATTTTAATAGCTAAAAACAAGATTCAAGCCTCTCATTTCAAATTAAACCACTATTCACTCTTAACTAATAATACCTTTATGTGCCTAACACTTCAGGTGGAATGATTAAATTATGCACCTGTAGAAATATATCAGAAAGCAATGACAGCAATTACAAACCTACTATGTTCCTCAGTACTTGCAAAAAAGTACTGTGTTTAAAAATTAAAATATTGATTTCAACTCAATATTTCTCTTACATATGGCATTCTTCTTTTCTTTTTGATTCACATATGGGCTGTAAATTTTCTTTCCCTTAAGTTTGCTTTGCCTTTTATAGACATTATCCCATAGAACACTGTGTCATTTCACTTTGTGAGGTAGTTACTCTATGACCCAGCAATCCAACTTCTGGGCATTTACCCAAACGATTACAATCAAGGCCATCTATGTTATTGCAGTATTATTCACCATGGAACCAACACAGATGCCCTTCTGTAGATGAATGGATCAAGAAAATATTATATATATATAGTGGAATTCTATGCCTCCATCAGAAAGAATGGCACTGGCCCATTTGTTAGGAAATGGAAAGACTTGGAAAAAAATCATATTAAGTGAAGTAAGCCAGGCCCAAAGAAACATAGGTCCCATGGTTTCTCTTATTTGTAATAATTAGTATACATCTAGGATAATCTTAGCAAATGAGCAGAACAGCTTAATAGCTATGTACATATGACCATATAAGATGATCCTAAAGGAAATAAACTCCAAGACCATGGACACAAGAGATTTTTCTTCATTGTTGTTGTTGTTTTTAGTGTACTATGTGATTTTTTTGTTCCCTTTGTGTGTTTTTTCTCCTATGGTATATCGCCTGTTGTCAGTGCATTTGATTCTGATAAGCTAGTATTTTATGTACATTAATGTAAATTAGGGAAGGAAAGGGAAGGAGAACAACAGAATGAACAGACAAAGGACAAGTGAGGGAACCATTGTAACAGTAACATACACAAGACAATATGTTGGAAACGATCTATATAAGTTGGGGGTTGGGGGCTGGAGGGGAAGGAAAGTAGGAGAAAATTGAGAGAAGGGGTAATGAGTTTGACAAGAATGTACTTATTACTTTACTTATGTAATTGTAACCTCTCTGTACATCACTTTGACAATAAAAAAATTACAAAACAAGAAAATCAAATTATAATTTCTTTTGGCCAAATAGAAGAATATATTAAAGGATTTTTCCTTTCAGAAAACACTGCTGACAGTGAACTGAACAGAGATTGTCAGACCATAGCACGTTTGTAAAGCCCCTCTTTACATTATGTACTTGTTATTCAGTATTCCCCAATGCACTGCCTAGATTAACTCTATTCTACCCTACTGAATTTCTTTTTAAATAACATCTTCCTATGTTCCCCCAACTATCCTGTAACGGGCAGAGGACTTTTCTTCCTAGGTTTCCTATGCAAGCTGGGGCTTCTGGCATGAAATATTATGCCATCCACTGATATTTTTTATAGTCAAGATTGGTTTTAGTCTATGTCCTAGCTGGCATGTGTGTTTATTTTTTTTATCTTTTTTTGAAGTAGTTTTCAGTGGGATTTCAATTCAACATGTCAATTTCTGGGTACAATGCCTTTGGCCAATGTCACCCTTTCCATCATTCTCTCTCCCATCTATCCCAATCCCACTCATACTCTCAAGTTTCCTGGCTCCATTTCACATATATAAATTGCTTATTATGACTATATTTACACACCATTTCTGTGTCCATTCATCACTGAGTTTTAAGTTCTTAAACAGAAGTTTTGCTTTTGTGACTTTTTCTCAACCATCTTTGGATTCTTTCTGTGTCCTGGGATGTACATAGCATCCATTTATTTTTCAATGCTGATATAACGATAAGAAAGATAAGATTTACGTTAAAAATATTTTGCTTGTCCAGGCACCGGTGCCTCACGCCTAGCTACTCAGGAGGCTGAGATCTGAGGATTGCAGTTCAAAGCCAGCTCAGGCAGGAAAGTCTGTGAAACCTTTATCTCCAATAAACCACCAGGAAAACAGAAGTGGCACTGTGGCTCAAGTGGTGATTGAGTGGTAGCCTTCAGATGAAGAGCTAAGGGACAGCACCCAAGCCCAGAGTTCAAGTCCCATGATAACCGCCCCCCCCCACATATATAGCTTGAGCTGGGGGCTCATGCCTGTAATTGTAGCTGTAATCCTACTCAGAAAGCTGAGATCTGAGGATCACAGTTCAAAGCCAGCTGTGGAAAGAAAGTTTATGAGATTCTTATTTCCAATGAACCACCAGAAAACCAGAAGTGGCACTGTGTCTCAAAGTAGTAGAGTGCTAGTCTTGAGCAAAAAAGCTCATAGACAACACCCAGACCCTGTGTTTAAGTTACACAACTGATAAAAAAATGCTTTGTTTGATGTGAATTAATTATACAAAAGATTTTATTGTGATATTTTAAGACATGCACAAAATGAACTTATATTTGTCTTTGTTGATAGTATTACAATCAACCAGACTATGGATTTTTTTTAGTTCTTACTTAGAACATAATCAAAGAATATAGAAAGGGAGAAGTCAATATGTACCATCTCCCCCAAATTAAACCTCTCTACACATATCTGAAAATTATACAAAAAAGTGAAAAAAATAAAATTGCATGGTATATATGAGAAACTATTTGTATCATACATTACTATGTTTATAACTTTATATCTTTACCTATTCATTTTTAAAATTTACAGATTTTGTTAACTAAAAATATTATGAATTATGAGTTTTGGGAACATCTATTAAAAAGAATACTAATACCAATAAAGTACCTCTTAGAGTATAATAATGTGAGAGATACTGGAGTGAAATTTCATAAAATTATTTTCAATCAACTTTGTGACAATGAATTACAGATGCTTAGGGATCTACAATATTGAATCTGTTTTCCTCAAACTCAAAGAGGCAACACATACATTAATTTAATATGACCAGACATTTCTAAAGACACAGGGAACTCTAAAGTTCTGTGATACAGTAGTGAATAGGTTTGATATCACAATAGCAAGAAGGTATGTTAACTGCTGGGCTCTAAAATGGATATGACGTGCAAATTCATCTTTCTGTGGTAATAATAAAAATAAGCTAACTAGCTTAAAATATGCAATTTCTTTATAACTTTATTTTCCTGTACTTTGGAGAGAGAATTAGAAGAGATTAGGGAAATAATCTTAGAGAATACAAAGGGAAAAACAGGATACAGGTGGACCCATTGAAACAATGAGATGTACAAGTCGTTATGTCGAAAATGAACTCAACAACTTTGGTGGGGGGGGGGGTGGCGGGGAGGATTGAGTGGGGAAATGGGGGGAGGATGGAAAGGGATGGGAAGGGAAAACAAAGGAGGAGGCTACAATGCTTGATAAGAAATGTACTCATTATCTTGCCCATGTAATTGTAACTCCTCAGTACAGTATTTTCACAATTTAAAAAAAAAAGAGAATACAAAAGAGGGGAAATTTGATACTGTTATTATTTACAATTAAGAGTAGCTTGATATCCTTTGAGATATCAAATAAATATATTGGGGAAAAATATAAAACACGCAGAATGGATAATAGGAACACTTAAAGATAAGAAAAATTGGAAAAAGATGGGAAAATATAAAATATATGAAATATTGACATTAAAACATTCTTTAAAAAGTTCTAGCTGAAATATTCTAATTTTAGCTCCTTTCTTTGTTTTCCTCTCTTAGGTACTTCATAAAAACAAATCATACTTTATTACTTATTTGTGTGAAATTTTTCATAGCTAGAGAAACTGAAGAGAGAGATAAAACTCATCCAAAGTGATTAGCTGAACCAGGATTTTGACTCTAAGTTATAGGAGTCTGTCACAATTCTTGTGCTGTCAAGTTTTAATTAAATTTTTATGAATTTTAAGGGAATGCAACAAATTATACATATAGCCTAATCTCAAGTATTTGCACTATCTAACCTTCTTTTTAATCTCTTTTGCCCTAAATATTCAACTTACTTTGCTGGCTTCTTCTGATGGATCACTTGAGGTTCAATTTTAGGAAGTTGGATTTTTAATAAGATTCTTTTAAATGGTTCCCATATTTAGCCAATCTTGGCAGTTCTCAACAGTCCATGGAAAAGCAAACAGCTTATAAAAAATACTTTTTACAACTTCTAGATTGAAGTAAAATTTGGGACCTTTGACTTCTAAGATGTGAACATAATGTTGGCAATTTAAATTTGTCAGAAGTCTAACGTGAATCTGTACAAAAAATTCTTCTTTATAATATTGATAATAATGTTTTTCTCGAGTTTTAAGAATGGTCATTCCCAAGTATTTTCAGCTTGACAGATAAACTCTTTTCTTATACGCATTAACCCAGGCTCTGTGCTAGTGTGTGTGTTTGTGTGTGTGTGTGTGTTTGTGTGTGTGTGTGTGTGTGTGTGTGTGTGTTTGTGTGTGTGTGTGTCTGTATGTGTGTGTGTGCGTGTGTGTGGTAATGTATAGAAAGATGTAAAATGTGAAAGATCAGTATTTTTTTAGCCATGTAAAACTTGTTTGTATTTATTGCACACATGTAAAATATCATCCTTAGTCTAATAAGTATTTAAAAATTTATTAGTTTCAGGATTATCCCCGGGCTCAGCAATATGGTTTATACTGTGCCTTGCCAGTCCTACTGGTGTGCAGAGGAAATTGGGCAGAAGGTGGAAGGTGGGCAAGAGGCAGAAGGATGGCAGGAAACATTTTATAATTTATTCAGTTTTTGTAAAAAAAAAAAAAAACAAACTTCCCTTTACTGACTGCAGAGAGTTGCTATTATTATCATTTGGTGGGCCTGAGGCATGGGCCACACACATCATCTGCCTAAAAATAGTCTATCTGAGTGTCATTATGGTGCTTGTTTCGTAACAACTGCTTATGCGTCTATTAGAATTCATGTGGGCTAGGGCTTAGCACTAACAATAAGGCCCATGTGTACTAATCGGACACAGTCTGTCTTTGAGAGGCTCTGGCAGGATCAGAATTGGGTGTGTCCAAAACCCAGGCACATTGGGAATCATATTAATTCTGGAGACATTGAAAGAGACAGGATAAAATCATTGATTGTATTTCACCCAAACAAGATATATTTTTAATTCTGTCACAAAATGAGAAAGAATAGATGCTGAGCCAAACAACCTGAGTTAAGAGCCATGCCATGCCTTCTTTTGCAGACTGACCTACGACTGTGGACACTGAAATGCCAGAGTACTTTTGTTAACAAAATTTCTAAGAAAAACAGGACTTTCTAGGGCTACATTATAAAACTGTAGGAAACTCACTTTGTGTTTAAACACAGATAGGAGATCTTTAAGGGTGCACAGATTACTTCATATGTTGATATGCAATCTATATTTATGAAACAAAATCATTATAAAAATTGTGCAAAGGGCTATTGACTGTGAAATACACAGAACTAAACTGTGTATCAAATATTTTTATAGGTGTACATATTAGAGGTAACCAAGCAGAGCTGAATATATGTGTTACTAAAAAGTGGCAGGAAGTAGAAGAAGGATCAATGGGTTGTAACATCATGCAGTTGAGCAGAGACAACAACTTCCCTGGAAATCAAGCCTGCCCTCACTTTTATTCATTCTCTAGCCATATTCCATGGCACACTTATATATACAAGGCAAAATCACTTTCAATTTTAGGAAATGAGAACCATGTTCAGCTATAATGAAAAAAAAGCTTTCATAGTGCAATGTTAAATTTTTTTAAAAATGACATGTTTATGTGTAAAACAGCATAATTTTCTTTCCAAATCTTTGTTTATGCTTTATTCCAGATATTCAGTGTGTGGAAAAATGCTGGCCATTTCAGCCTCCTGTCTCAGGTAGAGAAGGCAGAGGAATAGTAGTGTGTACTTAAAGCAACAAACACCCAAACCAGTGTGTTACATAATTGAAAGGGAAGTTGACTTTTCTAAATCCTCATAAGTAGAATATTGCTTAAATAAGGGAGAAAACCCTAGAGATACTGGTTAGGCTTTCTCTCTCACTGTCTCTCATCTAAAGGAAGTTAGATACTGGGAGAAGAGGGGTCATAATTCTAACAATTATTTTGCCTTAGAGGGAAAATTATTTAAAATATACTGATGCACCAAATTAACATTAGTGGTTACATCTCTAAATAAAATACATGTTATAATAGCAATAGGAGAAGTACTGTAGCAGAAATAAGACTTTGAGTTCACCTTTGCAATATAAAGAATTTTGAAAACAAGAGCTAAGAATCAAGGAAATAACATAAATCTAAAAAGAAGAGGTTCTGATTTTCTAGTACACATAAAGACATGCCCCTTTCTCTAATATCCAAAGTATCATTATTCACAGGAAGTAAGATATGGAATCAACAAGTGTCAGCAGATGAATATACTTTAAAAATTCTACATAAACAATGGAAAATTTTTCTGCTTTTAAAAGTTAAAATCCTTTCATTTGC
Source organism: Dipodomys spectabilis (assembly GCF_019054845.1). Taxonomy (NCBI): domain Eukaryota; kingdom Metazoa; phylum Chordata; class Mammalia; order Rodentia; family Heteromyidae; genus Dipodomys; species Dipodomys spectabilis. Next base: position 14,149,492 of record NW_024870817.1, read on the forward strand.
AATAACATGAACAAAACTAGATAAAAGTAAGTTAAGCAAATATGCATAAATATTGTATGGTGTCACAGACAGAATGAAAAAAAAAATGAAGACATAGAAACAGTAAAATTGTGATTAACCAGAGGCTAAATAGTAGAAGTATTGGAGAGATGCTGGTTAAAGGATACTCAATGAATAACAATACATTGTCTACTTGAGAGGTACTAAACAATAGATTTTACGTGCTTTAATCACGCCAAGAAAATAAATATGTGACATAATAGATTAAATATATCTTTATTTGACTGAGGTTACTGATCCTCAATCTTTCTTCACCGAGAGTGGTTTAAAAGTAGCAGTACTACTCAGTCTGCACTCCAGATCAATGAGAAAGATTTGGAGGGGTTTTGGGAATATGAACAATGATACAGTCTGAGAACAGCATCTCTTTTGAATCTTCCCAAGTGTCAACACAAAATCAGACTATGTAAATAGCAACACCAAGAAAACATAGGTGACAGTTATTATAAAATATATATCACATGATATCTCTATTGTTATAAAAATGCTTTCCAAGAAGCACCAGAGTCACAACCGAAGACATAAAAACAGAAAATAGTCTCAGGTAGGCAAAATTCACTTCTAGTGAGAAGCGTGTGCCATTAGCCAAAATCATGGCAAGCAAGCACAGGGAACAGGCAAGTTGTTTCCTATTTATCCCTAAAAGCAGCATTCCCTGTCCTTCCGCTCAAATCGGCTGAGCTCAGGTTCACCATCTGCTTGTGATTGGCTAATTTAAAAAGAGCATTTTTTCCCCAAAATGTGGCTTAATTACCAGAAAGAGGATGTAACTAAAGTTTACTAAGCTTGTAAGAGGATGTCTTCACAAGAATAGGGCATGACTGAAAATCAACAAGAGTCAAGCCACCAAGCAAAAGTAGAAACTTTTCATAAAAATAATTCTCGCAGGAGGAGATTCAAGATGGCGACGCTCTCACAGGTACTCAAACTACGTGACCAAACTAAGATCTAGGGTCACAGCACATACTTTACCACACTCCAATCAAACTCTGAATATCTAAAGACTTTTCCTACTACAAGAGGAATATCCCAACAAGTGGGACCCCTGCTGAGCAGCAGCACCCCCATAGCTCTGTGCCACCCTGAGACTTTCTGCAGATTTTAAGCAAAGAAGCATCCAAAAACTGAAGACAGCTCTCAACCCCAGATCCCCAGAAACTTAGAAGGGAAACCAGTGAAGATTCTGGAGTCAGCAAGTGGACCCTGGCTGGCTCCAACCTGCCCCCTGGGCAGCTATAGAGGAGGAGCAGACTCAGAAAACACTACTATGGCAACCTCGAGAAATTGGCACCACAGGGTAAGCACCCCAATGTCACGTCTGAAGTAAGCTTAAGGTCCCATGCCCGCACTGCCAACATGATCCCCATGGACCCCCACTACCTCCATGCACACAAGGCTCCCAGGACACCACAGCCACGGTCAATCCTTCGCCCCAAGGGCCTACTGCCCTGCCGACTGGGTGCTCTGCTGAAACCCACTCCCTCCTTGCTGCCACCAGGTGCAAACCCCAGCCTCCCACAGTCACCTCAAGCATCACTTCGAGCTCTGCTGACCCTGCACAAGCCCGGCCGGTGCCTTCAATGCAGCTGCCAGCACAGTCCAGTGCTGCTGTGGAGGGTACCACCTGCCAAACTATATGTCCCCTCCGTATCAATGCTGATAGAGCCCACAGCCGCCAGCAGCTGTCCCCAAAGCTGCCTGCTGAAACCCACAGCCTGCTGTCCCAAGCTCCACCTGGTCCTCCCAGCGCTCAGACTCCGCATGCCAGAGAGCTAGACTTTTCAGTTGCTGCAGTCACCAAACCCTCACCTGGTCCTGCCAACGCCCAGACCCTCCCACTGAGAACCTGCCAACACCATCCTGGCCACCAAAACACAGGTTCTGTGGTCCAATGCACCACCAGCTTCAGATCTTGTGAGTAACCCAACTGGTTCCATGGGGGTGGTAATTCTCTGTGGGGTCCCAAAGCTCTCTGACTCAAGCCCCCGCTGAAAAGAGAGGGATCACATCAGAAGTGAACACAGATCTAAGCTTTGTTCCTAAACCTCCTGTGGCCAAATCAGAAAGCCTATATTAGCAGAATACCCCCACACACACAACTCCCCACCATTAGGCTTGAGAGTGGGATTCTATGTAGCAGTCACCTTCCCTTGTCAAAAGGCTTTCTGGATCCAACCAAGCCACAGGAAAAGCTGACTTTTGTAAGGCATACAAGGTTTTATCAAGAATCAGCTTAGTGGACTACATGGAGACTCAAGATCCCCCAAACAAACCAAGAAACTCACTCTTTAGATTTTTTTTTTATGTTTGATTGTTGTTTGTTTTTGTTTTTTTATGTTTTTGTTTTGTTTTTAGGATGGACTATTTTACTTCAATCTTCTATTTTTTCACTATTATTTAGTTTTTTTTCCACTTTTCAATTTCCTAATTTTATTTTTTTTCTTTTCACTCTTTCCTCTTCTCTTTTCTCCACATTGTACTACTACTCCATGAAAGCTAACCTGTCTAGTTCTACACACAAAGTAAGACCTTCTATTTATATAAATATAATAATTACAGGAATTATTTTAGATTAATCAACATTCCAATACTTTTTCAATAGAATTTTTTCTAATATCAGAAATTCTCCAAAATATACACATATTGTATATATTTTTCTTATTTTCATCTAGATTTCTAAGCTATTCCTTACATAATCTTTCTTCAAATTCTTTTCTACCTCTTACACTCTGAAAAAGGTCTCTATTCTCTTCCAACTACACATACCTGTCCTCTAAGATGTTCTTACCCTTCTGCTATCATTAAACCCAATTTTTCCTCTTAATTTACTTAAACTCATCTCTCCAATTCTAGCCCATCTCTTCTCCATTTTCTTCAGTCCATTGATCCCTAATAGTTTATAACTGAGCCAACTTGCAGTTGGTTCCATTTTGACTGAGTACAAGGGGCCCATCTTGTTAACCCTAAGGTTCAGACTACTTAACAGCCAAACCCAGATTGTCTCACATGTTACAGATACACATAATTTCCACCCTGGAACCACAGCATCCCTCTCCAAGCAAAAAGAAAGAGCTAAATAGGGAAACAACAACCCATAATTTTGAAACCCTAAGTTCTATACCTCTACATAGCACTGGGTTGATTCCTGCCCTAAAAGACTGTCCTATTGTCATATTCGAGTAGCTCTCTTGTCTCCAAATGGGTAGAACTAATCACAGAAATGCAAGAAACATGGCCAATCAACTAACTCCAACTCCATCTCCTCATAAACACATAGAGCAGTCCCAGAATGACCCAAAGGATAATGCTCAAGGTATTTTAAAAGCATGGCTGGTAAATCTGCTGAATGAAAACATGGACACCCTGCATAGGGCTATACAAGAACATGACAAAGCCAATCAAAAATTAATAGAAAGTAAAGGAGTCCAGTGAAAAGATGGACACCCAGTTAAAGGAGTTGAAAGAGAAGTCTGAAAACCAACTGCAGGAGATGAGGCAATCCATCCAAGATTTAAAAGAAAACCTCAATGAAAAGCTGGCCACCATTAAGAAAGACCAGCAAGAAGGAAGGGAGATAACTAGCAAAGTAAAATGCTTTGAAAGCAGAATGGAGGAAGCAGAAGACCAAATCTCCAAGGCAAAAGACAGTTTAGACTCCATGGAGAAAGAGCACACAGATATTCATAACAAAATCAAGAAGCATGAAAGATCATTGCAGGATCTACAAGATACAACCAAAAAGACTAATTTGAGACTAAGAGGTATTGAGGAAGGCCTGGAGAGAGAAGCCAATGGATTAGAAAATATATTCAGCAGAATACTAGCAGAGAACTTCCCAAATATACAAAAGGACAGGCCCATCCAGTTACAAGAAGCTTTTAGAACCCTAAATGGACCAGACTAGAATAGGACATCCCAGCACCACATTATAGCCCATACAGGATCAATAGAAATTAAGGAAAGAATTTTTACAGCTGCCGGAGAGAAGAAAAGAATCACCTATAAAGTTAAGCCAATCAGAATAACCTCAGACTTCTCAGCAGAGACCATAAAAGCAAGGAGAACATGGAATGAGGTATGCCATGCCCTAAAGACAAATAACTACCAACCAAGAATAATTTACCCAGCTAAGCTCTCATTCAAAGTGAAGGACAAATAAAAACTTTCCATAGCAAGGAAAATCTGAAAAAAAATACTGCTACAACACCAGCTTTACAAAATATCCTCACATAGAAAAACCAACAAGAATGGGTTATTGGCAGTGAAAAGGCCCACAAACAGAGAAATATGTAATCACAGCAAGAGCAGTCAAGGCACTGCTCAACCCCCCCCAAAAAATTGGATAAAAAGGCAGGAACTGACAAACACCTCTCAGTCATAACTCTCAAAATCAATGGACTCAACTCCCCAATTAAATAAAAAATACAGGATCCACCTTTTGGCTGTCTTCAAGAGACACATCTTGTCCCCAAAACAAAAAAATATGCTGGAAATAAAAGGCTGGAATAAAATCTATCAAGCAAAGAGCCCCCATAAACAGAAGTTGCAATACTACTATCAGATAAAATAGACTTCAAATAAAATTGAGTGAGAAGAGATAAAGAAGGTTATTACATACTAATTAAGGGAGATCTCCTTCAGGAGGATAGTACAATTCTAAATATCTATTCACCAAATGACGGAGCCTCCAAATTTATCCAAGAAACACTACCTTCCCTAAAATCTCACATAGATCCAAGAATATTAATTGTTAGGGACTTTAACACACCATTATCTCAGCTTAATAGATCAACCTGGCAAAAACTCATCAGAGAAATCTCAGATATATACAACTGCATAACAGACATCTACCGAAAATTTCACCCAGCAGCATCAAAGCACATGGAACATTCTCCAAAATAGACCATATTTTAGGTCACAAAGTAACTTTTTCTAAATTCAGAAACATTGAAATTATGCCTTGCATTCTCTCAGACCACAAGGGAATAAAATTAGAATTCAACACCAAAAGCCACAAAAGAAAATCCTATAACACATTGAGGCTGAACAACACACTGTTGAACCACCAGTAGGATATGGAAGAGATTAGAAAAGAAATTCAAATGTTCATGATATTTAGCAAAAATGAACACACCAACTACCATCTTCTCTGGGAAACAGCAAAGGCAGTACTCTGAGTGCCTAAATCAACAAATTGCAGAGATCTGAATCCAACAATTTAACGAAGCACCTGAAGCCCCTTGAAAAAAGAGCAACAAGTTAAATCCCAATCCAGTACATGGAAAGAAATAAAATTAAATCAGAACTAAATGAATTAGGGTCAAAAAATCATAGAAAGAATCAACAAAACAAAGAGTTGGTTCTTCAAAAAAAGTAACAAAATTGACAGACCCTTAGCAAATGTCATCAGAAAAAGAAGAGAACACACCCAAATAAACAAACACAGAGATAAGAATGGGAACATCACCACAGAAACAACCAAGATTAGAACATAATAATGAAATACTTCTCAAACCTTTATGCTACTAAGTTTGAGAATCTGGAAGAAATGGACAAATTTCTAGCAAAGATTGATATGCCCAAACTAAACCAAGATGATTTAAACCCACTTAATTGAAATAGAAACAGCAATAAGAGACCTCCCACCAAAGAGGAGCCCAGGCCCAGATGGATCTGCAGCTTAATTCTGCAAGGCCTTCAAAGCAGAATTCACATCAATAATTCTCCAACTCTTCAATGAAATTGAAAGAGAAACTTCACCACCAAACTCTTTCTATGAAGCCATCATAACCCTCATCCCCAAACCAGGCAGGGACTCATCAAAGAAAGAGAACTATAGACCCATTCTCTTGATGAACATCGATGCAAAACTTCTCAACAAAATTCTGGCCAATTGACTTCAAGAATTCATCAAAAAATCATACACCATGATCAAACAGAATTCATTTCAGGCATGCAAAGCTGTTTTAATATATGCACACCAATCAATATAATTCATCACATCAACAAGAGCAAGAATAAGAACCACAGGATTATCTTAATAAATGCAGAAAAAGTGTTTGACAAGATCCAATGAAAGCTTTATGATGAAAGCTCTGGAAAAACTAGGAATTTATGGAACATTCTTCAATATAATAAAGGCTGTGTATGACAAAACTACAGCCAGCATTATACTTAATGGCAAAAAGCTAAAGCCATTTCCTCTAAGTTCAGGAATGAGTCAAGGATGTCTACTCTCTCCACTTCTCTTCAATTTAGTACTAGAATGCCTAGCTACAGCAATAAGACAAAATGCAAGCATAAAGGGGATCCAAATAGGGAAAGATGAAGTAAAACTCTCCCTCTTTGCAGATGCAATGATGTTGTATTTATAGAATCGCATGAACTCCACTTCCAAGTTACTTGAGCAGTTTCAAATATTTGGCAAAGTAGCAACGTATAAAATTAACTCTTAAAAATCAATGGCTTTTCTGTATGTCACAGATGAAGAGCACAGATGAAATCAGGAAAGCAACTCCTTTCGTAATAGCCCCACAAAAGTACAATACATAGGAATAAACTTAACTAAAGAAGTGAAGGACCTCTATCATGAACACTTCAATAACCTGAAAAAGCAGAACTAAGGAAGTGCAAAAACCTCTCATGCTCCTGGATTGGAAGATCAGCATCATGAAAATGTCAACACTACCAATGGCTATCTACAAATTCAGTGCGATACCTATCACTATCCCAACCTCATTCTTCAAGGAAATAGAAGAAGCAACCCAAAAATTCATATGGAATAATAAAAGACCCTGAATAGCAAAAACAATTCTTTTTTGTGTGTGTGTGTGTGTGTTTTTTTTTTTATTGTAAAGCTACTATACAGAGGGTTACAGTTACATGAGTGAGGTAATGAGTACACTTCCTCTTGAACAGTTACCCCCTCCATTGTTTTCCCCCTACCATCCCCTCCCTCCCTCCCTTCCCCGAGGTTCTTTTTTTTTTTTTTTTTTTGATTGTGATTAAATGATTACATAATTTCAAAGTCACAAGTTCATTCTAACTTCCCTGGAGCAAATTGTCTACCACAGTCTGTAATATATAACAGTGTTCACATGTTATATACCATATTTGTGATCAGCAGCATGGGGATATTTAGTAGTGGTTCAACCAGATGAGCGGGAGTTCTTTGTTTCTTAAGTCCTGTTAGTCAAAAACAATTCTTAACAGAAAGAACGGTGCTGGAGGAATATCAATACCAAATATCAAACTGTACTACAAAGCCATAGTAATCAAAACATCTTGGTACCGGCACAAGAACAGATCTGAGGACCAATGGAATAGACCTGAAAACTCAGAAATGAACCCACATATCTATAACCACCTAATCTTTGATAAAGGAGCTAAAAATTAGAATGGAAGAAAGACAGCCTTTTCAGTAAATGGTGCAGGCAAAACTGGTTAAACACCTGTAGAAAACTAAGGCTAGATCCTTATATATCACCCTGAACCAGAATTAACTCCAAATGGATCAGAGACCTTGAAGTAAAACAGGTACCCTGCATTACAGGAAAGAATAAAAGAAACTCTAGGGCTCTTTCACACAGGATGAAATTTTCTTAATAAAGACCCAGAAACACAACAAATCAAAGAAAAGTTGGACAAATGGGATTGCATGAAACTACAAAGCTTCTACATAGCAAAGGATATAGCTAGCAAGATCAATAGAAAGCCCACAGATTGGGAAAAAAATCTTCACTAGCCACGTAACAGATAAGGGTCTCATATCTAAAATATACTTAGAACTCAAAAAATTAAATCCTCCAACAACAAATCCTTGAAGAAACAACCACCTCATTAATAAGTGGGCCAAAGATTTAAAAGAAAGACTTCTCTGAATAGGAAATAAGAATGGCCTATAGCCAGAAAATAAATGCAAATTTAAAAAAAACATTGACATAACACCTCACCCCATTTGAAATGGCTATAATCAAGAAATCTAATAACAACAGATGCTGGAGGGGATGTGGCTAAAAGGGAACCCTACTGCATTGTTTCTGGGAGTATAAACTTGTTCTTCACTTTGGAAAACAGTATGGAGGTTCTTCAAAAGATTACAAATAGAGCTCCCCTATGGCCCAGCAGTCCCACTTCTGGGCATTTACCCAAATGATCACAATCAAGGCCATACTAAATTGACCAGCATAATTATGTTTATCACAGCATTATTCACCATAACTAAGATATGGAACCAACCCAGATGCCCTTCAGTAGATGAATTGATCAAGAAAATGTAATATATATATATATATATATATATATATATACACACACACATATATATGTATATATACATATGTGTGTATGTACATACATATGTATATATGCACATTTGAATTCTATGCCTCCATCAGGAAGAATGACACTGCCTCATTTGTTTGGAAATGGAAAGGCTTCGAAAAAATCATATTAAGTGGAGTAAGCCAGGCCCAAAAAAGCATAGGTTCCATGGTTTTCCTTATTTGCAATTATTAGTATATGTCTAGGATAATCTTAGCAGATGAGCAAAAAATCTCAATATCCATGTACATATCACCATATAAGATGATTCTAAAAGAAATGACCTGCAAGACATGGACATAAGACGTTTTTTCTTGTTGCTGTCATTTTTAATGTACTTATAATGTACTATGTGGGTTTTTTATTTTTTTGTTTTGTTATTTTCTGTATGTTCTTTCCCCCATGGTATAACCCCTGTTTTCACTGTATTTGAATCTTGTACCCTGTATTTTGTACATACATTTTTCTAATTTGGGGAGGAGAAGGAAATAACAAAATGCTTGACAAGGATGCAGGTTGACCCACTGTAACAATGACATCTTCAGGGTGGGGAGGTAGGAGTTGGGAGATGGGGAGGGAAGGAATGTTACAGGACAAAGAAAGGAAGGTATAACAATGCTCGAAAGGAAATGTACTCATTACCTTACTCTCTGTAACCCTTCTGTACAGTATCTTTTCAATAAAAATATATAGTAAAAATAATTCACAAAATATACAGAAAGGAAGGAACAGCCTTTGGTAGAAAAGATGGCTTTCCTTACATGATGTAAAAATACAAATTATTGGGGAAATCATGCACACTTATAAGACTTATAGGAAGTCATTGTTGATGCTTAAATGTAGCAAAGCAGACCAATGAAGGAAACAACAAAGCATATGACATATTTGAAAATGCTAGCCTTGTGTTTTTCAAAACACTAATATACAATCTAGGGTATCCACTTAGATAGGAAAGAGAGTAAAGTTGAGAATAGCAGTTGAGGCAGGTGAAGTTTGACTAACACCAACAATGTGAAAATGCAAAGTTACCAAAAACAAGGACTAAAGAGAAGGAAGCTTTGGGGTACCTAGGGACAATAAAATTTATCTATGAAGACATTTTCTAAATAAGATTTCACACTGAGAAGGAAATGCTACAGAGAAATAAAAATTGAACATAATAGACAAATAAAAACAAGGAAAGAAGAGCCCCCCCCCCCCCCCCCCACACACACAGAAGGTAAGTGAAGTGTGGTGGTATTAGCCTGGAGAACCAATAGTGATGAATTTCAGGACACTCTGGGAAATGTATCAAGAACCATCTCTAAAATTATTAAAGGTTAACTGAACAAGGAAATCTCAGGAAGCATCATTGATATTATTACAGACATTATTTTTAAATGTTACTAGTAGCAATGAGGAATGTAGGAGGGAGAGAGAGTAAAATTTTGAAGTTGACAATTGCCTTCTAAAAATCCAGGATTAAAAAAAAATAAAAATCCAGGATTGTCAATATCACAAAAGATGTCACAAAACATTATTGATCTTAAATTCCACTTGCAATTGTTTTTTTAACAAAACAGAGAACAAGAAGGATTCCTTACTTAAGGGAGTAATATAGTAAAGTATATTACTTACTTATTTATAGTAATGTATTTATAGTATATTACTGTACTTAAATAGTATATATACTATCAGCCTGATAGTATAGACTGACTCTTCAGCACATCCATTATATGCATATATGTAATAACAATGCTTTGGAAGACAAAATTGCTAGTTTGAATAGCTGAGGGTAAAGCTCATTAATGAATACTTGCCTAGCAAGCACAAATCCCTGGGTTCAGTCTGTAGTACCATAAAATAATAAAAAAAAGAAGAAAGGTAAGAAGGAGGAAAAAGAGAAAGAGGAGGTAGTGAAAGAGGAAGAAAAGATGAAAAGATGGACAAGATTTAGAAAATAAGCAGGAAGGATTATTATTATTAAAATTTTTATAGATAATTCTACTCTAAACTACCAGTGCAGCTTTTTAAGAGTTATTAGGCAGGTTTACCTGCCTATGTTAGGATTAAACCTCAGCATAAGGAAACTAAAGGCATGGGAGAAAAAAGATGAGCTGTAATCTGGAATATTTCAGCCTTAAAATAGCAGCAGATATAGATAAGTCATCAGTGTTTAAGAGAAGGGAAAGGTTTAGCAGCCACACTTGAGAAGGCTAAAGATAATGCAGATCCTGCTAGGTTAGAGACCAAAAGTGTTGATTCCAAGCAATTCTGAAGGTTGCCAACAAACTATCTTCAAGGACTTCAGAGCACACGATGCCAAGCTGAAATAAAATATTTTTAAATTTGAATACTTTAAAGAAAATATGTCAAATAGTACACTAATATTGCATTTTGGTTGGTCTACCATGGCTTTGTTAGGTACACAATAAGTCATAAAACATTGTGTTAGGAAGAATATATTAGTGGGATTTAGGCTCAACTCTGGTTACCCTCACTTATTAAAACAAAACTGCTAACTTCCGGTTGAAGCTTTAATTTCATCATATATAAAAAGACATAACCAAGTATACTTCAGAAAACCTTTTAAAATAAGTAACATTGCTGGGTGCTGGTGGCTCATGCTTGTAATCTTAGCTACTCAGTAGACTGAGATCTAAGGATAGCAGTTCAAAGCCAGCCTGGGCAGGAAAGTCCATGAGACTCTTACCTTCAATAAACCACCAGAAAACCAGAAGTGGCCCTGTGGCTCAAGTGGTAGAACTATAGCCTTGAGCTGAAGAGCTGATGGACAGTGCTCAGGCCCAGAGTTCAAGCCCCACGACCCACAATAAAAAAAAAGTAATATTTATATAAACATAGGTGTTTGTTGATTCTCAATAATCTGTTTTCAGTCTCTAATTATGGAGTAAACAATTAAAACATTAAAATAACCAATAGAATAGATACCCACATATCTACAAATCACATTTAATATGCTATCACTCAAGTTTAGAATCCTTTTCTACTCTCTTTAATCAATTGTAGCAGGCTACAATTACAATGTTGTTTTATGTTGTTGGTTTTTTAATTCTGTTGCAGTATGCTTCCTATAACATACAATCACTATGTCTAAACTCTACAGATTAGTTTTAAAACTAATTTTTTAAGCTGGGTGCCAATGGTTCAATTGCAATCCTAGCTACTCAGAAGGTTGAGATCTGAGGATAACGGTTCAAAGCCAATCTGGACAGGCAAGTGTATGAGACTCTTACCTCAAGTTAACTACCAAAACCCCAGAAGTGGACTTGTGTGCTCAAGTGGTAGAGCACTAGAGAAGCTCAGAGGCAGCTCCCAGTTTCTGAGTTCAAGCCTCAGGGTGTACACAAAACAAACACACAAAAATCTAGTCTTTCAAAATTATTCACAAGGTGCATAACCATCATCACAATTTAATATTGGAATACTTGATTCATTTTCCCAAAGCTGTCATTTCTTAACTACCAGTAATCTTTTTTTCTGTTCCCATAGATTTGTATATTCTCCACACTGAATGTAAGTAATATGATACATGGTTCTTGGTTACTACCTTTCATCTGTATCTTTTTGATATTTATCTATAGCATAGCATGGATTCATCACTTGTATTTATTGCTAAATAATTTTGGGTTGAATTTGTCTTTCTCATTCATTAATGATTTAATAGGGCTTTTGGGTCATTCTTTCTTTTGGGCTATGAATAACAATGCTTTTTGGAACATGCATCCGGTTATATATCCATGTTGTCAATTACGTGTGTGTATCTAGAACTATAATTGCAGCACCATATTTATGCTTAATATTCTGAGGATTTACCTATGTTCTAGAGCAGTAATACTATTGTCTAGCGTGGTAATACTATTTTCTAGAATGGTGATACTATTTCCAAGCATGGTGATTCCCATCATCAATGTGTGATTGTATCAGTGTCATCACATGGTAGCTGGTATAAAGTGAAACTTCATGGTGCTTTTTAATTTTTATTTTCCTAGTGACTAATGATGTTGGATAAACATTAATTTGTTTACTACTGATTTATATATCTTCTTCGGGGAAATATTTCTTGAAGTCTACTGTCTACTTTGAAACTGGAGTTTTGATTTTTGAAACAAATATTCTTTATGATATCTTGTTGGGAATTAACTATCAAATTAAAAATTTGCAAAATTTCTCACATCCTTAATGAATTTGAAACATTACATACGTGCATAATAAATGAACAAATATGTGTCTATATGTAACTGGGTAACTATGTATATGCAAACACATACATATGCTTATGTAAAAATATATGCACTACATGTACATTTATGGACCACATTATGTCTGTGTCTTTGGTAGACTATATTTGTAACAGTGGTTCCATAAGATTATAATGGAGCTGAAAATTCCCTTTGCCTTATATGGTTACTGTGTTTCTTTAGTGTTTAGAATATTTAGAAATTCAAAGACCGACCATTGTGCTATAATTGCCCATATCATTGAAGTGACATGTTGTGCAGGTTGATATCCTAAGAGTAATAGAATATATCATTTAATTGAGCTGCACACTATATTACTTAGATTGTTCTAAGTACACTCTGTTAAGTTTTCAGTGATGAATCCTTAGCAATACATTTCTTAGAACATATTAAGTAATACAACTACATATGTAACATATATATCCTATGCATATATATAATAGATATTACACCTATGTTTAATAGACATAGTATAACTTAACTTTTATGCTCATGACATTGTAACATTAGTTTATCTTCTTTGACTTAACGTTCTGTGTACTAATATTTCACTTAGCTTGACAACCTAGTCTCTTTCTTCTTTCATGTAATTTACTGCAAATTTTGACAATATTTTTGTATATGAATAAACCATTTTTAATAATTGTATTTTCTTTCCCCTGTGTTTTGCCTTTCTGATGAAATTATTTAAGAGAAGATATGTCTCTGAACCCTATTGGTGACTGTCTCATTCTTAAAAACCCTTAGGAGATTTGCTAAGTATTGTCAACTCACAATACACCAAAAATGTAGGACTATATAATGCCAAACTCTAATGCTCATCATAAGCAATATTGATAGTACTATATAGTAATAGTTCATCTCTGTGGATACATTTCTATTCTTCTGTATGTAGAGATATTATTATAATAATGTCACTTAATTATCTCATGTTTTTCTTTCTAAATTGTATTTTATTGTAAAGATGCTGTACAAAGGGGTGACAATTACATGAGTAATGAGTACACCCCCTCTTTGGTTGTTCTCCACTATCCCTTATCTCCCCCACCTCCCTCACCCCCCACCTCAAAGTTGTAAAGTTCATTTCCAATATAGTGTCTTGTGGGTATCATTGTTGCAATGTTGCATCCTGTGTCCTTGTTTCAGCATTTTGTTATTCCTCTTCCCCTCCCCAAAAACGTATATACACAATTCAAGGTACCAAAATCAAGTACATTGACAATAGGTGATATACCATAGGGGGAAGAACATACAAAAGAAACAAAAAATCACATAGTACAGTAAAAACAACAACAAAGAAAGACCTCTTGTGTTCATATCTTGGGGTTTATTTCACTTAGCATCATCTAATATGGTCACATATACATAGGTTTTGAGCTTTTCTGCTCATCTGATAAGATTATTCTAGATGTATACTAATTATTGCAAACGAGAGAAACCATAGGACTATATTTCTTTGGGTCTGGCTTACTTAATTTAATATGATTTTTTCCAAGTCTTTCCATTTCCTAACAAATGGGGCAGTGTCATTCTTTCTGATTTTCTAAGATTTAAAAAGTAGAAATATGGAGGATTTCATAAATTTTAAAATTGCCCAAAGATAATATATAAAGTTAAAAAAATCACAGATGGTAGCCAAGAGTAGACAGAAAAATAATCTTCAGGAACTAAAGGTGTTGAGGATATGAGGAATGCTGTCAGAGTGCAAAGAGCCAAAGTGCTTGACAGCTTGCCCTGCCACATACCCACCTCTATGAGGCACTCTGTGTGAGAAATCCACGCTACACACTGAAAGGGGAACACAGGCATTGTAGCCAGACAACACCCTGGTTCTTGAAAGGCCCTACCATTGGTATAGAAAATTAGAGAAATAACCTTTGCCTTTTACTGTCTTTTCACTTTATTTATTTATTTTGTTTGATTTATTGTCAAAACAGTGGTGATATTTTTCATGAGTGAGATTCTTCACTTACTATCTAGCAAATACACTTTATTAACTTTGAGACAATAATGTATTTTTGTAATTCTATGACTTCTTGAATTTTTATTACAAGATTTTTTTCTATCGTGATGAATAATATCTTATACAAAACAAATTTTTTCTTCCTCTCTCAAAAATATGTAATAATCTATTTCTTCCTTTGGCATAGTGTAGTGACTCAATGCAAAGACTACAAAACCAGGACTCTGGGATGTGTTTAAAAGTTCTCTGAAACTGAAGGAAATGAGTGGAAGCATTACTATGCAAAGAGTTCATGGTGACTTATTATATTATCTTTCTATTTTAAAATATATTTGAATTTTTCATTTAAAAACGGATAGACAAATGAGTTATTTTAAGTTGAATAGATTGCTTTCTGTGCTATACTGGAACATGAACTCAAGACCTGGGCATTGTCACTTAACTTTTTCATTAAAGGCTAGCATGGTACCACTTGAGCCAGAGCTCCGTGTCCAGCATTTTGGTGGTTAATTAGAGATATGAATCTCATGGACTTTCCTGCCTGAGCTGGCTTCTCAAGATGGAATCTTCAGTTATCCACTTCCTAAGTAGCTAGGATTGTAGGCAGTATCCTCCACTGACACCTAGCTTGAAAAGATCTTTTTTTTTAAAATATCACTGAAATCAATAGTAAACGTGAGCACATACCAGATGCTTAGAAATTCCCAAATTATAAAGAGGACTCTAGCTAAGAATTATCATAAATCAATGTAGTAACATTGTGTGACATAGAATGTAAAATGAGAGCATGTATGTCAAACTTACAGAGTTTCTTCTTCAAAGTCATATAATATACCTACAGAGGTCACCCTGCACCAGAATCAGCTCCAAATAGATCAAAGACCTCGGAGTCAAAGCAGACACTCTGAAAACATTACAGGAAGGAATGGGAGAAACCCTAAGGCTCCTTGGCACAGGCTGAAATTTTCTTAATAGAGACCTAGAAACACAACAAATCAAAGAAAGGCTAGACAAATGGGATTGCATCAAATTGCAGAGCTTCTTCACGGCAAAGGACATAGCTAGCAAGATCAATAGAAAGCCCATGGGTTGGGAGAAGATCTTCATTAGCCATACAACAGACAAGGGTTTCATATCTAAAATACACCTGGAACTAAAAAAACTAAACCCCGCAACAACAAATCCTCAAAGAAACAACTGCCCAATAAATAAGTGGTCTAAAGACTTAAAGAGAAACTTCTCTGAAGAGGAAAGAAGGGTGGCCAATAGATATATGAAGAAATGCTCAACCTCCCTAGCCATAAAAGAAATGCAAATCAAAACAACATTGAGATACCACCTCACCCCAGTTAGAATGGCTATAATCGAGAGGCCCCGTTTTTTACTGACAGATATTTCCTGTTATGCTGGGCTAGAAATTTCATGAAGAAACAATTGAATGAAAATTAAAAACTGAAAATTTTATACTATACATACAAAGAACACATAATACTACTTTTTGAAAAGGAAAGTATGTAGTGTTACTAAGAGAAATGTTCTGTGCTTGGACATAGTATCTCAAAAAAAGAAAAACTCTTCACTGTAACCAAGAATAACATTTTCCAGTTGAAATTCATTTAGTGATTTAATATAAGAAAATTTATCGAGTATATGTTGCTTATTAAAGTCATATACATATATACACATATATATACCTATATACATATATGTGTGAGTATATAAATATGTGCACACACACATATATATATAATACATAGTATAAATAAATATATGCACACAATTGTAGTCTAATTTTACTAGCTAAAGTGATAAAGACATTGTGAACTACTTTTATAATGAGAAGTGAAGCTTATATAATGAGTGACAACACAGTTTGAGTATTGGCTGTATACAATTATTTTATTCACATTAAAATATTTAGGTTCTAACATGCTTCATATATAGCTACCCACCAGTGGCTCATGCCAGTAACCTACCTACTTAGAGAGCTAAGATTTGAGGATTTTTGTTCAAAATAAGTCTGGGCAGGAAATTCTGCAAATAACCACCAAATTTCAGAAGTGGGATTCTGCTGAAGTGGTAGTGCACTAGCCTTGAATTAAAAAGTTCAGGAACAGTACCAAGTCCCTGTGTTCAAGCCCAGGACCATTACAAAAATATAAACAACAATGTTTCAAATTTAGCATTTTGAGGAAATTTATAAATTCTATAAATAAAAATATTTTAAACATATAGGTCTTGAAAAGGTACTATTTCAAATTAATTACTTTTTGCATAAATATTTACTTGAAAATGTGTATAGTCCTTTGGTATATTGAGCAGAATATAAGTAATGAAAAGTACATTCTAAGCTAGCTGGGTTAATGATGATGCCCAGTGGTTTTGTACAAAGTCTAGTGTACAGAAAGTTGTTAGGGTAAACTTTTTCCTTAAAAAAATATCTACAGGTAACATGTGATTCTACTCTCCATCCTGCTTTCCTTTCACAGGGAATTGTCATTTTACTGTCGTTCAACTCTGAACCTTTCTTCTTCAATTTCCAATCAAATGACCACCGCTATCCGATTTAGTAATGAAGGTATCCAAGGCAACCAGGTAGTAAAGTTTCCTAAGTAGATAAGTCATCCAGTTATTCAACCCTTGTTTGAGCTTTGGAACATAATTCCCTTGCACAGCTTTATGAAAACATTTTTTCTAATTCTTCCAAAATCTGATTTATTATCCTTGTGACTCAAATCTGACTCTGGTTATGGTTGAAGTTGTTTTAATGTGCATTGTTACACTTGTAAGAAAATCATGGGTACTTTCTTAGTTGTGGAAAATTATAGAAGTGAAAGTAAGGATAGAGTTACTATGAGAATTAGTCCAAGAACTAGTTATTTTACTAAAGACAGTTTTGACAGAAACCAAGATATGTTTTCTTTAAAGCAGAAATGAGCATGAAGTATTCTCACCTGAGTACTTGATTTATCATGTTCCTTACATTAATATTGTTCACAGTACTTAATTCACTGGCTAAATGACTCATTTTTAATCAGCAAATGTATAGCCAAATGTTATGTGAATAGTAAAATAATTTTCAATTTGTATCTACTTCAGTACTACAGGAAAAGAATAACTTTAAAGTCTAAGCTACTAGTTCATAAATATACATGCTTATATACTAGAGCTTGTAAATATCAGAATACTTTAATCATTAGTACGTACTACATAACATTTTGAAATCAAATTACTCTGTTTTTTGTTTGCTTCATCAGTCAGCTTGAGTGCACCATAACTGAAAATAAGTTATACAGAATTATAAAATTATAGGAAACATCTTTTTTCAAGATAACCACATTTTTCTTCTAAAAATAAGATGGTTGCTAGTTCTCAGTAAAGAGTGACCATCTCAATTAAAAATGATTCTAAATAGGAATTTAAAAGTTGGTGGTGTACTTCATCATTGGTTGGCTATTAGGAGCAAATAAGAGCAGATGGAAATTAAATGAATGGAAGTTAATTTGAATTCTGTTTATAATAATAAGGAATGAAATAATTTCAGGGTTTCATTTTTATCTTGATGTAATATTTGAATCTCTCATCACTAAGGCAATCAGTCTAAGGTCTGAACTGACCTTTCAGTCAGTGTACCTGAGCAACCAGAGAGCCCCTTTGCATGTGGCATGAGATCATGAGCATATCATGGGAGTGAAAATAGTTATGAGCCTTTTCAGCAGGGACTAGTTTTCACCTGTGTGAGGAAAGCACAGGTAATTCTGTTTCCTTTCTCCAATATGACCAAATACATGAAATACATCATGGTGCCTACATTGGAGCAAACTGCTGTGCTTAGAATCTTTCATTATGAAAAGCTTCTTATTTCAGAGGGATTCTCACTTGCTTTATAATTGTAGTATTTCCTAATTAGAACTCTAATATACCAATTGTTATTTCCAATATTAAATTGTTATTTCCAATATTAAATTACATTAAAATTTTATAGTTTAGAATTTTGTTTTCCACCAGTTCTGTTTCCCAGAAACACCTTTCATGGTAGCACACTTGTACAGTTCAGGAATTATAGGAGTGCGTATCACATTACTGTCTGTCTGAAAAACAGAGCTGAAGATTATCAAATGCCAATTGTACAACTAAATATGCTAGTCTTAAAGAACAGGAAAAGAACAGAATCTCTTTCATAAGGTTACAGAACATTACTGTTATTGGAAAATGCATTCCTATATTTTAAAATAAAGGCACTCCAGTTTCAAAACCTAACCACCCTAAAGACATAAGATTCTGGATATTTGATAGTATTATTGTTATTGCACGTTCAATAGCCGAGCCTTTCTAGAGTGAAGACAATTAAGTTCACCACTGGGGTTGTAGAGATTTCTGAAATTATAATGATAGAAAATGGCTTGGCTCATTTGAGAGCCTGAAGAAATAGTAAATCAGTAAAGCATTTTACGTACCTTCTCTTAAGGAAAACCAGCCTCCCAAGGAGGAAGATACAGATAAATGAGATGTAACAGTATTCTTTACATTGTCAAAATCTAATTTTAATAATGGGAGTTATGTAAGAAGATGAGAAAATATTACAAAAAGTTAATGTATATTTTGGTCCTTGTCACATGTATCCTGATGCTTGAGTTAGAAACAATGACAAAAACTTTCATCCTCATGCTATTTTCTACTTTCATTCAAAACAAGCAAGCAAACAGAAACAAAAAGTGTGTATTTCTGTTTTTTAAAAGAATATTTACTACGTTCAAGAAGCTCAAGAGAAAGTTAAGAGGATGTAGTGACATTTCAATTTCCCAAACATTTCAATTTCCCAAATATTCTCTCATTCCACAAAAATACATCCTCTCTTCCCCTATAAAAGCAATGTATTAGTTCTAACTTTGTAATGATGCAAATGATTACATTACATTCTAATCATTCAAAGACCATAGCCTAGATAGGTACTTGGTTCTATCCTGTATATTCCATGGGTTTGGGCAAATGTATAATGCTTTGTCCTGGATATTACAATAAAAATTGAGTATTTTAACTGTCCCCAAATGTTCTGTGCTCTGCCTATTCATCACATCTCAATTCCAAGCTTCAGGTAGCAGTAAACTTTTCACTTTCTCCATAGGCTTTTAAATTTTTTCTCTATGAACCATACAGCTGTAATTATAGAGCATGTAGCATTTTCAGATTTGCTGTTATCAGTTTAAGGTTTAAAGTCCTTTTTTAAATCATTTTTCTATTGTCATGATACATGACAATTTAATTAACCACACTCTTACTGAAAAATATCACTTCCAGAGTTGTGATGATGATAAATGAAGATATTATAGACATGTATGTGCACAATTTTGTGTGGGCATCTCTTCCATAAGACCAAGAAATTCAACTTATAGATCATATGGCAGGATATATTTACTTTTGAACAGCCACACCAGATTATAATTTTAAGTACCTATGTCATTTTGAATCATCCATGAATGAGAGTTCTTTTCATTTTATATCCTCACTACCATTTGGTGCTATCAGTGTGCATGATTTTCACCATTTTAACAGACCTGTGATTATGTCTCCGTATGGTTTTATTTACATTCCTCTGATAATAGGGTGTGAGCATTTGTTCATTTTTTTCTATCAGTGCCTTTTTCTTCAGTTTTCTTTTTATTAGTTTTTTTTCCTGGGCTTGAACTCTGGGCCTGGGCAAAGTCCCTGAGCTTCTTTGGTTCATGAGTAGTGCTCTAACACTTGAGCCACAGTACCACTTACAGCTTTTTTGAGTAGTTTGTTGGAGAAAAGAATGTCATAGAGTTTCCTATCTCGGCTGTCTTCCAACCTTGATCCTCAGATCTCAGTCTCTCGAGTAGTTAGGATTACAGGTGTGAGCCACCAATGCCTGGCTTATTATTAGTGTATATTAATTGTACAAAAAAGTTTTATTGTTATACCCACATGGATGCATATAATATACTTTGGTTAAAGACACACTATTATTATTTCTTATTCTCTAACCCCCAATTTAAAAAGTAATTTTAATATGTTGTATTACTATTCCATGAATATGTATGAATCATTTTAATCATATTCATCACCCTCTTCATTTTCTCTCTTCACCCTCCCTGCGCTTGCTGGTTCTTATCCCCAAGGTTTAGGAGAAACCTCCATACTGATTTCCATAGTAGCTGGATTAATTTACATTCTCACACCTAGAAGGAGAGTTCCTTTTGCCCGCATCCTCATCAAAATTTGTTTTTGTTTGTCTTCTTGACCATAGCCAATCTTAATGGGGTAAGATAGAATCTTCCCATTATTTTCATTTGCGTTTCACTTATGGGAAAGGATCTTGAACTTCAGGGATTTACTGGCCATTCTTTTTGAGGAATGTCTGTTAAGTCCATTTGTCCAGTTATTGATTAGATTGTGTTTTCTTTTGGTACTTCCATTTTGGAGTTCTTTATGTGTGCTATGTGTTAATCTTTTATCCAATGAATACATTTTCTCTCCCTTTTTGTGCATGTCTTGATTCTGGAGTAATTTCCCCTTGAGGGCACACGATTTTAATTAGTTGTAAATCCATTTGTCAATTATCACTCTTATTTCTTGTATAATTGAATTACTATTCAGACAGGTGTTACCTAGCTGAACCTAGTGGCTCATTGACTTTCAGGACTATGACATCTGGAGGATTGCAGTTTGAAGATAGCCAGGGAAGAAGAAAACTAAGAAACATAGGCTACAAAATAACAAGATAGCAGAAGCAAGGATTTAGGCATGACTCAATTGGAAGAGCATCATCTGTGAGCAAGAAAGTCATGTGAGATCATGCCTTGGTGCCAGAAAAAAATAAACACTACAAATGCTTATTTCTTCAAGGATTTTCCATAGCAGATTCAAAGTTTGGGGTCTTACATTAAGATCTTTGGGTCTGGGCTGGGAAGTTGGCTCAGTGGTAGAGTGCTTGCCTTACATGTATGAGGCCATTGGTTCAATTCCTCAGCACCACATAAGCAGAAAAAGCTGGAGTGGTTCTGTGGCTCAAGTGGTAGAGTGCTAGCCTTGAGCTAAAGAGCTGAGGGACAGCACTCAGACCCAGAGTTCAGGCCCCGCAACTACCACCAGCAACAACAACAACAACAAAAAGATCTGTGGGTCTTAATAATTAAGATCACTGATCCAGTCTGAATTAGAATGAGAGATAAGGGTCCAGTTTCAGTTTTCTACATGTGGATATCCAGATCTTCTAACACCATTGATTAAAGAAGCTCTTTTATTTTCTCCAACATATGTTTATCATGCATTTATAAAAAAGCAGATAGTTATAGAAATGTGAATTTATTTCTGGGTCTCCTATTTGATTCTATTGGTCTGAATGTCTTGTTTTGTATCAGGACAATGCTATTTTTGTTCCTATGAATTTATAGCATCATATGAAGTCAAATATTGTGATACCTCCATCATTTGTTTTTGCTCAGGATTTATTCAATGATTTTAGGTCTTTTATGTTTCATAATGAATTTTAGGATTGATTTTTCTATTCTTGTGAAAAATGACACTGGAATTTTTGTAGGGGTTACATTGAATCTATTGACTGCTCTCTGTATTATAACAATTTTCACAATATTAGTTCTGCCAATCCATGAACACAGCAGTTTCTCCATCCTCTGGATTATTTCTCAATTTCTTTATTGGATGCTTATAGTTTTCACTGTCCTTTATGTAGTTATAATACTTTATTTTTATTTTTTGAAGCTAATCTATATGGGATTATTTGTCTGAAATTTTATCAGCATTTATGAGGTTGGCATATAGGAAAGCTACTGAATTTTTTTGTATTCTGCTGTTCTTTGAGAAGAGTTTACCAGACCAATAGTTTTTTTTTTGACAAAGTCTAAGGTTTTTAAGCTTAAGAGTATAGTATATGAAAATAAGAGTAATTTTGACTCCATTATTTTTAAATAAAATTTTCTCACCTAATTGTTATATTAACAATTCACATATTATATAGAATAACGGTATAAATGGTGGACACTTGTGTTTCATCCCTCACTAAAGCAAAGTTTTTGGGGTTTTCCTGTTTAGTGAAACATGAGCTAGAAGATTGCCTTGTATAACTTTTATTACATTGAGGTAATTTTCTTTTGTTTTTAATTTCTTAAGAACTTTCATCATGCATAAATAATGAAAACTGTCAAGTCCTTTTACTGTGTCTATTGAAATGGTGATGTAGTTTTGTCTTTTATTTTATGTATTGAGTTTTATATATTTTGCCATCCTTGCAACCTTGAAATGAAAGCAACTTGATTAGGGCACATGATCTCTTTCATTTGTTGCTGATAAGGTTGGCAAATACTTTCTGGAGAAGTTTTGCATCTATCATCATAAAAAAAATTGGTCTGTAATTTTCTTTCTTTTTTTATTTGAGCCATGTCTTCATCTGGTTTAGGTTCAAGAGTCATTCTCGCTCCATAGAATTAATTAGATTTCCTTCTTTCTTTTCCATTTTATGAAATAGTTTGAGAGGTATTGATTTGAGTTCTTTTTTAAAGATGTAGCATAATTCAGTGGTGAATATATCTGGTCCTGAGCTTGTCTTCTTTTGAAGGTTCTTCTTTTTTATTATTTTTCTTACTGCTTTAATTTCATTAGACAAGGTATTTTATTTCTTATGGATTCCATTTTGGTAGATCATATGCATCAACTGCTAGATTTTGAAATTTATTAGATCATATATTTTATATTATAAATGTATATATTAGATTATATATTTTATATTATTCTTGTATATATAATATATGTGTATGTGTATATTTGTTGTGCTAACCCTTTTCTCAACTATATTTTTTTCAGAGAACTCAGTGTTTAATTCATTCTTTTGTGCATTCTCTTCCTTGCATTAGCTTATTGCTTTTTGTATTATTTCTTTCCATCTACTGCACTTGTATTTTGTTTGTTCTTATTTTTCTGAGGGCTTGGGATGAGTTTTTTAGTTATTTATTCAACACCTCTGATTTTTTCAAATTAGGGACTCATAAGCTGGATGTTTTCTTTTTCACACTAAAATTTCTGTGCCCCATAGATTTTAGTAAGTTGTATTATATTTTTTGTTTTATTCTAAGAACTTTTTCTGATCCTATTTTCCTTATTGATTTTTCAATTTGTTGTGATATGTTTTTAAAAATGATACTATTAATTTCACTTGTGTTTGTTTTGATGTCATCTTTATATCTTTAATTTTATCAATTTAGATTTTCTTTCTTTCTTTCTATTTATTTATTTATTTATTTATTTAATTTTTTGTCAGTCATGGGGCCTGAACTCTGGGCCTGGGCATTGTCCCTCAGCTTTTCAGCTCCAGGCTAGCACTCTACCACTTGAGTCACAGCACCACTTCTAGCTTTTTCTGCTTATGTGGTGCTAAGGAATCAAACTCAGGGAGGCAAGCACACTACCACTGAGCCTCCTTCCCAGCCCTAGATTTTCTTCATTTAATTTAATTAGTCTTTCTAAGTAATTATCAAGTTATTTCTACTTTCATATTTATCTGATACATTAGTAAATGCAATTTCAATTCGTGATTTTAATTTATACTTAGTCATTTTAAAATACCTAAATAGTAAAGTAGAAAAGGAGTATTAACATGCCTAAATGTCTGAATACAATTCTGTGTATTTTAACTTCTCTTTGAAGAGTTAGATTAGTGATAAAACTTATAATTATTTGTAGTTTCCTATGTTTTGTAGAATAGTATCAAAAAATGTAATATAATAAGGATGTTCTTAGTTCTTGGCTCTGATATAATGAAGCCCTAACACTCCAAGGCATCCATTAATAGAAGGTTATTTTGAATTCATTGATGATGTCAGAATTTTACTCATTAGTTGATCAGAAATAAAGAGTGGAAAAAATTCTCCATCCCACACATTCAGATGATACATTATTAAAATCTTCAAATTGCCATGAAATAATGGTGGCAGTAATACTAAATCTGAAGCTTTACCTATTTTATACCAAATATGTTTATAACCTATATATTTTCTATTGGATCTGCTTATCCTTTATTTCTATATTTCTCGTGGAAATAAACATATATATGTACAAATTAATGTGTGTGTATGCACTCATATTAGCTAAATTTGAGGTTTTAGATAAAGTAGGTGGCCTTCTCAGAGAAATTCATTTGATTGACTGAGTCTCTTGTCACTGAGAGTTTGACTAAATGACAATAGTTTACTAGCACTCCCAGAGCTGAAGTAGAAATTGCAAGTTTTTCACCATTAAAATAGTCTTTATTGATTTAACCTTAAAGAAAACCATAGATTCCAGAAACAAAGTGGCCACGAGGCAAGCAAATCCATGTTTTATCCTCACTTGCTTAGACGGGCATTTACTGTTAGTTGAAATTGTGAAGATTTTTTTTCTTTCTTTCAAAATAAAATAGAATGATTATTTTTGTCCCTATAAGTAAAACCATTTTAAGTGTTGTACATACTTTGAATTGTAATATTTGATCTAGATTTCCTTCAGTCTGAGAGCATACTGCTTAGTAAGTTCATTCATTAACTTGGCAAGTTAATGCTTGGCAAGTTCATTCATTAACTGATATCTCAATTATTGATCAACTACAATATGTTGAAAACCCCTATGGGCTAGGTTGGCAATACGAAGTTATGGCATCCAAGGAAAGAATCCTCTTGCATTGTGCTGTTTCCTACCACTAAGTGATGCAATGAGAAACATGGAAAAAGTGTTCTCAAACATTGCATCCTTCATTCAGTGCTATAATGACAGAATGGTAAACAATCTACTTTGGGCCACGCATGGGATTCACATTCAGAATCTTTGCTTGTTCTCAAATTCATGGACAGATTTCTTGTGATTAAAATGTTCAAATGTGACTCTTTTAGCCTTACAATTTATTTGCCTGATCTATATTCTTTTCTGTGCAATAATCTGATAGCTATTCTAGCCAGGTTTTTATTAATTCTTTTTTTTTTCTTGCTTTTCTTTTGCAGCTTTTGACTGACATCTATTCACTTCAAGGGTGATTTTCCTGTTGGCAAGAAGCAGAAGAGACACACCAAGCATCACCTTCAGGAACAAGCAATTTAAGTACTATAATGAGATGGGTCTTTTCAGAGTCTGTAATTGGTGACAAGGTATGGCAGCTTCATATCAGACAAAGATGTACAACACAGAGCTTATTAATGAGGATAGAGCATCATACTCAAGAAAGCATCCTGTAACTGTGAGACAGGAGAATATAACAGACAGTGTAGGATGTTACTAAGTCCAATATCTCCAATTTGCATCATAAAACCTTAATGGAGGCCAATTCAAGCTAATCCAGGATGGGATGTTTTTCCCCTTTAGAATTCACTAGAGTAGCCAGCAATCCATCACTTTGGATCCTAGCTCTCTCAGACAACAGCAATAATCATCTAAAGTTGCAGATATGCTCAATTTAATTGGGTTAGCTTAGTAACCTTCCTTGTATTAGAGCCAACTTTCAAAGAGATGTAATAATTTCACAGTTATGAAGACATAGCAGCTGGCCATAGTAAGATTTGATTGTGGATCAAGAAATCAGATTTTCATCAAGTTAAGAACCCTTCATGGAAATATATAGGGAATAAATAATAAAGTAAAATGATTATCAAGGAGACTTACAAAAATATTGACAAGGCAAAAGAAAACTGCCTTACTAACAATACTGAATTCTGTTACTTAGCTGAAACTTGTTTTTTTTTTTTTTTTATTTTTTACTAACACCAGGGATGAGGGAATTAATTTTCAGTAAAACAAGAAGTTGAAGTTTGAAATATGATATTATCATAGGATTTATATGCCCTATGGATTTGCAAGAAGTTCAAACTATTTTTAAATAATTTATAAGTCTTGATATAATTTTCTAAGAGAGATAGTGATGTCTCTTTAATATTTTTAAATGATGAAAGGTAGATAATGTTAATGCAAGCAATGTATGTCAGAGGTATCCAGCTGTTGGATTTCTGTTGGATTTCTCTGTTTTTACCATGAAATCATATGTTTTCTTCTGTGGCCAATAAAGCAGATAGAAAACAAATACCTCTTCTTAAGCACAATGCTGGGACTCATTTTTATGAGATTTAAGTGACCAAGATGCTGAAGACTCAACCACCGTACAATCCCTTCACCATCTGCAACGTATTAACAGATTTCCTTGATGAACTGTTTACAGTGTGATTACAAAGAAAAATAAAGTTAAATGAGCAGAACAAAAGTTAAAACATTTTCTAACTTGAAGTATTCCTTCCCAGTATGTCAAGCAATAATTTCAGAGAAAGCTGTCTTTTTTGGCATATGTGGTTTTAAGGAATCATCTTCCGGTTTATATTTATGGACTCTTTATTCTATTAAGTTGTAGGATTCCAAATACTGTCACTCTAAAAGACCTCTTAAGACTCTCTGAGTTTTCCATGTAATTGGAATATTTCTTTTTTTTATTTTTTTATTGTGAAAATACTTTACAGAGGTACAATTACATGGGCAAGATAATGAGTACATTTCTTATCAAGCATTGTAGCCTCCTCCTTTGTTTCCCCTTAATATTTCTTAAAAGCCAAATTTTTTCTTGTTTTATTTTAAACTAGAAATGATAGTTCAAAAAATATTTAGAAGCACTTACAAATTTAATTTTATAATGATAAAAAATATCCAGGGCCACCTTTTAAATTAGCATTTATTGCTTGGATATTATTACCAGTGAATCACATTTGACAAAATATATAAAAAATTGAAAGTATTTCCTTTTGAATGTATGGTCTTAGAATAAAAGCTCAAGTATATCCCAGGTAGTTTTTCCTGAGTTTGGTCATGGGGGCTGCTGAAGAATATGAAGTTAGAATGAGAGATTCTACAAAGGATGAAAAGTTCGACCTCATGTCAGGAAAATCACAAAGGCACTTCCTTCAATGAAAATCATACTTATGATTTTGTTTTGATAATACTCAAAGCACTGATCAAAGACCTGTAATGATTGCTCCCTGCTCAATTCCACATTTACAAAGTGAGAACGTAAAAAAAAAGTGTGGGATTGGGGAGCAGAAAACTATTGACTCATTGATATTATCCAATATCTTCCTCAGGTATACATTTACTGCAGGTAATAGCCTGTGAGTACTACAGGACATGGTCTGACATAAAGCTATTCCCTGTGGCTCATGCCTGCCATCTTAGCTACTCAGGAAGCTGAAATCACAGAAGTCAGCCAGGGTGGAAAAGTTCATGAGTGGCTGAAGTGGTACAGTACTAGTGCTGAGTAAAGAGCTCAGGTACTGCACCAGGAAGTTAAGTCCCAGGACTGGCAGACACACACACACACACACACACACACACACACACACACACACACACACACACACACACCACAGAAAGAAAAAATTAAAAAAAGATAGGAGTCTGACATAACAAAATTAAAGACTAGTTAATGCTACGGTGCTAGCATAGAAGGCACAAGGCTTGATTTCATCCCCAGTACCAAAACTAAATAAATACATTTCTCATTTAATGAGTATACTTGTAAATTAAACATATCTCCTATGCCTATTGTACTTGTTCCCAACTTTAATTTCTGAGCAGATGAATAATTAAAGGAATTTCAAAGATTTAAGTTTAAATGTTTCGGTTATCTTTTGTATTCACTCTCCTACAAACAAACGTACATGCAAATATAAAATCAAGCAACAGTAAAGAGGGTCCTGTTGTATGGCACTTCTAAGGGCAAAAGGGTAGGCTACACAGGGAAGACGCTAGTTAGTACAAGGACATTTATATCCATTTGCCTGTCAGAACTTCACTCCTCTAATTTAAATGCACAAGTTATGGCATTCAATTTGTAGTTCTGAATTACTTTTTGGTAACTATATAAATTGTCTTAAGGATAAGAAGGTAATAGGTGCACAGTGGTGATAGTGCTGTTGCTTTTGTGTATGTGAAGGTCTGTGGGGAAGAGGATACTTTCCCAGGCAAAGAGTAGAACTTTCTATAGGATTACTTTATGGATGGCTCTTTTGTTTTTTTGTCCAGATATCTTCTGGTGACAAGTTGTGTCAGTGTCATTTCTTCAAGTGATCCATTCGCATTTCTCCTGGCCACCTGCTTGTGACTTTAAGACTCTTTCACTATAACTAGTGCTCAGGAATGAAAATATAATGACAAATACGGCCATTTCCCAGTGTGGTGACTCAATCCTCAATCCTCTGGTGACATAAATTAAGTCACGTGACTTTTTCTCACTTATGAAAATTCAAAAGAAAAGAAGCTAAAGTGTATATATGTAAGTATATATACTTAATTTATGTATATATGCAATTACTATTATTTACTATTATGTTATATGTTTTATATATTGTTTAAATGCATTTATTTATATATTATTTATTGTATTGTATTATCATAGTAATTATAAACAAAAACTAATACAATACACAATTTCAGCATATATTCTATCTAGCAAGAAGAAAAAAAGTCTACTAATTGTAATTTGTAGATGTAGATTTCCTAAGAAATATATAAACAAAGTTATTTCATTAGTGAAAAGTGCCTCTTATGAGGCACTAGTATTAGAATCTGAATATAAGAAAAACATATTTTAAAAGTGGCTTCTATAAAGGAAAAGAAACTTCTAGGATACTAAACATACCAAAAATGAGTCTTTTTCTTTATATTAAACTTTAGTAATAAATGTACTGTAAAAATGAATGGAAACATATTTTATATGCTATTTTTTTCAGACAGTGTCATTTTCCAAGGCAAATGTTTGAATATTACAGTCACATTTAGAAAGTTTCAGCAAACAAGCTTCTGAAAGTTGAACACAGTGATTACAATTCATCGTGTTAAACTAAAACTTTACTCATAATTGTAGGTGATTTTTTATTCTCTAAGTCTCTAAGCTAGGCATGCAGAACATTCAATATCACAGCATTACTGGGTAATATAAATTTAAAATTGGTCATATAAATCTACCTATTAATGATGCTATTGCTTGCTCAAGTTTTGAAAGAAAACTTCTAAATCTTTATCAAACACTTAAATTATAATTCAAATTCTTACAATTTCCTTCTTTCCTTCCTTCCTTCCTTCCTTCCTTCTTTCCTTCCTTTCTTCCCTTTTCTCTTTTTATCTTTCTCTCTGTTTAGTCTTTCTGGATATTAAGTTTTATTTCTGAAATCATGAAGAAATACTTAAACTTCCTAATCCTCTTGTTTAGGATAGCTTATTCTAAAAGCCTGGTCTTTTGTTTATGGCAATCTAGAAAACAAACTTTTTATCTATAAACAGATGGAAAATTATAATAAATTGATCACTGTATTTTTGTTTATTTCCTTTTCAAGCCAAGATTTGCCTTCTCTCTGGGCATTTTCTCTTGTCATTGATAATATAAACAATGAGGATATGTTCTGTTTCTCATCTCCTAACAAGGTTTACATATTGGTGCCTATTAAAGAGGTAGCAGGTATTTTCCAACAGAGTGGCTGGCAGTTTTTTAGTGGCAGTAGCAAGCAAATGTGTTGTCTTGATTTGTAAAGGGTTTTAATGTCATCAATAGTAATTCAGCAAAAAGAGAGTTGTGAAATGAAGCTCAAAATGTAGCAAATTGCATCATTGTTAGTGCTTTAGAATTTTAAAATATCAGCAGCAGATGGTAGAGTGCTAGGAGCAATGTCTTGCTTTCGTGTCTAGGAAAAGTTTGTGTCATCATAAACCCTAGCATTGATCATGGCTTCTTTGGCCTGATGAAAAAAGTTATTTTCCTTTGAATAATACTTTGTGTTTAACAAAAATTAAGAGTACCAAAAAATCTGACTTAGAGAAATGGCTTACTTTCCAGAGATAAGAGAATAGTGCACAGTATCTGTAGAAATGGGGAAGTATTTTAAAGCAACTTAACAGTGATTCTTTTTCCTTAGGATGAGTTCTTGGTGAAATGGTTCAATTTGGTTTTAAATAATATAAACCTGAATAAAAAATAAATAATATAAACCTGAATAAGAAAATAATCCTCAAAATTAGTTCTAGCAATTTATAAAATCATTCTGCCTTAATTCTAGAAGCTTCTATAAAGTTTAGCTTCCTTTATCCGATTTTATTTGAGATTAGACCACCTGAAATCATCATTTACTATTTTTCTGTGCATTTTTTTTGCGTTGAAATACATTGTAGAAAATACTAACAGATGAATGTGGGTTTTGTGGTCAGTACAAAAATTGCCTAAACTGAAATGGATAATTATGGAGGAATCTTAGCTATCATACTGCTAGAATCTTCAAAAAATTAACGAAGAATTAAATTTCCCCACATTTGCAAATTACAAAAAGATTATGATAAAACATAGAGACTTAGAGATAAAGAATAAAGGCTGAAAAGAATGTTTTGTGGTACTTTCTGTTTATCAGAAGGAACTACCAACTATTATATATACAAATAACCTTGGGTTATATGTCATGGCAAGTATAAGGAAAGATTTGTAACCCCTCTGCCAGTGTTAATAATTGAGCTCTACTACTTGGTACTATGTAATTCATGCATCTCTAAGGAAGAGCCAAAACCCATACTAATGCATTGTTGACTGCCAATGGCTCATGTCTGTAATGCTGGTTTATTAGGAAAATAAGATCCAAGAATCAATATTTGAAGCAGCTTGGGAAGAATGAGAGACTTTTACTTCCAGTTAACAAAAAGCCTGAACTGGAAGTATGACTAAAGTGGTGCAAAAAAAAAAAAAAAAAAAAAAAAGCAACAACAAAAAAAAAACAAGGTAAGAATGAGAGGCCCCAAGTTTAAGGTCCAGTATTAGTCAATATAACACAGAGATTAATATGGGTTAGCAATGTAAAATATTTTTAGTACTCTCTAGAAAATAGAAATCTTGCATCGAAAATCAATCACTGCTACTACTACTACTATTACTACTGCTACCACCACCATATTAAACTTTTACTACTATAAAATCAATTTTTCCCCAGTGGGAATGTTAAGGTACTAATGGCTAAGGTTTAGGTACTAATTAGCTAATGAGTTAACTGAATAAAGAAGCTAGAAGAAAGTAGGTTTCTGGGCTGGGAAGGTGGCTCAGTGGTAGAGTGTTTGCCTTGCATGCATGAGGCCCTGGTTTTGATTCCTCAGCACCACAGGAGCAGAAAAAGCCAGAAGTGGTGCTGTGGCTCAAGTGGTAGAGCACTAGCCTTGAGCTGTAGAGCGGAGGGATAGCACCCAGGCCCAGAGTTCAAACCCCATGACCGGCAAAAAAAAAAGTAAGTTTATAAAAATGTGCTCCAAAAATTCTCATTCTACTTTGTCATTCACATAGAAGTAGACAGAGTGGACTTTATTTGTGTCTCCCTTAATTTGCACCTCAATTTTCTCTGTGCTTTGGTACTTCAATTTTATCCATCCCCTTCCTTGTCTGTCTTCATTTGAGTATGTGTTATACTGGAGATCAAACCCAAGTCCTCAGGCATTCTTAGTAAGCACTGTACCCAGCTATACTCCCAGCCCTAGATACAATATTTTTTTCTTTCAATTACATGTGCTGAGGCAGTCATGATCCAAAGACACCTACAATAGAAACTCAGCAAAGAAAATAAGGGCATCTTAGCTTTCTTACATTGTGCTCAGAGTATACTCAAGAGAAAGGAGACAGTCTTGAGAAGAAGAGGAATATTCTTATTCTACTGGTATCATCACAAGTATCCAGATAGAGTCTCCTTTAGTTGTTTCTCACTATTCAGCTTGACTTTTGATC
Organism: Dipodomys spectabilis; assembly: GCF_019054845.1. Classification (NCBI taxonomy): domain Eukaryota; kingdom Metazoa; phylum Chordata; class Mammalia; order Rodentia; family Heteromyidae; genus Dipodomys; species Dipodomys spectabilis. The sequence continues at coordinate 14,181,857 of NW_024870817.1, forward strand.
AGCGTTTGAACTATCTAGTTACTATCTCTGCCTCTGATCTCTTCTGTGCTGTGGACCTCTATGCTCTATTGTGTGAAACACAAATGATAAAGTAAACAGAGAGAAAGTCCAAACAAAGACGGAAATGTTGGTAAACATGCAAAGGATTTTTTTCCAGAAATCTTTTATTCTCAGCTTCAGTACTTATCTTGTTGTCTTTGTCACCAGCCCTTAGAGATTCTCTTCTTTTGATCTGACACTTTGGCCTTTTTTTCACTCTCTCTTTAGTCCTATGTAAAGTTAGTTGTTAGGGAATAGCATAGGAGTGTTACCCAGTGCTTGTTACTTTGTGATCAAGGACAAGGGAACTGATGTTTTTGGCTGAAGTTCTTGCCCTATGCTTGTCACCACTGGCATTCTACCTTTCTGATTGCTACCCTTGAAGAACAATATATCACTTTGAAGATAATGTCCTTTCAAAACAATTCAGTCTCCAATGTATATGAAAAAATATACAATGTTTTTTGTACTAGCTTTACTTAACTATTTAGCATACCTCCTTAAATACCAGATAGGAAAGAAATCATTAGAATAAAACTTTTTTTTTCAACGCATTTGTGAAATACTTCCTATAAATTCAAACATTAAAATTTGGGAGTCAACCAAATAAGAAATGTGTGTAATATGGTTTTGACATCCAATTTCACTGTACATATCATTTCCTATTCCAGAGAAAAATATTGAAGTCAGAGATATTTTTCCATTGATTTGTATTCTTTGCTGATGCTCAGAGGCTCCAGAATTATGTTTCCAATTCATTCTGTCCCTGTGTATTAAAAACAAAAAGAAGGGAGGATCCTTTTTGTCATCTTCTCTAGAATTCAAATGTAGACAGACTGTCAATTTCTATATTCTTCTTCACTCAGGCAAAGCAAAACTTGTTTGTATATTTTCCTTGAGAACTAACAAATCACAGACTTGCACTAAGTAAAAGATATATAGTATCTTTATGTTATAGTATTTATCCCTGAGTTTCCTCAATTAGAAGATTTGTATGATAGAAAACTTATTAGCACAAAAAATATGTTACTGGAACAGTACTCATAAAATTAGTCCCTACTCCCTACTGTTAGCTTGGGTTCTCTTCACTTTTACTTGTCTTTTTATTGTCATTTTCCCATCATTATTATCAGATTGTACAAAATTGAGCTGTGACAAATTTTATCTGAACTTGAGGATAGCCAAATATACCACAAGGTCACTGTACACATGAGGTTTCTAATTAGAGTGTGATTTCCAAGTGCTGGAAATCTCCCTCCTAGCTATCATCAGTCTCTATTGAGCTTATGATTTTAGTTGTCCATTCATCAAAAGAGAATGACTTCCATTCTAAGCTTTGGGAAGACATGGGGAAGATTTTTGTGTTTCTTGTGTTTTCTTTTCTTTTCTTAGTTTATTTAAAAATCCTCAAATATCTCTGGGACCTGTCATAAGACTACAAAGGCATAGGATATAAAAGTTAGTCTGTCAGTCAAAGAAGACACAAGTCCTTGATGGAGTCGTGGAGCACCTGTAACATCATATTGGACTAACATTCCATCTTAAGTCTCATATGCTAATAAACATCTGTGCACATAGTACGTTTGGGTTTGAAATGTCAGACATTTCAAGCAAACACATCATCATTTCATACAATGGAAATAAGGGGGAAAACACAGAGTAAGATGTAAAAAATATGATTTGACAAATCAGCATACGAAAGAAATAGACAAGTTACCAATTTGTATGAGAAAATCCTAAAGAATAAGGATAATGTATGCACTTCACAAGAAAATATTTGAATGTTTCAAAAGCAAAATAGGCTTTGAGGAAACTGACAAACCATTAAAATATATTTGCAAGAGTATCTCATTTATGATGAGTCTGTTTCAGAGAAATATAATGGTGCTGCTTCACCCTCATATAATTTTACTGAAGATATTCACTTCTTTTCCATTAAGATCTATTTGTTTATTCTGAAATTAGTGCATATTTTAATTAACATTGATTTTTATAATTTGAGCCTAAACTTATTGTAAATGTTGCTCTTCATTTTCAGTAAAAATATAAACAATACTTCATATATATATAATGCATTTGCCTTTATTTTTTCTGTAAAATTAACATGAAAGGTATTTTTGCATAGAATCAATGATGATTTACCATATCATATTTAATGTAAAAATTAAATTATAAATGGAATTTGTAAATATGTCTTTCAACATAAGCAAAATACTATTATGTCATATATTAATGCAATATGAGGTGTTAAATCATGAATAATACAATATGGTATTATTTTTATATTATAATAAAATAACATGGACAAGTTATAGACACGTTCAAGTTATATACATGAACCAATGTTCTTGAGAGACCTGTCTCAGTAAAAAGACAGAAGCTCAAATTTCAAAGTGGTATACAAGAAATTAAACATTAAGAAGTATTGACAGATATAATAATTGAAAAAATTATATTCTGACAAAATTAGTATTTAGTTAATTGACTGAATATAGCTATGTCCATATGGCACTTTACCATGGCTTTGTTTTAAGTTCACCCTGGTACTTTCGATTTTTAGTAAGAGAATTTTAGTTTCTTCATAATCAAAAAAGGAATTAAAACTATTTGAATTACTTTAATTACTTGTTTGTGATGATACTATAACAATCAGCTCATCCATTGTATAGTTTTACCTCAAAATCTTTATGCCCTTATTGTGGTTAACTTTACCAATGTGTTCCTGAAATGTTACTTTTATTTCAGTATAATGTTCATTATATTTATACAACATTCCCAATAAAAGTGAAAAGTAGACATTGTGATGTTAAGCTTGTAAAAGCCAGCTTTCTGAGCATGGCAATGAAATCATATAAATACATAATTGAACTTTGCATAGCATTACTATATTTATATGCTAATAGTTATGATAATAATGTATGATGATTTCAATAAGCTAAAAAGAATGGAACCAGTGTTTAGAAAGGACTTCCTTCTTTGAATCCAGGTTTCTTAACTTTAATTGTATAATCAGCTGTGATATTTCAAAATGACCAACATTTGCTAGATGCTGGACAAATAAATAAGCATGACTCATAATCTCACCTGGGTGTGTGGGGGGAGGGGGCTTTTCTATATACAGGAAAAAAGGAAAGATAAAAGCAAAAAGCCTTATTATAGTATGTTAGCAGAATAGAGCTGAAGGCCAAATTAGTAGTGTAGATAGAAAGCAGTCTGGGCATTAAGGGAATGGGGCCATTTGAGCATTTCTTGTGCAGGAAGAGGATGGTACACTCAGCATTTCCAGTGGTGCTAATCTAAGTGTTACCTTGAGTCACAGATGTCATGTGTGCATGTTTACATTCAGATAGACATATATAATATATCAGATAGACATATATAATATATTTGTCAAAAATGACATATATATGGCAATTGATATGTGCTCTGCTAGCAAATCATTCTTCAAGTCAGATAACCCCTATCACACAGAGTTCACTCTCAGAAATCATCCAAGAATTTCAATCTGCAATTGGACTACCAGGAGCTCTTGACAAAGTCCTGGTTAATATTCCCAATTTTGACATTATTTAACAGCATATGTACAATCTCATAATTTTCTCAGGAAATTAAGTACCAAGTCTCCTTTCAGCTTTCACACTATGTTCAATTTCTGATTTTATGCATTAGAATACAAACAGAATGATATAAAGACTGCTTCTATTTCTGGGGACTTTTTCAGAGAAAATAATGCTGAAGAATTGTATGTGACATACATATTGTGACATACATATAAAAGTAGTTTGCTGCTAGGGTTAAAAAGAAGTAAATGCTGATTCGACACAGTGGTGTTATTTAAAGGAAATTTTACTTGTTTTAAAATACAAAACAGATTTATTTTACCTTCAACAGCCAACTTTGGAGTGCTGTACATATTTCTTAGATGAGCTAAACTGCAGCAGAGTGTTTCATAAATAAATTAGGAAAAAAGACTAATGAACTGGCCATCTATATTTATTTTCTTCTCTCTCTGGTCTAATTTCATAAATGTACACTTTCTTGCTTACACGAATTTTATTTTGAAGTATAGTCTCTAGTTATCAAGTATTTTCCCTTCAAAAATTTGTAAACAAAATGATTATTGAATCTATCCTAAGAGAAAGGCAATGCCAATCTCAATAAGTTGAAAAGAAATACTTTAAAATCCTTAAATTAGGTATCAGTGGCTCAGGCCTGATATCCTAGTTACTCAGGAGGCTGAGACCTGAAGATCACAGTTTGAAGCCAGCCTGGGCAGAAAAGTCCATGAGACTCTTACCTCTAATTTACCATCAAAAATCCAGAAGTAAAGCTATGACTCATGAGGTAAAGCACTAGCCTTGAACAAAAAGCTAAAGGGACATGCCTAACCCCTGAATTTAAACCCTAGTACTAATACACTCACACACACACACACACACACACACACACACACACACACACACACACACACACACACTATCCATAAGATTAACACTATGACTATGAAAATAATGATTCATTAGGGTTAAAAATCCAAACACATTATTCACTGAGGAACCCTTGACTCCATGTAAGGCACTGTGCATGATAGATGTATCCTTGTGCATGCTTTCATTCAATTCTTGGGATAATGCCATGAAGTGGATGTTATATTTTCTGATTAACAGAGGAAAATCAGAGAATTAGGAAATATAATTTCACAAAGGCCTATGATCCCCTAATTCCAAGTCCAATATACCACGTTCACATCATATTAAACTGTCTTTGAAAGGTTGTTGAAATAGAGAATTTTTTGAATTCTTCAAAAAGAAAAATAACAAGAAAAGGCTACTGCAGTGATCTAACAAATTAGGTAATTAACATATTATCCATGATGCCATCTGTTGAACTGTGTCTCAGAATGCGGATTTATTTAGAAATATGGTCATTCTAGGTGTAATTAGTTAAAAGCGGATTGGTTGGGTCAGTTTTTAGTTGGGTTGATTTTTAATACAATATAAATGATGTCTTTATAAGAAGATGGGCTTGTGTAACCAGAGACTTGAAGAATACCAAGTGACAACAAAATGAATAGGGTTGAGCCTATGCAAAATAAGGAAAGCAAGCATTTCCTGCATACCACTGGAAGCTACAAGTAACAGATCAAGGAGCTGTACTGGTTTCTGAGGGAATACAGGGATTAAGCCTTGACAATACCCTTTTATGATTCTCTTAAACACTGGAATCCTGAAACAATTTTCTTCTTCGTTGTTATCTTCTTTTTTTGTACTTTTCATTGTAAAAATACTGTACAGAGGGGCTATAGTTACATGAGCAGGGTAATAAGTACATTTCCTATTAATCATTGTTGTATCCTCCTTTGTTTTTCCCCTACCATCTCTTTCCTCCCACCTCCACCTCTTACCCCCTGCCCCCACATTGTAAAGTTCGTTTTCAACATAGTGTCTTGTACATCTCATTGTTACAATGGGTCAAATTTATCCTTATTTAAGCATTTTGCCTTTTCCCTTCCTCTCCACGAATTAGAAAAGTGTATATACAAGATGTTTTGTCTTCATTTCCTTCTTCTCCTCCTCCTTTTTTTCTTTTCTTCTTCTTCTCCTTCCTCCCCTTCCCCTTCCTCCTTCTCTTCTTCCTCCTTCTTCTCTTCCTTCTCTGCCTCCTCCTTTCTTCCTGTTTTGGGGCTTGAACTTAATGCCTAACTCTCTCTTGGATTGCTTGTTCACAGCTGTTGTTCTACTACCCCTGAGCCACACCTCTGACCCTGTATTTTATTGCTTATGCTAAGTATGGAGTTTCATGGGCTTTTATGCCCTGGCTTTGATCCATAATCTTATGGATCCTAATCTGATTAGCTAGAATTACATGTGTGATCCACTGGCACCTACCTTTTACTCTATTTCTTAAATCACACCATTTATGGTACTTCATTAAGAGCTCCAGCACCTTTGGCAATGGGAAAAATGCTCATAAGCTAGAATCTCCCTGCAGGTTCCACAAATGAAAATTCTAGTAACTAAGAATTAGTAATAAATATGTTCAGACTTTCTTTTTATTATTGTTACTTTTTGAATGATATAGTGTGACCTCTATTTACATAGCATTTAGATTACTGATATAATGATGTTTATATATTAATATCTAATTCCTCTACAAATGATGTTACATATGTAGGAGCATGTGTGTAGGTTTACCTTATAGGTTGAACATGTTTTGGAGAAGATATGCTTCCTCAGTACCTTCTTTTATTCTCTTTAGCTAGCTGATGCAGATGGACTGCCAGTCTCTAGAACTGTTGGTAAAATACGGCCTGTGGACCTATTTTTCCCTGCTGCCCATTTTATAACGAATGTTGTTGAAACACAGCTATGCCCATTTGTTTACAAATTATATCTGCCTTGAACTGTAACAGCAGGACTGAGTGGTTGCAATAGAGACCTTATGGCTTGCAAGCCTAAAATATTTATTATGTGATTTTTTCACAGAAAAAAAAAATCCCTGTCCTTGAGAATAGTAAAACCAAACACTTTGGGAGAGGCTTGGATTTCTAAGTCATTAAGAGAACTGCCACTAACCTGAAGCCAGCTTTCCTGGCCTCTCATAATCCTACAAGTAGACCTGCTGTATTAGATACATTGTATCTCAGAGTTTATTTCAGCAACAGTTAATCTATAATTGTTAATGTGGTGCCCACTTCCTGATTGAAAAAAATAAGTCAAGAAACTTAAATGATTTGGTCAATGTTATTTTTGAAGCAGAAAAGAATAGGATTTGAACATAGGTCAAAGTGACTCTAAAATCTGCCTTGTTTTTCATCTTGGAAATGTTGAATTCATCAATGATTTCTACTTTTTACTTTCTCTTCTCATATTTTTTTTCTAATAATGCTATTGGGAATAAATTCACATACTAAAATTTCACCTTTATAAAGTATGCAGTTCAGTGGCTTTTAGTCTATTCACAAAATTGTGCAAATCATCATCCCTAATCTTAGAATGTCACCCTCAGACAAAATCACACTAGCTCCAATTTCTCATTCCTTACTCCTGGGAGCCACTGATTAACTTTTTGTCTCCAAGAATCTGCATATTTTGGACAGTTCATGTAAATGGAATCATACAATTTATATACAATTTGTGACTGGCTTCCTTTCCTTAACATAATGTTTCTTCAAGTTAATCATACTGTAGCATGTGTCAATGCCTTATCCTATTTATGGACTGTATTTCATTTGTGGATGTATCACCATTTGTTTATCCATTATTCGTGTTATTAATAATGTTGTTAGGAACATGTGCCCATACCTTTTGTAAAGATACATTTGATCAATTTTTGGATTAAATGTCTACAAGTATGATTGTTCTGTCCTATGGAAATGTTATCTGTGGATATCCATTTGTCCCCATGTCACATGTCAGGAAGATTTGGAGCCACTATTTTTCAAGCTTTAATTAACATGCATCAGTTTTGTGAGTGAAAACCCTAATGTCATAAACATAGCACAAAGGTTTTTTTTTTTTCAGAATTAAATTTAAATGTATGGGTAAGGGAATGTCAAAGAAACTGAAACCAGGAGCCTGCTTCAGCATGTCTCATATGCCATGTGTGAAACAGAATGTAAAGAATTTACATGGACACAAGAGGTTTTCCTTTGCTGTTTTTTTCAATGTAGTATGTGACTTTTTTGTTTCCTTTATATTTTCCCCCTGTTGTATCTGCCCTGTTGTTACTGAATTTGATTCTGGTACCCTAGTATTGTATATATGTGTATTTGAATTAGAGAAGGGAAGGGGAGTAACAGATGGTGAGAGAAAGGAAAGTCGGGGGGTGGGGGGAAGAGAAGGGGAAAGAAGTATGCAACAGCCATATACACAAGACAATATGTTAGTAGGGAGTGGGGATGGGGAGAGGGAAAGTCAGAGAAAAATGAGGGAAGGGGTAACAAAGTTGACAAAAAATGTACTTATTGCCTGACTTATATAACTGTAATCCCTCTGAACATAACCTTGACAATAAAAAATGAAAAAAGATAATTTAAAGAAAGCAAAAGTTTTTATGACACTGATCTCCAAAGACTGGATTTTTCAGAAGTGATTACATGAGATAAATGCATGACTACAGTTTCAAGAAAGATGATAAAAAGTATTAAAGGAAAAGAAGAGGTTAATTTGTACAATGTAACACAGTATTTGTGTGTGTGTGTGTGTGTGTGTGTGTGTGTGTGTGTGTTTGTGTGTGTTTGTGTGTGTGTGTGTATGCTGGTCCTAGAACTTGAACTCAGGGCCTGGGCGCTGTCCCTAAGCTTTTTTGCTCAAGGCTAGCACTTTACCACTGGAGCCACAACTCAACTTCTTGCCTTTAATGGTTAACTGAAGATAAGAGTTTCTAGGACTTTGCTGCTACAGCTAACTTTGTACTTAGATCTCAGCACCTAAGTAGATAGGATTATAGTTATGATCTACCAGCACCTGTCTAGCTGTGTGTTTTTGGAAGAGTAGTCTTACAATTCAAAGAAACTTAAATTTTGAAAAAAAAAGTAAGTTATGAGGAAAAGATTGAAGATATAGGAAAATAAGAGATGGTAAAAATATTTAGGATAAGGGTGTTTATTCTAAGATGTGGGCTTTGGGGTTGAGTTAGTATTTGGTCAATAATAAAAGCAGAAAGGCAAAGACTGAGTGACTTACCATGAATCAGGAAGAAAGGAAGGTGTACAAAAGATGAAAGACGGGGGTGAGGGGAGAAAAGCAAGAAGTGAGAAAGAATGGAGTACATAGAATAGAAGACAAATTATTTCACAGATAAAGCAAATCTTTTATTTTCTGAGATGGAATTGTGATGTGATCATTTAGTTCAAGTTTCTGAACTTGACAGGCTTCTTGCTTGCTGACTTACCTGTACACATGGTATGACAACTGGGAACTCAGCCTATTCAGTTATCTGCCCTGAGGGTGAAACAAAACAAGCAGATAAATACTAGTTCTCTGAAAATCAAGATATCTGGCATCCCGAGCCTGCATCTGGGAATAGCCACAGCATTGACAGTTTTAGACTAGTTGGCCCTTAAAGACAGCGAATCCACTTCAGAGCTTCTATGTACCTGGACAGCTTGTATATTCTTTTATAATCTGCTTACCTGTACAAAGTTCAACATGAAGTGTCACCTGTGTGAACCCAGAGAAAGCAAGGAAAGCAGCAACTGGAACAACCAGATTTAATAAGGCTGAAGAATCCAAGGACATTTTCTGTAAAGATTGGAATTGGAAATTTATAGGAGGGGGGGGTAAAAATAGATACAAAGATATTTTGAAATTAGATACAAAGATATTTTAAAATTATAACTCCTCCCATCAACTGCAATAATGAGCAAATAAGACAATGTAACCCAAGTCTTCAAATTCTCAGCAGAGGGGCATATGTAAATGACTACTACAGGCTGCACACAATAAATTTTTTTTTCTTGCAAATCCTTTTTTGGACATTGCTTCCAAAATGTACAATATTTTTTAAATATGGTATTCAATGAATAACCATAATGTACATAAAAGTATAACTTCATTTATAGGATGTTTGGGTAGTTTCTTAAAACCCTTCATCAGTGAGCTGGAGTACAGCCCTCCTACTGCTTACCTGTGCTTCAAATGTTTCCATATTTAATCATCTGTCAGCACTGTAGCATCTGGAAAGAATGAATTAAGTTTTTCCCATTTATTTGTATAATGCTTATGAAATAAAAAAACACATTTGTTGCTTGTATACATTTATATCTTCTAGCACACAAAAATGCACTGCCTATAGTTTTCCTGATAAAACTGTAGACAAATTACAAGGGTGTCCTTCTGCCCCTGCACCTATACCATAACAAGAGGGAGTACTCAGGAGAAAAGGAGTTCAGGGCCTTCCCAGGTTTCTCTCTTCTTTCTTTGCCATTGCAATTAACCTTTTCCTGGTATTTTGTGGTCTACTTCTACTGTTTCACTTTACTTTCTGGGAATACTTACCTGTGTGGTTGTTGCTTTCTATCCTTTCTTTAATAGCTTTCCATTGATTAATTTTGGAGAAGATGAGGAGAAGCAAGCATCGTTTTCTGAGCATACCTCTCTTAGACCCTGTGTGACACAGGCATGTGGATAGCGATATTATCAGTTTTCACATTGCTTTCACCCCTATCAAGATCGGTTATATCTATGTGTTTCTATTAAATTTTCTAAATACACAAATAGCAAACTATTCCTTAACAAGAGTCACTATAAAGCATCAATAACAACAAAAAAGAAGAAATTTTTTCTAGTCTTAAAGGAATTCTTTTAGATTTTTTAGTCTAGTTGAGTCAAAAGATGAATATTAAGAAGCAAAATTTAAATACCCCCATATTTTTTGGTTTTGGGGTTTTTTTTGTGGGGGGGTCCAGTCGTGAACTTTAACTCTGGGCCTGGGCGCTGTCCCTCAGCTCTTTACCTTAAGGCTAACGCTCTACTACTCGAGCCACAGCACCACTTCCAGCTTTTTTTGCCTGCTTATGTGGTGCTGAGGAATCAAACCCAGGGCCTCATGCATGCAAGGCAAGCGCTCTACCACTGAGCTACCTACCCAGCCCAAGCCCCTTTTTTAAGTATTCTTCTCCAACCACCCCTTCCCACAAGGTGGAGGGACAAAGAACACCATAAAAGGACATACTCAATAATGTTTTGTGTTTACTGCACTGAGCTCAGTGAAGCTGTCACCATTACTGTAAATATTTTGTATAGTGTTGGTGTTCCCTTTTATTTGCTCCCTAGAGTACAATTGGGTACCTGAACAAAGTCATGTTTTTAATGGAATGATTTTTGTATATGTGGGGTGTGTGTGTGTGTGTGTGTGTGTGTGTGTGTGTGTGTGTGTGTGTGTGCTTGTGCTCATTCTGAGGCTTGAAATCAATGTCTGGAAATTGTCCCCAAACTTTTTTCCCTCTATGCTAGCACTCTACCATTTGAGCCTTAGCTCCAATTCCTTTGTATTCATTAATAGGAAATAAGTGTCCCATGAAGTTTCCTGTTCAGGCTGGCTTTGAATCATGATCCTCAGATCTCAGCCCCCTGAATAACTAGTATTATAGGCATAGGCATGAGTCACCAATGTCTGGGCAATAGAGTGATTTTTTTGATGGGGATAAATAGGATGATGTCATTTACCTGAGATAAAAAATAAGGTTAGAATGTTTTTATCAATCTCAAAATGAGTGTATATCACTGAGATTACAATCCATTAGGGGTGACAACTGTCATAAATAAGGAGTAATATCTATTTAAGAATTTCTGAGAGAGCAGATGTGAAAATATAGAAGAATTTCAACTGAGAACATGTTGAAAGATTTAAGTATGAAAACTGTTGTAGAAGCTGACACTTTCTTATAGGCACTGGTGGCTCACACCTGTAAACCTGGGTACTCAAAAGGCTGAGATCTAAGGATCTCAGTTCAAAGCCAAAACAGGCAGAAAAGTCACTGTGAGACTCTTATCTTTAGTGAACCAGAGAACTGGAAGTGGCCCTGTGGCTCAAAATGGTAGGACACTAGCCTTGAGCAAATAGAGCTTAGGGACAGCACCCAGGCCCTGAGTTCAAGGCCTTAGACACGCCCCCCCCATGAGGTAAACATGGTTGTGCTGCTAGCTTCTCTCTCTCTCTCTCTCTCTCTCTCTCTCTCTCTCTCTCTCTCTCTCTCTTTCTTGTCTAAGGCCTTGAACTCAGGGCCTGGGTGCTGTCCCTCAGCTCTATTTGCTCAAGGCTAGTGTTCTACTCTCTACTACATACATAATTATTATAATGCTTATGTGATTCTCCTGTTTCTTTTGTATGTTCTTCCCCTTAGTGTAACCCCTGTTTTCACTCTATCTGATTCCGGTGTCCTGCATCTTGTATATACAGTTTTATAATTTGCAGAGGGGAAGGGATATAACAAAATGCTTAAATAAGGATACAGGTTGAACCATTGTACCAATGAGATGTACAAGACACTACGTTGAAAACAACCTTTACAATTTCGGGTGGGGGAGGGAGGAGTTGGGGAGGTGGGAAGGAAGGGATGGTAGGGGAAAAACAAAGGAGGAGGTAACAATGCTCGATAAGAGATGTACTCATTACCCTACTAATGTAACTGTAACCCATCTGTACAGTATCTTTACAATAAAAAAATGGAAAGAAAAAACTGACACTTCCTTCCCAAAAGAATTTATTTTTATCACAATTAAATTCCAATATTAAAGAAATTAAAAGTTCAATTTCTCATATTTGTTTCTTCCTCTCTTCCTTTCTTTTTTTGCTGTTTCCTCTTCTTCTTTTCTTACTAACTTGGATAGACAACTATATATCTTAGGTTGATAAAATCAACTATCTAATACAGTACTTCTATATTTAATAAATGGAGTATTTGCTGTACTTTTTGAGACAGTAGTACAAATCTTTCTGGAGTTTTAAATTAAACTCATAGGATTTTGAAGATGCATTAAATCCAAAATCTGACTAGTTACCGCAGCTCATGACGATAGTCCCAGCTGTTAGAAAGCAGATGTAGTGGATCAAGGTTCAAGCCCAGTCCAAGTAAAAGATTAATGATACCCTGACTAAATCAATATGCCAGGTGTAATAGTACATGCCTGTCATTCCAGCTGCCCGTGAGGCATGCCTGGGATAGTCACAGCCCAGGCCAGCTAAGGTAAAGATGTGAGTCCCTAGTCTAAAAACAACTAGAATAGAAAAGGAAGGGAGGGGGCTGGGGTCACAGCTAGACTGGTAGAGAGCCTGCCTAAAAAAGTAAAAAGCACTGAATTCAAACCCTGACACCAGAAAAATAAATAAATCACAAGTAAATAAGTAACATCTGAAATCTGGAAACAGATGTTGCCATGAACATCATTATTCTCAATAGTCTCAGTTCAACTTTGAATTGAATGACCATATTCCAAATGCATTGAAGTGTTTAATCAGTGAGTTTATGGTTTGGTGCAGTGAGATTACTAAGCTATTTGATCAAGAAAAGTCATCTCCTGTCATTTGAATTATTTGAGCGAATTGCTACTAATACTTCAGCATTGGATATAGAAAATTTGACACACAGGTACTAGGATTTCTCTCAAGCTCACTAAGGAAGAGTTCTAGGAAGCTATTCAAATACCCTATAAATGAAACCACACATTTATACACATTATAGTTATTCCGTTATGATAGGCTTAGCACTCTAGAAAGCTACTGTATGCTCAGTTTTTGTGGTTAACAGGAAGACAATCCAACGCAAGAAATTCCAAATTGACTTTGATACTGCAAGACCTTTAGTGTTCTAAAAATTTACTAAGAGACCAGCAGCACATCTGTCCCTATAGGAAATGATTTTTGCATAGTAAGTGTTGATCTGCATAACCATATGATCATCGCAAGTGCTGATTACCAAATCTGAATCATCATTACTTAGCAAAGCTCTATAAATACACATGGCACTGTGTAATATATTCAGCTGTGCTAAATTAATGACAAAGTCCTTACCCAAGGAGCTTGGGGCCTAAAAACAAAGAGTGGCACAAAAAAACAAATATGTGACTGGCACACTGAATTGGGGGCCATTTTCAGTAAATATTTTCAGAAAGAGATTTTATGGATTGAAGAAAAAGAAGAAGAAAGAATCCATATAAAGTTTGCCTTTTAGAGTCTACTTAGGCTAAATGGAGATGGGAGATTGACATTTTAATAGCCTGATCTCTTGGAAATATATATTCATATATATTATATATATTATATTTCTAAATACTTTTTAATACATTCAAATTCATCTATAAAATCAATGTACCCGAAACTGAATTTTTTCTTACTTCAGTATGTTTTCTTTCTTTGAATGAGTTCCCGCCTTGGGTAAAGGCAGTGCCTTTTGTCAATGGAAACTAGATATTTTAGTATTTTATTATACTCCCTCACTTACCCAAAGTCCTGAAATTACTCAATCAGTGCTATATTCTCCATTTACCTCTTCTCAGTACTAAACTCAAGTCTTTGTATTTTGCTTTGAGGGATTATTATACTTTCTATTCTGCTTCCTCTTTAATTTATCAGTTAATGTAACTGCTAAAACTGTTCCTACTAACTACTCCTGGCGCAAGTCTAGGTGGTATCTGATTATAAAGTCAGCACTCCTTCCAAAGGCATTCTGGTCTTCTACTCCACACTACAACATATCTTCCTGTCCTTCCTGCCAACCTTGCTGAACACACGATGAGTTTCCACCCCTTTAGACTTCTTTGTGTTTGTTTATGAGGACCTATCTATTTTATGTAGTTGTATACTTTCATTCTACTTTTTCTATGATTTGGACCTAAGGAAGAAGTACGTTTGCTCTAAAAAATTTCTCAGATCATTGAGGAAAATTGAATTTTTCCCTCTTCTTGTGTAAATCAACATGATATGATAGAACTTGGTTTTGCCTTGTGTATATTTGCTCCCTGTGCCCCAACATTTCTCCAATGAAAATGAAGACAGATTTCTTTCAAGATCTACCTTGCCTCTTAGTTTAATGGTATTACCTCTCCTTTTACTTCAGAAATGTATGTTTTGCTACCTTCGACCAGTAATTTTAAAATGTATGAACAAGTAACATAAGAAAACACCCTATTTGCTAACTACAGACATCTTTTCAATCTCTCTTTGTCTCTGTGTCTCTGTGTATGTGTCTCTGTCTCTCTGTCTCCCCCCCTCTCCCTCTTTTGTTTTCTACCTTTCTCTCTGTTTTGACTGGAACCATGAAGCCTGACATTGCCTTATCTATTTGTTTTACCCAGGAGAGAATCAAAATTGTGGTTAGAGGCAATCTTAAGTGAGCATAGACCAACCACTGACATTATTTATATATTTTGAGTTCTCTGTTTAAATGGCTTCTTAGACCCATTTGTAGGTTACTCTATTGTATGTTAAGTATTTTTACTTAAGTTATTAAATACAATCCCATTGCTCTATTCAAATCTTCTATTATTTGCTTGTAAATATTTTCCCCAGTAAAAGTTCGATGAGCATAGTGAATGGTCCAGAACTCTTCTGTCTTCTATCATGTCTGGCCTGTTACTGGCTTAATAATAATTTAAGCAGATGCCAAAAGGTGTGTCATCAATAGGAGATTGACCTGCAGGACCTGCAATGCCTGTTCCATCCCTTGGCATTTTTTAAATGATGATGTTAATTTTAAAAGTTCTGTATCAGGCAGAATGGCCTACACCTGCAATACTGCACTTGGGAGGCTGAGGTAGAAGGATCAAAAGTTCCAAGCCAATTTGGGCTATGTATTGAGACCGTGCCTCAAAAAAAAAGGAAATGAAAATAGAAATAAAATTTGATAAAAGTATTTTTAAGCCCCAAGAGTATTCTATGAGCAAACATGGCTGTGATGGACACAGTACAGAAACATAAAATATTTCTATATCATGGTAACAAGCTATCACAAACAGGGTGAGTTAAAAATCATAGAAATTAATAATCTCCTAGTTCTGGAATCCAAAAATCCAAAATCAAAGTATCCACAAGCGCGTACTTCCTTTGAAGGCTTTGAGGGAAAGTTTTTCTTGTCTTTCTCTTAACTTTTTGCTGTAACCTAGATATTTTTGTCTACTCAAAAGCTATGTTTCAACTTATTTCTGAAGCATTAGAAAGTAGAGACTTCGAGTACCGATTAAGTCATAAGAGTACTTCATGCATATCATAAACGACGCTATTAAAATACACCAGAGAGGGAAGTAATTCTTCCCACCATGTGAAATTACGGAGAAAGAACCATTCACAAACCAGAAATCAAACCCCCAGCATATTCCAAAGCTGTGAGAGGTAAATTTCTATTGTTTACAAATTAGATAGCCTAAGTTACGTATTACCAGCTAAGACACTTGGCTTGGACAGACTGACACTTCTGGTGGCTTTCTGGTTATGTTCGGTGCTCCTTGGCTTATAGCTGCACAATTCCCATCTCTTTTCCTTCTCAGTGACATGCCCTGTGTCCCCACATTGCTATGTTCTAATAAGAACATTGGTTATATTGGACTACTCATAGACTCTGATATTCCTCTAGTAGGGTCTTGTTTTAACTTAAGTAATTCCATCTAAAAAGAATCTCCCAAGCAACAAGGCTAGTCATATTTTGAGGTAATGGAGGTATATTTCTAATTCAGTATATCTGTGTAGGGGGCGGGGGGCAAAATTCAATTCACATCAAATGTAGAAAGCTTTCCAGGAGGAAGCTTTATTAGATTTTAATCTTTATACTATGATGGTTATAAAGATATCTGTTCTGAAATGTCTGAGACCAGAACAATAGAGAAAAGCCTAACACATCAATTTTAAAAGTTATTTTCACAATTATTTATTGACCGTTGATTGATTCATGACATTGTATGTTGGATATACAGTTGCATAGCTAATTTCATAACTATTGATTGCATATATTATATTAATTTTATATTTACATTTCTACTAATTTTTCCATCCTTTTCTTCATATTATTATTATTTCTGTTCTTACAATCCAGTGATAAAGCAAGATTTAGGTGTGTAGCTAAAATAAAGTGGGTAGAAACCAGTTCATTTACAGTTTTCCAACATTTCCTGTTTCCCTTTCTGTTGTCCAGTCATGGAAATTAGTTCTTATATTGGGTTACATTGACCTTCAGTGTGAGGCACATAGAAAGCTCTTGTCTTAGAAAGCTCTTCCTGTGAGCTCCTTACCCAATTAAATTTTGGTCATTCATCTAAGCTTGGACCTTATTTCATGCTGAAACTTATCTTGTTTTCCCTTAGACCAGACAAGCATAGATACTGCCCCCTTTTCCAAAAGCCAGAGAACACAATTATGTGAGTTCGTATTTAATGTACCATATTGCCAGCATTTCCTTCCTCAAGAGATATTAGAGGCATATTGCATACTCGGGTTGTGTTTTAATCATTGATATTTTCCCAGAAACTTGAACAGTATTTGGCAAATAATCAACACTTATTAAATATTTGTTAAATGAGTGTTATGTAGACATAGTGCAAAGTAGCCTTTGGCCAAAGCAATGATTAAAGTATTAGAAAATCTGTGTTTTTTTCCCCTTTCAGAACAGTTCCCTTTGATTTATCTTGAACTGTTATGTAAGCTGTAACTAAAAACAACTGTGCTTGACACTGACTATAAAAATACCACTGTACAGACTGTGTTTTTAAAGCCAATATTGAATCTCAAATCATTTTTAGTGGTGTCCATATTAATACAGTCTACCTATTTTCACTGTGTTGACTTAATTTTTTTTCATACAGATTTCTTCTTCAACTGCTACCATAATAACATTTTTTTCTAGGTCCATGATATTGCTAAATGTACAGAAATCAAACTGCCATAGAATTCCTTCCAGGAGCTCCCATCCAGGAGCAAGCAGTTATCCATGCATCATCCATTGAATCATTCATCAAAGCCATCTATTAATCTCCAACTTGGCATTTGTAGGGAGGTGTGGAGTTTGGTTTAACCTATACAATTCTACCTGAATTTTTAGACAAAATTCAAAATGTGGAAGTGTTTGTGCAGTGTAATGCATGCTACATCTTTCTCACAAGCATATGAAATATATTTTAAATTCCTAATGTTTCTTGACACCTGAAGTTATTTCCTTAGCTATGAACAGTTTAGTGTATAGTGAATACTGTACTCCAAAGAAACATGTCTTAGTCCACAATGTTATTTTGATATTTCAGAGGAGTGGGTCACTAAAAATAATTGTGTGTATGTGTGTGTGTGTGTGTGTGTGTGTGTGTGTGTGCGCGCGCTTGTCTGGGGCTTGAACTCAGGGCCTAGACACTGTCCCTAAGCTTTTTTTTTTGTTCTAGGCTGGTACTCTACTGCTTGAGCCAAAGCTCTATTTCTGGTTTGGTTAGTGATTAATTAGAGAGAAGAGTCTCAAAAACTTTTCAGCTTGGGCTGGCTTCAAACAGATCCTCAGATGTCAGCCTCCTGAGTAGCTAGGATTACAAGCATGAGCCACCAGTTTCTGGCTAAGAATAAAATTTTTGAATGTAAATTTTATGAAATTTGAAGAGTCTTGTGCTTCAAATAATTGCCCTTAGTCTGTATGAATATGCCACCTCAAAAATAGTGAGACCAAAGGAAGATACTCTTAAGGGAGGATCACAAAAGCTCAAGGCCTGTGTGCCTCTGCTCATATAAAATAATATTTATTGAAATGAACTGGAATGGACTGAAATGAACTGGAATGAGCTGGAATATGAAATGGAAATAACAGTCTTTTGTTTTGCTTTTGTCTCTTTTTCTGTTGCTCTTTGTTTATCTGTCTTTGAGAAGGTAAGGGGGGACACAAGGGGAGACACAGAAATGGAGGGACAAAGAGCAACAAATGCATTCAGTCATACTCACTGGTCATTATATTGAAAACGAATTATACAATTGTGGGTGGGGACTGGAGGGAAAAACCATGCGGGAGCAAAGGAAAATAGTTTTACGAAGGACATTGCAAAAAAAGAAATAAACTTAATACCTGACTTAGGAAACTATGATCCCTCTGTATATCACCTTTATAATAAAAATAAATAATATAAAAATAAATACGTCACCTATTTTTTCATGACAAAAATACGGTAAGAGAATCGGTAAAGTGATCTCAGGAAACACTACTCACAATATGAATTGGAACAGGACTGAGGAATTCTGGCACTTAAGTGTGTTGCCATCAAATTCATCTATTAAATTCAGAAACTACAGTGTGGTAGAGGTATAGGACCTATAAAAAGATAATTGAGGCTACATGGGTGATACGGTGGAGCTTTATTCCAGTATGACTGGCGTCCCTGTAAGAAGATGAAGATTCCTGAGGAATTGTGTATCACTAGTGGGAAGGGTCATGTGAGGACACACCTGGATGGTAGCCATCTAGATGTAAGGAGTAAGCATAAGGAGAATCTAGCCTTGTTGGCACTTTCATCTTAGACTTCCAGCCTCCAGAATGAGAGAAAATACATTTCTGCTGTTGAAAATTGAATATCTTCAGTATTTCATTGAATCCAACCTAGGATACCATAGCATCTGGGTTGTAGTTCTGACTTTAATACCGATTTTTGGAACTAACTTCATTTGTAAGAAAAGGATAACTGGAAATTCTACCTTTATAGTCTACCGTGAGATAATTAGGTTGGATTACAGTGATGGTCCATTATAGATTTTTTAAAGCAGAGATTTTTTTTCATATTGTTACTCCCCCAAAGACAAATTTATAATTTCTCTTAAGTTATTTTTTTAATATTAGAAAATTATATCTCATTGTTGGGACACCAGTTAGAATAGAGGAAAGAATCTGTAGGTTGGAATCACACAAAACAAAGCTCACCTTCCCCATTTACTATGTGTTATTCAACGTGTTATATTCAACTTGTGATATTTTTTTCCTACATGTGAAATTGATCTTAAAACAAGTGAAGCACATCTGAATAGTATATGACTAAATTAGAACATTCAGTTCCTAGCATGTGATTAGGATCCAAGAAAGAATAGGTTGATAAAACTATACATCTCTTCCAGTACCTGGTACCATCTTTGACTAGTTTGTAGGGATCTCTGTCTATTTCTGTGTTTTCTATTTGATTTATCAGAAATCAAGATAATAGCACCTAAGATTTATTAATGATTCATTGTGTGCCAGATAAGTACTCTATAATATTTAACTAAATATAATATTTAACTAAATTAATTTGAATGCACAATTCATGAGTTATATGCACCACATATTAACAAAAACTGAGCCTCAAATAGGCTTGTTTGAGACAAGCCAAATATACAATTGTATGTGCTTTTACTTAAAATATGCATTGCTTATTTGAAATTGAAATGTTACTGAGAATGCTATATTTTACTCTGTCAATGGTAACCAAAGAGACTAAGGAACTTGCCCAACATTTATGAGAAAGGCTTCAAACTCTTGTCCACAACCCACAGAGCCCCAAAAATTTATCCTGTAGTTTACTGGATACATACATTTTTAAAGGTAGATCATTTGACTAGGAAAGGAAACATTAGGCTTGGAATTGATCTACCTGATAGTGGGAATATATTTGTAGATTAGACTGATTATCAATAAGGTCAAGGCAAAGGAGTCAGGAGAGCTTAGGGATCGGAGTGAGACCTTAGGGTCCTAATTAGTTGGGCAATCTGCTTTGACATCAGGAGCAGGACAAAGTTTAAATGCAAGGTTTCTTTTTACAGAGCTGTTAAAAATATCTCCATTTTTTTCTTACATTGAAAAACATTTCTTGACTTGGAAATAATGCTATAGCAAAAATAATCACACACAAGCCCGAAAATGGCTATCAAGTATGCTTCCTTATAGAAGATCGTGTTCTCCAAACCACTTTGCCAGGGTTGCAAAGAATTGAAGCTGAGACTCTGCTCATGTGTGGACAGATCATTAAGTGTCTAGTCTGATATTTTTCTGCTCTAACAGTACAAGATTAGGTCTTATGCTGCACAGCAATACCAGCTCTGTTAATTATGCCAGTTAGGAGGTGAATATAATCTATACCTCTCTCATCTCCTTTCAGGCAACAAAGAAGGTAATCCAAAAGAAGGTAAACCTTCCTTTAGAAAGCAGGGAATTTTGTAGAAGGAAATATTTGATTTAATTATTTTATAAATTTTGTTTTCCATCACATAAAAGCTATTTTTAAAATTTATTTTAAGGAAGACCAAGGGAGGGGCTTGACAAATATACCCACTAGCCTGCTGAGCATCTACATATTTAAATAAAGCAAAAAAGAACATAACAGCTAAAATGAAAGCTCAAAATAAAACATAAATTCAAACAATATGTGATTGCAATTTCTAAGCCAAAAGTAAGATTGAAAACCATCACTAATTGATTCTTCGGCTGATAGAGTTCATAGGTTTAAAAACAAACAAAAGTTTTCAAGAGACCATTAACTTTGCTGGTAAAACAATGTATTGATATCTAGTAAACGAACCTCCATTCTTCATATATCTGAAAGAAAATGTTGATCCTCTCATAAAAGCCAACCTAGATGCCCCTCAGTAGATGAATGGATCAAGAAAATGTGATATAGATATGTATACACACACACACATGCACGCACACACACACACACACACACACACACACACACACACAAAATGGAATTCTATGCTTCCATCAGAAAGAATGACACTGCCTCATTTATAAGGAAATAGAAAGACTAGGAAGTAAATTAGAGCCAAAGAAACATAGGTCCCATGATTTCCTTTATTTGCAATAGGTAGTACACATCTAGGATAATTTTAGCAGACGAGCAAATGTACATATGACCATATAAGATGACGTTAAACAAAATGAACTCCAAAATATGGACAAAGAGGTTTTTCTTTGTTATTGTTGTTTTTATGTACTATGTGATTTTTTGTTTCTTTTGTATGTTCTTCCCCCTATGGTATATCCCCAATTGTCACTGTATTTTATTTTGGTACCCTGGTGTTATATATATATATATATATATATATATATATATATATATATGTTTATTTGAATTAGGGAAGGAAAGGGGAACAACAGAATGGTGAGACAAAGGACAAGGGGTGAACAATACAACAGTGATGTAAACAACAATATGTTGGAAATGATCTGTACAATTTGGGGGGTTGGGGAGGCTAGGGGAGGGAAAGTAGGAGAAAAATGAGGGAAGGAGTAACAACTTTGACAAGAAATGTACTTATTACCTTACATATATAACTGTAATCCCTCTGTATATCACTTTGAAAGTAAAATAATGTAAAAAAGAAAAATGAAATCTTAAAACAACCACATGCAAATGGTGTTTTATAGTCTTGATTGTAGATTTCAAAAGGACCATTCATGTCTTCTCTTCATGTTTATTTTGTCAAAGGATAGCCAAATGATTTACTTATTCACCTTTAGATACTTAGGGGATTCACATGAGCTAACCTCTCTTCATATTCCAGCCTAGTTTCATCTTCATTTCCTGTGTCTCTTTGTTCATCAGCTTTAAATGGTTTGTCTTTAAGAATCAGGTACATATTTTTCATGTTGTTCTTTCTGGCCAAGTTAGCTGACCCCTCTTTACTCAGTCTTGTTCTTTTTGCTCTATATGAAGATACCTCCTGTCATTATACTCATACTGTAATTTATTTACCTAAGAAACAAATGACTTATTTCTTAATATTTCAACTGGAAACATTGAGTAGGCAGATTCCAAGATTAGTATCATCTTCGCCCATGAAGTAGGTTATAAAGTTGGATCTGTTGAAAGAATACATGAAAGAATTAATTTGAGAATTTGCCTGTGCTCTCGATTAAAGTATCCAATGGCCAGTAAAGGAAGATGTAAAACTCTCCTAGTCACAGGCCAGATGCTCTCCTCCTGATGAGGAAAGAACTGAATTTCAAACATTGGACAATATTAGGCTATTTTCAGAAGTAAAAACCATCATTAAGAATGAAGTAATAATAGTCAATGCATATCAGATGAAACTTGAGATGTGAGGCAAGGGATGGGCTGAGAGGGATGGGTTGATGAGGAGAATGACAATATGGGTGATAGCAATCAAGATGCAGTGTAGTTATAAAATGATTAGTTGAATGGTAACTGCCTTGTAAAACTAAAGATAATGAAAATATAATTTTAAATCAAATATGACTGAATTGGACAGTGTTTATATTTCGTGAGATTTACATTAGATACTAGGCTAGGAATGGTGGTATGTTGACTACATAGATGACAGTAGACATTGAAAAAAATGTTAACCCATTACAGAATTTCTTAGGAGATTACTTCTGTAGTTCTCCAATGTTAATGTTTTTTGGAGTGCTCAGAAAAAGTTAATTTCTGACTTAGAAGATCTGTCTGTAATGAACTCTGAAAATCTGCATTTCAAACAAGTTTCCAAGTGATACTGAAACTGGTACCTTGAGATTACACATTTAAGAATCACTTTCAAATTCATAGGCTCTGTGACAGATTGAATTTTGGGAGAAAAGATAAAGAAAAAAGAGAATGACTCTAGATTTATAGATAAAGTCATTTTTTGTCAATTATAAGAATAAGAAGAACTGAAATTCTGGGAATTATGCAAATCCTGGATTTCCCTGCTAAATCTGAGATTCCCTTACTAGCAGAAAGAAAAAAATGTTAAAAAATGTATAAATATATGTGCCTGGAATTCACAAGTATGCTCTGAAATAACACTATTAATTTTATAGTCTTCAATAGAAAGATAGCTACCAAGAGGAATGAGAAAGTTTAAGACAAACAAGAACAAGGAATGTTCTCAAAATCTAAGGAGTGTTTCAGTAACAGAGCACACATAATAGTGCCAAGAGGTTAAGAAAGGTAAGATCTAGTATAAATTTCTATAGAAATTCAGTCCTCAGGCCTTATTGGAATAAATATTAGATTGAATGGGTTAAGGACTGTATGGTAGTTTTTGAATGCTAAACTTGAGAGAACAGGAGTAAACAGTAATTTCCCTCAGAATCCTTTTCTATAAAGAATGAAAATATAGTTCCAAATATTTTATCTTACTTTCAAAGTAGATAAAACATTCATGTGCATGATTTTAAAGTCAGAGTGACCCTAGAAATATGTAGAACTCTCTCTTACTCAGTTCTAAATTCGCCTCCCCCTAACTCTTGTACATAACCTCTTCTATTAGTACCTTTTTATGGTATGCTAGTTTCAGTAAAAATAATTTGTAACAGAAGTAATATCTCTCATACGTGTGCTATCTATCTGTATATTTAAAATAAAATCTACAGTAATGTAAACACTCAGATTTTCAAATGCACGTATATGATGTTTTAGTGTAAGTTATTCCTGATTGTGTCATATCATATCCAACACCAGTATCCACTTAGCTGTTTGGATTTCACTTATACGTCACACCAATTCTTCTTTTCCTTCGTACCTCTGCCTATGTACAAACATATGCGTACACATGTGTCCAAGTACACGCACACATACACATGAGAATTATTTATGGCAAAGCACCATTAGGAGTTCTTTGTTCTTTTTTCATTTCAGAATAAACTCAATTCTTAAAAAGCAAGTCTCTCTTCATTAATACCTAAGGTAACTTATCCAGAGATCTTGCATGTGTCAACCATTTTTATCATCTCTGGCTTGGTTTTGGCTCCAGTTAAATTGGATCCAGTATCTTAAACGCCAAGTCTCATAGTCATTTTCTGTTTTTCTGTCTCTTCAACTTTGTGTATTCTCATTCTGTCTGTCTCTTTCCTCCTTTGTTTATTTCATGATAGCATATCACATGAGATGGAAGGTTAGGGCTGATACTTTTACTTCATCAAGACCAAGTACATTTTTACATCTGCTATAATTACATGCTGAAGAAATTGTCCTATGGGATTGTTCTTACACTACCTATGTACCTTGGAGTATGAGCTAGACTAATTCTCCTTGATGGTATCATATTTACAACCCTGTGGTGCTAGAAGCATATGGTAAAATTTGTGGAGAAGATGTAGTCCCTCAAAGGGAATTACTGTTATACAAAGGAAGAAATTAATTAGGGTATAACTTAGTAGATGTCCATCTTATACTTAATTAGTTTTTATTTCTGAAAGAACCTTAAGTTAAGGGATAGACATAAAAAATGAAGTATTAGCACTGATTACAATCTGTTATTTTGTATGCATTTATGTGTGAATTCTGTCACAAACTTTAGGAGCACCAAAGTGATCATCTTTCCTGATCTCCTTTGTGTCTTCTAGTCCCCATAGGGTGATGAGCATGTAAGCAGTCCATAGTGTACACATGTCTAATGAAAAGATTGAAAAAGATCCCTCTTTTTATCTTGCAGGTGAGTTCCCTGCTTTTTGGTGGTAATCTCCTGTCCATCTGGATTTTTTATTCCTTTCAGGTACCTATAATTATTCATAGAGTTTATTTAAATACTTAGCAAGTACTGAAATGTCTTTTTTATAGAATCCCAAGTGATTTACAGCAGAAGTCAATACAATTTCTTTTCAAGGACCAGATAATAAATATTTTAGTTTATACAGGACATGTGTTTCCAGACTCAACTATACAAATTTGTGACACCAAAGCAACTATAGACAATATATAAATGAGTATTCATGGCTGTGTCCAATAATGTTTACTATAGGTACTAGGCTTGATTTTTGCCTAGTTCATTTGTTGCTGATCCTGACCACCTCAAATTGTCCAGCATTGTAGCTACACCTCAGGTCTATAATATTATGAATTAGTGATTTTTTTTATTTCTTTTCCTGACCAGATAGATTTCTGGTCCTTTTATTAACTTTGGAGATATAAAAAAATACAGTCATATAAGAATGTCCTATCAGGATGGAAGAACTATTGGTGTTTTTAATGGCCAGTAAATAAAAAAGGAAGATTGACCCTAATCTTGAATTATATTTTTAATAAATTATCAAAAAAAAACCTCTAAGGAAGATTTGATTAGTATATACTCTAGATAATTTACAAGGTTGCAACTTAAAGTTAATCATTGTTCATTTAACTTAGAAAATCAAGATTTAAATTTTTGACATACCAGGTTTGTTACAATATGATATAACTGCTTCTAAGAGTAATTTTATCCTAGCTACTCAGAAGACTGAGATCTGAGGATTGAAGTTCGATGACAACCTGGGCAGAAAAGTACCCTTGAGACTCTTACCTCCAATTAACCATTCAGAAACTAGAAATGACACTGTGGCTCAAATGGTAGAGCACTAGCCTTGAACACAGAGACTCAGGGACAGCACCCAGGCCCTGACTTCAAGTTCCACAACTGCCACAAACTAAAAAAGCAACATTAAATACTTGAGCATAGCCAGGTACCAGTAGTGCACATCTGTCATCCTCGCTCTGTGGGAGAATACTGAGATCAGGAAAGTTGCAGTTCCAGGCCAGCCCAGTTACAAATGTCCTCCTAACTAAAATGGGAAGACAACAATGGGCAGATTGAAGTGCAGGCACATACCTGGGCCTGGAATTTAGATCCTATCTAAAATAAACAAACAAAAAATCACTAATGACAAAAAGTAAGTGACCTGCCTAGTGAGCTTGAGGCCCTGAATTGAAAACTCATTATTAAGAGAGGAAAGGAGAAGGAGGAGGAGGAGGAGGAGGGGGAAGGGGAGGGGGGGAGGAGGAGGGGAGGAGGAGGAGGAGGGGGAGGAGGGGGAGTGAGAGGAGGAGGGAGAGGGGAGGGAGAGGGGAGAGAGAAGGGAAGGAGGACTGGGAGGGACAGGAGGAAAATGAAGAAATAGTAAAGTACAATTTATTTTTTTTATTGTGAAAATACTGTACAGAGGGGTTACCATTACATGGGCAAGATAATGAGTACATTTCTTATCAAGCATTGTAGCCTCCTCCTTTGTTTCCCCTTCCCATCCCTTCCCAGCATCCCCCTCCCTCCCACCTAATCCTCCCCCCCCCAAAGTTGTAAAGTTCGTTTTTGACATGACAACTTGTAATTCTCATTGTTGCAACAGGTCCACCTGTATCCTTATTTAAAAAACTTGTTTTTCCCCTTCCCCTCCACAAATTATACCAACATCAAATACAGTGAAAGCAGGGGTTATACTGTGGGGGAGAAAAGTACAATTTATATATGGCCACAGAATGATAAACAGAAGAAATGAATTAATCTTCTTTCTTTGATACAGTGTTGTAGGTTCTTTGGGCCCTTTTGCCTCCTAAGAATTCAAGTCTTGGTGATGTTAGTGGTGATATGGAGTCCAAGAGAGCATAGAATATTTTATTACTGTAAGTTGTTTTATTTAACCAAAGGAGAAAAACAGATGCATGTGGTGTATCATCCTGGCTGTGGAGAGCTTCTAACCATAGGTATGAAAATAGACTCATGAAAGAATAAATACCTAGAATCATTAAAGTGTCTCCTGCTTTACTTTAGTAAAAACAGATGAATGGAAAGACACATCAACATTGCAAATAATCCCGAAAAAACAGGAATGCTTGAATTATTCTCAGGCAGTTTTATTTTTCTATTTTTTTGCTTTTAGCCATGAGAGTCATTCCATAAAAAAATGACATTTTATTCACATGAATGTTCTTTACTACTTAATATCTTTAGAATTACAAATATTTAAATCTTCTGTGCTTTTTTTTTTCTTTTTTGCTGGTCCTGGGGCTTGAACTCAGAGCCTGGGCTCTGTCCCCTAGCCTCTATGTGCTCAAGGCTAGTACACTACCAGCATTTTCTGAGTAGGTCATCAGAGAAAAGAATTTCATGGACTTTCTTGCCCAGGCTGGCTTTTTACCCATGAGCTTCAGATCTCAGCCTCCTGAGTAGTGAGGATTACAGGCATGAGCCATGAACACCTGTCTTCACTGTTCTGAATTACCAAGTAACTATGGTGATGGGTTTTTGTAACCTTCTGTAAGAATTTTGGGATTGCTAGACTATTCAAACAATCTACTAAAGTTGACTAAATGATGTCAAGCAGTTCCTCAGAGTGACAAAAGTCTATATTTGCACACATGAAAGCCTCTGTACATCCACATCCTCACCAACATTGGTGAATTCCAGCTTTCTAAATATGTTGGCAACAGTGTTTTACTCTTCAGTTTTATAGTGACCAATAAATTTAAGTATCATCCTGGGTTAGTGTTTTTTTTTTTTAATTTCCTCATTTATAAACATTGTATTTGTTTCCTTTACGTTTGTTTCATTTTTCATTTCATTGAATTGAAATTGGCAACTTAAAATTTATATTCTGACTGGGCACTGGTGGCTTATACCTAGAATAGTAGCTACTCATGAGGCTGCTATCTGAGGACTGAGGTTCAAAGCCAGCCTTGGCTCCAACTAGCCACCAAAACATAGAGCTGTGGCTCAACTAGTAGAGTACTAGCCTTGAGCAAAAGAAACTCAAAGATAACATTTGGGTCCTAAATTCAAGCCCCATGACCAGCATACACATAAAAGTGCTTATACTCAAATAATACAATTTGGTGTTTTGATATGTATACACATTTTCATCTTGTTGATTTGTAAAGAATTTAAAAAAAATTTTTTTTTTTTTGTCGGTCGTGGGGCTTGAACTCTGGGCCTGGGCGCTGTCCCTCAGCCCTTCAGCTCAAGGCGAGCGCTCTACCACTTGAACTATAGCGCCACTTCCAGAATTTTAAAATATTTTTATATTTACTGACTTTATACATTATAAACGTTTTGCCTTTATATGTCATTTGTTTTTTCATTTTTTTACAATTAGTTGAGCTTATAAATTATCTTTTTATTAATAAATTAATGGTCTGAGATTTGAATTGAAAGCCTTTTAGTTGCTAGGCAAGGCATTATGATTTGAGATGTGACTTCAGGCCTTTTGGCTACACTTTATTTTCAGACAGAAATTCATACTTTATTCAGGGCTAGTGTCAGACCACAATCTTCCTTCTTTTGCTTTCCATAAGGCTCATTATAGACATGTACCACCATGACCAGCTGGTTCTTTGAGATAGGGTATAACCTTTGCCTGGGCTAGCCTTGAATAAGATCCTAATAAGTATGATCCATCTTGAGTAACTAGGATTACAGGTGTAGGCATTTGCATCTACTCTAAATTAAAAAGTTTTTTTAAAATATGTTTTTATTGTAAAAAATACTGTACAGAGGGCTTACAGTTATATGAACAAAGTAATGAGTACATTTCCTATCAAGCATTGTTACCTCCTCCTTTGTTTTCCCCCTACCATTCCTTCCCTCCCACCTCCGTAACTATGCTCCCCAGCCACCTAAATTGTAAAGTTCATTTTTAAACATAGTGTCTTGTGCATCTCATTGTTACAATGGGTCAACCTGTATCCCTATTTAAGCATTTTGGTTTTTTCCCTTCCCCTCCCCAAATTAGAGAAGTGTATATACAAGTTGCAGGGCACTGACAGCAAATACAGTGAAAACAGGGATTATACCGTGGGGGAGGAACATACAAAGAAACAAAAAAAAAATCACGTGATACATTATAAATACATTAGGAACAATAGCAACTAAGAAAAAAAAACCACTTGTGTCCCTATTTGGGGGTTCATTTCATTTAAGGTCATCTTATCTGGTTATATGTACATAGCTTTTGACCATTTCTGCTTGTCCCAGACATATACTAGTTATTGCAAATAAAGGAAACCATGGGACCTATGTTTCTTTGGGCTTGACTTACTTCACTTGCTCAAGGCTAGCACTCTACCACTGGAGCCACAGCACCACTTCTGGTTTTTTGAGTGGTTTATTGGAGATAAGAGTCTTATAGACTCCTTTACCCTGCTGGCTTTGAACTGTGAGCCTCAGATCTCAGCCTTCTGAGTAGCTAGGATTACAAGCATGAGCCACCAATGCCAAGCTCTTCCATTTTTTTCTATTCTTTTTTAATGCATTCAGAATCCAATTCAGCTTATATTCAGTGATATGAACCTGTTTTTTTTACACTACAAAACAAGCCACTTCTTCCAGATAGTTTAAGAACAAATCATCCCCTCTATGTTGAGATAAATCATATATTAAGTTCTCATGTATACATTCATTTATCTCTGAGTACTCTCTTTTGATCCATTGGTCCATTTATCTGTTTTTGTGTTGATGTATGACTTTTATTGCAATAACTTGGTAGTTTATCTTCGTATCTTTTTGGAAAAGTACCCTCTCATTCTTCTCTTATACTTGTCTTAAAGGCATTTGTGGACTTTTATTACTCCATAACTATGAAGTGTATTTATCAATATCCAGTTGTAAACAAAGTAACATTCCATTGAATTTATATATTTATTAGAGAGAATCAACATTTTTATAGTCAGTTGTATAATATTGTTGAACTTTTTTTACAAGAACATAAAAATATTTATTGAAGCTATATTTATGTCCTTAATTTCAAATTTTTCATGTATTTATTTACTAGTATTTTAAATCTATTTCCAGTTACCTGTATTTAGAGTTATGCATTTGTTTTATTTATTTTGTGTCACTTGTATAGCTTGAACTCAGGGCTTGAGTGCTGTCCTTGAGCTTTTCTGATCAAAGTTAGCACTCTACCACTGTGAACCACAGTTCCATTTCTGGTTTTCTGGTGGTTAATTGTAGCCATGAGTCTCAGATACTTTCTTGCCCAGGCTGGCTTTAAACCATTATTGTCATATCTTAGCCTATTTAATAGCTAGGATAACAGACATAAGCTACCAGAACATAGCCTAGAGCTATGCATTTTAAATGTTCTTTTTATTCTGGTTATGCTTCATATTGTATCATTTAACTAGTAAGATTTCTTTATTCCCTTTGTAATTTTCTTCACTATTAAATATAAAACCATGTAGTATCAAATATCTGATTTTTAAATAATCAAATAACTCCAGATTTATGCTATTTTGTTTAATTTTCAAAATTTTTAAAGTTTTTCATGACTGGAAATGATAGTTGATAAAATGATAAATTTGTAATTCTTTGGGATTTAAACTAAATTCTAATGTCATAGCTCGTTTATTACGTTGTCTATGTTGTGGCTGGCTCTTTTATTTATAATACTGCATGTTTTTCTCTGTGTGTGTGTGTATGTGATTCTGTGCACAGTCAGTTCTTGGGGTACTCTATAATATTGCCACCAACATTAACTACAGTTTCAGCAAGCTGAGGGCCACATTTTTATCTCATGATCAATACCTTCTGTTTGTGTTGTGTGTATCTCTATATCACTATATATATAGTATGTATCTATATTCAATATTTTAAACCAATTTTTTTGTCTTTGTTGAAATTTGTAATACTGGACTGTTTGTGGTTGCAGGTAGTTCTAAGGTGTTTTAGGGTGACTGGAGAATCTTCGCAGAGATCTGTCACCATTTCTGCCTGGGTCCCTTAAGGTTCATTTCTGTTGCAATAAAA
Source organism: Dipodomys spectabilis (assembly GCF_019054845.1). Lineage (NCBI taxonomy): Eukaryota > Metazoa > Chordata > Mammalia > Rodentia > Heteromyidae > Dipodomys > Dipodomys spectabilis. The sequence goes on from NW_024870817.1 coordinate 14,212,814, forward strand.
TGAAAATTAATTGTCTCATGGGAGCGTACAGGAGACGTAAACCCACCACATAAAAACATCTTCCTCCAAACTATCCTCAGCCGATGACTCACTCTTCTTTGTACCACCCGAAATTACAGAAATCTATCTCCCTCTGCATGCAACTTACAGCTCTCAACTCTTGTTACCTTCTCTCCCTCCTTCCTCTCTCTCTCTCTTTCTCTCTGTCTCTCTGTCTCTCTCTGTCTCTCTATCTCTCTGTCTCTCTCTGTCTCTCTGTCTCTCTCTCTCTGTCTCTCTGTCTCTCTCTCTGTCTGTCTGTCTCTCTCTCTGTCTCTCTCTGTCTCTCTGTCTCTCTCTGTCTCTGTCTCTGTCTCTGTCTCTGTCTCTCTCTCTCTCTCTCTCTGTCTCTCTCGCTGTCTCTAGCTCTCTCTTTTTTTTCTTTTCTTTTCTTTTCTTTTCTTTTATTTGAAAACATACTGTACAGAGGGGTTACAATTACATGGGCAGGAAAATGCATACATTTCTTACCAAGCATTGCAGCCTCCTCCTTTGTTTACCCTTCACCTCCCTTCCCAGCCTCCCCCCTCCCCCCCCACCCAATCATACCCCCCCTCCCCCCCACCGACATTGTAAAGCTGGTTTTGACATGACATTTTGTACTTCTCATTGTTGCAACAGGTCCACCTGAATCCTTAAACGACTTGTTTGTCCCCGTCTCCTCCACATGTTATACTGACATCAAATATAGTGAAAGCGGGGGTTACACTGTGGGGGAGGGACATACAAAGCAACAAAGAAATAATATTATAAATGCGTTAGAAACACATGCATGAATGAAACAAAAACATTAAAATACATATTTGAGGGTTCGTTTTCCTAACATCACATTCTCTGACTTTTTCCGCTTGACTCATACCTATACTAGATATTGCAAATAAGGGAAACCATGGGACCTATGTTTCTTTGGGCCTGGCTTACTTCACTTAATATAATTTTTTCCAAGCCTTTCCATTTCCTAACAAATGGGGCAATGTCATTCTTTCTGATGGAGGCATAGAATTCCATTGTGTATATATACCGCATCTTCTTGATCCTCTAGCTCTCTCTTGCACTTTCTCCCCCTCCTGTCCTCCCATTCCCTCCCCCCCTCCCAGGAATTAGTATTATCTCATACATCTGTAATTTTTTCAAGTTATTTTTGGGAGAAGAATTTGGAGCAGGGAGAGGTAGTTAAGAGATCCTGTTCATTATCTTGACATAAGATTATAAAAGTAAAGTTACAAGGACAGGATGACCTGTTCAGTCACATGGTGTGGCAGGAGTGATCAAGATAGTTAAAGAAGGCAGGTCTGGAAGTAGCTGTTATATGACTGGGAATGTGTGTGTGTGTGTGTGTGTGTGTGTGTAATCACACTGGCAGTCAATAAGAGGAGACAGTGATAACAGGAAGTGGTGGGGCGGGGCGAAGAAGATAAGAATAAATGAGGAAATACCTAAATTCTCAGCCACAGAGGCGTCACAATCCATTCCATGATTGTAAGCATCTACTGTGTTTTGTCAGTGCTTACTTCCAACTCTCTCAAACATCTCTGCCTGAATCTTTACTTCCAAATCTACTTTGGCAATGATTCAAACTGCAGTGTAGTGTAGGTGGCTGTCATTTATGAATTATTTTCATCTGATGTTGGTGGCAGTGCTTCTTCCTCTAGTCCTATGTAATTCAGTCCAATTCTTCCTAGATCATATGGGGTGAATCATCAAATTCTCCTGAAAGTACTAGGTTGATGTCAGAGAATTCTAGGACATGAATTGTTTCATCTTCTGCTCTTATTTACCATAATAGTTTAATTCACTGCACTATCAATATATTTTCTCTTTTACTGGACACAAAAACAAATACAACTCCTTCTAATGCCATCTTAGCCTATTGTTTTCCTCAGAGGGGCTATTGGAAAACTTCTTATTTATTTATTTACTTACTTATTTACTTGATGGTCTTTGGGCTTGAACACAGGGACTGGGCACCATCTCTGAACTTTTTTGTGCTTAAGGCTAGTGCTCTACCCCTTGATCAATACTGCCACTTCTGCCTTTTTCTGAGTAGTTTATTTATTTATTTTTTATTGTCAAGATGATGTACAGTTATATAAGTAAGGTAATAAATACATTTCTTGTCAAACTTGTTACCCCTTTCCTCATTTTTCTCCTACTTTCCCACCCAACAACACTACCCCCCAACTTGTACAGATCATTTCCAACATATTTTCTGTGTATATCACTGTTAGATTGGTTCTTCCCTTGTCTTTTGTTTCACCATTCTGTTGTTCCCCTTCCCTTCCCTAATTCAAATTAACACATATACAATACCAGGGTACCAAAATCAAATACAGTAACAACAGAGCATATATCATTGGGGGAAGGACATACAAAAGAAACAAAAATCTCACATCGTTCTTTAAAAGCAACAACAACATAGAAAAATGTCTGTGGCCATATCTTGAATTCATTTCTCTTAGCATCATCTTACATGATCATATGTACATAGTTAATGAGCTATTATGCTCAACTGCTAAAATTATCCTAGATGTATACTATTATTGCAAATAAGGGAAACCATGGGAACTATGTTTCTTTGGGTCTAGCTTACATCACTTAATATGATTTTTTTCCAAGTCTTTCCATTGTTTTTTACAAATAAGGTGGTGTCATTCTTTCTGATGGGGCATATATGTATTCATTTTTCTTCATTTTAATAAGTTTTTTTATTGTGAAAATACTGTACAGAGGGGTTATAATTACATGAGCAAGGTAATGGGTACATTTCTTATCAAGCATTGTTGCCTCCTCCTTTCTTTTTCCCTTACCAACCCAACACTTCCCCTGCCTAAATTGTAAAGTTCATTTTTCAGCACAGTATCTTCTACATCTCACTGTTACAATGGGTCAACCTGTCCCCTATTTAAACATTTTGTTTTTTCCCTTCCCCTCCCCAAATTATACCGACATCAAATACGGTGAAAACAGGTATTATACTGTGGGAGAGGAACATAAAAAACAGCAAAAAATACAGGGTATCTTATAAATACGTTAGAAACAATAGCAAGAAAGAAAAAAAAACCCTTGTGTCCCTATCTTGGGGTTCATTTCACTTAACTTCATCTTATCTGGTCACATGTACATAGCTTTTGATCTTTTCTACTTGTCCCAAACACATACTAGTTATTGCAAATAAGGGAAACCATAGGACCTATGTTTCTTTGGGCCTGGCTTACTTCACTTAATATAATTTGGCCAATCGACTTCAACAATTCATCCAAAAATCATATACCACAATCAAACAGGATTCCATTATATTTATTACACACACACACACACACACACACACACACATACATCATATTTTCTTGATCCATTCATCTACTGAGGGGCATCTGGGTTGTTTCCATATCTTAGCTATGGTAAATAATGATGCAATAAGCATAGTTATGCTGGTAGCTTTAGTGTGGCCTTGTTTGTGATTCTTTGGGTAAATGAGCAGAAGTATGATTGCTGAGTCATAGGGGATCTAGATGTATAATCTAGGAACCTCGATACTGCTTTTCAGAGTGGTTAAGCAAGTTTACACTCCCATCAACAGTGCAGTAAGGTTCCTTTTTGGCCACATCCCCTCCAGCATCTGTTGTTCTTCGATTTCTTGATTCTAGCCATTCTAACTGAGGTGAAGTGGAAACTCAATGTTGTTTTGATTCGCATCTCTTTTATGGCTAAAGAAGTTGAACATTTCTTCATAGGCCATTCTTATTTCCTCTTCAAAGAAGACTCTCTTTGTCCTTAGCCCAATTATTAATGAGGCGGTTGTTTCTTTGAGGATTTGTTTTGGGGGATTTAATTTTTTGAATTCTAAGTATATTTTAGTTATGAAGCCCTTGTCTGTTATAGAGCTAGTGAAGATCTTCCCCAAATCTGTGGGCTTTCTCTTGATCTTACAAGTAGTTTGGCAAAGTTACAGGGTATAAAATTAACTCTCTAAAATCAATAGCTTTTCTGAATAGTTTATTGATGACAAGAGTCTTGCAGACTTTTCTGCCCCAGATGGCTTTGAACCACAATCCCCAGATCTCAACCTCCTGAGTAGCTAGGATTATAGGCATAAACTAATGGCACCCAGATTGGAATATTTTCAATTGCTTGATTAAGCACAAATTGTTCTAAGTCTTTATAGTACTTACCCTGTGGATAGCTTAATTCAATTATGTGTTGGGGTAAATAAAGATTTCTGAAACTTTAGAAGTTCATTTACTTGAGATGTCTCACCAAATATGTTGCCAGGCAAAGTACTACTGTTTTGAAGAGAATTTTGTCTCTATCATAAAGGGACTTTTGAAAATTAATTTAACCATCTTCAGAAACAGCAGTCCATTTGAAATTTAGGCTCATTTCTGGGTTGGTTTATTTTTAACTCTCTCTGCAACACTACAAAGCTATTATCCATCTCACTGCTCATTGTACAATTAGTGAAATACAAATCCTCCAAAGGAACTATGGTCAGACTCTTCCTACCACAGTCATCTTTCCAACTGCATCTTTTACTGCCAAGTGAAAGACATTGTGATCTGAATATTGTCTCTAAAATTACAGAAATTTTTTGCAATCACAATGTTAGGTGGCAGCCAATTTACTTGAATTGCAAGGATGGAAAGAGATGGAACATAGGACCTTGAAATGTTTTGGACTTCTTTTTCTTAAGCAATAGATACACTATGTCTCAATTCCTGCAGGTTATGTTTTCTCTAGTATTGTTTGCTCTATTTCTAAGGCATTTGAAAAGCCTTTGGGGGAGGGGGAAGTTAACTTTATTTTTGTGGTCAAAAATAAAAAAAAAACTGCTTTTCATCTTTGCAGCAAGTTGAGCTTTTGTATTTATTTTTCGGTGCAAGAAATCATGATAATTTACATTCTGAATTCATAGAATTGGACTTAGGAAACAATTGGGTTTAGGAGCTTCTAAGCAGTAGAATCAACTGGGAGGACCCAATTTCATCCAATTTGTAGCTTGATTTCATCCAGCAAGACATACTTATGCATAAAGAACTAAAAGTGGTAGGTGTTGTATTGAAATAGCATCGCACTTAGGGTGCAATGAGGCATAAAGTAATGCTGAATACTTTACATTCACTAACACGACATTATTCCAGCATGACACACAATCCAAAGCTTTTGCAATTACAGCTGTGACCTCAAATTAGATTTTAAAACATGTATATATGTACATGCATTTAAAATTTTTCCCTTCGTTTTGTCTCCTAATAGTTTAGAAATGCAAATGCTGGTTGCTTCTTAAAATAACTCTGCTCACACAGAACATCATCTTTCCCCTCAACTGACTTTTACTTGGACAAAGTTTAATCTTTTGGAGCCTGAGTAGCACTGAGTGTTGAGATTCAGAAATGGAATTCAGGGGCATCGGGGGCCCTGCTCCTGTTTAGTGAAGTACCATTGTTTACCTAAAGTAAATGAGTCTATGATTGAGGGAAGTATGTACACGCATGTGTATATATGTGTGTATGTCTGCATACACATGTATGTATGTGGGCATATAAACCATCACTCAAATAAAATTATACTGATAATGACAATTGGATTTGTGCACAATCTCTCTTCTGCATCAGGATTAAGTCACCTCCAGGCTGTAATTCTGCCTGTCATGAGCTCAGAACTGCATCTTGACATTTTCCCTAGGTTTCTGGAAGCATTTCTTTTCCCTCAAAAGGTGCTTAGCATCACTAGGGGCTCCGGAAGAGTGAAACTTCCTTGCTTCCATTTGCAGCATTCCCTCAGTACTGGGCCTCAAGAGACGTGAATTGACATGCGTACTGAAATAAGCCCAGTATGTGAACATTTCTTCTGTGTTTTATGTCCCGCAGCTTCTTGGTTCCCTTAGAAGATTATATAATCACTTATCTTTTCTATTTTTAAAGCAGATTAATTTCATTTAGTAGAGAGAGGACAGGGGAGGAAAAAGAAGGAATAATGGGAGAAAGCCAATGTTATTTCTTTCAAAGCAGTTTGGTTTAGAGTCATTTTAATAAATCTGGAAAATTAGAATTGGAAAAAAAGAGAGAATCAATTGTGATGCTATATCCTAGTTTGGAAGGGAACATAAATCCATACTGGCACCAACTTCCTGGTGCTAGATAATTAGGATTGCTTTGTTCTCATGTGGGAGTAGCAGAGAACTAATCTATTTCTTAAATCTACTACTATTATTAACAATTTCATAAATACCAAGAATTCTCTTTGGAATGCAAGCCTTCACAAGATGCATCTTTCATGCAAGCCAAAAGTAAACAGCACATCTACTTCTTATGACTGTAGGAAAGGCCTCCATGGAGGTAGTGGTAACCTCTTGAGTCTTTGCCTATTGCCCCTTCCTTGATGGGTAGAACAAAAGAGGAACTTCTGATGACACTTTTATTTTCATAAAGATTTCTTAAATTCTTAACCTTGAACATTCTTCTGCAATGGTGTTATAATGTAATCTCTAATGTGGGTTTCCATATAATCTAAAGGATTAGGGAACATTTTTAATAGCTTTGTTTTTGTTCACTATGCCTGTTTTCCTTAATAATAACAGAACAAAAACTGAATTCAAGTATCTGAGAATAGAATACATTTGTGGAGAATGTGGGAAATTTAAGTGGGTCAGGTGTGAAAGAAAAATCTTAGGGAAAAATATGTACAGTCAATAGAAGTATAAATGGGGCAAAATTACATTCTATGAGAATGCTCAAAGTGATTTAGCAAGGAAAATGAGGGCAACAATGGTAGTGCCATATGCACAAAGGAAGGAATGATAGAAGGGTGCTCTTGATATCAACAGACAGGAAAATGGAGAGGAATAGGTATGTAATTTCTCCAGTGATAAAATGCTTAGTAAGTCAAGTTCTTGTTTATGGCAATGAAGGAGAAAAGGAAAGATTTTGTGAAATACCATGAGAAAAAGATTAACTTTTAGACAAATCTTAGAGATTACACCCAACAGAATTAAATAGGAAGAAAGACCATTCAAATTATTGCAATAAAGGAGATAATGCAGTCCAATTCTATGGGGTTAAGAGAAAATAAAAAGGCGATAGAGCTTCTGAACATTGGAGTGAGCTAGTAAGGAAAAGATTTCTTTGTACAATTAATGCATACAACAAAAAAGAATAACCAGGATGTTAAAAAAAAAGTGTGATGGAGCACGTAGCAGGATCATGTAGGAGTATGTGTACAATGAAATTATTTTATGTATATATGTGAAAATGAAGCAGTGAAACTTGCTGAAATTGTTGGAAGAAGGCAGAGAGGAAGAGAGTGGGAAGGTAGTGGGAAAGGTAGTAAATTTAGTCAGGATACATTTTATGCATGTGTGGAAGTCATAATGAATCCCCTGTCTATCATTAATATTTGCTAATAAAATGTTTATAAAGAAAAGTAAAGTCCTTGAAGGTGCTGGTAGAATATCAACACAATTTGGTGTTGTGTTTGTCAATTGTTGCTTAAGAAATAGGCTTCTACTCACAGAGACTAGCAAATAGGGTCACTGTCTTTCTTAATGATTATACTTAAAGGCTATGGGCTTCTAGAAACTGTATTTCAGAAATACATGTCTGGCTGGTGAAACTACCAGGAGGTATGAAACTACTCAAAGCTCAAAAAGTCAGACAAAGAACTTGTAATTACAAATTTCCTAAGACAAGGAGATCAGGGGCCTATGATTAGGAAGATAAGGTTCAAGCTGAGGGAATTTGGAGCCCTCCATCTTGGCCAGAAAGCCTAAAAGCTTTGAATGTAGAAGGCTCTTACAGACCTAACTTTCCTAACATATAATGAAAATATATGAAATTCCACCGGATTATTTTATGATACTGAAAAATCTATATGTATGGAATACTGCAAGGATAGATCAGGTGCAGAATAAGTACTAGTCATTATCATTCCTGATAATTATATCAGAAATGAAAATAAAGGACATTTCAAATTAAGCATTCAACCTGATGATTAACATGTACATATTTTCACGATCATTTAAGAATCATTTAAGATTAAGGGAGGGATAGAATCAACAAAAGGATTATCAGGATGGTCTAAGTCACTAGTTGGGTAGTATTTTGCATTACAAACAGAACAATGAACAATAACCAGTGTATTGAACTATTCACTACCCTCAAGTATTCAACAAATACTTTCAATAAATGAAAGTATGCTGTGTGCATAAAAGTATAAAAATCAGGGCTGTGTTAGTGTTTCTAAATAACTCAAGAGGAAATAAGTTAAGGATAGCTGTAGTTCAGTGTTGAAAAGACAATGACAGAAGTATGTTTAAAGTGTTATTCTTATTGTCATTGGAAAGTGATGTGGTCTGGAATTTCCCCAGATGATGGGTTGTACTCTACTTGGTAGCAGAGTTGCAGAAAGAGGAAAAAAACATAGTTGTTCTGTATAATCTACAGAAGCATAAGGGTGGGTTCTGTCTTGGATTCCCTGAACCCAATGTAGTAACATTTGGTTAATGGCCTCTCTCCATCTCCACAGGGAACATGGTCAAGTTTTACCAAGAGAGCTATTAAGAAGACAGAAATACCTCCTCAGTTCTCCAATATTCCAATGAAATTGAAAATATGAGAGCTTTATTACTGTATTGGAAGAAACTCACAGACATCAACATCACAAACTCTTTGGATGTGAAAATGGTGGAAATTCTGAGAAAATGAGAGAGCACAGAGAAGAGTCCTAAGTGTACAAACCCCATCTGCAGTGGTAACACTAATAAATATTCTCTCTGACCAAGCCAAATTCTTGGGATTGGCTCTGAGAACATTTCCTGAGTAAAAGCCACATCTTCTCTTTCTGGTTTCATGGTAGGGAGAACAAGTGAATTCACTTGAGTAGTCACCATTTTAGGTATATTTCTGAATGAAGTCAAGGGCCTTCACTCTCTCCATTACACATGGGATGAATTCTTACCTGTTTCTTGAATTGCAGAAGGAAGAATTGTTGCTTTTCAGTGAATGTACGCCTATATCCACTAGCTGACATTACACAAAGGCAATAAAAGCCATTCCCTTCCTTCATGGAAGTTCAGTTTTGGAGAATGAAGACTGGGGTCAAAAATGTTACATAAATCATTACTAGATTGGGCTGGGAAGGTGGCTCAGTGGTAGAGCACTTGCCTTGCATGCCTGAGGCCCTGGGTTCAATTCCTCAGCACCACATAAGCAAAAAGAAAAAAGCCAGAGGTGGCGCTATGGCTCAAGTGGTAGAACGCTAGCCTTAGCTGAAGAGCTGAGGGATAGCTCCCAGGCCCAGACCCCACGACCGGACTCCCCAAAAAAATCATTACTAAATTTATGAAATGGTAATCCCTTATCATCTTTAATATGACAATAAAATATTTAGTAATAAAAATGTTACATAACCCAAAAGAAGCAAAGAAGTTATATTGGTCAGAAATTATGCACACGATGTTTACCTCTCACTCTATGATGTCTAAGAGAACTGAGAGCCATATGGCACTTGGTTCCAAGCTAGCTAAGCAACAATATTCTAGTTCACTCCTTTATTCCTACCAAGACCACTACCAGTCATGATTACCTCTGTTCCTCTGAATAATCAGCAATCAGTCATTTACACTAATGGATGAATTAGCCATACTTTATTACCTAACATATATATATATATATATATATATAATATACATATATACTTTATTATTGACTATATACATATATACCTTATATATATACATATACATCCAATATATCTATGTATATGTATATATGTATCTTTTGTACAGAATGTACTTTAACTGGAAAACTTGGCCTTTAATCTTTATTCTCTTCTGGAAACATTTTAGGCTCTTTCCAAGATGAGGGAAACTCCTCAGATTAAATATTAAAATACATTCATTTAACTATCTTTTGTATGGATTTGGCTTCTTACACCTATCTAAGACATCCAAAGTGGATAAATATCATAAAATTTGGAAAAGCAAAAGTACTCAGGTGAAGGATCAATTTTCCTGAAGTGTGTGTCTCTGAAGTCTGTACTTATTTTTATTTTTGGCTAACAGATACTCCCTGAATATCCAAACGAGCAGTACAAAATCATTAATTTTAGAATGTTGAACAACCTTCAGTCATAAAAGGAAGCTTTCAAGAATATCAGAAAGGAAAAAGTAAGGAGAGCATTGGCTTAACTCATCAGAATACTAAATGCTTACATTTTCCTTACATCACAGCCAAGGCTATAAGCTTATTATGATTCATCAATACTTGATGCAAGGTGAAAGTGTACTCTGTTTGGAAAATGTCCATTTCAGGATTGATGAAACATCATTTCAGTTTCACAAACCTCTGTGGCTAATTCTATACACACCAGGAGGAAATTTATTTTTTATAAGTTTTTTATTGTAAAAATACTGCACAGACGGGTTACAGTTACATGAGCAAGGCAATGAGTACATTTCCTATCAAGCATTGTTACCTCCTTTGTTTTTCCCCTACCATCCCTTCCCTCCCACCTCCACAACTATACTCCACCACCACCCCCCCCTTCCCCGGGCCTAAATTGTAAAGTTCATTTTCAACATAGTGTCTTGTATATCTCATTGTTACAATGGGTCAACCTGTACCCTTATTTAAGCATTTTGTTTTTTCCCTTCCCCTCCCTAAATTAGAGAAGTATATATACAAGATGCAGGACACTGACAGCAAATACTGTGAAAACAGGAGTTATACCTTGGGGGAGGAACATGCAAAGAAACAAAAAAATCACATGGTACATTATAAATACATTAGGAACAATAGCAAGAAAGAAAAAAAAAACCACTTGTGTCCCTATCTTGGGGTTCATTTCACTTAACATCATCTTAGCTTTTGACCTTTTCTGCTTGTCCCAGACATAAACTAGTTATTGCAAATAAGGGAAACCATGGGACCTATGTTTCTTTGGGCCTGGCTTACTTCACTTAATATAATTTTTTCCAAGTCTTTCCATTTCCTAACAAATGGGGCAATGTCATTCTTTCTGATGGAGACATTGTGTACCCCTTACCTTCCTTTCTTCAGTGTAGGCTAAAGGATGGTACACCAACACACACACACACACACACACACACACACACACACACACACAAATGATTTTTGCTTCATCATTAATGCAAAGCCACTATAATCTTGGTTGAAATAGAACTGGAATAATTTTGTTGTCATTTGAACATGGCTGCATTTTAACACAATGAGAAGAGAAAAGCTTTTAATGTGATGGAGTTTACATATAGTGATTTATCTCTGGCAAGCAAAACAAAAATTTCATGGTGCTGAGGCTGTTGTCCAGATCAAAATTATATATAACAACTATAATATTAGCCTCATAATTCTGGAGAGCTGAAGTAAGTTTTCCACCTTTTAAAGTTCGAAATTTGTCTTATCTATTTGTATGTTTAATTTGTTTGTAATAATAGCCTCTAATTATTATTTCACACAAAAGATTGAGCCACCTCCTGCTGGATGGAACTATGAGTCACAGCAACCTCAGCAACTCTGGCTAAAGTCACACAAGCTGTGGTATGCCATGTCCACAAAGTCAATTATGTTGGGGGAAATAATCTTAATAAACTACTTAAAACACCCAACGCAGAGGCAACAAAAAATCCACTACACAGATTTTTACACGTTGCAAAAATAAATCCTTATTAAAAGGTTAATATTGATAATAAGACTGTATTCTACATTGTTGTCTTCCAACGCTTTCACATGTGTAGGATGCTAAGCAAGAACGATTTCAGTGCAAAAGAGGTCGTGATATGTTCATGACGCAAATAGGATGATTTAGATTCTTGTGAACCACCTAACTGCTACTTTTCAAGTTAGCTGATGTAACGAATGTGAGATTTTTCTGGCATTGATACTCCCTACGTTTCCATCTGCCTTGCAAACGGCAAAAACATTTTTTTTCTCCTGAACAATTTCTCTTCCTTTTGAAATGAATAATCTGAGAAAACAAGGTTTGGGAAAAAACACATAGTTATTAACCAAAGGGATAAAAGGATCATTTCCACTGAATATTGTTTATTTTTACTGTATTGTTGCTGTGCTATTACCAAGGTATTGGCCATTGTTGCTTTAACTCATGAGCTGGTTGTTTATTGTAATACTGAATCATCAACATTTATGAAAGGTCAATTTCAAATCTAAATGGTTTTGGATTAAATAGTGCTTAACATATAATGATGCATATTCAGAGTCATTTGGTGCAATGACATTTTTTATTGGATGTATTAAATAACTACACAACGTATTCTCAAGCAAATGACTACTGACCAGATAGTTAACTAATTGGTTGCAGAACAATATGATAACACGTTGACAATAAAAATAAGACATAGTTATTTTGGAGTTGGTTTTACACTAGAAGGACTTGATGTTAATATAGGACTATTGTATTCTTACGGCTTTAGTAACAAAATAGCACAGGCTAGGATGCTTAAAAATAGAAATTTATTTTCTTCCTTTGTTCAAGATAAGGATGTCAGTATGTTCGTTTCCTTGAGAGGCTTTTTTCCTTAATTTAGAGATGTCTCCCTTCTACCTGTATCCTCAAATGGCATGTATGTGCAAAGTCTTGTCTTTATAGTAAATAAATGTGACCCTAACTACCACCATTTTAAATGCCTCCCTAAAGACCTCATCTCTAAAATACAATCACAATTTGAGGTATTATGAGTTATATAGGATTTAGAGGTATGTGTGTGATTCAGCCTAAAACGATAGTTTATAAAAGCAGGTGCTTGAGACTACAGCCTGTGATCCTAGCTACTCAGGAGCTTGAGATCTGAGAATCATGGTTCAAAACCTGCCCTGTTAAGGAAATCCATGTGATTCTAAACCCCAATTACTGGTGAAAAGTTCGAAGCAGAGGTATCAAACAAGTGGTTGATCATCATTCTTGAGGGCAAAAAGCCAAGCAACAGTCTGGAGGCCCTATCTGAAGGCCCTGTGTTCATGCCCCAGTATCAGCACATACCACACACACACACACACACACACACACACACACACACACACAATAGTCATATAGACTGTGGGTCTGTGTATTTCCAAATTAATATGGTGAAACATTAATCATTAGTGTGTTAGTCTTAGAACTTGGGGCTTTGGAGAGGTAGTTAGAAATGAATTGATAGACTCCTTATGAATGGGATGTATATACTTAGGGAAAAGAGGAAAAACGTTTCTGTCTTTATCTCTATCTCTCTGCCTGTTTGTCTATCTCTATATTCTTTTTTTTTTTTTTTTGGGTCCTGTCGTGGGGCCTGAACTCTGGGCCTGGGCGCTGTCCCTCAGCTCTTCAGCTCAAGGCTAGCGCTCTACCACTTGAGCCACAGTGCCACTTCCGGCTTTTTTCTTTTTGCTTATGTGGTGCTGGGGAATCGAACCCAGGGCCTCATGCATGCAAGGCAAGCACTCTACCACTGAGCCATCTTCCCAGCCCCTCTATCTCTGTATTCTATTCTCTGTCACAAGTGTATACAGGAGAAGATTGCTGTCTATGAACCAGGAACCAGCCCTCACTTCAGCACTCTCATCTCAGGCTTTTAGTGTTGAGCACAATGAAAATTATAGTTGTTGATTAAGCCATACACTCATTCAATGGCAATCTGATTTAAGATAGTAATATCATTCTTGACTTCGAGTGTTTATACTTGCTGAAATCAATATCGATACAAATAATAAACACTAAACCAATAGTAGAGATTAATTTAACAATGTAGGCTAAATTTTGGAAATTCTGTTGAATAAACACAATCATCTATTTAATGATTTGTGTAAAACTTTACTATGAAATGAAGATAAATTAATTTTCTCTTCATTTTCTGGAGATTTTTATATAAGTTTTGTTGTAGTAATGGAGGCTCTTCTTTCATTTGATAGCATTAAATTCCAGTCTGAATGAAATCGAACCCCTTTCTTTCATTTTTGGAAACAAATATATACTCCCATTTTTTAAAAGCTATATATTAAAACTTTCAGAGTACATATTTCAATCCATGCTATTTAATAGACATCTAAAGTAAAATGGGTCATTAATTAGATTCTACATAGCTTTACTGATTGCTGAATACTTCTCTAACTTCCTAAGCTTGTCAGTGGTAAAATTTGGCATCTATTGAATAATACCTAACAGTTTAGCAGTGTATCCACCCCAAATAAGAACTGACAGTGATATAAATACAAACCTATATATTATGTCATGTGAAATTTCATCTAGTCCAAACAGTGGCTTATAGAAGAAACTGAAATATCATTTATTCAAATGAAGGTTATTAAAACATGTAGAAAACTACAGATTCAAGCAAAACAGGCAAAGCAGACAGATGAACACTTCAAGAATTATCTTATATTTCTTGAGAAAGCCCTCCCAAGTCCCATATATCTTAAATGGAGCAGACTTCTATTTCAATAGTTGCTGCTCCACAAAAAGTGACATTTTGTCATCATAATTATAAGGACAAAATGTCCTTACAATTTTTTAATATTTTTTAACCATAAATGGTTTTCTATAGACTCAGACTTTTCTACAATCCACTAAGATATACATTTGATATTATTATGACATCTCAGAAGAGGGAGACTAATGGTTTTGAAGCACAGTCTAACTGTAATCAGTATGGGATTGTTTGAGATTCATTGGAAATGTGTTTTGTTTTGAATCAGCTTTGTTTCTTTTATCTTTAGAGGAGCTCTTTGATGTTCAGACATTCAAAGGTAAGAAGATATCAGACAGATGAAAGTCTGAGAAAATTATAGGAGAAAGAAGAAATGTAGCTCCCTGGAGGCAAAATGACATGGGCAACACTTTTTCCTAGAATAAGAAAAGGAAAGAGTCTCTCTGTAACTTGTACCACCTGCTGCTTTACATGCTCTCACTGGTATAGGAGGCCACATTAACTGACATACAAGGCCAAAAGGCAAAAGCCACAACAACCAGCACACAGGTATTCTTTAATGCATGCTGGAATCCTGCAGAGGTGAGAAAGCATCTGACATATGACACCCCTCTGCCTCTTCTTTCTGCCCAAGCTAACGTTCAGTTCAAAGGGCCAAGAGAAAAACAACTGGATTAGTAGAGATCATTTAATAAAGCTATATATGAATAGTGCATAGCGGTACTGCAGATTTTATTTATTGCTTGATAATCATAATTGCTACCCCAAATTGCCGTGTCATACCACAGGGATGAAAACAGAGACTGTCCTTTAAAATTGCCTTTAGGAAAAATATTTCATGGTAATTCAACTACTAATTTTGATGTGCAATGGTTTTCACCATTTATCTATCTGGTAAATTTTATAAATCTTAGCCACACATCTGGTTATTTATATCTAGCAGGTGTGCAATAAATTGTGTCTAGTTGAGCAAATTCAGGACAAAATTTACTTTTCCTTCTATAGGAGTTTCTCATTCTGAATGTTATAGGTATTTAACTAAGAGGCTTTTCTATTTATTTTGTAAAAACGAATCTCATTTGAATGAATCTTATGATTACTAACAGTAATCACAGTGACTAGTTTGAAACTCAGTTCTAGTACTTACAATATTTCAGTGTTTCAGAATTTCCACATGTGTAATACAGCAAGAAATAACAGTACTTACAGTATAAAAGAATTAGATCCATTAATATACAAAATTCTTAAACATTTCCTGGCACACTGAAAATTAGATTTTTATTAAGACTCAAGTAGCCTGAAGTTTAACTCTTCTCTTATACCTGTTATTCTTTCATTCACTTCCCAACTAGAAAAATCTGCTCCTGAGGGAACTTTAAGGAATAAAGTAAAAGACAGTCAGGGGAATAAACATTATTTTCATTAAATAATATAAGAACAAATTATACATATACCTTACAAGATAAACCTAATGATTATTCTCCAGGCTGAACAATCATCACTAGTTTGTAACAACTGTGCCTCTTACCCTAGAGTAAAGCTGAAGGCACTTTCTCTTATTTTATTTCTTTTAACAAACTAGACATTAATTAAGGTAAGCAGGAAACTAGAGTGTGTAATTGCTATTTTAAAATAGAGAGAATATTACAAATATCCATGAGTGTCTAACAAAAAATATAGAATTATTCTTCCTGAAGGATGAAATATTAGAACATCTTCTCCTGGGGGAAGACACTTAAAGTTGAGTAGAAAATAAACTTAGTGAAACAGTTCTCTCTCTCCAGATGTGTGATACACAGAGGGGGAAAATTTCATGGCAACCCTGATCATATCCTTGGAAGTTAGGTAGGAAAGCAATGAGACAAACGGAAGCTGGTACCTCAATTTCCTTCCAAATTCCACAGCATTTTCAATGTATTTTTTATGTGCTCACAGGGATATTATCCATCACGTCTGCCACTTTTCCTAGTTTTTTTCCATTATTTTTAATATGATCTTGTTTGCCTATATTCACTCCTTGAATGTTAGCTTTGATTTCTTCCTTAATTCTCAAATCCTGTAAGTACTAGGCACCTCACTTTGACATGCCTATAGCTCTAATTGGGTTATTTATATGTGATTCCAAATTCTATAGGATCCTCTTGAAAAGTGTGGCCTTTACAATTAAGTTGTCCATATATAAAGCTTAGTTCTATCATATAATCTTAGGACATTTTCTGATTTGCAAAAAGACAGATGAAAATAGTATCTCAAACTAGCTCAAGGTGTTACTATACATATTACTACTGTATAACACTTAAGAGATTTGATCAAATACCCCACGATGGAAGACCTTAATATGGAGCTATCATTTTTTTTCCTCTTGTTACTACTGCTGCTTCCATGGTCACTATTCTAATCAAGTCTCTTTTGCTTCTTTCCTGTATCACAGCAATAGTCCCTTCACTTTCTGAATCTCCCATTAGTAATTACACTATACGATACTGCCATTTCATCTCCTAACTTCGTAGTGTATATCTGATTATTCATAGACCTCAAATGGTCACATTGTTTGTCTTGATTCAGTACCTCCTCTGTTCTGACTCAACATCTCAGACTGTTCTTATTCTAATTCCCCAAAATAATCCAATATCCTGATATCCTAACTAAAGTGTATACTGTTTTCTGAAAATATTGTAACACATACCACTTTAGAGCTTGGCTTATGTAATGCTTTCTGCTTTGTTGCCTTTAAAACCATTAGCAATTGATACCATTTGGTAGTTCCTTGAGTGTTATACCTAGCAGCACATCTTCCACTGAATTATTTGGGGGGTGGGGTGCTGGTGGCGGAGGATTTCTACTTCAAAGTGATCCTTATTGCTTTCTTTTAATTTCTTGTCCATGATATTCTTCAGTGACCTAGGGTATCTTATCCCTTCCTGTAATGCATGCGGCCCAGAGGCTGTACTGGTATTCTTTTCATGACATCACTGTAAACATCAATAGACCTTATCTCCTCAGTAATTGTTTCTCATCTAGGTCACTGTGTCCAAGACTATAGAGAGGGTGCTAACACTCAAGATAGATTTAGATCTTTAAGTTTAGGTTACAAATAACATTGAACAACATGATAAGAAATGTACTACTTTAAACGATCCTTATAGTTTCCCCAGGAAAGATTCTACATTTGATTTCTATCTCTAAAACCTACTTGATAAATTAATTTTCAAAGCTAAAATTATAGTCTTTATGTTTGGAATCTTCAGAAGTCAGTCATCTCCAACCAACACTTTAATTTGTTCAGTTTACATTGAACATACATTTCTAATTAACTGCAATGTCTAAACAGTATAGGATGTATATTTGACCAAAGTAAATTGTCCAGGAATAGCCAAAGGTTGTCATGTGCTATCAGAATGCTCTACTAATGGTGGGCGCTAGTGATTTTCATAAGAGAGACTTATTATAAAAGGAGGGTGCCACAGTTTTATCTTTCCTTACCAGCCAAATCATCCAGTAGTACTTACGATTATCTTCTTTGCCAGAAACGTTAAAAGCCCTCATTTATATTCACATTACTTCCACCTAGCCATCCTTAAAACCACAAAACCTGTTGTTTTAGTTTTCAAAAATGCAGTAAAGTGTACAGTCTATCCTTCTAGCAATATTTACAAACCTTGGAAATGACAAAAGCCAAATGAATCCAACTTTTCTTTGCAAAGAGCTGATTGTAATGAAGTTGCTTTATGTGCAACCAAAAAATTGCTATTTTTAAGAACTGAGCTGTTTCTCCCCTAGCATTCATATGTTGAAGCTCTCTTACCTCATTTGATAGTATTTACAGAAAGACCTTTGAGAAAATATCTACAATGGTATAAGGTCCTGAGTGTGGGACTTCTTGTTGGGATTAATACCTTTAGAAGAGGCATCAAATAACTTTCTCTCAAGTGTATGAAGATACATCTAGAAGATGGCTCTCTGAGAACCAAGAAGGTATTTCTTGATAGAACTTGACCATACTCACATTTGCACCCCGACTGTGAGAAAATTATTTTCTAGGCCATTATATATACAGTTCATTTTAGGGTTCTTTGTTATTACCATTCAAGGAGACTAATGAGGTTCTGTTATGTGGAACAACTATCAAAACGGAACATTCATAGATGTGTCTAGGAGCAGGAACTACTTCAATGGCACTTTGGAAAATGCTCTACTAAATGGGCTTTACCGCCACACGAAGAAGCTGTGCATCTTTAAGGAATGGTGCTAGCTAGCTTGGAGAGCCTGAATAGAGGAAGTCAGTCAAGTGCCTCAGAGCAGTAGCCTAACTAGAATCACTGTGTATTCCCTTGGAAAAAGAAAATTGCTCTGTAAGAATGTAAAGCTACACAGAACGGTTGTGTTAGGACAGCATTTCTACATATAAATTCTGACAGTACAACAGAAGACTTAGTAAAAGGAGACCAATACGAAATCATCTTCTATTTTTGAATAAATGGATGCATGTAATTGAGTAACACATCCATTGAAACACATCACACATCCCAATGAAAGCCCTTTGTTTAATTAATACACACAAATGAAAAGGGAATAAATAAGTATTTGAACTTGAGTTTGGTAGTTTTTCTAAATATTGTTTATTCAAAATGTTTCTTACATAAGTGGAGAAACGGTTACATAATAACTCAGAATTGTCCCCGAGTGTCCTGTTGCCTGAATGAATCAGCCATCATTACTATATAAACAGCATGAGTCACACAGGCAGGGGAGATGATGAACTCTAGTTACAAATGGTGTAAAGGGGAGATTGGGTTCTTTGCTGGTATATTTTCTTCCTCAAGATTCCACCTTTGCTTAGCTCATGAACTTAACTTCTATTATAAATTTGATTCTGCCATCATTTCATTTAGACATGAAATCAGCAACAGAAATCTTAAATTGTGGAGAGCTGTGGGAGCTGGCCAAAGATGGCGCGGCCACATGGCACGGCCAAGCCAAAGATGGCGCTGGCTTCCGCCTTCCGCCTTCCCGATGGCGAGTGCTCTCTGTGAAAAACAACTCCTTATATGGCTATGGCTTGGCTCCTAGTTTGCTTCCGTGTTTGCGACCCTATTGGTATATGCCACGTGGCACCTCGGGATTGGCCATCCAGGAGGCTTATAACGGGAGTGCGGGTGCGGGGCGAGGGAGAAGCTAATAATCAAGGTTCCTGAATAAACTGCTTTGAGAAGAATCCCGGGTCGTGTCTTCCTTGCTGGTCGAGGTGGATGCGACAAGTGGTGGCCCGTACGGGGAACTAACTCCACAAGGGATCCAGAACTCTTAGCAGTCAGGGTGGTGCACCGGTAAGTTCCCAGGTAAGTGGGAATCCGCGATTAAAGCGGGCATAATACGGGGCTCTTCTCTGTAGATAAAGAGAGAGCGGAAACCCGGGAAGAAATACAGGCCTAAAGTGAAAGTAAGAATATAAATATAAAAAATAAAAAAGGGAGTAAAAAAAGATAAAATTTTTATAACTAAGATGGGCGCCGCAACGTCTCATCCAATTTTTCTGGCCCTGAATGAGCTCCTACGCTCAAAAGGACTAAAGTTTAAGAAGGGTGTTTTACAGAGTTTCCTTGATGAATGCAACATTGTAGCTCCTTGGTTCATAGTGTCCGGGAGCCTTACAGTAGCCTCGTGGGAAAAATTAGGGAGGGATTTGGACTTTGCCTTTGAACAGGGCACATTAAAGGCAGGAGTCCGCACCATTTGGAAACTGATAAGGGGCTGCCTGGAGGACCAGCGCTGCTGTGAGGTTATAGAAAATGGACAGTCAGCACTGGAGCAGTTACAGGAGGAGAGGTCAGAGAAGGCGATCAGTGAAAAGGGAGACAGTAGACAGGGCAAAAGGGGGCAACTATACCCAGATCTGTCTGAGCTGAAATCGGAAAGAGAAAGTTCCAGCGAGCTAGAGGAGGAAGAAGTGAGAGCACTTATTCAACAGATGAAAAGGAGTCGTATAAAAAAGGGAAAACATAAGCTAAGCCAACCTGTGCTTAATGAGGATGTGGAAAGAACTTTTGGTCAGGCCCCTTTAGATAATGTAAAAGGAACTTCCGGTCAAGTCCCCTTAGGTCCTCCTCCATATCAACATGGAGCCAATGGGCATACATTTTGCCCGGATACTTGGCGGACTGCCCGAGCAGAACTTGCCTTCCCAGTTTTTCAAGACGGTAATCAACAGAGATTTCATGAGCCTCTAGAATTTAAAGTAATTAAGTCCCTGGCTGAGTCTGTTCGGACGTATGGGATTACAGCCTCTTTTACTGTAGCTCAAGTGGAGGCTATAAAGAGATACTGCATGACTCCCTCTGATTGGGCAAGCCTAGCACGGACATGTTTGAGTCCAGGCCAGTACTTGGATTGGAGGGCATTTATGCTGGAATTTTGTAATGAACAGGCAGCCATCAATCAAGCAAACGGACACCAGGCTTGGGATAGAGATATGCTCTTAGGACAAGGCCGCTTTGCTAATGTGTGTGGTTTCCCCTTTTGTGTTTTTGGTAATTAACAACATCTCTATATGCTCAGATGATGTGTGTGCTTGCACTAATGAAAGCTGCTATTATGCTACCTGCTGGAGTTCTCAGTATCCGTTAGCCATAGTTACACGCATTCCGCGTTGGGTGCCTGTGCCAGTAGATGCTTCTCAAGCTGTAACCTTGTTTAGACATAAGAGAGATTTTGGCATCACTGTGGCCATTGTAACTGCTATAGCTGTAGCTGCTGCGGGTGCGACGGCTGCCGCTGTCGCCATGTCACATACTGTGCAGACGGCTCAAACTTTAAATAACTTGTCAGCTACTACAGCCAGAGCTCTGGATTTACAACAAGTGGCCATTGCACAATTAAAAGGAGGACTGATGCTGTTAAATCAAAGGATTGATCATGTGCAGGAACAGGTTGATATCATGTGGCAGTTGGCTCAGCTGGGATGTATTCAAAAATATGAAGGGCTTTGCATTACTGCTATTCAGTACTATAACTATACTCAGGCAGCAAATTTGTCTAAACAACTGTCAAGTTATCTTTTAGGCAACTGGACGGGAGAATTCGACCAATTGATGTTACAGCTATGATCGGCCATTGTCGCGGTAAACTCCACCCGGATGGATGATGCCCTATTACAAGATGTTTCCTCCTGGATTTTGACAGCTGTGGATCATTTGAAGGAGTGGGCGGGATTAGGCTCCCTTATCGGTATCCTGGCATTGGTGATCTTGCTGTGCCTGTGGTGCATATGCCGGATTAGGAGCTCTCAGCGCAGGAGTATGGCTATGGTGGTCCAGGCCTTCACTGCCATTGAGGCCGGACAGTCCCCCCACGCGTGGCTTGCCACATTAATGGAATAGCACAGGGTGTAAGGCAAACGCACTGCACTTGGGCAAACGCACTGCACATGGGAATCACTTCCTGGCGTGAGCCCAAGAAGAGCATGTTGGGTTGCAAGTGGGTTGATGCCCAAGATCCCACCTCTGCAAAAAAGGCATCGGACGGGCCTGGTCGTCACTGGGGGAAGCGCGCCCCTCAGGCGAAGACCAGTGCAAGGTCCTCTCATTAATGTTTTAGACAGAGGCCCAACCTCTACTCTTACCTGTCGCTTAATAAAACAAAAAGGGGGAGCTGTGGAGAGCTGCGGGAGCTGGCCAAAGATGGCGCGGCCACATGGCACGGCCAAGCCAAAGATGGCGCTGGCTTCCGCCTTCCGCCTTCCCGATGGCGAGTGCTCTCTGTGAAAAACAACTCCTTATATGGCTATGGCTTGGCTCCTAGTTTGCTTCCGTGTTTGCGACCCTATTGGTATATGCCACGTGGCACCTCGGGATTGGCCATCCAGGAGGCTTATAACGGGAGTGCGGGTGCGGGGCGAGGGAGAAGCTAATAATCAAGGTTCCTGAATAAACTGCTTTGAGAAGAATCCCAGGTCGTGTCTTCCTTGCTGGTGGAGGTGGATGCGACATTAAATCTTAAAAGGATTATGTTGTAAACCTCATTAGTCTAAGGGTTAAATATATTTAGTCAATGGATTTGATTTCTCTTTTAGTGTTAAGTCTTTAAAAATTCTTTGATTAATAAAGCATTTAAGCTGGATGCTGGTGGCTCATGCCTGTAATCCTAGCTACTCAGAAGGCTTTGATCTAAGGAATACTGTTTGAAGCCAGCCTGGGCAAGAAAGAGACTCTTATTTCCAATAAACAACTCAGAAACAGCAGGAAATAGCCCTGTATTCAAGTGGTAGAGTGCTAGTCTTGAGAGTAAAGAGGCTCAGGGACAGTATTCAAGCCCTGAGCCCAAGCCCCAGGACTGGTAAAATAAATTTAAAAAATAATAATAGATAAACATTTAAATAAAGAGAAAGACAAAGGAGATCACTTACATACTGGCAAATAATTCTTTATGTGTGGTTATTATCATAGAAGGAAACAGTCATTTTTTTAATAAACTAAAATTCTATGTAGTAAAAATATTAGATATGTAGCTAAAATATAATTTAGATAATATTAAAAGGAATATTCTAAATTCACATAGTAATTCCAGATTTTATACAGTATTTATTTGCATTATTAGCTTTTTTTGATGATTATGATTAAGAATTGTGGTTCCTGTATATTCTAAACAAAAATATGTCTGTTTACATATGAAAGTGAAAAATAATAGTAACAATGTTCTCAAAATGTAGATCAAACTAGAGGGATGAGAATTTATTCTTGTTTGGGACATTCTGAAGCCTTTTTTTTTGTTCGCCCACTATGAAATTTATTGGAGTCCACTACCATTGGCTCATGTGTGTAATCCTAGCTACTCAGAAGGCTAATATCTGAGGTCTGAGGATTGCAGTTGGATGCCAGCCAAAGAAGACAATTTCGTGAGACTTTTATCTTCCACAGAAAACTGGAAGTGGCCCTGTAGCTCAAAGTGGTAGAGCAGTTGAGTGGCAGTCCTGACTGAAAAAATCTTAGTAACAGTACCCAGACCCTGAGTTCAAGCCCCAGGACTGACAAAAAAAAAAAGAGAGAAATTTATGATAAACTATGTCCCTATCGTTCTAAGATCACAAAATATAACATGAGGAATTCATCAATTGGGAAAAGAATGTGTGTTTTTCTGTTATTTGGGAAATTAAGAAAAAGTGATACATCTTTACAAACTAGATTAAATTAATGCTAGAATTTTAAAAAAATCAAAATATCAACCAGCAGAAAATAATTTCAGCATTCAATAAATTACAAATATTTTTCTAACATAAAACATATTATATCTCATTGGAAAAAAAACTTGATTATGTATATGTATCATGTCACAATTGACATTCTGAAGATAATCTCCGGGGTCTCACAGAGTTTGTATTTCTTTGATGGGCAATGAAGTAAAGACAAAGAGGAAACTAGTGAAATGCAACTACTTCTCTGAAGATCAGATATGCAGCCATATACCAGTCCAATAGCAGAGGACCACAGAATATTATTAAGTAAAATACTTTTTTACCACAAGCAATATTCAAGAAGTGGTAAGCAGTATATCAACCTCATTTTGCTTTTTTGTACTAGACTATTTTAATTACTGATACTGCAAGTATCCTATCTTTTCACAAAATGTATTTGGATTTCCTTAGATTATCATCCAAGGAAAAAAGCCCAAGTACTGGTTGTTAACACCTATAATCCTAGCTACTCAGGAAGCTGAGATCTGAGGATAATTGTTCAAATCCACCTTGAGACTCTTCCACATTATGTGGAAGTGGAGGTGTAGCCTAAGTGGTATATTAATAACCTTGAGCAAAAAACTAACTGACAGTGCCCATGCCCTGAGTTAAAGCCTCAGTTCAGGTACCAAAAGAAAAAAAAAGGAAAAAAATAAAAGAAAATACATGGAAATATTTCAATATTTCCTCTACTTTTTCAGAGCTTAGAGTAGCACACTTAGCAAATAAGACTGCATGTCTTTTGGACAGTATTAATCCATAAAAGACAAAGGGCAGAAGCAGTTGTCACACATAGTCCTATAGAAGAGACTAAATTATGAAGACTTTAGATGTAAAATTGCATTACTGTTGTGAAACTACAGGAAGCTTGCTCATACTTGTGTTCATTAATTTAATCTCCTTTGGTTCATTAATTTTATGTTGTTGACTTCAAAAATGACACTGGGCTTCCAGCCTGAAGAGTGTAAATCTTCCTTTGGTATACTTTTTCGTTATCACCACAGTCACAAACCAGATTAAACTACACTCATGGTTTATAAGCAAAACTGAGCAAATAAATGCCTTTTCTGAATGAACCAAAAAATTACAAATTTAAAAGAACAAGGCACTGAAAATTACTCTATGAAGAAATATTTTGCCTTCTTAATGAGGCCAAAGCCAGAAACGATGAGGCTCATGTTAGTTAACAATCACATTTGGATTAAATAAGATTGTGTTACCAACAATCCACAATTTGATCCTGTCTTATGTGTCAGAAGATTGAGTTAGGGCAAGTTAGATAACTTAGCCATCAAGAGCATGTTTTGCTAAAGACTGGGATCTTCCGGGTACATAATTCCATTTTCTGGGTGTCCTTTGGTCAACCTGTATCTGTCTATGGGGAAAAATTGCTATCTCTCCCAGTAGACAATGACAGAAATAGGCTGTGGATATGCATCTATGTCCTATCAGTGGCAATATGCATAGTAACATGCGGCACAGCTTGTGTAATGAAGTTCCCAGCGTGCAGCCTGGGAAGGTATACTCCCATGTGTAGGGTGATTTATTTCCTCTGTCAAGAGGCAGGACAGCCAGGACTTGTCCTTCCCTACTCTATCTGAACAAATTCTCTGTCAACTTAGAAAGTGGTCATGGGAGCTGTAGGTACTGTGAGGGGCATTGTTTTGAACCGTTCATTTGGCTGGTCTATTTCTCATCACTTTTAATTCTGTGACTGGAACATTGAGGGGATTTCCTCAAAAACAATACCATTTTTAGTGATTAGGAAGACTGTGTTGTACTCTTTCTTCAAAAGTAATATTTGTGATGAAGAATAAAAACACCTTGGCTATGATAACTCTAAAGAGAAGGAACAATTCTTTATATCATTTAACAACTCTGTAGTAAGAGAAACAAACAAAAATAAACCCCAAGAATTGTGTGAATTACTAATCTTTTACATTAACACAGCATTATTTCAATTATTCCTAAAAAGAGGCTATTAATTATAGTTTTCCTTGGCCATTTTATAAGATTTTGATCTTAAATTTTAAATTCCTTTTCCAACTATTGAATTTGTAAAAGTTTATCTAATATTAGCTATTTTTCCCAAAATTCATCTAACAAAACCAGTACCTTGAAATAAATATCTCAATAAAGATTTTATCTAAATAATTACTTAGCTTTAAAATTATAATCTATTATTACAACTTGGCAAAATTACCTAACCATGGATAATGCTTGTTTTTCTCTGATCAGAAAACTAAGTAATACATTAAGGTTTGTTTCTAGTCCTATAAAAGTTGATGCCCCCTGTCCCCAATTACTTAGTGATGAATATATCATATTTATATTTGATCTACTGAGATAAAGCTCTCTGTATCCATCCATGATGGTTCAGTTGGGAACATGTGCTGATAAAAAGCCAAAACACGTTTTAAAATCACTATTTAGAACAAGAGAAAACCCCAAAATTTTAAGTTTTCAATGAAGATTATAAAATTTAAAATTATTAATTTAGATTGAAAACTTTTGTATTTTTATTTTCAAAACTGGTATTTCAGTCTACATGATGAATAATACAAAGCATGTGATAAATTGGAAAAATTGACATTTATCTTTACAAGACTTAGAATATAAAAACAATTTTTGTTTTCTAACATTCTTCTACAAGGTTTTGAAGTCTTAACATACTATTTTTGTCACATTCTAAATAGAGATTAATTGATCAAGGAATTTTTAAAATAATAAGAGTGCTTTTCCAAATCACATGCTTCTGTGAAATAATTCATGAGTTAAAACCTGGAAAACACCCATGCGGTTGGATGTAGATCTTGAAAGTGCATTTTGATTCTAAAAAAACTATTCCATTGACTTCTACTTCAAAGGCCAAAATGTGTTTGTGGTCTTCTAACTATGGAAACTTTTCAATTAAATTATAAAATAGAAGTCATAATTGGATGCTCTAAAAAATCCCTATTACAATTTTGAATAATGCACAATGAAGCCATATTGCATAACAGATGCAGTCAAAATTGCTGATGATTTACTCAGAGGACTGCTTTGGGAAGATTAACACCTCAATGAAATTTGATTTCTCTCTTTCTTCCTTCCTTTCTTCTTTCTTTCTTTCTCTTTTTTCTTTCTTTCTCTCATTTCTTTATATATGTATAGACATATGTCTCTGTATCTATCATCATCATTTATAATCTATTTATCTATCCATGTACATGCCCCTTGATTCTAATAAGCCAGTAAAACTGTCCATTTGCACTTACCAACCACATCTGAGCTGCTTCTATTTTTTTTAAATCAGGCTTAAATGCAGCAATAAAAATAATGTTACAGCTAATTGGTGTAGAACAGTTATGGTAAACCACCAAAAGGCCATTATTTAGTGACTTCTAATGCCATATCAATTACAATTTTACAGCATTCAAATAATAAAATGAAATTTTGGCAAATGCTTCATCATTTCTTCCAGTAGTGAGTAGCCTGTGTATTCTCTAACTGTGGCCCCATAAGCCTGCTGTCTTATAGATCTCCTTGGGAACTGGTGCCTTTTGTTAAACCCAATATTCTTTCCTTATCACTGCTTTCCTCACCACTTTTTTTTAGAAATGGACTACATTTTTACTTATTCCTTAAAGAAACTATAAGTTCTGCATATCAAAAGAGATTTCCTTGCTCTGTTACTAAACCAAGAAATAGCAAAAGCAAAGCTGCAGGCAGAATTATATAAGTTGACAATATTGTTCAACTGGTTGAATATGATAATAAAGCAAGAAATAAATACTAGCTGAATTACTTTAGGGATGGCAAGGGGAAACATAGGAGGAGGCAACAATGCTTGATAAGAAACATACTCATTACCTTGCTCATGTAATTGTATCCCCTCTGTATGGTATTTTCCAATTTAAAAAAAGTGTGAAAAAAAAGAGAAAAAATACAATTGGATTATTTTTCTTTTCTTTCAGCATTCACTAGATAGACAAGTGTTTTAACAAACAATTTAAGTTTATTTAAAATTTAGGAACCAAATGGCTTTATTAATTTTATGCATTGATTTTAGTCCATGACTAATAATTAAAGCCTTTACAGAAACTAAACCAAAGAAAAATGCAATTCTGTCAGGCTTACCTGGTATTTTGAAAGAATTTTAAAATTTAGACACAATATGAGGCAAATAAAAATATATGAAAAACTGCTAGTTAAATGATTTTTGAGTCAAATCACTGTTCAGATGGTTCTTTTTTTCTTTTTTTTGTCGGTCGTGGGGCTTGAACTCTGGGCCTGGGCGCTGTCCCTCAGCTCTTCAGCTCAAGGCGAGCGCTCTACCACTTGAGCTACAGCGCCACTTCCGGTTTTCTGGTGGTTTATTGGAGATAGGAGTCTCACGGTCTCTCCTGCCTGGGCTGGCTTTGAACCGCGATCCTCAGATCTCAGCCTCCTGAGTAGCTAGGATTACAGGCGTGAGCCACCAGCGCCCAGCAAGATGGTTCTTATTTTTCCATTTTAGGACTCTCCTGCAGAAATGACACATAAACTCATTCATTAACAGCATGTGTTTCAGTGGAAGACTTCCTATTTTCTTGCAGCCTGAATTCAATGCAGTCCTATTACCAGAGCCAGGTATTACCAGCCCAGCATGCATGTGATTTAAACACATAAGACTTGCATTTAAAGAACATTTAATATCCTCTTAGTTGCCCTTAGGTAAAAGAGTCTTTCAATGCATTCTTTTCTCTTTCTTTTTCTTTTTTTGCTCTGGCAAGGAGAGAATAATAGAAAATTAAAAAGATTTCTCTGACTATGGATTTCAATGTTTGAGACTATATAGAAAGTACAATCTCTCTCTCTCCCTCTCTCTCTCTCTCTCTCTCTCTCTGTCTCTCTGTCTCTGTCTCTCTCTGTCTCTCTGTCTCTGTCTCTCTCTCTTTCTCTCTGTCTCTGTCTCTCTCTGTCTTTCTCTGTCTCTCTCTCTCTCTCCCTCTCTCCATCTCTCTGTCTCTCTGGCTTGTACAAGTAGAACCCAAAAGCAAACCCTGTGTAAAATAGCTAACTGTTCACGAGTTCACATTTTACCACTCAGGTAGTACTAATACAAATTCAAAAAATGCTAATAAAGTCTGAAATTTCCCAGTAGGGGAGTAATGGAACACTTTTCAAAGAAGCACTTTCAGTTAATGACTAAGGCATTTTTTGCTAATAGCAATTTTGGCTTCTTATCCCAGGTGGAGAAAAATGCATTAAACAGGAGATTAAAATGTCCTTTCAACTGCTTGGTAATGCCAGCTGCTGCTGCAGGCTAAGGGCATCCATGAAGTGGCATTTAGTTGATGGTGATTCTGTTCTGGTCCAGGGATGGAGCAACTATGAAAATCCCACTGGATGGGGTCTCTTTAAATATGCTGTATACGCACAAATAGCAAGTGTAGGAGCTAGGCTAGGATGGTAAACTGTACAATCTGTTCATTGCATTTTGCTTGCTAATTAAGAGGTGACATACAGTATGAATACATAGAACCTGTTGAAATTCTGTCAGGCTCTGTCTTTGCTTTCACATGTTTGAATGCTATTTAATAAAGCATCTTAATTGAAAGCAGGGAAATACGTAAAATTAGAGTACAAATATGTTGGACTGGGATTCTACAACTAGAGTGTGTTCATGATTCCTAACCTTTTAGAACTCCTGAGACAGCTACTCTACTTCCTCAGCAAAATATGCAAATTCCACGATATTATTTTTTCTTGCTGTGGGGGATAGAAGAGAGTGGAAAGTTGGAAGCAGAACTTGCAAACACAAATGTGAACTTAACAGTGACTCTGACATAAAGGAAAAATGGTTTCACTTGCCAAGAAATACCATTTTTATGAGGAGTGTTTAAGCAAAGAAGATGGAAAAAAGGGAGGTGGGTTACATTTAACTATGTATTGTATGTATAGTTTATAGATAAAGGCATATTTTCTCACAGTCTCTCTTCAAAGTATGAAACTAAATTATTATCATGCATGAATTTCTATAAATTGCATTTGCCAAGAAAGATGATAAAAAGAAAAAGACGCATCGTCCCTGTAAAGTTGGTAATACCAGCAAGAGAAACCAGCAAAATTTCACATCAGTGGAAAGTCCCCAGAATTGAGAATTACAACTCAATGCCTCAGTTTCCTAATTTGTCCTTAAAGGGGAAATGACATAAAAGGTCTGAAACATTTTGTATTTGATTGTCACATAGCAAGTATTTGAAATTATTTGCTTCATTTCTTTGAAATTTTTGACCATTACAAGTGACAATGGACTGATGATAATAGGTTTTCCTTGTAAATATTTCATTATTCATGACTCCTTCCTACAAAATGTTTGAATTTGTTTACCTCCTTGAACATTTTCTATGTGATTTTTTTTTTTGTTCCTTTGTATGTTCTTCCCTGACGGTATAACCCCTGTTTTCACTGTATTTGATGTTGGTGCCCTGCATCTTGTATATATACTTCTCTAATTGGGGGAGAGGAAGCGAAAAAACAAAATTCTTAAATAAGGATACAGGTGAAAACGAACTTTACAACTTTTGCAGCCTGGGGAAAGGGAGGTAGTTGTGGAGGTGGGAGAGAAGGGGTGGTAGGGGGAAAACGAAGGAGGAGGCAACAATGCTCTATAGGAAATGTACTCATTACCTTGATCATGTAACTGTAACCCCTCTGTACAGCAGTTTTACAATAAAAAAAATATAAAAACAAAGGAAAAAATAAAAAATGCAATAGCAAGAAAGAAAAAACAAGTTGTGTCCCTATCATGAGGTTCATTTCACTTAACATCATCTTAAATGGTCATATGTACATAGCTTTTGACCTTTTCTGCTCACCCTCAACTTATACCAGTTATTGCAGATAAGGGAAACCATGTGGCCTATGTTTCTTTGGGCCTAGCTTACTTCAATTAATGTAATTTTTTCCAAAGCTTTTCCATTTCCTAACAAATGGGGTGATATCATTCTTTCTGATGGAGGCATGAATCCATTACATATATATATATATATATATATATATATATATATATATATAACATTTTCTTGATCCATTCATCTACTGAGGGGCATCTGGGTTGGTTCCATATTTTAGTCATCATAAATAGTGCTGCGATAAACATAGTTGTGCTGGTAGCTTTAGTATAGCCTTCTTTGTGATCGTTTGGGTAAATGACCTGAATAGCAAAAACAATACTTAGCAGAAAGAATAGTGCTGGAGGAATATCAAAACCAAATTTCAAAGTCTACTACAAATCAAAGCAGCTTGGTACTGGCACAAGAACAGACCCCAGGCCAATGGAATAGAGTTGAAAACCCAAAAATGAACCCAAAGACCTATAGCCACGTAATCTTCAATAAGGGAGCTAAAAAATAGAATTGAAGAAAGACAGCCTCTTCAGTAAATGATGCTGGCAAAATTGTTTAAACACCTTTAGAAAACTAAAGCTAGATCCCCATATATCACCCTGCACCAGAATCAACTCCAAATGGATCAAAGACCTTGGAGTCAAAGCAGACACCTTGAAAACATTACAGGAATGAATAGGAGAAACACTAGGTCTCCTTGGCACAGGCTGAAATTTTCTTGATAGAGACCCAGAAACATAACAAATCAAAGAAAGGTTGGACAAATGGGATTCTTTATATGTATTTTTATTGTAAAAATACTATACAGAGGGATTACAGTTACATGAATAAGGTAATGAGGGATTACAGTTAATGACTATATTTCCTATTAAGCAATGTTACCTCCTCCTTTTGTTTTTCCCCTACCATCCTTTTCCTTCCCACCCCTCCAACTCCCCCCACAATGAAGTTGTAAAGTTCGTTTTCAGCATAGCAATCACCTATAAAGGGAAACCAATCAGAATAACTTCAGATTTCTCAGCAGAGGCAATGTAAGTAAGAAGAGCCGGAAATGCTGTATGCCATGTCCTAAAGGCAAACAATTATCAACCAAGAACACTGTACCCAGCTAAAATCCCCTTCATAGTAGAAGGACAAATAAAAGCTTCCACAGCAAAGAATAATTGAAACAATTTATCTCCATCAAACAAGCCCTACAAAAGATACATAAAGATGTCCTACACATAGAAAACCAACAAGAGCATGATAAAGACAAAGATACAGCTCCCAAACAGAGAATCCAAGAATCATAAGAACTCAGTCTTTAATTTACCCTTCTCACAGTATCAATTATGACAATTGCCTGTCATATTTCAACAACACCAGAAGCCCTAAAGACATACAAACTACTCTCCTGAGCAATGAGTTACTCTGGAGTATTTGTCTTCATAAAGACATACATAAACCATCAATATTATAGACTTAAAACTTAGATTCATTCACCACTGGAATTGAGTTAACAGTGGGATGTCAAAAAAAACCCAACAACCTTGAAGGGTAAGTTGAATAAATAACTCCCAACACATTGTTTGGATTCCATTTTTCATCATTATTCAAGTAACAATCAGTGTTAACTGGCAACTTCTTTGGCATAAGAGGTTGAGAATTTAGAAAACATGAAAATGAAAAAGTAACTTCCCTCTAGAGAGAGAGAGAAGGAAAATAAGATTATTCTTTTTTGAGATTGGCTCCAATTTCTGGAGCCAAAACTCAGAAACTTTTACAATAAAGTGCACTATTTTATACATATATATGCATATATTTTATATGTATATATACATATACATATATACATTTACACATGCATGCATATAACATGATATATGCATATATACATATAATATAACATATTACTATATAGTAATATATAGTTTGATCTATATGTACATCAAACCACTGAATTATCAGTTCCACTGTGAAAATTTTCTATAGATATACTTGGATTTTTTTTTTAATACTGGGCATAGAATGTTTAAAAATACTTTTTATAGGACATTGTGCTTGGGGCTAAAGTCAGGTGAACTGATGATCTCCTAAGTAGGTGTAAAATGTTCTAGTTCTCAAACAAAAGAGCAAAGTAGTTGTACAGAGTATTAAGCTCAGATCTCTGTTTGTTTCCCACATGATTAATAGGAATGCAAATATTATTAGAGATTTTGTAGCCCTAATCACTAAGAAAATAAAAATCATACTAATGCCTTTAATTGCAAGTCATTTCATAATATTGCTTACCATAAGAATTTAGTTTTTCTTGGTACATGCCAGTTAAAAACGTAGCAATTACATGTTCTTGCAGATTACTTTTCAAATCTATTTCTAAAATTTGTCTGAATTGCCCTCTGATTTTACAACTGAAATAATCTTTTTACTCTATAATTATTTCCTATGTAAATACCTGTCAATAGATGATTGACTCCAGCCATTTCCATTTAATTAAAAGGTCAACACCAACATATAAATACCTTGTATTTAATGATAATATTTGTGCCCAAATCCACAAAGTTGGCTTAGGATCCAACACAAATTTATTTTTGGCTCTGCATGCTAAGATACATAATATAAGCTTGATGTCAGAGGCATATAAGATCAAATTCTCTAAGTGACATTTATAAATAATAATACATAATAAATGCATGTGGGAATTCTGAATGTAAAATGTGATTAATCATGTATAAGCTTATTGTTTTTTTCCCCTTAGATTAGATAATGGTAAGGAGTGAGACAAATCATTGCAGAGAATTTCTATTCAGGTACCAAAATATGCATATCTATTTGATCTCATCATACTTTTCTTTTGGGGAAAGCAGAGAAAAGCAGAAATGAATAATACTTACAAAACATAGTCCTCTGTTCCTAGGAGAGTCTGTAGGGATAGAGGGTGAAATGGAGCAGAAAGGCAGAGGAGATCAGATGGGTTATGTGGCTGGAGTAAAGAGCAGGCTAATTGAATTTGCAAATGATATGAAATTGGGAGTTGCCAGGAACAGAGGAGAAGTCAGGCCTTGTGAGTGTGAGGAGAGGACTTACTTAACAAGTTTGTGTAAGCTGACATTCTGGAATTTTGATTATTTATATTTTGTGCACTTTGGTTTCTGCTTTGTTCTTTTCTATAGGATTTATTAGTTGTCATCCTTTAAAAATGCCTAATAATTATTCCTTTTAAAAATATATACCCAGAATATTCCAGCCCCTTTTCACTTCAAGGAAGGACATAAAGATTAAAATAAATATGATCATTATTTTTACAGCTTTTCTGGCTGAACAACACACTTACCTTGGAACTTTTTAGTTGAGCATATGACATGTGGTTCTGTGGGTTATTCCAAATGTTAATTCGAAACTTTTACAAAGGCCAATAGGGAATTTAATAAGAGAGGGTATGTCCTAGAACAACTTTGCACATCAAAAGCACCACCTGTGATTGTAGCAGCTCAAGCAACTGAGATCCAGCTCAGGGTTCAAAGCCAATGCAGGCAGAAATGTCCACAAGACTCCATCTCCAAAATAATTAGCAAACATCCAGGCTGGAGAGTGGCTCAAGCAGTAGAGCAGCAAATGACCAAGTAACCAACAAGTAACTGACAAGCAAGTATGGCGTCCTGAGTTCAAACCCTCATATCTGCAAAACAGAAACAAAAACAAAACATGAAACACAAAGACAAGTACCTTTAAGACAGATTACACCTGAAGTGAGAAAAGATGATGTAATATGTGAGGCAGTTTCATCTCTTTATCCATTTTCCACCCCAAAGCTCTCATTGTCTTTTGCCTTGGATGAAATATCTTATTCTTGCTTTAATCAAATGTAGCTTCAGTGTTGAGTGGTGCAGAGAGGCAGACTGTCAGTCAAGGGAAAGGCCTCTTTTCTGAAGCAGGTGGTGAATGGAAGGTGGCAGGAACAAGCTCTTCTTTCCCTCTTGCCCTCATTAACCTGCCCGTGCTTCACCTCTCTGCCCCAGCTTTCCTAGCTCTCAAAAAGAAGAAAGAAAAGTCTCTGGGAATGAATATAGATCTCATAATATGTAGGTCATGAAATTTTCAAGCCTGATAGAAATAGTTAATGCTCATTTATGCAATGACCTATGTTGTTTAATTTATTTATAACTTCTAAATGTTATAACATTCTTTTCAAACTTATCTCCTGACAGTTTTCTTACAGTGCCCCAGGGAAAAATTTAAAACATGAAAGTTTCAACATTTTGGTTTTATCAAAGTGAAAGAATTTTCTCAGATTCTCTTTTCACTAGGTTTCATGGATTTTTACTTTAGAGAGTTAATATAACTAAAAACATATTTCCCTTAAAAAAAAATCACCTCTAGGCTGAGACCATATTTGGAGAACTTCTGCTCCAAAGCCATTTTGAGTCTATTTACATAACAGTGGGAAACTGGAATTTATAACTGAAATTATTTAAATAACAATTTTTGCTAAACTGGATGTTATGATAATGTCTGACAAACATATATACTTTCTGTATATAGTAAGATCAAAGCTCATTTAATTAAATGTGGCTTATGGTGATAAAAATTTTGTGTCAGAGTATTTGGAAACTATCCTACAGTCTGCACAATCTTAACTAGTACCTACCTTCTTTCCTTTCCTTCCCTTCTTCCCTTCCCCTGCCCTCCCCTCCCCTTCTTTCCTTCCCTTCCCCTCCCCTTTCCTCCCTTCCCTTTTCTCCCCCCTCCCCTCCCCCTCTCTCTTTCTTTCTTTCTTTCTTTCTTTCTTTCTTTCTTTCTTTCTTTCTTTCTTTCTTTCTTTCTTTCTTTCTTTCTTTCTTTCTTTCTTTCTTTCTTTCTTTCTTTCTCTCTTTCTTTCCCTCTCTCTCTCTTTCTTTCTTTCTCTCTTTCTCTTTCTTTCTTCTTTCTTTCTTTCTTTCCTTTTTTTGCCCAAGCTGGTTCAAAATCATGCACAATCATTCCTTGAAAAAAATGGCTTACTGCATAGTAACTGTCCAAAGTAAAGTTTCTTCATGATATTTCTATCCATGTCCATAATGGACTTTGATCACATTCACTCTTCTCTTCCCACTTCTCCTTCTTTTCCTCCCTCATTTCAACAATGTTGGTTTATTTCATTGTGCTATTTTCTTTTTTTAATGTATATTTTCATTGTAAAAAACTCTCATTATGCTATTTTCATATGCATATATGTACTTTGATAATAGTCTCATGTACCACCTTCTTCTATTTTCATACTATCCTATGAGTTCCCAGCTAAACAGTCTCCCTTTCACAAGTATTCCCTATCATTACTTTGTGAGATCTGGATTTCACAGATAATTAAAAGCAAGTGTTATCTTTTACTCTAAGCTTACCTCATCCAGCATGTTGATCTCCAATTCCATCCATGTTCCTACAAATGACGTATGTTTCAAACTCTTTTTTATTTTGTTTTGTTTTGTTTTTTTGTTTTTGGGTCCAGTCGTGGGGCCTGAACTCTGGGCCTGGGCACTGTCCCTCAGCTCTTCAGCTCAAGGCTAGCGCTCTACCACTTGAGCCACAGCGCCACTTGCGGCTTTTTTCTTTTTGCTTATGTGGTGCTGGGAATCGAACCCAGGGCCTCAGGCATGCAAGGCAAGTGCTCTACCACTGAGCTACCTTCCCAGCCCTGTTTCAAACTCTTTTATTATAGTTTTCTTTGGCAGACATTTGTAGTAACAGGGTTTTCATTGTGTTATTTCCATTTACATTGTGGCATTTCCATATACACATGCAGTGCACTTTGAAAAAGAAGTGCTTGTTCCACCATAATGCAACCATTTTTAAAGGAAGTTATTAATTCTTAACAATCATCAATCAAACTGGTCAAAAGTGGCAAGTTATTTCATACCTCAATTGTCACTATGTAGTATATTCAGAGCCAAAAAAGAAAGCATTATGGAGAAATCATGTCATAGTATTCATACATAAAAGCACTTTACATAGTAAATAGTATACCTGTATTTCTATGGATTTAACATGTTTCCTTACTAAATATATGTGTCTCAGAGCTATAACTCCAAGCTCAATAGCAAGTCTATAGTAAGTACATTGAAACCAGAAATTTAGCCAGTTCCTTGAATGTGATTAACACTCCGAGTTCAGCAAATCATGCTGTCATATATTCTCATAAACATATATATGTATATATATACATATATATGTATATAGGGGTCTAAATTACCACCCACTGATTCCTATTTAATTAAACAAGAAAAGTGCAGGTAAATTGCTCCTGTCACTATAAAATCTATGGACATGTTCAGAGATTGTCATTCAGCTGAACTAGTCTCAGAGTGAATAGATTAGAGAGCTGGAGGAAATACAGAATGTATCATTTCTTTCAAAAGCAAAATAAGACTGTTGTATGGGGGGAGATCTTCTATGCTTTTCTTTTTGTCTCTATTTCCCTCTGTTTCTTGATGTATGTATGAGCATGGATGATCACGTGATTTGGTTATTTTGAGACAATAGCTAAGTGTGAAATTACACTGTGGAACAGTTTTAGCCCACCTACGTTTCACAGCATTTGTTATTTTTTGCATTGCTCATAGTCATACTTCAGACATTAAAAATCAGTAACTTGAAGTATATGCTTGCTTTGTACTGAAGAATGTGTTTTATCACTGAAATTCTGGTCCATTCTGTTTCTTGTCTGTCCCCAAAGACCTCTTATGCATTTCTATCCTGATTACAGATTTTGACTTCAAAACTTGCCTAAATGTCATTATCTTCTGCCCTTGGACTTAGTCAAATGTGGCTCCTGCCCTACACACTTTATTTTGGAGGTTCTATCTGTCCCTCCCTGAACTAGTTCCTCATTGATGGAATCCATTATGCCAACTTGCCTTCTGTCCAACTGTATTATTGGCAATTCTCCATTGACATGACACCTCAGCAGTTTTGGACCTCATAATTTTCAACCCTAAGATTCCTGGGCTAACCTCCAAAGTCCAGGCTGAGTTACACTCTTAAAATTCTTCTTCATAGGGCATCAGTGATAGAGATTGTGTAAACTGATTTTTAATGTCTAAAGTACAAAATGTTACTTTGGGAATGGTAAGAAAAATACTGTTGGCTTCTCAGAGGCCTCTGTTGAACTTAAATCTGATCCATAAAGCAGTTTAGCTGGTGTCACTTGATTTCTTTCTCTGTCAATGGTAGTGACTCATGTTGACTGTATAAGCACTCTACTACTTGAGTGAGACATAGCACCAGTTCTCTGGCTTTTTGTTCATTTTTCAGATAGAATCTCATGCTTTTACCTGAACTAGCATTGCATTGTGATTCTCCGACCTTTGCCTCCTGATTATGTTGTATACCACATCTGGCCCAGGGAGCTGTTTTTTAGTTTCTATTTTTAGCCTTTATTATTATTGTTATTGGTCCTCTATTATTACTGTTAGTGGTCTTAATCCTTGAACAGCTGTGATTTTACTCCTGCTTATATGGTCATGTAATGTATGTCTATTTTGTTCCTCAAGTCTGGATTTCAGCTAAGAAAGAA
Organism: Dipodomys spectabilis; assembly: GCF_019054845.1. Classification (NCBI taxonomy): domain Eukaryota; kingdom Metazoa; phylum Chordata; class Mammalia; order Rodentia; family Heteromyidae; genus Dipodomys; species Dipodomys spectabilis. The sequence continues at coordinate 14,250,913 of NW_024870817.1, forward strand.
CATATGTTTGATTATTTCCAATTTTGTATCATCTCATAATATATTCTCAATCAATACTTAGAAAAAATGAATGACTGAACATATTTTACATTATAATGTTCTTCAGATAAATGATCTTATTCTGCATGAGTATATGAGGCTTAATATATATTTGGCAGACATTGAGACATCGTGTGTTAAATTAGATTTATTCAGGCAAATTGATGAGTATGTATGGGCTCCCAATTATTAATTTGAACTATTGTGTTTTTCAACAGAATTTTTTATTTTGATATGTTAGAACATATAGCTGAATTCCATGCAAATGAATAAGTATGCTAGATGAATGGTCATAGGAGGTAAACATTAATCCTGTATCTGTTTCTGTGTCTATACACACTGTTGGTTATTAGCTTTGGTCTCAGGCAGGCCCATAACCTAAGAGTTGAAGGAAAATTCCTAGGCCTTACTCTCATATACCAGACCTAGGTCATAAGATTCAGAACAGAGATTAAAGATTTAAATACTTGATTTAATGACTTGAAGTCCATTATTGCTGCATCATTAATATATTACATATAAAAAGGAGGTTAGCATGAAACCTTGCCTTCTAGTCTACCTTTGAAAATGGCTCTTGTTATATAACTTAAAGTGATGTTGACCTTTCTTTGTGCCCTACATTATGCACAAACCTACAATGCTCCCACTACAGCCTCCCAAATGCTAGGATTATTGGCATTTGACACCATGTCCAACATCTAATCTGTATCTTGAAAGACAACACTGCCATGACACAGTATCTTAGACTAAATAATTTACAATTCTTTGTTCACTATTTTGAGGCTGGAACATCTAAAATCAAAACATGGCATTTGATGTTTGGTGAGAAACTTCTTGAACCTTTACATGGGAGGAAGAGCTGAACAGGCAAAAAAAAAAATGCTAGAGCATTCCCTACAACCTGTCTTATAAGATTACTAATCTATTCATGAGGATAGAGCTCTCATGACTTAACCGTTTCCTCAAAGATCTTGTTTCTCAATAGTGTCATCTTGAAACTGAAGTTCCAACAAATAGATTTTGGAGGTGTGCATGCATTTATACTACAAGTACTGAAAATAAAGAAATCCTGTATATACACATATATTTCTTCTAAAAATGTTTATAGTGCACTAATATAGAATATATAAAATAAGGATCATAAAGATCCTAGGAGGACTTTATAACCCCTATTTCTGATTGTACTCTGCTTGATAAAAGGCACAGTGCTGAAATAAACATTCAAGCACTTGCAGGTGTACTAGTGTGTGAGACACTGTAAGATAGACCAAATGGACAACAGATTGAGTGTCCCAAATCATATGAAATATTTACCTTATCGCATAAAGATCCTTTTCCTCCATACTGGAAAGAGACCTGAGGGTCTTTAGCTTTCTAGGTAAATACTGTGCCGACCAATCCATGCCTCCAGCCCTAGTTTTGTTTTTCAGAAATGGTCACCAACTTTTTGTTTGTATCAGCCTTGGATATTGATTCTCCTTTTTCTGCCTTTTGAGTAGCTAAATTTACAGACATAGGTCATGATATACACATCCTAAATATGTTTTTATGACAATGTGGTATATGTTAATCTCAGATTTATGGCATATATATATACACCATACAAGAATAGGTAAAACTTTACTATTAATTATGTAATAATTCAAAACTTGGAGTTATTTTGATCAAATTCTATAAAGTATTATATTAATCCCTTTGAAAACTCAAATGTCCATTTGGTTAATGATTGAATAGTAACTAATCTACATCTCAATCCAAGCTTACCATGCAGCATAAAACTGAAGAAGCATTTGATATGTCTAGAAATAACAAGAACTAAAACAAACAAACAAAAAACAAAACAAAAAACAACCTACTCAAACCATCTACTTCACCGTATTTATTTATGGTTTCTTGTTCTTTGGTCACATATTCCCTGACACTGTTAGTTTTCATTAGAAACAGACTGATCCTTTTCTTTAATCTTTTTTCCACTGATTAGTCTCTCCTTAAGACTAATTTTAAAAATAATGCTCAAAGCTTTTGAAATACTGAGTTCATCAGATTTAATTTTCCTCATTTTGTTTCTTATTTATACTTTGTAAATAAATATATATATATATATATTTCAAATTGAGACAGACCTTGAAACATAACGTGTCTTTATATAGCTGAGATCCACCCACTCAGAAGAAAACAATTCATGAACATGGAGTTTAAAATATATCATAAATTTCACGCTTCATGCTGTGCCAATTTAACACAAACATGCCACATCCCTTGCATTAATAACCATAGAAGATGACTGATAGAAGAGGTTCATAAGATTGCCATCTTCAAAATAAAATCAGTTTGTTGATCATAATAATAATTTGGTCATGAAATTTAAGTCACAGAGAAGACATATCTACACTTAGACACCAATGGCCAGAATGGGTAAGGTAACAGCTGATTCTCTGAACTTCTTAGACAATTAGGAAATGATGGCATTTTGCTTCACTGTTCTTCAAACAGGATCAGATTTTTTAATTTATAGTAAACCTATATCCTTTTAGAATTTTTACAGCAATAATTTGTTATTGTTAATGGTTTGAGGAAATAATTCTGACAGCTACAATTCATCTTTCCTTCATTTATCACCAGTGATTTCTGGAATTATTTGAGATAAATGAAAATTAAATAATTAGAAAATTCTATGAATACAAGACAGACCATTTTGTAGATTACAAAATCAGGCAGTGCTACTCACTAACCAACCTCAACAGCAGCATTCACCAATTAAAAACATAGATAATCATCATTACATGTAGACATTATTACATTACCTATCATCTACCTGTCTATCTGGATCTTTAAATAAACCAAATTTTCTTTATTTTATGCTCATCTTCCTTTACTAAATTGTTTTCTTTTTATTGAAGTCACAGCATGTTGCTTTCATGTTTACCCCAAAGCTGAATCCAGAAACACGTATTTTCCTTCCTATGATCCTGTGTGTATTGTATCAGAGAAAGAAGACATTTATATAGCAACACCTAATTGAAATACTAGTGTTGGACAAATGGACTGAAATTTTCTTTAAACATTATCTATATTCATTAAAAACAATTATAAAGTTTTTCTAGGAGCATTATCTTTGTTCCAGTATGCATCCCTCTAAGCAACGATGTGATGTAGAAGAAAACTGTAGGAATAATATCTCAGGAGGTGAAAGGATTTTAAAGGATAACATTCTAAGTTGACATTGTGTAAGGATTTTTTTTAATCAATTTATCTTAAAATGACATATTCTAGCAAAATACAGAACAATAATCATCTATAACATTAGGAACTCTATTTCTTCTTTTAGTTTGTCCTTTATTTAAGGCCCACACATTACATGGGGGAAAATGCTATGCTTTAAATTTATTGAAAAATCAAAAAGCATTCTGGTTCTCCGTTCACAAAATGAGGTGCCACTGTTCCCTCCACAAATCAGTCTCTTCATTTAGCTGTGGCTCAGTGCTCAGAGCTGAACACTTGGGATGAGCCAGTGTGATATTTTAGATTTTTCAGGCCTGGTTCTCTATGTTCAACAATCCTGGCTCTTTATTATTTGCTAAACTGAAGTAAACCAGCCTGGAGAATTTGAGGTTTATTATAAAGAAAATATCAAATAATAGTAAATGCGGGCAGAGATGTGGCCAAAAGGGAAAACTACTACACTGTAGGTGGGAATGTAAACTGGCTCAACCACTCTGGAGAGCAGTATGGAGGTTCTTCAAAAGATTAAACATAAAGTTCCACTATTATCCAGCAATCCCCCTTCTGAGCATTTACCCAAATGACCACACACAAGGTCACACTAAAGCTATCAGCACAACTATATTCATTGTAGCATTATTTACTATAGCTAAATTATGGAACTAACCCAGATGCTCCTCAAAGGATGAAGGCATCAAGAAAATGTGATAGATATATATATGTACATATTCATACACACACACACACACACACACACACACACACACACACACACACACACACACACACACACACAATGGAATTCTAGGCTTCCATCAGAAAGAATGACATGGCCCCATTTATAAGGAAATGGGAAGACCTGGAAAAAGTCACATTAAGTGAAGTAAGCCAGACTCAAAGAAAAATAAGCTTCATTGTTTCACTCATCTGTAATAATTAGTGTATGTATCCTAGCGGAGGATCACAATAGCTCAATAGTATATATGACCATATAAAGTGATGCTAATTGAGATGTCCTTTCATCTTTGCTAGTTGTTAGTAAGCTGCTAGACGTCTTCAATCACTAGGTTTTTTTTAAACATTGTAACAGCCACTTCTTCAATGATTAGGGCTTCTCTTGGATTTACTGTCTCTAATCACTAGACACTTTAAACGTGCTCACGAAAGTAAATTAAGCCCACATAGATAGTCTTTTTTAAGTGTAGTTTAAAATCAGATGAGAAGGCACATTAATTATATTTGCAAAGTCTTTTCCTTTTTGCCTTATCTGTAACATGTATCCCTTGAATAAAGGAACGGAGCATCTTAGTGAACTTGCTGATCAACTGTATTTCTTCAGAAAAGTGTCCATATGATTATTTTAAATATTTTAATTTTCCTCTTATAATTAAACCTGGAATGTCCCTTATACATTCCAGACACAAATCCTTTATCAGATATGTGTTACACACTATCCTATCTGCAATTTGTCTTTACTTTTCATATGATTATCTTTTGAAGGACACATTTTTTCATGTTAATTAAGTCCATTTTACTACACTTTTCCTTTTGTGGTCCAAACTTTTCATGTTATATGTAAGAAATATTGTTCTAACTCAAGTTCATCACTACTTTCTCTTCTCTTACATTATTTCTACGTTTAGACTTTACATTTTTGTTTAAGGTGCAAGGTATAAATGTAGGTTAATTATTTTGATTCCTAATGTCCAATAGTTCTAGCATCACTTGTTGAAAAGACCATCCATTCCCCAAAGCATATGGAACTTTTCCAAAAATCAATTCACCATATGTATGTGGATCTATTTCTGGGCTCTCTGTTCTTCACAATTGATTTATGTTTCTATTCTTTCTCCAATATATCACTATCTTGATTACTGTAGTTTTAAAAAATCTCTTAAAGGAAGATAATATGAGCTGCCCAACTTTAGGCTTCTTTTTCATACTTAATAGTCTTTTAATATTAAGTATGACATTAGCGGTAAGTTTTATTATATAGATGTACTTTAGTAGATTTAGAAAGTTCCTTTCTAATCCTTGTTTGCCACAAGGTTTTCTCATGGAGAAATACTGAATTTTGTCAAGAAATTCTTTGGCATTGATTGGGGTGACAGTTTCTTTTTCTTTTTTTTTCTTTTAATCACTTTATATGATGAAATTATGCCAATTGATCCTAATAAATAACCGCAGTATATATGCTTCATTAAGTTTTTTGAGCATTTTACATCTATATTCATGAACTAGGTATTTTTAAGTTTATTTTTTATTATTTTAAGTTTATTATTAAGTTTATTATTTTTAAGTTTCTTGTAGTGATATGCTTATTTTTTTAGTAAACTTTTATGATAATTGACATTAGATTTTCCTAAATGGTCGATTTTACCAATGAGACTAAGGTATTGGAATTATCTGGAAATTCTCCAGCTCTAAGTTTTTGTTGTTGTTGGCCAGTCCTGAAGCTTGCATGCAGGGCCTGGGCACTCTTGCTGAGCTTTTTTTGCTCAAGGTTAGCACTCTATCACTTGAGCCACAATGTCACTTCCAGCTTTTTCTGTTTATGTGATACTGAGGAATCAAATAAAGCTTCATGCATTCAAGACAAGTGTTCTTACACTAAGCTACATTCCCAGCCATGTGCTCAAAGATTTTTTTTTTTAACCCAAATTCTTAATCAGCAGGTTTATCCCTGTAATCCTCACTGCTCAGAATTCTGAAATAGAAACTATGTTCTAACATCACATGGGGGAAAGTTCATAAGACCTTTCCTCAATCAATATGTGAAAGTGGTGGTATATGTCTGTCATCCTAACTATGGAGGAGGCTGAGATCAAGTAGGTTGAGTTTTGGAACAACCAAGTAGAACATTCCATGAGAAACCTTCTGAACAGAAAGGGCTGGGCATGATGTTACATACTTATAATCTCAGCTACTGTTGGAAATATAAAATATAAAATAGTAAGATAACAATCCAGGTACATTTCCAGGCCAGAAGAATAAAACTCTATTCAGAAAATAACCATGAGCCAAAACAAGTGTTTGCTCATTGATTTTCCTCGGTATATTTTATGGAGACAGAAAAACAAATGACACGTTATCTTTTATTATACCTGTTTTGTTTTTCTTTACCTTAAGTTGATGAACATAGAAACAACATTCTATCTTTCTATCATTTGCTCTTAAGAAATTTGTTGCAACTATTTGTGAATTTAATTTCCAAAAAAGTGACATCATCAGTTATGAAAAACATGGAATCGTGCAATTGTTATGCCAAAGACCTTGAGCTAATGATTCAACACAATGAACTGCGTATATCACCAATCAATTTCCCATGCTTACTTGTGGTGTTTGAAAAACTGTCTTCTGAGTAGAACTTTAAAAAGAAGACTATAATTTGGTAAAGAGAAGAGTTGCACAGGAATATGAATATGAGTTGGATAGTGAGAAGCATTCCAGATGTTTTCTTTTTCTTTAGCCTTCCCAAGATATGTGTGTAATAAAATGATTTTTATTAAAGAATCAGAAATGGGACTCTTTTCACGCAAAACAGAAAGGTACAGTAGCCTAATATGGATCAGTGCATGTGAATAAATTCCGATATAGAAATATATTATTTCAAGAGTAGGCAAGAGTTGACAATTCACATGTCCATGTACATGAACATCCAGGAGACATTATGTGAACATTATCACTAAAATTATAAATAAACTTTCAGTGAATCCCCAGTGCTTCTAAGCAACCCTTCATGAAAACAAGAATAATTTAGTTAAAAAACAATCTCAATGCTAGATCTCTCCATCCAGATAAGAGGTCCTCTATTATATATGTCCACCCACCCTCCTTTTTCCCCCAGCTTTATCTGTCAGGTTATTTGACATTGTTACACTTAATATATCCTCAAAAACAGATTTTCCTAGGAAAAATAGGATGAGGTATAGGAATTATAAAATAAGGTTCTTACTTAACTATATCACATTATGCATATATACCAGATTGGAAGATTTGGAGAAAATGTCTTCAGGAAATTTTATATTTTTCTGGGTTTTGTTTTGTTTTTATTTTAGTAATATACTTTTAGCATATGAATTTTGGAATTTGAAAATTGTCAGAAAGCATTTCCTTGACTTTTTAGGTAGTGTAATATGTTAATATTAACCAGTTGCATAAGAAAATCTAAATCATTTAGGTACTTTGTAACCCAGAGAAGGCATATCATGTAAAGCAATTTTCACTTAGGCCTTTTTTATTCACTTAAGCTTTTTGATAATAGTCAGGTTAAAGTATTCAAGCACATAAACAAATGAGATACCCACTAGTTTGAAGAACTGGAGATTATAACTGAAATTCTGTATTAGTTTAGGGAAATTTTGTGTGTGTGTGTTCTTTTTCCAAATCCTCTTTTCTTTAGCTTCCTTAAGCCATTACAGACTATTATAAAGAGTCTCAAAATGCAACTGGTTCTTCAGAAATTTGAGACCAGGAAAAAGATGAAAACAGTAGGTACAAAAGTGAGGTGGGATTTGAGTTGCAGAAGAAGGTGTAGCCAATACCTTTAGCATGCTTACACTGTCTGTGTGTTGCTCTTCCCTAGGGCCATTTCTGTGAAGATTGTTCTCTAACTCAGTTAGGTGCCATATATGTTGCTATTTACTGAGTACTTATTCTTTCTCTTATGGAAGCATAAGCTTGCGCCTATAAAAGTTTTTATCTCCCTCTTTCCTTCTACCACTACCTCCCCGCCCCCCACAGTTGTACAGATCATTTCCAACATATTGTCTTATGAGTACTGCTGTTGCATTGGTCACTCCCTTGTCCCTTCCCTTAGCATTCTGCTGTTCCCCTTCCCTTTCCTAATTCAGATAAATATATATGCATTACCAGGGCACCAAAATCAAATACAGTGACAACAGGAGATAAACACACAAAAGAAACAAGAAATCATAGAGTACATTAAACAAAAAGACTTTCCAAGACTTTCCATTTCCTAACAAATGGGGCAGTGATATTCTTTCTGATGGAGGCATAGAATTCCATGATATATGTATGTGTGTGTATATATATATATATATATATATATACATATATATATATATATATATATATATATTGCTGGGTCATAGGGGAGCTCTATGTGGAGTCTTTTGAGGAACCTCCATACTCTTTTCCAAAGTGGTTGAACAGGTTTACACTTCCACCAACAATTTTGGCCACATCCCCCCCAGCACCTGTTGTTATTAGAGTTCTAGATTATAGCCATTCTAACTGGGGTGAGGTGGAATCTCAATGTTGTTTTTATTTGCGTTTCTTTTATGGCTAGAGAAATTGAGCATTTCTTCATGTGTCTATTGGCCATTCTTATTTCCTCTTCAGAAAAGGTTCTCTCTCTTTTTTTTTAATTATGAAAATACATAACAGAGGGGTTACAATCACATGGGCAAGATAATGAGTACATTTCTTATCAAGCATTGTTGCCTCCTCCTTTGTTTCCCCTTCCCATCCTTTCCCCCCACCCCCTACCCTATCCTCCCAGCCCTCCCGACCAAAGTTGTAAAGTTCGTTTTTCGACATAACAACTTGTACATCTCATTGCTGCAATGGGTCCACCTGTATCCCTATTTAAACGATTTGTTTTTTCCCTTCCCCTCCACAAATTATACCAGCATCAAATAACGTGAAAGCAGGGGTTATACCGTGGGGAAGGGACATACAAAGCAACAAAAGAAAATCATCTTATAAATAAATATGTTAGAAACAATAAACATTTGAATGCTTACCTTGGGGTTCATGTCCCTAACATCAACTTATCTGACCTTTTCTGCTTGACTCAGACATATACTAGTTGTCTTTAGCCCACTTATTAATTGGGCAGTTGTTTCTTTGAGGATTTAATTTTTTGAATTCCAGGTATATTTTAGGTATATATGAGACCATTGTCTGTTGTATGGCTAGTGAAGATCTTCTCCCAATCTGTGGGCTTTCTATTGATCATGCTAACTATGTCTTTTGCCATGCAGAAGTTCTGCATTTTCATGCAATCCCATTTTTCCAACCTTTCTTTGATTTGTTGTGCTTCTGGGTCTTTATTAAGAAAATTTTGGCCTGTGCCAAGAAGCCCTAGAGTTTCTCCTATTCTTTCCTGCAATGTTTCCATGGTGTCTGCTTTGACTTTGAGGTCTTTGATCCATTTGGAGTGGATTCTGTTTCAGGGTGAAAAATAAGGTTCTAGCTTTGGTTTTCTACAGGTGGTTAACCAATTTTGCCAGCACCATTTACTGAAGAGGCTATCTTTCTTCCATTCTGTTGTTTTAGCTGCCTTATTGAAGATTAGGTGGCTATAGGTCTGTAGGTTCATTAAGCCAGGCCCAAAGAAACATAGGTCCCATGATTTCCCTTATTTGCAATAACTAGTAAATTTCTAGGACAAGCAGAAAAGCTCAAAATCTATGTACATATGAACATATAAGATGATGCTAAGTGAAATGAACTCCAAGATAGAGATAGAAAGGGTTTAATCTTTCTTGATGTTGTTTTTAATATATTTATAATGAATCATATGATTTTTTATTTCTTTTGTATGTTCTTCCCGATGGTGTAACCTCTGTTTTCACTGTGTTTGATTCCAGTGCCCTGCATCGTGTATATACATTTTTTTCTAATATGTGGAGGAGAAGGAAAGTAACAAAGTGCTAAAATAAGGATATAGGCTGGTCCATTGTAACTATGAGATGTACAAGACTGGATCAAATGCTTGACTAGAGTAGATCCTTGGTCCTGCTCCATGAAGAATCTCCCTTTTTCAAGCTTGGGCTTCCTTAACTAATGATGCTTCAGAACATCCTTAAATTTTGAAGTACAGGAGTGAAGCTAGTAGCATCATTGCCATCTTCCATGGTCAAGGCAAAAGAATGTTCAATCTAGTCCAAAGCCAATAATGGATGGTGATATATAGACTATCCTTCTCCATGGAGGAGTGCAAGTACATACATAGAGGGAATGTGCTGACAGTGTTCATCATTGAATCCAATATGCGTTATTCGCAGCCCATTGTCAGATGTCATCCTTTCCTTCCCTAGGTGATGCCATTTAAGTACCTAACATAAATGTAAATTAGAGGCCATCTACAAGACAGCTCAGAAAAATCTGAAATGTCAGCCATATTTTTGTTGCTTTTAAAAATAGCTTTACTTAAAGTTTGTGGACAATCCTCCAAAATAGATATTGCCCCCAAGAAGGCTCTTTACAAAGAGCCAATAGGTATATTTAAAAACCAAGGAAGAAAATAAATCAAAACCACAATGAAATATCTCACTCCAAGAAGAAAGGTTATTTTCAAGAATATTATAAAGAAAATATACAACTTCAGGGGTGGAGAGGGGTTAGGTGAAGTGGGGAAGGAAGGGATGGTAGGGTAAAAACAAAGCAGGAGGTAACAATGTTTGGTAAGAAAGGTACTCGTGACTTTACTCATGTAACTGAAAACCCTCGTACAGTATCTTTATAATAAAAAATTAAAAAATAAAATGCCTACCTAGCATGAATTCAAGTGTTAATACCATAAAAATAAATAAATAGAAAACTGGAGCTCTGGGGACCGCTCATCAGCAGATCATCTTCCTAATAAGTGCAAGGCCCTAAATTCAAATAATAATAGACCTCTCCCCCCAAAAGACTAAAGACAGCAGATGATCCTGGGGATGTGGATGAAATGGAGCCCTTCAAACAGTTGGTAGAAATATAAGTAATCTTTCTCGTTGTGGTACATCCACAATGTGAAACAGTATTGGTGTTTTGCTATTAAAAATAGACCTACCATAAATCTACTATGCATTAATAGGTATATATCTAAAAGAAATATGATCAATAAGTCAATGATTCCTATGTACTCCCATGTTCATTACAGCATTACCCATAATACCCTAGAAATTGAAACACCTTAAGTTGTTCATTAACTAATAAGTAGGTTTTAAAAAATTAACACATATATAGAAGAGAATACTATTTAGCCACAAGGAATGGTATCCTGTCATTTGCAACAACATGGAGGGACCTGAAGGTTATTAGATTATGGAAATAATGCAGGGACAGGAAGACAAATATAGTATGATTTATCTCCTATGTGGAATCTAAAAATGTTGAGAGTAAAATGGTCACTTTCAGAGAGAGGCTAAGGAGGATGGCGGGTAGGGAAGGATGATGAAGACTCAATTAATGGGTACTAAGTTACAGTTAAAAGGGAGCAAGTTCTCATGTGCTATTACAGAGAAGTATAACAATAAATAATCATAATATATAGTGCATATTTTCAAAAGCTAGAAGGAAGGATTTGGGGTTTTTTTCAATAAAGAAAGAAGAAAAGCAAAACAGGTATGTTCAACTTGATTTAAGTTTTCTATGAAGTATACATCATGTGTCTCATAATATGTACAATTTTAGCCTGGCACCTGTGGCTCATGCCTGTAATCCTAGCTATTCAGGAGGCTGAGATCTGAGGATCCTTGTTCAAAGCCAGACTGGGCAGGAAAGTCCGTTGATACTCTTATCTCCAATGAAAACACCAGAAACCCAGAAATGAAGGTGAGGGTCTCAGTGTCTCTTTGTTTGGGCTTGTTTGGACTGTAATATTCGAAAACTCTATAACTAGTCTATAAGGAGCTATACCCAGCTCCTTATATCTTTCTTAAATAAATAGCAGTAGAAATTTTCTCACCAAGAATACAAGGATTCTTTAAAAAAAATTTTTCTCTATTATTTTACTGAAATGAATTGGTTCACAACTTGAATTCAGGCTGCTGTATAGGAATTTACATATCACCATTTTGTTAAAATTGGAAGTCAGATGATTCTGTATTCAAAAATAATCAGTGTGACTTTTTGCAAGAGTTTCTCCAGGATATATAATTTTCCATGTAAGTGTGTGTGTGTGTGTGTGTGTGTGTGTGTGTGTGTGTGTGTGTGTGTGAACATGTGCATGTACGTTCAATGCATGTGCATGTGTTTTGGTAGGATTATGTAATAGTTTATAATATGAAGTCTTTTTTTTTTTGGTGGTACTAAAATTTGATCTCAGGGTCTTGTACTCACTCTACTTGCTTGTTCCACTGGAACTGTAATTCTTGAGTTATTATTTTATTTTATTTATTACAATAATTTATTTTTATCTTGGAATCTCACAGGCTTTTCTGTCTAGGTTGGTTTCAAAACATGGCCCTTCATGTCACAGAATCCTGAATAGCCTGTTTGATTGACAGTCATGATTGACAGTCATGAGTCTATAGGCATTCGGCCTATAGTTTATGCTTCCCTTGTAACATTGTTGGATGATACTTCATCATCATTACCAATTACATGGAATAGTACATAAAATGAATTTAAGGGTGTCATACTTGAAAAGTTGTCCTCATTTGTTCTTTTCATAATTGTACCTAGCACAGTAATTGCTTGTACATTATATTACCCATGGATGTCTAATACATTTCTTAAGAAAATTTGTAGAGGTGGAATTACTAGGTGAAAGTTATAAATGGTTTTGCTTTATTCCTGCCATGTATTTTTAATTTCTTCTCTTTTCCCTGTCTTAAGTAAGAAAGGCATTCATTGGAAGAATACCACACCACTCACCAAGTAAATATAAGAGTGTGATCTCTAAGTGTTGACAGTAGGAGAAATCTCTGTGACTTCTTTAATAGACCTAAATGAAGTATTTCTTATAGGCTGAACATTGACATCTCAATGTCAATTGCTTCCTATATCTCCTTTTAGGGTTGTATTCCCACAAAACTATATTTGACTTCTGTTGGACCCTGTTCCTTTCCTGGATAGAGGAATTATCTGAACTTTCTACTATACAGTAACAAAAATAATGTTGCTATAATCTAATGGCTTAAAACTTACATGGTTGGAATCTCTTCATGGGCCTCCTATATATTTCTAAAGCTCCTTTTATGAGTAAATATATTTTCATTTAATCAATCTTCTTAATGGAACATTCTAAAGATATCATTCATACAATAATTGGCAGTTTTGTGTGTTATTTGATGACTCCTCAGAGAATCAAGTATGTATAAACACAAAAAGCCCTACTCTTATACATGCTTAATAGTCCCAGAAAGGCTGCATATTTTATCTAGACTTAACTTCTCTTGGAAGGCTATAAGTAAGCTATTACATGAAACATTATTGTTATAATTATCTGATTAAAAGTAAAATCACCCATATTTTTAAATGAAAGCAGATGTATAGTGAAAATGAGGACACAACAGTTAATATAGTGGTAAACTAAAGAAATATAATGTAAAATCCCAATTTCTTGGTTTCTGAACTATACCTACAAAGTCCGTAAGACACACTAAAGAGCTGAATTATAGTATTATGTATTATTTTGTAAATCCTGCTTATGAGTGGACTGTATACAGGCAGCTCCCAAAGGGCCTGAGAAAGACAGCTTCTAAAGCCTGGTCACATTACAAGCAGAAAACAGCCTGAGTCATGGGAGAGTAGCATCAGAAAGTCCTAAAAGCTTTGGCTAGGTGTGTGGGAGGCAAGAATTATAAATACGGTCTGCGTCTCCCTGTCTCTGGGACCATATCCTGAATCAACAGGCTGCTTTTCTAGAGCTGACAGACCTATTCATGTGCCTTCAGGTTACCAATCTTCAATAACCCAAGCCACAGGATGACATTTAACTTTGAACTGCTTTCTTTGTATGTAGTGAAGCAAGTGCTAATGAGATAAGGTGGCAGGCATAATAATTGCAAGGCCACTAACTAGCTTCCTTGCAATCTCAGCACAGGGTAGAAAAATTATCAAAGAACAAGATTTCACATTTGATCAGAAATGAACTGAAAGATCTCTTTGGGTTTTAAAATAGCCCAAAGTAATGAAACATGAGGGGTTTAAGTAGCAAAGCAAATTTGAAGAATTGAATCAATGCTAAAAATATTTCTACTTAAAACGTCATTTTAAAAGCATTTCTCCCTTTCAGTGAATCCCAAGAGCCAGTGTTTGCCACAGTATTTTGGCTTTTTCTCAGTCCTGCCGTGTATTAGATTACAATCACTTCCTACTAGGTTGTAAGTCTTACATGGACAGGGTCTAGGATCTGGGAGCCATTTATGTGTATAGTCCCAACGCACTTTCAATATATATTCTGGTCAGAGTAAACAGATTAACATTGCATTTTTTAATGGCTGCTCATTAACAAAAGGAGAAGTAGTTATTTTTCTTTTTTGTTTGTTGTTATCAATTATACTGCTTCCAGTGCATTTACATAAATGTACTGCATAAAATTTTATGTTTTAGAAACCATTTTTCTGACTTTTATACTTGAAGGGTATGTTTCTGAATCATCACAATATCTAACGGAATGTGATGATTCATATTTTCATAAATAGAGTGTGATATTCTTTATTTTGTCTCTATTTCAAGTAGTACAGAATGAAAATAAACTTTAAAGAGACTTGGGCAGTCTATTCTCAAACAAAGGATTTCATCAAAGGATTTAGCTGTGAGCTTTACTCTTGGTGATGAGGGAAGATAATATTTGAAGGCTCATCTAATAAATTACACAATTTAATAAAGTCTTGCAACACTAATTATGAAGCAGTTTATATGAATTTAATACTAAAAGCATGTGCTACCTGTTGTTCTTTTCATGTTTAGGGCATGATAGTAATTCATGAAGGGTGAATAGACCAGATTGAGGAAATAATGATCTTAGCTATTCTACCAAAGTGTAGTATTTCTTTTTCCTAATTATCACACTGTCAAAATTAAACGTGCAATTCACAAGAACTTTAAAGACTATTTAATATAGGTCAACACATTCTGAATTTCTAGCCAATAAATATAAAATGGACAACTAATCTCTGTATTACATCTCTGTATGACATGCAAACTTACCTTGCAAAATTCTTTCTTCCTAATGGTAGTATTCAATATTGTTTTGCCATTTTACTAAATAAGAGGTAGCTTAATTTTATAGTGTATTATGCAGCATTTATTTTTAATTCATGTAGGATATCTGAAAACTTCAACCTGTTACTGACATGTTTTTGTTCTTGTGCTGGTGTTTGAAGTTAAAGGCCTATCCCACATTTACTTCTATCTTATGTAAGTGAAACAACTTCCAAGAGCATTATAAAAGCAGGGTAAAATACAGGGTAACAGAAATTCAGAGGAAACAGATTGTTCTCCCTGAGGGAATAGTGAAAAAAAATCGCAAAAGAACTGGGCTCTTTTTTAAATCTCTAGATGAAAATGGTAACCAAAAAAAAATCACAATAAGACTTAGGCTTCCTTGTCAAACAATTTTTTCTTAGTGAATGACAATCTCTCTTTAGATCTTTGACCTTACCACAATCCTAATATTTTTAAATTTCCAGAATGAATATACCTATGCCATTCATAGACTAACAATTTACCTTGAAAGTTTAACCAGAGATAAAAATGAGAGCTCTTCACACAGAGAACATCACATACAAAGCACACCAGCCAGCTTTCCACAGGGAATGAGAAGAGAGAAAGGGTGGAGACTCATTCCTCATATGTAACAGTTACAATTCTTTCAGAAGGCATTAAAAAATCCTCTAGCTAGCTGAAGAGAAAATGTACATGTAGAGCAGAAAAACAGCTTCTAAAATTAAAAAAACAACAAAGATCTTACAAAGGAAGAACTAAATTGTAGCATAGTCCTAAGGAATTTCTTTACGGTATTATTTTATTAACAAAGTACCAAAGTGACTCTCCACTTACAGATTCCAAAGAAATATCCAGAAAGCAAAAGTCTGATTGGATCAGGTGAAAATTTCAGATTAATTTTGGAGGCCAATTCACAAGCTTACAAAGCTGTATTATGAATAAGACAACTAAAAAGGACCTCCCAGGAAAATTCCCAGAAGAAGGGCATGGTTGATGCGGGGTCACCCTGAAAAAATGTTCTACAATACTATTTGTTTTGGAGTTGTTACTCAAAACTACCATGCTCAGGCTTTCAGCGTGCTTAGTTACTAATTCAACTTGAGTCTAGCAAATCTAGTGACCACGCTAGTAAAGATACACATTCATTTGTTTACTCATTAAATTATTTACACATCAACAAATCATTTCTTTTTTTGTACATTTTTGTTGTAAAAATACTGTGCAGAAGGGTTACAGTTACATGAGCTAGGTAATGAGTGATACAGCATTGTTGCCTCCTCCTTTGTTTATCCCCTACTATCCCTTCTCTCCCAACCAATCATTTCTTTTGAAGTGAACATTATGATATGTAAGTTGCTTACAAAGATGAGCAGAATGTAACCTTAGAATGTAAGCACTATCCTTTATCAAAAGGATAAAATATATATTAGATAATAAACTCTCTTCAATAATAAGTACAATTAGTGACACTAAGTAATAAATTTAAGAGGAATAGAATGTTGTTTTCTGTTTTTAGATTTCTCCATTCAAGACCAGTGCACACTTAGTATCCATACTTAAAATAGTCACAGCAGGTCCTGCTTCTAGAGATTAGTGTCTACACCTGAGATGTCCATGTCAGAAATGTTTTTTCCCTTTTCATGTCATGTTTACTTCTTAAATGAATGACATTTATTTTCTGAATAGATTTTTTAAAATTTTATTTTATTGTAAAGATGCTGTACTGAGGGGTTACAGTTACAGGAGTAAGGTAATGAGTACATTTTGTGTCGAGCATTGTTACCCCCTCCTTTGTTTTTCTCCTACCATCCCTTCCCTCCTCTACCTCTCCCAGTCCCTGAAGTTGTAAAGTTCATTTAGTTCCCTGATGGTCTAGTGGCTAGGATTCGATGCTTTCACTGAATAGACTTTATGGTTACTTGAATATCGTTCTGCTTTTGAAAGCATTTCCAACCAACAATTCACTGAAATTCAGTTTTACCTATAGTGCTATTCAACCTTTCCTCACTGTGACAAAACATCCCAACAGAATCAAATTAAAGAGGAGGAAAGATTTATTTTTGCATATAGTTTCAGCCATGGTTGAGTGACTGCACTGGACTTGGAGGAGGGGGTAGAGCTACAGAGCTTCTCAACTCATGACAGCCAGAAAGCAGGGACATACAGAACCAGGAACAAGACAGTCTTCAAGGGCATATGTCTAGTAATCTATTTCCAGCCACCGGGTCCTACCTCAGGAAAGCCCATTCAGCTTTAATTTATTAACTATAATGAACTAGGTTAAACCCTCAGGATCCAAGCCCCTGATGAAAGCACATTACTTTAACACATTGGATTTAAAACAAAACCACCTTCTAGGGTCAAGATGAGAATACACAATCTATAGGAAGTTTTACATTATTCTTACATGTAAGATTATACCCAGATACACCTTATATAAAGGATAACTAAAATAAAACTGAATTGAATATTTCATAAATATAGTATCTTAATTTTTAAAAAAATATACTAAAAGCCAGACATGGGTGGTTCACACTTGTAATCCTAGCTATGTAAGAGCCTGAGATCTAATTTAGTGGTCTGAAACCAGCCTGGGCAGCAAATGCAGTGATACTCTTATTTCAAAGAAAAACAAAAAACAAAATATTTAAATGGGGATACAGGTTGACCCATTGTAACAATGAGATGTAGGAGACACTGTTGAACAAGGAACTTTATAATTTAGGTGGGGGTGGGAGGTGTAGTTGTGGACATGGGAGGGAAGGGATGGTAAGAGAAAAACAAAGGAGGAGGCAACAATGTACTCTCATTACCTTGCTCATGTAACTGTAAACCTTCTGTACAGTATTTTCACAATTAAAAAAAAATGTTAAAAAAAACTATCACAAAGTCAGAAGTAGAGCTGTAGTTCAAGTGGTAGAACATTAGCTTTGAGCCAAAAAAAGCTCAGAAGCAGCACCCAGGCTCTGAGTTCTAGCCCCAGGATGACACATATACACCTACCAAAAGTTATTAAACCTATTTCTAGCATGTGAAGTGAGGATTATGAATGTAATTTTACAGACTGGTATTTATGTGCAATTATTTAATGATTTTATTAAGGAACATTGTGACTTGAAATATATAAAAACTTCCCTGTTCAAACACATGCCTATACCCTTATTTAGTAATAATTTGTCTACAGTTAAATGTGTCTGCCTGTTAAGAAATATATACTTTATTTGAAAATGAATGTGGTTTAAAATTATTTCATGTCAAAATACTTAGTTTGATTTAAACATAATAAATATCTATCCACAAAAAACGTGTAGAAGTGATTGCTCCAAAGAGGGGTTTAAATATAAAAATTGAACACATGACTATTTTAACCTCGAAAGAAAATCTGAACGCAGTTCAGATGAGGATGAGAAGTATTCAACTGCCAATATGATATTCTCCACCAATCATGCAGTGACCAAACTGTTCACTCATTTTTTGTTTGTTTTTGAGAGAATGTCCTTAGTCAAATATAATGGATAACAATATACAGAAAGAGAGACTGGATCTTGAATTTCAGATTGCAAGAGAGATTTTTAATTTCTGCTTCTCATTTTCCTTATGTATAAATAACATCTACTTCCCATGGTTCTTGTGAAGAATAAGTGAAATACATAAGTGTCAAAATGAGGAAATCTGAGTAAAATTTTTGGCAGTAGTGTTTTTGTTTTTGTTTTTGTTTTGTTTCAGGACCTTAGTAGTCTTGGTACAATACTGCTGAGCCATGGCTCCAGCCCTGTTTTTCATTGGTTATTTGTTAGGATGACAACTTGATTCCCACCAAAGTGTGTGTGTGTGTGTGTGTGTGTGTGTGTGTACATATATATATATATATATATATATATATATCAGCCACTATCTACCTACTTTGACTTACCATATTACTTGAATAATAGGTACACACTACAAGTTTCCCTTCAGGAGGGTGGAGGATTTTTTTGAGGTTTCTAGTTGGCTGATCTAGAACCATAATCCTCCCGTTTTCAGCATCCCAAGTAGGTAGCATTATAGATATGAGCTACTGATGCCTGGTAAATCATCCAATGTATAATAAAGTAGTATATATCTTATAACAACTGCATTGTTAAATATAGATCACACAGAAATGATCCCTGCATATTATTAGGAAAAGTAACTTTGTAACAAACATTTCAATACAAGACCACATCTGGAATGACAGAATAATTATGGGACACTATTATTGAAGATTGTGATCTCTCATATTCCCCATGCAAGTGTGCATCAGAAACTCTTCAGAGAAGCTGACATGAGCTAAATCACTAAATCTTGCTAAGTATTAACCCAGAAGATGGACTAGAAAGGCTGCGTTGTACATTGATAAAATAGCACATTAGAGGTTCATATATTATGAACATATATGAACATTAGGTAAATAATTTCATAGAAATAAAATTTCATATGTCAAAAGATGGCATAGGATATAGCTTAATATTTGAGCACAACAACAGTTGCTGCATAACCTTAAATACCGTGCTACAAAATATGAGCTTAGAGACAGTCAGAAATGTATATAGTGAGTTTTCTTGTAGAAGGCTAACTCCAGAGGGGTGGGTGAAAATGTTGAAAGGGGAGTCACTGATCAAGGCACATTGTATTCATAAAACTGCTTTGTTGAATAACCACAGAAGAAAATTAAACACAAAGATGCAGCAGGTGATATATTAGAAGGATGAGCTCAAATCATATTTATCGTCTTTTATATATATAAATATATATATGATATAGATATATATCATATATTACATATATATGATATATATTATATATAATTTATATTTCTTCACACCAACATATAATCTCAAAAAGCTTAAGGAATTTTCCCAGTATTCCTTAGCATCAAGAATAGTGCCTGAGATATTATTTATCAAGTATTTGCCAGATAAAACAAAGTTCCAAGCAAGGCTTAGTAGTACATGCCTACATTTCTTGCAAGTCAAAATGTCAGTGGTCTAGGACTAAATGAAAACAATATTATTTAAGCTGGGAAATACCGATACCTCTTCATCAGCCCAATTTCAAAGACAAAATGGAAGCCACAAGGCTCAGCACTGACAAAAATTTCATCTGTGCTCACTTCACCGCTTCCCTAGCATCTCCCACAAAAAGTTGCCTCTTTTAGAGCTCATAACTTCCCAATTAGCCTGGGTACCATCAACTTCTACCTACTCAGAGGCCCTATTTTGTATTTTAGGCTCTTCTTGTTATTCAACAAAATAACAAGTAAACAAATAGCCAAGGATAAAATTGAAAATGCTGTCCTGTAAATCTCTCTTTTTGCTCTTCTGAATGTCTTTTCTGCTCTCATTATGTCTATAATCAGGAGTCCTTCTTTCATATACTATCCTATTTTTTCCCAGGCCAATGACTACCCGATTCTGTTTCTGCATTGCTGATGAATAACTACCTAATCACCAAGTGTCATATAACCTTTCTATTTTTACTAATTATTTTTCTGTCTTTATCTTATCTGATTTGATGTC
Organism: Dipodomys spectabilis; assembly: GCF_019054845.1. Lineage (NCBI taxonomy): Eukaryota > Metazoa > Chordata > Mammalia > Rodentia > Heteromyidae > Dipodomys > Dipodomys spectabilis. The sequence goes on from NW_024870817.1 coordinate 14,271,621, forward strand.
ACTTTAGCGTGTGTCTATATTACCCTTAAAATATGTTCTCTTCTTGCTTCCTGCACAGTTGCCTAGACTTGCACTTCAGATCATTCTCATTCAGCTGTCTTCTTTTTCTGGTGCTTTGTCACGGTCTGTCTTCAGATCTGTAATCATGTTCTCATCCTCCCTGCTGACCTTCCTTCCATCTCCACGTTGATGAGTTCCTACCTCATTTCACCCCTCATCCCTCAGCTCAGCATCATGTATCTCTCTACTGTGCACTTCTATGCTAATGTGACACTGGCATCTGTCTCAAACTGCTCCAAATTAATGATTCATCAAAAGCTCCATCTCCCTGCTACCGTTTCCACTTTTGTTTTCTATCTTGTTGTGTGATATCAAAGCACATTTTGGAAATGACCCTTATCACTATACAGTCTTTCCTCTCCCCAAAGCCCACACATCTCAACTCTTTCTATTCTGCTTCTTTACTATCTTTCAAACCCATTTAAGTCTCTTCAGCTCCAAACTACTTATGTTGTTTAAATCCACATCATTTCCAAGGGGATTATATCTATGGTTCTTCTAAGTTGATCTAATTATATTTTCCATGGACAATCTTTCTAACAACTAGATCAACAAACTTTTGTTAATTTTGTTCTCTTCAAATTAAAGTGTATTTTCTAAAACTGAGTTCACAGGATGCTTGAAGATCTGGTTGCCTCTTCCAGCCATTGTTCTATTTTTATCCTAATATCATCATATATATGGGATATTTTTATGTAATTTACCTATTTTGGAGTATGGGCAGAAAAAGTTTTATCTGTGCTTTCTTATTATGTTTTATATAAACATTTTCACATTTGTTGAGAGAAATGGACAACAGTTAACCGAGCATCATTTAATAATATCATGCAGCAATCTCTCTCTTTTCATTCTATGTCAAACTGCCTATATTCTGCTTGATGGCCCCAAAATCTTCCATGACATTCGTAATGCACTATGTAAATAATGGATTTTGGTTTTGTGCCAGTCCTGGAGTTTGAACTAAAAGCTTAGATGCTGTCCCTGTGCTTTTGTTCTGAAGGTTAGTGCTCTACCATTTGAAATACAGCTCCATTTCTGGCTTTTGGTTATTTTGACAGAGATAAAATCTCAGACTTTCCTTTCCAGGCTGGCTTCAAACTGTGATCCTCAGATCTCAGCTTTCTGTGTAGCTAAGATGGCAGGCCTGGGTCATGGTGCCGAATTCATAATAAAATTTTATGAACTATCTTGCTTCAGGAAAGCATGTTACAGGACAAGCAACACTGTGGCAATGTGCATGATTTAGTAGAAACACAATGTCCCTGTTCCCACAGAGCTTCCATTTTGATAGGGAGAATAAGAAACTTATACGCCAGATAGCTAAACAGGGGAATCATTTAAAAACTCTAGTCCTGTAAACATTTTTAACTGTAAGAAAGATAGCTCATCTTCAAACTGCAGCCTTCATTTGTAGTACCAAAATTTCTGGATGAGGTGTGAAAATTTTACCACGCTAGAATTTTGATGTATATACCCCAAGTTAAACCTCAGAACATCTCCAAAAGTGGATGATTTAATGTAAGTATGATGATCATCCGATAAAAGTCCCAGAAAAGGCTGTAAACAATTCCAATTGCATTGACTTAAAACATTTTAAATCAAACTTTGCATATAAGATTTATTTCAGAACTCTCAAACCATAAAGTATGCAAAGAAAATGGGTTCAGAATGGCTGAGAGTCTAAAAAAGTATCTAATTTTTAATTCCAGCTGCAAGGAAAAGAACGTCAACTATGTTAGACTGTGGCTGTGTCTGCATCCACAAACTGATTTTAAAAATGATTGAATTCATTTAAATGGCCAGTTCTGTTGACAAAAACCAACAGCCCAAAGTGGCCAAATCTAGTCAATACCTGGTTGTTTCCATTCAGCATACTTACTCCCTCTGATGGGGTTTATGTGTAGATATTCTGTGTCTTCAGAACTCAGGGTGGGCCACCAATGTCACTTTGTACAAACAGCTTGTTACCAAGTAACAGTGTTTTCTGGCCACTTGCTCCTGGCCACCCACATGTCTGAAAGTGTAGGCCACTGGCTCAGTGAACTTAGGGACCCACCTTTTTCTCATCTTCTGAGAGTGGAAGGAAAATAGTTTGATTGGAAAATAGTCAACCCTGTGGCAATAGAGACCTAGTACCACAGAAGGTTTTGATTAAACCCAAGAGCAATTGGTGGGGACCTGCTTCCTGTGATCCCAGCGATTCATACTTTCCTATAATTGGTCAGACTCATCTACTGGATAGAAATGTGTCCTCAAACGCACAAAAAAGAGAGTTTTGGGGCTTTTTGTTTTTTTTTTTTTTAAGTGAAGCAACTTTGCTTTGAATCCAATTGTATTTGTTTCTGTAACAATTCTTCAGCTTAAGTTTCTGTCAAATAAAAGACCAACTAGTATTTTTCTAAAGGCAAACACCAGCAAATATGCTTACTGCAATTACTTAGCTGCCTTTTCACTATTGTTAGACGATATTGAAAGACTTAATTGCCTGTATTTTTTGTAATTCTGATTAAAAAATAAGAAAAATGCACACATACAATTCAATGAGGACTGTGGGAAAAACAATGTGCAGCTGAAAATATAGTCTACATTCCCACTTGTCCACAGCCTGGGCTCTTGGAATATTCATTTAAATAGTATAAAATATATAGAGTATACTCCACGCTGCCATTATAGCTTATTTTAGGAATGTACTGAATCCATTTATCTTATTGTTCTATCATGTCCAAACTCAAAATTTATGCTTGCAGTTAATTTCATATTTGATCATGAAATGAGTCCAAGTTTTGTTCTTTTTTTTATAAAAAAGATATGAGGCAGATTTGGCACTCATTATTATAAATTTATGCTATCACTATTACTAAATTTCTGTAGTTTAGAAACAGAAATGTTAAGTGAAGGCAAAACCATCCAAGGAGGGACTGGTTCACTTACTCAGATTTAGATACCTGTATTAGTAAGGCATGTGTGAAAACAGCTATTGATTCCTTGTTAGGGACACCTGAGTCATCAATATCAACTATGCAGAGCTAAGACGGGATTCTCTCCTAATGCAGATTTTGTGTTTGGTTTTAAGTAGAATGCAAGAGATGGAATACAGTAGCTGTGGAATGCATTTATATTTAGTAAGAGTGCAATATCCTCATTTGAAGTTAGAGATGAGTTTTTATTGAAACAGCTGGCAAATCAGCAAGAAAATGCTGATTTTGAAAAAACTATTCTTCTTCTGTGGAATCAGACCTACTGTATTTAGCAACACTATTATAATTGAACACAAAAACTGCATTAAAATACCATTAAGAAGGAGACAGAAATCCAGAAAAACACGAGAATTCTAAGTTAAAGGCTGTCACAGCACTCCTGAGTCAGCTCTTTTAAGTATAAATGCACAACCAGTCTTTCATGCATGACGTGAGATGCACTAACTGGACTCTGTTTCCCCACCACTATGGTCTCTGTCAAAATAACCAGGGCCCTTTCCCTGGGTGACCTGTCACAGCGCATGCATCTCTGTACCTGGAAGCCTCCATTTACCTTTCCTGGGATTACACCAGGAAATTAGATGAAATAAAAGTTTCAGCAGGACATGTGCATACTCTAACCTTTCCCTGAAAATCATCTATACATTAGTAGACATATCCTGTAACTCCTCTGATCCCCTTGCAACCAGTTAGAAATGCAGAACAATGCTTTTATACAGACATAAGAAAACCAAAAGATACCCAGGCCATTTTTTTTTAACTAGAACACTGAGAATGGCTTAATTTATGTGACTTGCTAAAGGTTACACAATTGGTTTGTGGCTAAAACCAAACCTTAAGACTTTTAATCCAGTGTCCTTTCCATCACATTTCTTGCCCTCCCTTTCATCTGTTAGTAGCTGTTGTTGCTATGTATAAAATGAAGGCAGACTTTGTCTCCACTCTGGACTTTAAAGCAACTTGGAGAGCAGAAGTGGCTATAAACAGTAGGGCATTTTGTGAGGCACTTAATGGTTACTATTTTCTTCCCTTGAATTTAATAATGACAGCAGTCAAGTAGGGTTTGTCCACCACCAGAGTCAGGTCAAGAAAAGTCCTGTGTCAGGCCACTGTGTAGTTTCCAGGGCAACAGCCCACTTCTGTACCTTTTGCTGCCCTGGAAAAGTCAGAAAAATAAATGCCACACAGAAGGGCAAAGTGCACAAGCTTTACAAGTATACATTTTCTGGTATCGATGAGCTGAGGACTGAATCCAGCTTCAAGTCAGAAGCTCATCTGACCGTTTTTCAGAAATGTACTGAGTTTCTTTCATAAAAAAGAAAGTCAGAAAGTGCACTTGAGCTTCACATTTATTTAAGTAGTATAATATTGGACTCACAATTGTAAAAAGTGTATGTAAACCTAACTCTAGACAACTTTCTGTTGACTATCATCTCACTTCTCTAGGTGGTTTGGTGGAAGTCCACATGACTTTGACATATATATGAACTTCAGTCTTACCAATAGGCAGAGCTCAGAAGTGATTAAAAGCAAAGTCAGTGCCCAGTCTGTTTTATAGAAGCATACATTGTCACCTATTGCATCATGAAGTTAGCCCACATCTTCACTAAATTCAATAATATAATATCTTTAGAAAGATTTGGATTCGTTGGTTTCAACCCATATCATGACCCTGGAAGTTAACAGGTATGACACAGGAAATCTGAGAATTTCTCTTTAGATCCCAGTAAATTTTGTTTGGGGTTAAAATATCAAATTTAACTTAAACTTTTAAATATTAAAGTTCATTCTTGGCAAGGAATAAACTCCCTTTCTTCATGGGAGAAAATCTGAAAGCTTCAAAAGTTATTTTTTAAATCATTTTAATTGCAAATGTATTAGAAACATATGAATAAAATAGCCCTGAAATTATTCATAGTCACTAATAGAGGGAAAAGATTAAAACAACTTCTTGCAGATTCATCAAACTATACACATGCAAAGTATGCTTTGGAACATTTGAAGGGGGTTGCATAAATGCTATATGATGACTAACTTTTTATACATGAGGAAGAATGTAACAGAAATTTGCATTGAATACTTGTCTAGAACATTGTAGTAAAATTTTCAAATCTGACCTATTTCCACAGGGATATATTTGCCTTGCTTTATGCTAACATGCTATTCTACCCAGACTCATTAAGAGAGAATTATTAACAAATGTTGATAAATAACAAGGCTTTGGTTTTACATAATTCCAGAGATGAGTTTGTGGTTTTTAACATGATTTTCCTATATTCTTCATTGAGTTGAATTTGGAAAAAAAGCCATCATAACCTACAACTAGTACTATTCTACTTTTAATAACCCCACATGATTGATATTGAGTACTTCCACACTTTAGTTTCAGAGACTGTGTAATATGATCTTCAAATATATCTTTAAGTAAATTTTCTACCATTATTTAATTACATTTATTTTGATGTTTTATTTTCTCTTGGAAGTTCTTTCATGGATTATTTTAAAGGAATATTTTTTTTTTTTTTTGGTTGTGGGGCCTGAACTCTGGGCTTGGGCATTTTCATTCAGCTTTCAGCCCAAGGTGAGCGCTCTACCATTTGAACCACAGTGCTATTTCCGGCTTTTTCTGTTTAAGTGGTGCTGAGGAATTGAAATCAGGGCCTCTTACATGCAAGGCAAGCACTCTACCACTGAGCCACCATTGCAGCCCTTTAGCATATTCTTGACATTAGATATATTACTGTTTTCATTTTTTTCAATAAATGATATTTATTGAGTTCTCACTCTCTACTGAATTTACTTATTTTTTTAACCTACTGACCAGTCATACTGGTCATACTGCAGTTACTTCCAACACTATAACTGTACATGATCCCAAGTCCCAAAGGCAAAGCAGCTGGCACTGCAGCCTGGAACTGCTTCTAGCCCTTTTCCTGACAGTTGTTCCTGTGTCATGCAGTATAAGGACTAGTGTCTGGCTTGTGGCAGGCTAAGGGTAGATACCTGAGACCTCTAGGAATATCACCAAAGTGGCAACGTCTCAGAATCAGCTACAGGGGCCTCTCTCACTCTTTGGAACAGTCCTATGTTACCAAGGCTCTCTGCCTATTAATCCATCTTTTCTAATTCTGCCCAATCAGCTTGATAAAGCAGATGAGTCTTCTATCAGTCATTGTTTTCATGACACAATATATTGCTAGTAGAAGTAGGTCAGCGAGTGAGAGTGATAACAGCGGGGAAAATCATAAATGAATGTTGCCATGAGTTCTATGTGAATGTGCTTTTTGGTTCCCTTTCAGATGAGAAGAAAGAAATGCATTTGTCAAATCTATTGTAGCATATATGCATCCAATGCTTGTTTAATCTATTCTGCAGTGGTGCTATATATGGTACAGCAGCTGCAGTCAGGCTTACTAACTGGTACAGGGCTTGTGGTAGTCTACAATGATTTGGGGGATGTACCTCATCCTTAAAGGGGATAGATTGAGACATTAAATGCTGTGCGAAGAATTAAATGCAGTATACTAGATCCCATAATTCTTACATTCTTAGGATGTTTAATAGTAGCAATAATTATTGCCATCCCTGTAATATAAATGTAATTTCTTGTCTTACATGGACTCAGCCAAATGTGTCAGTTACAATAAGATACTTGGAAAACAAGGGAACACCTAACAAATATATTTAAGCCAGTCCTTGACTAAGATTCCGTTTTTTACCTTGAAAACCCATGATGATTTTTGATTTTCTGGATATAAATGTTCAATAATACTCAGAAATGTCTAGGTATTTTTTTTCTTTTCTACAGTTTACATTTACCTGAGTTAATGGCCATAGATCTCTTTGAGGGGAAGGAATAGGAATTTATATTTGCCATAAGGTTCCATGTCTATTGTCCCAGAAACTGGTACTTTTTCTCAGTGAATAAATTCTAGATCTGAAATCTGGCTTAGATTAGGAACTAAGGAAGTAGTTGTGAGGTTTTGGGAGTTTCCTGATTTTTAGTCATGCTCTGATTTTAGATATTAATCTGGACCTTCATTGGCTGCCATTCTTTTTCTCTCATTAAGAAACCATCTCCATTTGGTGCTTCATAGTCAACCAATCCATAGCTTCCTAAAGATTGAATTCCCTTCACTGCTTCTATAATATTGCTGACTGCCTATGAAAATTTCACTTCCCTTGCTTCTGGCACATAAGTTGTGCCACCTGGTCTTCGTTTCTTCAGGGATTCATGATTACCGCAGCTGCTAAGCCAGCCATAATGAATGTTTCTCTGTATTAGTTTCCTAGGGTTTCTGTAACAAAGTACCACAAATAGGATGGCTTGTTGTCAGCAGTATCATGCTCTGAAACCTATATAGGATCTTTCCTTGTCTCTTCCTAGCATTTAGTAATTTGCAGTCATATTGGAATAGGACCAAACTTAATGACTTCACTTAACTTGATTACTTCTGTAAAGATCTCATTTCCAAATTGGCTCTAACGTTTAAATTCTTTGGATTAGGACCTCAGCATGGTATTTTGAGAGCAACACAGTTCAACATAGTTCAGTCCAGGTCTAAAAAGTAGAGACACAATAGAATAACTAGTGAGAGTATCATGTGTGTGTATATATGTATGCATGTATATGCATATAATATATATATATATATATATAATTATTATATGTTGACCATGGGAAGTTTGAGTTCTCAGGGCCTCTTAGAACAAAATTCCCTTTTAAGACTTCAGGTGGCACAAACTATGTCCATTAAAACCTGACAACTTCTCTTAGCTGTTGTATTTTCTTCTATTTTTTACTTGGACAAACCCAGGCAGGAGTTCACTCAGAATAGTCACCTCTGTATTAAAGATTTTACAAGCCATCATAATAGTTTGCTCTGTTCTCCTGGGTTCTTCACTAAGATGGTAAATATTAATTGCCAACATCACCCCCATCACCATGTTACTAAAGTTGTTGCTTTCCTATCTTAACATTTTGAATCCTGTGTAAAGAATTCCTAAAATATAACCCTTCTCTGGATTCTATCTGTCTGTCTTTACTAATTCTTTTCACTACATAATATCTAACTTTCTTAAAAGGAATGGCACATCTCTAGCCAGGATATGCTAGGATTTCACATAATTTCTCACCCTGTCTGAAAGAAGAGGAGACAGAGCTTTCTTGATGGGAAAACCACTGTGCTATGACGAAGAAGGCTAACAAGATCTCCTTTATGGGAGAAATTTAGCTCATGCTAGAGAGGAATGGTTTACCTCTCTAAACGGAGGATTTAAGGATGTACAGGTAAAGCTTTGGCAGGATGTAAGTCCTCAACTATGTCTTAGGCTCCCAGTTTTCCTCATCAAAGTCTTCAATTCTACATAACAGTCCTGCTGCTTTGTCTAAGCATTTTAACACTCTGGATCTGTAAAATTCTGCTAAGACACTGAAAACAATCTATGGTTCTCACAAGCAGGCTTATATTAATTTGTTTTTATTTCTACATTAACAGTAGGGGTTACCAAGTAATAACTGGTCAATTCTGCTTCTGAGATAGTAATTTCTACTCTATATTTCTCAAATGCCTAAATTATCATATGAGAAAAAAATTCCTTCTGATATCACAGGCAATAAAGGTTCTAAGCAGTGTGATAGCCCCTTCATGCCATAGGGTATAGCTACGTTCTACATTTTCCTCAGGATGTGTGTACTCCGTGCTCTACAAGCGGTAGGGCACCAATCTCAAACTCAACTTCTATATTATAACTTTTGTCAGTCAGGTATTTTTATGACAGTGAATCAAGTCTGTAAAGGTTAGAGGGAGAGAGAACATACCAGCAGAATCCAGACCAGGGTTACGTTTTAGGAATTCCTTACACAGGATTCAAAATGTTAAGAATGATCTGGGCGCTAGCGGCTCATGCGTGCAATCCTAGCTACTCAAGAGACTGAGATCTGAGGATCACAGTTCAGAGCCAGCCCGGGCAGGAAAGTCCATGAGACTCTTATCTCCAATAAAACAGCAGAAAACAGGAGTGGCACTGTGGCTCAAGCGGTAGAGCACTCGCCTTGAGCTGACGAGCGCAGGGACAGAGCCCAAGCCCAAAGTTCAAGTCCCACGACTGACCAAAAAACAAATAGTAAGAATAAGAAAGCAACAATTTCAATAACATGGTGGTGGCGGAGGGAGATGTTGGCAATCAATATTTACCATCTTATGGAAAAACCCAGGAGAATAGAGGTATGATACATGTCTGATATATGGAAAAGTAAAAAATAAAAAGGAAAGAAAGCAGAACTGACAGGCAGGGCAAGTCTGTGAATGTCTTGAATAGTTTTTAGCAGAGAATTCTTAATAGAATCTAAATTTGGAGATGAGTGATTTGGCTTGGCAACCCCCACCATATTTATTTGTTGAGTAGAAGAAGTTTGGTTAATCTAAAGGTGCTATAGCTGTTGACTGTTGGGTAATTTATTCCATGTTAGGTTCTTTCAACACATTCATAACATATGTTCACATATATATATGTTTATATAATGAGTGGACTAAAGCAACCAAGTACCCTTATAGTACAGAGTTACCTATGATCTGAAATGTGTTTTAAGGGGTTAAATCCAAAATGTCAGAACAATTTTCTTCTAAAAGATCTACTTCCTTACTGATAATTTCTAGAGATTACTGTCATTTCTTGGCTCAAGGTCTCTTCCTTATAATCTTTCCTCCCAAATTTCCATGAACTTCTTTGTCAGTGATTCTACTTCCTCACTTCTATTCAAACTTGACAATAATATTGAATGTATCCTAATAGTCTAGGATCATCTCTTCAGTCATTATTCATATCTTAACATATGTAAATTATCTTTTACTGAAAAGGTAAACATTTTTTAGGTCCTAGAGATTAAAACATAAACATCTTTGAAGGGGCATTGTGGATATATTGTAACTATCCATATAAGTATCCATGCAACGACTGTTATTCATCTTTCTCAAATATTTTCAATCACTACCAGAATTCTGTATTTATCAACCAGTTGTGTTAAGATAGAGATATAAACTATTGTAAGGAATTATGAAATTAATCTTTATGAAACTAAACGACTGATGCAGTATCAAACTCCTCAACACTAACCAAATACAAATTACTTAACAAGTAATATCAATCAACTGCAAAGAGTTCACCAATTTGTATAGATGTAAAAGAATCTTTTGGGAACACAGAGTCTTCCATCATTTCCCCATTGAGACTTTTTATTTCTTCTTTATTTTTTAAAATTGTATTGTATCTCAATGTTATGGCTAGGGAGGTTGAGCATTTCTTCATGTATCTATTGGCCATCTTCTTTCCTCTTTAGAGAAGTTTCTCTTTAAGTCTTTAGCCCACTTGTTTCTTTGAGGATTTGTTGTTGGGGGAGTTAATTTTTTGACTTCAGGTATATTTTAGATATAAGACCCTTGTCCATTGTATGGCTAATGAAGATCTTCTCCCAATTTGTGGGCTTTCTATTGATCTTGCTAGCTATGTCCTTTGCCATACAATTCCATTTGTCCAACTTTTCTTTGATTTGTTGTGTTTCTGTGTTGTTAGTTGGAGTGTAAACTTGTTCAACCACTTTGGAAAGTAGTATGGAGGTTCCTCAAAAGACTCCACATAGAGCTCCCCTATACCCCAGCAATCCCACTATTGGGCATTTACCCAAATGATCACAAACAAGACCATACTAAAGCTACTAGCACAACTATGTTTATTGCAGTATTATTTACCATAGTTAAGATATGGAACCAACCCAGATGCCCCTCAATAGATGAATGGATCAAGAAAATGTGGTATATATACACAATGCAATTCTATGCCTCCATCAGAAAGAATGACATTGTCCCATTTGTTAGGAAATGGAAAGACTTGGAAAAAATATTAAGTGAAGTAAGCCAAGCCCAAAGAAACATAGGTCCCATGATATCCCTTATTTGCAATAACTGGTATATGTCTGAGTCAAGCAGAAACAGTCAGATAAGTTGATGTTAGGCAAAATGAACCCCAAGATAAGGACTCAAATGTTTTTTTCTTGCTTGCTCTTGTTTCTAACATGTTCATAAGATGATTTATTTGTTGCTTTGTATGTCCCTCCCCCACAGTATATCCCCCCTGTTTTCACTGTATTTGATGTTGGTATAATTTGTGGCGGGGAAGGGAAAAAACAAATTGTTTAAATAGGCATACAGGTAGACCCATTGCAACAATGAGATGTACAAGACGTTATGTTGAAAAATGAAATTTGGTGGGGAGGGGCGTGAGGGGGGGAGGGCAGAAGGAGGGGGGAATGCGAGGGAGGGGGCGATGGCCGGCCGGGATGGGAAAGGGAAACAAAGGAGGAGGCAACAATGCTTGATAATGTGTTCATTACCTTGCTCATGTAATTGTAACCCCTCTGTACGGTATCTTCACAATTAAAAAATTTATTGTAAAGATGCCGTACAGAGGGGTTACAGTTACATGAGTAATTCAATGAGCACATTACTTGTCAATCATTGTTACCCCTTCCTTTGTTGTTGTCCCACTATCCCTTCCCCTCCCCCCCCCCACCCGTCGCCTGTCAAAGTTGTAAAGTTGGTTTCCAATATACTGTCCTATGGGTCTCGTTGCAATGGGTCATCCTGGTCCTTGTTTCATAGTTTTGTTATTCCCCTTCCCCTCCCCAGATTAGACAAATGTATATATACAAGATACCTAACCAAAGTACAGTGACAATAGGGGATATATCATAGGGGGAAGAACATACAAAGGAAATGTTTTTAAAAATCACCTAGTACATTTCAAACAACAATGATAGACCTCTTTTGTCCACTTAGCATTAATTTATATGGTCATATGTACATAGCATTTGAGCTTTTCAGTTCATCTGATAAGATTATCCTATAAGTATACTAGTTATTGCAAATAAGGGAGACCATGGGGCCTACATTCCTTTGGGACTGGCTTACTTCACTTGATAGGATTTTTTTTCCAAATCTTTCCAAATAGGGTAGTGTCATTCTGTCATTCTTTCTGATGGAGGCATGAAATATATATATATATATATATATATATATATATATATATATATACATATAATTTTCTTTAATCATTCATCGACTGAGGGGCATCTGGGTTGGTTCCATATATTAGCTATGGTGAATAATGTTGTGATAAACATAATTGCGCTGGTAGCTTTAGTATGGTCTTGTTTGTTTTCATTTGGGCATATACCCAAAAGTAGGACTGCTCGGTGGTAAGGGCTCTCTTTGTGAGTCTTTTTAGGAACTTCCATACTGCTTTCCAGAGTGGTTGCAGAAGTTTACACTCCCACCAACAATGTAGTAGAGTTCCCTTTTGGTGAGGCTTAATTTTCTATGTTCTTTGATGAACCGAGATGACGAGGAAACTAGATTCTACAGGAAGGATACATTCCCCAGGATACGTGTGGTGGCAGTACATAAGTAGAAATAAAGATAATTTATCTTTTAGAGGTGAGGTTGTGGATTTAAATCACAAAAGCCTCTGGCAGTGATGACAGATTGGGTAATCTGGAGGCAAAGAAAATTTCATAAAATTACACAATCTCAGTAAAGCAAAACTTTCTTATTAGTTGCTGGTTCTATCCTGGGCTTGAATCTGACTTTTCCAAACTTAGCAATAATTTTTCATTTCTAAATGTCTGATATTTTCTATGACCTAATAGTTACCACTGCAGTGGTATTGTTGTAGGACTACTCTGAAATCTTTAAACCAATGTAATGGAATTATAATGGCATTATAATGGGCCCACCATAATTTCTTTTTACTATTGTAATGCTGTCATAATGGCATTGTAAGGGGTTCTCTGTAAACATATACTAAAATCATTTTGCCACCATCATGACAGTGAAATGAGTCCCCATAGAGTTTACTTGAAATTGTTTTGCTCTTATAATGGCATTATTAATGCAGCCTCTGTAGACTTACAGGGAAATTGTTTGACCATCCTAATGTGGTCTTCATAGACTTACAATAAAATCTCTTACCAGTGTAATGTGGTTTCCATTAACTTGCACTAAAATCATTTTCCTACCATAATGGCATTATAATAGGATATCCATGAACTTGGGCTACCAACATTTGGTTCTGTTGATGGTATCATAGCAGCATTGTTACAGAGGCAGTTAAAGTAATGTCAATGCTCTGCTATGCCATAAGCAAAGACTATAAGTAATGTACATCTACTTTTCACACTTAAGTATCATGTGGTTTTTCCTTTAAAAGTCTTGTCCTGACCACAATATATTTTATAAACCAACAATAGTCACTTATCAAATGACCAAATGAGAAGAACCTTGGATACTAAGGGCAGAAAATCATATTTCATGTATCTCTACAAGAATTCTAACAGCTTTCATTAATTTGATTATATTTCTCCTCTTTAAAGAAAGTGTGATACAGTTTTCCTGTTAGTCCTTCAAAAGGCAAAAATATTAATTTACAGATGTTCACTTATGCTACAATTCATGATATTTTATGAGATTAGTATAAAATACAGATCAATTCCTTTTAGTACATAGTAGCAGAGTGTTGCACTATGGGGTTTACAGTTTTTCATTACCTTGGTCCTTTTATCAAAAGAGACAATCTGATAGAAAACTCATTGACAATGAAAGCATATAAAATAAGGGTAAATTAGAAAATTTAGTGAATATAGATAAATGCATATTAAATAAGTTCATAAGTTCATAATTAGGAGATGTATGTATAATAAAGGGTTTGCTATGCAGGAGTTTAGATGTTTGAATGTTGTTATTAGGTGGACAGCACTGCAACTTTACAAACAACTTTTGTAATCTATCTACTATAAACAATATTCTGGCCTGGAAGTTTCAATCAACATTTCTGAAATACCAATAGCTTAATGAAGATATGCATGACTTTAAAAAAAGCACAACGAGGGCTGGGAAGGTAGCTCAGTGGTAGAGGGCTTGCCTTGCATGCCTGTGGCCCTGGGTTCGATTCCCCAGCACCACAGAAGCAAAAAGAAAAAAGCCTGAAGTGGCGCTGGGCTCAAGTGGTAGAGTGCTAGCCTTGAGCTGAAGGGCTGAGGGACAGCATCCAGGCCCAGAGTTCAGGCCCCACAACCGGACCCCCCCCCAAAAAAAAAGCACAATGTGTTATACTTGCATAGAGTTTTATTTATAATGTCATACAGTGCTCTCCATCTGATTAGCTTCAGGCACAGCCATGAGTGCTCACATGAGAAAGCAACTCAATGCAATTATGTATTCGATAGATAATAACCATGACTTATGATATAGATAGAATATTATGTAAGAAAAGAAGCAACTGGCTGTTAAGTACAAGCTATCATCTATGTTATCACAATGTGAAGACAGAACTGCAGCAAAGGAGCATGAGTGTGTGTGTGTGTGTGTGTGTGTGTGTGTGTGTGTGTGTTCTGAGACTTGAATTCAGGCCTCCTGTTCTCATTCAGCTTGTTTTCTCACAGCTAGTATTCTACCATTTGAGCCACAATTCTTAGTCTGGCTTTTCCTGTTAATTGGAGATGGAGGCTTCAGAGTACAGTCCTCCAGGTCTCAGTCTCAGAAGTAGTTAGTGTTATGGACATGAGTCAGTGGCAAGTCCAGCTGAAAGAATTTTCTCCCTTTCCTTTCTTTTTCTTTTTCTTTCTGATTCTGGAACACTAAGATCTAGTTTTCCAATTATAAATATAAATATGCCCCAATCTATACTCTGGAAGGTAAATGCATCTCTATGTCCTTTAGGAGAAAAACTGCCCCTCTAAATGCCCACTTAGTAGCTGGTGCTGATCTCTGTGAAAAAAAGTGAAAATTTCCATAGAAAGGATAAGAAACATTCTAGAAATTTCACCATGTTTCTTTTGAGGTTCTTTGTTGTTACTTTATCTTTGGTGAATTGAAATGATTGAGCAGTAGGGTGCTATAGGTAAGAAATACATAACACGCAGGGTGGTTGGGGTGGTAAATAAATTCAGTGCCATGACTTTTAAGGTCTTCATTAATAAACAAAAACAAAAAAAACTGATTCAAGTCAATTCCACTCCCAGTGTTGTGTGCACTTGTATACATGATTATTTATTATATATTAGTAATAAACAGTAAGGACAGTACTATGTCCTAGAATTTTATGTGCTTTGTATAGTTAATCTCAAATCAACAATGAGATGAGTATTTTATGATTCACATTTATTCAAGAGAAAACTAGGAGGACAAATTTCTTGACCAAGGTCACATAGCTAATAAGTAACAGAGACTCAAATTACATGTGGCAGTCTGACTCAGGTTTCTACCTATTTTAGCACTAGCATTAAAAAAAAAATGATGGCTCAAGCTCAAGACAACCTCATCTCATGTATACTGACACAAACAATTCTTATTCCCAGTTCATATACCCAGAATGGCAAGAATGATGTGGGAACTGGAGTTTCTATCACAATAAGGTAAGGAAATAAACATCCTGCTGTTTTAGACTCTGAAAAGAAACACCAGGAGAGTAAAAGTGGCTTGGGAAGAGCAATGAACTTAGCATCCCTTTGGGTCCATCTGGGTGTTTGAAAACACAGATTTGGCTGGTAACAGTGATTGACACTGAAACTGAGGGACTTCCTTCTATTAAACTGATCACATTTTCTATTTCTCTCCCCAAAGTATGCAGTAGAACTGGTCCCCTTGGAATGAGAAAGTCTCCAGGGCTCTTAAAATATTCAGGGAGTTGGAGAAGTCCCAAGAGAGATATTTGGGTTGCCTGCTAATGGGCTTGTGAAAGCCCTAGAGATTAATTTTAATACCAAGAATAGAAATGACCTCATTTATATCACAAGCTCATGAAACAGGTTGTTTTGCATATTCTACAAAGACCTCTGGATTAACATACACCATCTAGACTTGAGGAAATAAAAATACAAGCAGTGACTATCTCAGAATTATTTGGCTTTTATTGACAATCAAGTTACAAAGTAATGAATTTAATAAAAATAAAACAAATTGCAGTTTTCATTGGATGGTAACAAAATAACTGTATCCAAGTTATGACACCACAAAACTGACACTGAAAATGGCAGAAAAATTTTTTTTAGCATTCTGTCATTTCATTCTATCATTTCACTTCTATCATTTCACTTCTTTAGCATTAAAAAGATTTTTCCAGAGGAACACTTAGCCTGAGGATCCAGTAGTGGAAACAATAGAAGATGCTTCATATGTTTGTTGTGAAGCTTAAATGAATGCATCAATTACATCTCACATAAATGTGGAAATGTGGTACATATCCAATTGGCATCTTGCTCAATTTTTACTACTGTGCTTTTGCTATTTGTCAGTAAATCATAAATAAATAACTTTTCTGGATCTTCCTTGTTCTTTTTGCCTGTGCTGGGATTTAATTTAGGATCATAGGATTGCTAATAAGTACTCTGTTACTTGATCTACACCCTCCGAACTCCCACTCCCTTTTATTTGCTGTGGTTATGTTTTAGGTACTATCTCACTTTTGCTCAATGTAGGCATCAGATGATAGTTCTCATACTTTGTGGATACTAGTACAGGTACATATCAACATGCCCAGCTCTCAGGATCTCTAGGGTTCTGGCTTATAAAGAAGATAATCAAATAAGATGACTTACAGGCCTTTCAGACTTTTCAAGTTGTTTGAACATAAGAATATTAGTTGCAGAAATTTTGATGACAAAGTTTTCTGAGAACTCTGTTGAACTAAAATATACCAACTCTCTCTCTCTATCTTGTGCATGCGCACACGCACGCACGCGCGCGCGCACGCACACACACACACACACACACGGTCACTGGTAGTAGAACAACTGTGAAAAACACCATGAAAATATATCCATGAGTTATGTAGGCCAGTTGCTAGACAGATACCGATTAGCCTGATGGACAGAAATCAAAGCTTAGCACTTAGAGTATAAGGATGGTTGTCCCACATCAAAAGGAAACAGGATGGCTGCTAAATAGCAAGAATTACTGGCCAGCACTGGCTAATTGTGGAACAATTTGTCTCTGTAAGACTCTAGGATAGCAACATTATCGTCAGACTCCCCTTCAAATAAAAACATGCATATGGGTAATAATACCATTCACTGTGCTCAGGAGCTACTATCCACGTCAGAATTTTTAAAAAAGAACTCATTTTTCTTTTTTATTTGTTCAATATTAGGGTTTGAATTCAGGGATTTTTTTTCTCACTAGGCACATACTCTTCTGCATCGGCTGCCCCTCTAACTCTTTTTAATTTGATTAGTTGTTTTTGCTTTTCTTTTGAGATTGGACTTTCACTTTTTCTTCATACTGGCTTAGACCAAGATACTACTAATTTCAATCTCACAGCTGGGAAGACAGGCACAGGCCTCTGACCCAGGTATTGTTGCAATTAGTTCTTAGAAACATTTTGTTTGACCACCAACTGTTACCCTCCTGGTCTATACCTGTGCAGTAGCTAGGACTGCACTGACAGGTGAGTTCTTATTTGTTGTTTTAAATAAATAAGTTAAAAATTCTTTGTCAAATTGAAAACCCAGAAATGAACCCACAGACCTATAGCCATCTAATCTTCGATAAGGGAGCTAAAACAATAGAATGGAAGAAAGACAACCTCTTCAGTAAATGGTGCTGGCAAAATTGGTTAACTACATGTAGAAAACTTAAGCTAGATCCTTATATAACACCCTGCACCAGAATCAACTCCAAATGGATCAAAGACCTCCAAGTCAAAGCAGACACTCTGAAAACATTACAGGATGGAATAGGAGAAACCCTGAGTCTCCTTGGCTCAGGCCGAAATATTCTGAATAGAGACCCAGAAACACAACAAATCAAAGAAAGGTTGGACAAATGGGATTGCATAAAGTTGCAGAGCTTCTGCAGGGCAAATGACATAGCTAGCAAGATCAATAGAAAGCCCACGGATTGGGAGAAGATCTTTACTAGCCATACAACGGACAAGGGTCTCATATCTAAAATATACTTGGAACTCAAAAAATTAAACCCCCCAACAACAAATCCTCAAAGAAACAACTGCCCAATAAATAAGTGGGCGAAAGACTTAAAGAGAAACTTCTCTGAAGAAGAAAGAAGGATGGCCAATAGACACATGAAGAAATGTTCAACATCCCTAGCCATAAAAGAAATGCAAATCAAAACAACATTGAGATATCACCTCACTCCAGTTAGAACGGCAAAAATCAAGAACTCTAACAACAACAGATGCTGGAGGGGATGTGGACAGAAAGGAACCTTACTTCATTGTTGGTGGGAATGTAAACTTGTTCAACCACTTTGGAAAGCAGTATGGTGGTTCCTCAAAAGACTTCACATAGAGCTCCCTATGACCCAGCAATCCCACTTTTGGGCATTTACCCTAATGTTTACAAACAAGACCACACTAAAGCTACCAGCACAACTATGTTTATTGCAGCATTATTTACCATAGCTAAGATATGGAACCAACCCAGATGCCCCTCAGTAGATGAATGGATCAAGAAAATGTGGTATATATACACAATGGAATTCTATGCCTCCATCAGAAAGAATGACATTGCCCCATTTGTTAGGAAATGGAAAAACTTGGAAAAAATTATATTAAGTGAAGTAAGCCAGGCCCAAAGAAACGTAGGTCCCATGGTTTCCCTTATTTGTAATATCTAGTATATGTATGAGTCAAGCGGAAAAGGTCAGATAATGTGATGTCAGGAAAATGAACCCTTAGATGTGTATTTTAATGTTTTTTTTCTTTCATGCATGTGTTTCTAACACATTTATAAGATTATCTCTTTGTTGCTTTGTATGTCCCTCCCCCACAGTATAACCCCTGCTTTCACTATATTTGATGTCAGTATAACTTGTGGAGGAGATGGGGAAAAACCAGTTGTTTAAGGATACAGGTGGACCTGTTGCAACAATGAGAAGTACAAGTTGTCATGTCCAAAACGAGCTTTACAACGTTGGTGGGGGGGTCGGGGGGGGGGGGGAAGGAGAAGGATTGGGATTGGGGGGGAGGGGGGAGGCTGGGAAGGGATGTGAAGGGTAAACAAAGGAGGAGGCTGCAATGCTTGGTAAGAAATGTACGCATTATCCTGCCCATGTAACTGTAACTCCTCTGTACAGTATGTTCACAAATAAAATTAAATTAAATTAAAAAAAAATTCTTTGTCATTCAATCAATGTGCCCAGATGAACCTGTTGCCCAAGTAGCTCTCAAAGTACTATAGTAGAACAGCAGTTAAATCTGAACAGATCAGATACCAATACCAACACCTTACTAAGGAAAGTTACAAGAAAAGTGGAAAATAAAGCTAAAACTCACTTCTAGACTTTCTGTCTAGACAGTAGGATCTTAATATTCTGACAAGCAAAACAAAACTTTTACAATAATAGGATGGGAATAATTGTATTTGATGAAACCTTATCATTTGTTCATGAACTCTGAAAAATGACCCAGTCCTGCGGACATATCTTTGGGTTCTTTCCCACATACAGGGGCCTGTGAGAGTTCCATGGTAGAAACTCTGGGGAAAGGGCAGCAGCATTAGTGATGGATGTCTTCCTTACTCCTGATGCCCTTGATGCCCCTGTAAGGGCCGATGTCCTGCAGGGTTTTTTGTTTGTTTGTTTGTTTCATTTTACCCTTAGACCCAACACTGTGTCCTCTCTCCATGTAGGCTTTTGTTTTTTGGTCATAAGGCTTGAACTCTGGGCCTGGGTGCTCTTCAGCTCTTCAGCTCAAGGCAATCTCTACCATTTGAGCCATAGCAGCATTTCCAGTTTTCTGGTGGTTAATTGGAGTCTCATGGCCTTTCCTGCCTGGGCTGGTTTTGAGCCGTGATCCTCAGATCGCAGCCTCCTGAATAGCTAGGATTACAGGTATAAACCATTGGCACCTGGCTCTATGTAAGCTTTGACCCACAGGTGATAGTATATCACCTGCCCATATTGCTTCTTCTCTCACCTCCTTTAGACAGTGAACTATGATAACCCATTTCAAGTATATGCTGTCTGAACAGAGAGACCATGGGATATTCAATATGAGTGGGGTATATTAGGGTCTGATATGTGAAGCTGTTCAGAGGGTTATCAGAACAACTTGCAGTTTTAGTATGGTGAGCATTTTGCTGCTAAATTCCTCCACATATACTTCTGATTCAGGTATAAATATGTACATGAAGAGCCAGAAAAAGTGTAAAGCTAAAGTCTGCAATTTCACTGAAATCACTGGAATGTGCGTGGATATGTATGTGTGCATGCACTCTGAGTAGTAGTAAATGGATACGTATGCCACACATGCATTGCCATGTACATATTAGAGATAGACAAATAGGTACCTTATCTGTAAGAATCATCAAAATTGTTATAGGCAGCAGTCATTTTTGCCTGTGCTGGAATTTGAATTCAGTCTCATGCTTGCTAAACAATTACTCTAGATAGACAGTCGCTCTACCACTTGAGCCAAATTCTGAGCTCCTTTGCACTTTAATTATTCCTTGGACACTATCTCACATTTTCACATAGGCCATCGGGAAATGTTACCCTTCTATTAATGCCTCCCACATAACTGAGATTTTAGTACTGGGCTTTTATGCCTAGCATGTTAGTTGAAGGACTCTAATGGAATATTGAATGTGTAAGCCCCTGTATCCTGCCAATAATTAGTTTTATTTTATTTGGGGGAATACTGGAGATTGAACTCAGAGACTTGTGCTTGCTAGGCAGACCCAAGTCTTGAACAATACCTCCAACCTTTATTGCTTTATTATTTTTTTGAATAGTCTTTCCCATGTAAACTGAGGCTGGCTTAAACTATGATCCTCCTGCTTATACTTGGCATATAGTAAGGATGAGAGACATTTGTCCTGCACTCAGCTATTAATTGAGATAGGGTCTTGCATGTTGGCCTGGACTGGCCTTAAACCATGACCCTCCAAATTGCTGCTTTTCCTGTGGCATTTATTAGCATTCTCTTACAGGCATGAGGTGTTGCCACCTGGCTTAGCAATTTGATTTTGTAATGCCTGTGTAAGAAGCTATGTATGAATCTAACCAAGGGCATTGTTAGTGTAGTTAATGGAAATTTGGGATGATGTAAGCATTTGTGCTCAAATCTCCCTGTGAACACATGCTGCCCTTTATTTTGTTTTATTTGCAAAACCCACTTAACTTTTGGGCACTTAAATGGATTTCATCACAACATTTCCATACACGTTCATAATACATACTGTACTTTGATCATATTTATCCTCATTACCCTTCCTTACTTTAAGTCTGTATTTTGGAATGAAACTCTGGATTATAGAGAACATCCTATTTAGCTTAAGGAGATTTTGGAAAATACTTTTAAAAAGTAGTTGAACCAATTGAACCAATTTACATCAGCACTAGCATATAAAACTTCCAGTGGCTACAAATCTTCCCTAAAGCTAGATATTATAGTCTTAAAAATTTTATCTATGCAAGTGGGTGTAGTATGGGATATTATTATGTACATTTAGTGTACATTTCTGTGACATAGTATTAAATTTAAGAACTCATAATTAAATAATGTGTTTCTATAGAGCAGGTAATAAACTTCCTTGGGAAATATGGTGCAATAACTTACAAAGGAATATCAAAATATTTCTGTGTTGGATTGCCTGGGAGCTAAGAACCATGCTTTAATTCCAGCTCCACCTAAAACTTCCAGGGTGAGCTTAGACATCTTTTGTCCTCATCTGCTCTTGAAGTTCTTCACCTGCAGACAAACCCTTTGACTGTTGTTGTAAAGTTGCTTGCATTTCTATTTTAATAACATTTTAATGAATGCTTTATTCTCCATCATACTTGGGATGTCTAGCTAGGAAAGAGTCACATGTTTGTATTTAGTGGAGGAAAAAGGCACAATTAGACATATATAAGTATTTATTCCACACTAATTTTATCCATATTTCTGACACATTTGTATTCCTTCTGATTTTTTATCTTTTTTTTCCCTTAGCAGAAGCTGGACGACCTAATGATCTGAGTTACAACTCACATTTTCTCATTAGATTTTCCCTCAAGAAACTCCTTCTGCATTCCCTTGGCAGGGGGACTTTCTTCCAGGGCCACCATCTTTCTCTCATTTGTGCTGACACAGCTCTCCTGTCAGATCTAAATCTCAAAAAGGGTTATGCCCTCAGCAGTGTGAATGCCTTCCCATCTGCTTCAGGGAAACTGCAGAGCTCAGGAGTGTTGGCAAATCTTGTAGTGACTGTAGTAAAAATAAGTTCTCGTTGCAAGTCGTCAGGGCAATTGTGATCAAAACAATGTAAAAGTCTTTGCTCTTATCAGTCTTAGAACTAGAGCTACAGCATGATCTTCCTATTGCTTTGTTTTTCTTTTAGTTCAGCCCAATCTAACGGTGATTAATAGCCTCAGCTGTACATATTTCCTCTATTATTTTTAAGTTCTATCTACACAAGTGATTTCATTAAAGAATGCATTTTTCTGTGCCAAAACTGCTACCAAGAGTAAAAATAGACTCTTATAGAAAGCACATTAACTCTTCAAAACCATAAGATTCATGTAAATGAAGCTATCATTTGTACTGGTATAATCATTTCAATGAATTTCAGAGAAAGATAGTGTACAATTGAAGATTTGGGCTTCTTTTCTGTACTCAGTAATTGTATGTTTACCAGCTTCTGAATCAGATGGAAAGTCCCACATGGCAATATGACATGTTATTAGTAGTATATTGGAGTTTTCACATTGTCTAAGTTTACTACTAATCAATGTCCTTGAATGGTCAGCATAAAGGTGAGCACTGTAATGATGTTGAGACTACCATAACAATTCTTTGCTGGTCATCATTTGTTCAAAAAAATCCTTTATTATTTTCAGGAATCATATCATGATTCAATATACATACAATAACTGGTTGACTGACTATATCTGCTCCAGAAATATACCTTTGTTTATAGAGGGAGGCCTTTCACAAAGTTCCCTCAACCATGCCTCACTCCACCCTTGAGTATTTTCTTTCCCTATGGGTCAGTTATTCCATTTTACTAATGAGGCATGGCTAAGCTAAATGGTATCAGTCAGGCACAAATGACAATTAGATGGCAGAGCTGGAATTAGAACCCATTAGATGGCTTTACTTCGGGTCTGTCCTCATGCCATTGAACAAGTCTCATGCTCTGTTTCAAGGCTGATTTCTTATTTACTGTTCATGTTTTGTTGTCTAGAATTTCACAGATTAGCACTTTCACCCCCTGAAAACAGGTTTATATGACTGTAGTGCTCTTGCCTCAGTGCTCTTTTATTTTTGCTTAATCAATTCATCAAGACCTTCTATTGTCAGCAGGACAAAAGCAGAATCCGAGAACTTGCCCAGCAGCTCCAACTATTCGATTAGTTCACGGAAATGGAAGGGTTTTATGGAAACAAAACAGACACAACCAGCATCGTTGAGATTTAGGAAGGAAGCTGCTCTGGATCTGAGCACAGAAAAGATATGCCTGTGCTGCAAGTCAAATATGTTCTTTAATCCTCTATTTCCCCCAAAGAAGTCTTAATTTCCTCATAAATCTAAACTATCTCTATTAATTAGTACTAAGTTCAACCGCATAATAATTCCAAAAATAGTTGTGATTAAACTCACAACAAATTTTATTTTATTTTTTTTTTCAAATGGAGTCAGAAGTAGTCAGTCTAGACTTACTAATTAGAGTCATCTGAAAACATCCTGGTCTCTTTTTCTGCTCCTTAATTCGCACTGTCCCCTCAAGATCTGGCTAAGAAAACTCCAATTTTTATGACATTATTCCTGGCACCAAGGAGAGGCAAAAAGAAAGAGGGCCCTGAGGGAGCACACCACTCCCAATCTTCTTTGAAAGAATTTGTTCTGAGTCCTACATAACTTATTCACTTGGACCAGATTTTATTCTCATCGCTATCCTTACTTATATGGAGTTTTGAACTTCTATTTTGTTTGCTTGATTGCATTATGTTATACTCTGTTTAAGCTGGCCATTTAATCTCTGTGAAAATTATGAAGGGAACAGGGAGAAAGATTATTGTTCGGACAGATTTAGCTACTGCTAATATTCGAACAAAGCACTCACACAGTATCAAATATAAGGATTTGGGGAAAACTAAACATTAATGATTTTCTAAAAAATTGAGAAAAAGATTTTTGGTCCATTTAAGTGAAAACCGTATACAGTAAGGAAGTCTGTAATTATTTTTCCCTATTGTTATTTGGACAAAAGCAAATGAATTTTTATTAGAACAGATAAATGATATGAAAATGCAAACAGCAAATTTAATTATCTCCCACTCCTTTTTACTGTTGCATCTATTCCCTATCATTTAGAAACCTCAAGATAACTTTATGTATATTTTTCTTGCAAAATAAATTTAAGAAACAGGTCCCGCATTTTTTTTAGTAATGAAAGCACGATTGTGCCACACAATTGTTCTCTGGCTTGATTTTCTTAACCTGATCTAAATACATTACGTTTACATGTTCTCCTCTTTAATAACTACATAAAATTCTAGACTATAGATATACTATAACTTTCACAAAGAACAAGAGTGTTGAAGACTGTGGCAGAGTCTAAATGGTTAAGAGAAAGGTAGACATTTCAGAGTTCAGCACACTGAGTTCATGTAGCTAGCTAAGGACACAGAGCATGCTCAGTGTGTGACTGCACCATTTTCAGGACAGAGGAGGTACTTTTTAGCAAAGCTTTTATGCCACGAAATTCCTAAAAATGCCATTGATGCCATCTGGCTTTGTTTTGCCTCTCAATCAGCATCTTTAGACATTTTATACTATTCATGTTTTGCCTTTTCAAAACATCTCTCCAATCAAACCACCATCTAATTTCTAAATTCTGGGGGGAAAAACAACCTTAAAACATTTATTAAAAACTTTGCCCTTAATCTACTTTCTTGGGTTAGTAGTTACACCTCTCGGTGTTCTTTCTTTTCTATTTTAAGTTAAAAAATCTTCATATTATTTCCTCTATCACATATTTTTTTCTCTTCCCTTTCTCCCTTTTATCTTTTCCTTCCTTGGTCTTTGTTTCCTCCCTCCTATGGTTCCTGATATAGGTGGTGTGACATTATTTGCATCCTTGGTCACGCCAATAGATACCTACATCTATAAGCAGTATTGTACTCAATGTGATCTGCATCCCTGGGCAGAGGCTCAGAGAGATGGTGCTGCCAGATTTTGAACTGTGACCTACAGAACCATGAGTCCAAAAACAGTGCATAATTTTTTTAAAGTGTATTGGCTCTGGCATTTTGTTGTTGCAATACAATTATATTTTGAAACCCTAGGGAGACAAATATGATCCAGGAATAAACAGTAAACTGCTCAAATTCTCCATGCCTATTCAAGCTTGAGGGTTCCATTCACTGTGTTTTGTGGAATGTGACTGGGAAAATGGGAAGCACCAAGGGAAGCCACTGGAAATGCTTCCTGTATTCTCTCATTTGATTCTTGAATTCCGCATTTAACAATGAGGTTACCTGGAGCTGTCAGGAATGTTCAAAGTATCTGTCTATCAACAGAAAAACATGTTTTCACTGGCCCTTCAAAGCTCTTTTTATTAAGGAACAAGATAATATGAATTCACATACAAATAAATGCCAGTATTAACAAGAATGCAGAGAATATTGCATATGGAAAGATATCAGGGAGATAAAATAGCTCTCCCAAGTTCTATTATTGCTGGCAAATCTAGACCCAAGTTTCTGTTCCACTTTGCAGCTTCCCCTTGCTCAGCTCTTGGCTCCAGACTGCTTCAGAGGGTGAACTTGTGGGTACAGATAAATACCTTATTGTTTACAAAAAGAAAAGCAATGAACATTTTGCACAAAGTTGATCAAATACCAAATAAACCAGGTGGAATCTTTTTATGCACCTACTTACTCCACAAAGATAAGTCAAGGGATACTTATATGTATTGTAGGGACTGTGAATAAAGAAAGAGAATCCCTGTCCTCATGTAGTTTCCAACTTGATCTGTGTGTTGTGTTTTGTGTGTGTGTGTGTGTGTGTGTATGTGTGTGTGTGTGTCTTTCTGTGTGTGCACGCTTGCACATATTGCCAGAGGGCAAAGTTGAAGAGTGAAAGAAAGGTTATAAATAAGTGAACAGATATACTATATATACATGCTCACATGTATGGTTATAGTTACTAGTTTTTGCATTAAATTAGTGTCATGAATGAGATTACAAGGCATAGAAAAGATGTGGGAGGAGAGCTAATTTACTTTATCTTATGGTACCCTGAAGACTATGACACAGGTACTAAGATTATTCCTACTACACAGATAAATTAAGGCTCAGACAAATAGATCACTTCTTCAAGTTCATAACAACTAGATCAAGAAGAAATGGACACTCCAGTGTGCCTCATTCTCCTATTTGCTATATTCACTATGCTCAATTGCTTCTCAATGAGACTATCAGAAAATAAATTTCCTCAAGTTTTTCTTCAAAGCCAGAATTGTTGAATGGAAAATTACAATGGGAAAATGCTATGATTAATTCTCTGAACATTTGATCTGAGTTACTTAATGAGGTTAAGGCTGACATAGAAATTTGAGCTATTTCATCTTAAGAATAGTAGAAAAGAGGCCAAATAGAAAAGCATTATTTGATTCATCTGGTTTATATTTTCAAGGATCAAAGAACCAGTTAATAGGTACACAATTTTTGAAGCCATACCATTCAAAGCAAGGTCAGTAGCTAATAAAGACATGTACTGTTCATCACAAGAAGACCACTTGACTTTGCTTGCATCGCTGATACAAGCCATTATTGGTGAGAACCAGCAGAATTCTCAGTACAGCTTGAAGTAGGAGAGGTTTGGAGATCTGTTAATTGCATCTTGTCTTAACGGTAGGAGGTATACTACTCCAAAATCAGTCTCTTCCAATTATTCCAGGTTGCAGCTGGCATAGTGAACCCTGAGTTGTTTTTACCCAATAAAAGAATCTAATTTTATCACAGAATCACAGGACTGGCAAGACCTTGGGAGGTGAGTGGAGCTATCAAACAAGGCTGCAGTGAGTGAATATATCTAATCCAATTTTAAACCATCTCCAGAGGGGAGATTCCATGATTTCTCTTAAAAGCCAATGTCAGTATTAAGTGACATTTTCTGATGCCATTCTAACCTCCCAACTGATTTATTTAAAATTCATCTTTTATAGGGCTTATAATAATAACTTGCTCTCCAGTTTTTAAAAGTATTGTGGAAATTTAAAATAATTAGCTGGGTGTCAATAGCTCATGTCTATAATCCTACCTAAGGAGGCTGAGATCTGAGGATTGAGGTTAGAAGCCAGCACTGGCAGGAAAGTCAGTGAGACTCTTATCTCCAATTAACCACCAGAAGGACAGAAGTGTTTTGCCTCCAGTGGTAGAATACCAGCCTTAAGAAAAAAGAGTTAAGGTACAGTGCCCAGGCCCTGAGTTCCTGCTTAGGACCATCACATAAAAATAGAAGACAGGACTGGGAAGGTGGCTCAGCAGTAGAGTGCTTGCCTTGTATGCATGAGGCCATGGGTTTGATTCCTCAGCACCACATAAGCAGAAAAATTCAGAAGTGGTGCTGTGGCTCAAGTGGTAGAGTCTAGCCTGGGGCTGACAAGCTGAGGGACAGTGCCCAGGCCCAGAGTTCAGGCCCCACAGCTGACAAAAAAAAAGAAAAGAAGAAGAAGACAAGAAAGCAAGTAAGCAATTTAACATAACTCATATTTGGTATAGAAGCATTGATGATTTTAATAGTTATTTAATATGATATATATTATTGATTATTAAGGTTAATGTCTAGCTTAAATTCTGTTTCCTGAAAACAAAGAATTTCAGAGAAATCAAAATGACTTAGATGGACTATTTCTAGCTCCCATTTTCCTCCTCCTTGTGTTCTGGGTACACCATCTGTTTTGTAGACCTCCACTCAAGCCTCTCCTAGAGCTGTTGGACTTGCTAATCAACCTATAACAGTCTTCCCTAAATACTTTAATGGAGGGCTACTCCTCCTCAAAAGTCATTCTTGATCAATTTAAAGTATGTTAGAGCACCAATTAGACTTCTTATCCATTCCTTTCTTAATATGTTTGTTGCTTCTGCTTCCCCATCATAACAAGAGGTAGAGTTTTATGAGTAGAATTGTTAGTTTTAATCACCAGAAAACAATTCCAATACCTGAAGTAGGGATATAATAGGCATTCAGTTAATATTTGCTGACATGATGAACTAAGGAACATTTGAGTAGCAATAAAACACCACTCACTATTTCCTATAGTCTTGATTTCTTCAGAAACCCTAGGTGTACACACTGATGGGCTCTACAATGGGCTGCATGAACTCTCATCCAGACCCATGTGGCTTGAAGTCTCCCATCCAGCATTAGCCAACTCCAAAGACTGAGATTTTCCTGTAATCTAAGATAATTTCAATAAAACTGGCCTTACTTCCAAGTTCCTAAAATAAATCGTTTTATTCAAATCAGTTGCTTTACATAACACATAGAGTATTCTACCTCTGAGCTACATTGTGGACCTTTATATCTAAGCCTGTTGTAGTACATGTGAGTCTATTCCTACAGAAAACTGGTATCTGCATTAACAAAACAAGTAGGAACCCTATTAAATATTCTTTTACAGTTATAATGATTTACATATAAGAATATAATTTATTTGGGTAAGAATTTTGTATTTTCTCCCATTCTGACATCTTCCAGTCATCAGTATTTATTATGTGTTTCCAAGCACTTAGCATTTGCTAGAGGCAAGCCTGAATCAGTTCCTATCCTCAAGGTGTTGACACACAGGGATCATATCACCAATAACATCACTGAGGCAAAATGCTCAAGATGACTCATGAATAAATCCAAAATGACAGTAAATATTTCCATGTAGGTTATATACACATTGGTCTGCATTGATGAAATTTGTTGAAAATTTCCCATTTTCTCGTGTTTTTCTTAATGAAATACTCAATCTGCCAGGTGCTATAGTTTTAGTTGCTCAAAAGTATACTTTCTGAACTGAATAAAAGCCTTAATTAGTTGTCAGTATAAATATAATTAGCAGTTTGTATTTTCTAAGAAATGAGAATAGCCAACTCCCTTATATTGTTTTAAAATATAATTTCTTCACTTAGCTTCTTTTGTAAAGTCAGCTGGAGTATGATAAGCAATGCTTGAGTTAGCTGATCAATTCTCACTCGTTAATTCCAGAAAATCAGTTATAGTGCAAAATTTAATATAACATCCTCAGAAAATAAATTTTCAAAACCCCAAGCAAATGAAAGAAGTGATTAGCATTCTTTAATAAAGCTGCGCATTTCCCTCTTCTATAATTTTTCCAGATTTTTTTCTATGCTTGAATATCTGTGTATCTTTCACATAGTGAAGTTTCCTTCAGAAAATCCTAAAAGAAATCTTGAATGAATAACATAATCAGGAAGTATGGATTATTTTAGTAACATAAACATGCTAACTAAAATATGAAAGGATGTGGAAAGTAACGTAGCATGAAGGGTCTTATATATGGACAGGCTCTGATAAATAAGGTTTGGGAGGCTTCATGGAGTTAGTTCTCTTCATAATCTGGGTTAGACAGATAGTCCTACCATCCTTTCTTGTGAAAGAAATGAGTCCCTCTGCAGTGATTTGCCACAATAGAAGATAATACATTTATGAAATATTTTACATTGCCTCTTTGAAGTTTAATATTTCAAATATATAGCACCCATATTCACTGTTGAAAACTGGAAAATATGGAAATAAAAAATAAGATAAACCACCCATTCTTGGCTGGGAAGTTGGCTCAGTGGTAGAGTGCTTGCCTCACATGCATGAGGCCCTGGGTTCAATTCCTCAGTACCACATAAGCAGGAAAAAGCTGGAAGTGGCACTGTGGCTCAAGTGGTATGGTGCTAGTCTTGAGCTGAAGAGCCGAGGGACAGCACCCGGCAAGAGTTCAGCCTCCACGACCAACCAAAAACAACAAAAAAAAAAAACAAAAAAAACACCCATTCTTTAGCAATTTAGTGACTTTCTCCTTATCTTAAACACACACACACACACACACACACACACACACACACACACACCTACACCATTTTATTCTTTAAGAGATCTAAAGGAAATACATTCCTTACGTACTTCTGTTTCTTCATTTAGTAATTTCTTATATCACTTTCTTTTTTATTTTTTTTCTTTTTTATTGTCAAGGTGATGTGTAGAGGAGTTACAGTTACATAAATAAGGTAATAAGTACATTTCTTGTCAAACTTGTTACCCCTTCCCTCATTTTTCTCCTACTTTCCCTCACTCCTCCCCCAAGTTGTACAGATCATTTCCAAATATTTTCCTATGAATATCACTGCTGCATTGGTTCCCCCCTTGTCCTTTGTCTCACCATTTGTTGAATATTCAGAAACATTTATACTCTGTGCTGTTTTGGCCACTTCTAATATGCTCACAAGGTATACGTCTCATTTCATTAACAGCTTGATGATATATAAATCCAATAATGAAATAAATCATAACACAAAATGTTTTACCAGTGGTCCTGTCTCTGATCTAGTTAAAGGTTTCCCATGTTATTTCAAATAGGGAAAATAATACCTACCTGCACATTTCTATGAGAACTAAATAATATATGTGAGAGAATTAGAACAATGATAAGAATTTAGTATTTGTTTGAGAATATTAGGAATTGTGTTGTCATATTATCATCTGTCATATGCTACTTATTGTTTTCTTGTTATTTCTAAGATCTATGGAAAAGAAAGACAGGGAAACAGAACTACAGCAATATCAGGCAGATCAAACACAGCAAAATAAAAGTGCTATGTTTATGTATCTGTTTTTATCAGTGTATAAAAGGAAAACATTACATGCAGACATCAAGAAAGAATCCCCGTAAGTAGGCATGGAAGCTTAGGATCTGATACTACAAAATGTTTTAAATAATATGTAAATGGAGCATAACAAATTATTATAATAAATATTGTGAAACCTCTAGAGATAATTATTTTTCATGTTCATTGTGCAACCAAAGCTAATATTTGCTATGCAACTGAAAAGTAAGATAAATAACTTTATGGAATTTATAGTATCTTAATTAATCTAATTTTATCCGTAAAATATATGAGTCAACTTGGCAAGTATCGAATGCAATTTTATTTATCAATTTAAAATTTAAAAATCCAGTTGACTATTTTTAAAACACATGAGAGTAAAAGGGAACAAAAAAAGAATTATTGCTTTCAAAGGCATCCTTTCTGCTTTTCCTACTCAAATGGAGCTCTGATTAAAATTTTTAGCTTTGGCAAGCAGTTATCCAAAAATATGATCAAATGATAAATAGATGAGAGATTCATGACTAAAACCCAGCTTTCTGCTGTGTTTTCTAAGTAATATTTTTCAACTGAATTTGGGTAATTATTTTTACAATGCTGACTGATGTAAGTCATATTGGAGCTGCCTGTTGAATAACATAAAGTAAGGAAAATGGCCGTATAATATGAATCTACTAGACAAAGAAAAGTCACAAATAAATCCCTCAAAATTTCTTCCATTCAATATATTATCACAAGTTTGGTTTCCCCAAAAACAGACTAAAAGGCAGAGGTGGAGGCTATTGAAGAACCGTTGGAGTCAATATCTAGGTCAGGAAAAGAAAAAAAGAGCAAGAGTAGAAACTGAACTCCATCTCAGGCCTAAGGTCCATCTTAAGTAATTCCAATGGGAAACCTGAACCTAAAATGAATTTCAGAAATCCCCCACGTTGCAACCAACATGGCCGTGCCTTTATGTTCATACAGATCTCAGTCATGGGATATTGACTCCCCTTACAGAGACGTGTCTCTATCTGGAGGAGGCATCCAGTTATTAAAGATTCATCTGCCAATACTAGACAAATCTTTTCTTGAAGAATGAGATGGCCCAAACATTACTATTATTGACCAAATAACTACCTCACCCTCTTAAGTTTTTTTGTTTTTGTTTTTTGTTTGTTTTTTTAGATAAGTAATGTCACTTCAGTTCATGCAAAGTTTTGAGAATATGCTGTTCTCCTACAGTTTGTAAAGACCTTTTTTTTAAAAAAAAAATAGTCTTCAATATAAAGGGGCGTTGGATCTTATCAAATGCTTTTTTCTGCATCTATTGAAATAACCATGTGGTTCTTATCCTTGTTCTTGTTGATGTGCTGAATTATATTGATTTGCATATATTGAACCAGCTTTGCATCCTTGAAATGAATCCTATTTGATCTTAGTGTATGATTTTTTTGATGAATTGTTGAAGTCCATTGGCTAAAATTATGCTGAGAAGTTTTGCATCGATGTTCATCAAAGAAATTGGTCTATAGTTCTCTTTCTTTGATAAGTCCCTGCCTAGTTTTCAGATAAGGGTTATAATGCCTTCATAGAAAGAGTTTGGTAGTGAATTTTCTCTTTCAATTTCATTGAAGAGTTGGAGAAGTATTGGTGAGAGTTCTGCTTTGAAGGACTTGTAGAATTCTGCTGTAAATCCATCTGGTCCTCAGCTTTTCTTGGGTGGAAGGTCTCTTATTGCTCTTTCTAGTTGATGCTTGATATGGCTTTGTTGAGTTGGTTTAACTCATCTTGGTTTAGTTTTGTCATGTCGATATTTGCTAGGAAATTGTCTATTTCTTCCAGATTCTCAAACTTATTAGCATAAAAGTTTGAGAAGTATTCTCTTATAATGTTCTGGATTTTGGTTGTTTCTGTGGTGATCTCTGAGTTTATTTATTTGCATGTGTTCTCTTCTTTTTCTGATAAGACTTGCTAAGGGTCTGTCAATTTTGTTAAGTTTTGTTGTTTAGCCTCCATGTGTTACAGGACTTTCTTTGGTGGCTTTTGGTGCTGAGTTCTAATTTTATTCCCTTGTGGTCTGAGAGAACATAATTTCAATGTTTCTGAATTTGGACGTTTGCTTTGTGACCTAAAATGTGGTCTATTTTGGAAAATATTCTGTGTGCTGCTGAGAAAAATGTGTATTCTGATGCTTCTGGGTGAAATATTCGGTAGATATCTGTTAAATCTAGTTGATCTGTGCAGTTGTTTAGATCTGTGTTATCTCTGTTGAGTTTTTGCTGGGTTGATCTCTCTAGTGGGGATAGTGGTGTGTAAAAGTCCCCAACAATTAATGTCTTTGGTTCTATGTGAGATTTGAGGGAAAGTACTGTTTCTTGGATAAATTTGGATGCTCTGTTGTTTGGTGAATAGATATTTAGGATTGTAATATCCTCCTGAAGGAGAGATCCTTTAATTAGTTTATAGCAACCTTCTTTATCTCTTTTCACTAATTTTAATTTGAAGTCTATTTTATCTGATATTAGGATTGCAACTCCCACCTGTTTATGGGGCTATTTGCCTGGTAGATTTTATTCCAGGCTTTCACTTTCAGAATGTTTGTTTTAATGGCAAGGTGTGACTCTTGAAGGCAACAGATAAAAAGATCTTTCTTTTTAATCCAATTAGATTGTCCATATCACTTAATTGGAGAGTTAAGTCCATTAATATTGAGAGTTTGGACTGGCAGGTGTTTGGTAGTTCCTGCCATGGTATCCACCTTCTTGGGGGCTGTGACAACTGGGTTCTTCCTATGGTTCTTGGATTCTCAGTTTGGGTGCAGTTTCTTGGCCTTTATTGTGCTCCTGTTGGTTTTCTATGTGTAGGACATTTTAAGTATCTTTTGTTGGGCTGATTTGGTGGCGATATATTGTTTCAGTTTTTCTTTGCTATGGAAGGTTTTATTTGGCCTTCCATTATGAAGGAGAGTTTAGTTGGGTACAGTATTCTTGGTTGATAGCTGTTCGTCTTTAGGGTGTGTCATACCTCATTCCAGGCTCTTCTTGCTTTAATAGTCTCTGCGGAGTAATCTGAGGTGATTCTAGCTGGTTTCCCTTTATGAGTGAAGTAAGCCAGGTCCAAAGAAACATGGTTTCCCTTATTTGCAAAAACTAGTATATGTCTGGGACAAGCAGAAAAGATGAAAAGCTATGTACATAAGACCAGATAAGATTAAGAAAAATGAACCCCAAGACAGGGACACAAGTGGTTTTTCTTTCTTGCTATTGTTCCTAACATATTTATAATGTACTATGTGACGTTGTTTTTGTTTCTTTGTATGTTCCTCCCCCATGGTAAACCCCCTGTTTTCACTGTATTTGATGTTGGTGCCCTACATCTTGTATATACAGTTCTTTAATTTGGGGAGGGAAAGGGAAAAAATAAAATGCTTAAATAGGGATACATGTTGACCCATTATAACAATGAGATGTACAAGACACTATGTTGAAAAACAAACTTTACAATTTAGGTAGGAGGGTGGGAGGTGGGTAGTGTAGTTGTGGAGGTGGGAGGGAAGGGATGGTAGGGAAAAAACAAAGAAGGAGGTAATAATGCTTGATAGGAAATGTACTCATTACCTAGTTCATGTAACTGTAACCCCTCTGTACAGTAGTTTTACAATAAAAAAGTATTAAAAAAATAAAAAACTTGCCTTGAAACTGTGTACCAGTGGCTCATGCCTGTAATCCTAGATACTCAAAAAGCTGAGGTCTCAGAATCAAGTTTCAAATCCAGTAGGGGAAGAGAAGTACATGAAACCTTTATGTCTAAGTAATTACAAAAGAATCCAGAAGTAGAGCTGTGGCTCAAGTATAGGATGCTAGCCTTGAGAAAAAGAAGCTTAGAGATAGTGTCCAGGCCCTGAGTTCAAACCCCAAGGCCAGAACAAAAAAGAAAAAAAATTTGCCTTGATTTTCAGTGTATCACTAGAGTCTGACTTATATACAGCCATTGAATGGATAAATATGTTTATAAAACTCCGGATGAAGCAGTGATGTGGTCTGCATACACACACACACACACACACACACACACACACACACCACACACACACACACACACACACACACACACACACACACAGAAAAGAAAGAAAAGCCTACCTGATTTGAAGATACATTGTAGTATTATTGGAGGCTTTGGTAACAATGAGAAAAATTGAGATGAGTTGATATTCCAAAACATTATATTACAGAACTTTGATATATTTGCTACAAATTGTACCAATATAAAACTTTCATTTATTCAACTTTAATTTCCACACTTGTAGGTAATGCCAAAACACATTTAGACAAGAAATATTTTTAAAATATTTTTAATGTAAAGATACTGTACAGAGGGGTCATAGTTACATGACTAAGGTAATGAGCACATTTCCTATCAAGCATTGTTACCCCTCTCCTTTGTTTTCCCCCCATCCCTGCCCTGTCCACATCCCCAACTCTCACACACACACACAGCTAAGTTGTAAAGTTTATTTCAACAGAGTGTCTTGCACATGTCACTATTACAATGGGTCAACCTGTATCTTTATTTCAGCATTTCCCTTCCCCTCCCCAAATTAGAAAAATGTATATACAAGATACAAGGCACCAGAATCAAATACAGTGAAATGGGGGTTATACTCCAGGGGAGAAGAACATACAAAAGAAACAAAAAACATCACTTAGTACATTAAAAATGACAGCATCAAAGAAAAAATATCTTGTGTCCATAGCTTGTAGTTCATTTCTCTTAGCATCATCTTATATGGTCATGTGTACATAGCTTTTGATTTTTTCTGCTTGTCTGGTAGGATTATCCTAGACATATACTAAATATTGCAAATAAGAGAAACCATAGGACCTATGTTTCTTTGGGACTGTCTTACGTCACTTAATACGTTGTTTTCTAAGTCTTTCCATTTCCTAACAAATGGAGCAGTGTCATTCTTTCTGATGTAAGCATAGAATTCATATATATATATATATATATATATATATATATAGCACATTTTCTTGATCCATTCATCTACTGAAGGACATATGGGTTGGTTCCATTTCTTAGATATGGTGAGTAATGCTGTGATAAACATAGTTGTGCTGCTAGCTTCAGTATGGCCTTGTTGGTGATTGTTTAGGTAAATGTCCAGAAGTGGATTGCTGGTTCACAGGGGAGCTATATGTGTAGTCTTTTATGAGTTGAATTAAAAAATATTTTATTGTCAAGGTGATGTACAGTTACATAAGTAAGGTAGTGATTACACTTCTTGTCTAACTTGTTACCCCTTCCCTCATTTTTCTCCCTCTTTCCCTCTCCTTCGATCCCCCCACCAAGTTGTCCAGATCATTTCCAACCTATTGTATTGTGAGTATCACTGTTGCATAGATTTCCACTTGGTCCTTTGCTCACCATTTTGTTGTTCCTCTTCCCTTCCCTAGTTCAAATAAACATATATACAATACCAAGAACCAAAATCTAATACAGTGATAACAGAGGATAAACCATAGGGGAAAAACCACAAAGGAAAAAAATCATGTAGTTATTTGTAATAATAGGATAATCTTAGCAGATGAGCAAATAGCTCAATAGCTATTTACATATGACCATATAAGATGATGCTTACCGAAATGAACTCCAAGACATGGACACAAGAGATTTTTCTTTATTGTTGCTATTCTCAGGAAAAAATTTTGATAGCCTAAATGTTGTAGGTCTTAAATATAATATGTCACTTAACCATAATAATTGTATACAAAGTACAAATTATTTTCATCATCCTCATATTACTGATAAGAAAATAATTTGAACTTCTAGGGATTTTAGAAGGATACATATCTAATGAGTAATAGAAGTTGAAATCCAAACTGATTTTTTATTTTTATTTTAACTATTACTAAAGTTTGAATTCAGTGCCTCACACCTCCTTGTAATACTGGTCACTGTACCATGGTCTTTCTGCCTAGCTAGCTTTGAACTACCTTTCTCCATTTCAGCCTCCTGAGTAGCTAGGATTACTGGCATGACACAATAGTGCCTGATTGGATTCAGAAATCTATAAATATTTATAAATTTGTATGTTATACTTCATTCATATATATATTTTTTTATTTATCCTCAGAAATTTTAAGAAT
The DNA here is from genome assembly GCF_019054845.1 of Dipodomys spectabilis. Lineage (NCBI taxonomy): Eukaryota > Metazoa > Chordata > Mammalia > Rodentia > Heteromyidae > Dipodomys > Dipodomys spectabilis. The sequence goes on from NW_024870817.1 coordinate 14,308,683, forward strand.
AAGTTATGAGCTGGATATGATATCTCAACCTATTTCCAACTACTTGGGAGATGGAAGCAAAGAGGATTGTAGTTTGAGGCCAAGATAAGCAAAAATTTATCAATATCTCCCTTTCACAAAGCACAATGACCATGTTGTATTGTACTTGTATAAGAAAGTCTGTGTACATGTATGAGGTATGGAGATTTCAATCTGAGGCCAATCTTAGACAAAAAGGTTTTATAAAATTAAAAGTTTTAGAGACATAGCTCAAGTATTATCAAATAAGCTCTAAGTTCTAGTCCCCGTGCCACATAAAGGACTAAATTTTGACTTCTCTAGAAGAACTAGTAAGTGCATTTTATAAGAAAGATACTTTGCATATTTCCTTTCTCCTATTTCCCACTTTTCTGAAACGTGAATCTTTTAACTCCCCATTGAGTCAGGTTTTTTGTTCCTCTTGAATCTACATGGCCTTAGACACTTTTGAGATCAGTGAGAATTGGCTTGAGGTCTTGTCACTCAGTTCCTGAGGCTGGGACAGAGGTGTCTTGTGGATTCATTTTGACTTCTTCATCTGAGTATTCCCTCTCCAGCTGCTCTCCTTTAGATCTCACACATCTCTCTTTGAAAAACCCAAGCTAGGAGGAGAGCCCCCGTGGAACACTCTGGACAGACTTGTTGAACCAAGAAATGGAATTATTTCATCCAAACTACATGCATGTGAATAAGCATCTTCTATATTCTTCTATATCCCAGCCATACTGCTCATTGTTAGCATAAAATTTGGGGGGGGGATTATGGACCCAGATCTAAGTAAGAACAAATAAACCATCTCCATTTTTCCCTATCATTATCCAGAGAAATTTTAATGCCTCCAAAATTGTTATAAATTTTTATACCAGAGATATCAGATATTTTCCCACTCAGAACTGTATCTTTTACTACTCAAGTCTCAGTGAACTATCTGAATCTAGCTGTCAAAGATCTAGTGGGAAAATGTACCAGTTCTAAAATACCCCACAAAATACCAACTACTCCTTGATTTGTATTTGCTATAACACAAACTTGATTCTCCAGTGTATACATTCCAGAATTATTTATGTTAAAAATGGAAAGAATATACCATAATTAATTCATTCAAATTTTCCTAATATCAATATTATTAAATACTTCTATTTCCCACTCCAATACTTCAAAATGAGAATTTAACAAATGTAGAATAAAACACTTTATCTTGATAACTATGTACCAACAAGTTGCTTTAAAAGTAAGTGATTACAGATATAACTCTATGGTACATGATCAAATTACATTTATGATAAAATACATAGTAGTACTTGATATAATTGCAAATGTTTACATTTAAAGGCACAAATAATGCACACAGATGTCAACGATTTTTGGTCAATTAGCTGTTTTTTTAGAAGGCAGAAAGCATTCTCATGAATATGCCTTCATTTCCCGTATCATTTTTAGATAACCTATGAATGGTTCTCTAAAAGATACAAAAACCAAAACCAAAAAAAAAAGGATTTAAAAAACATAATCATAATATAGCCCAAGTAGAGACAATAGACATAAGTTATAGGTGAGAATATCTGCCATCTAATATCTTCCTTAGCCACAATGCAACATGGAGGATAGATTACCTCCCCATTTAACTCAAGTTGATTTAGTAATCAATAAATATATCAAATACTAGGGAAGAGAGACAGGGATAACAATTTTAGAGTTTTGGCAATTCACCTCTTCATAACCATAGTCCCTGAAATGTATTTTGCTCTCAGTAATATCAGTATTTTAGGACTGTGATTTTTTTTTCTGATGAATACATGGATTCTCTCTGTGCTTCCAGATTAAGTATGTGGTATTTTGTGTATATGCATGTGTGGATGCATACAATTGTATCCATATATGTGTGTTATGAATCTGAATAAATAATGTGTAATTTTTTCTAGTTCTAGAATTTCACAAAACACAGTGGAATAAATATTAAAAATTAGAACTGAGATCATCATAGATCTATTAAAATTAAATTTCATTCTTGTCTTTCAAAGTGAATGAAACAGCAGCTTTTTATCATACCATGGCTTAGCACAAGACAAATGAATAATTTTGAATATATATTTCTTCAGACGGTAAAAACCAATCAGTGAAATACTGCTTTAGATGTATGCTTCTGTATATATCTGACTAAATGAAAGTTTAGCTTCATTTTTTTTCTCACCACAAAAGTCAGGTTAAATAACAGTCTTAAACCAGTGAAGAATAAGTCAATTTGGTAAATAGCTTAACATTCCAATTAAAAGACCAATTTGGCAATTGATCTGCCATCAAGACAAGTTTTAAAAATAGAGAGAGAGAGAGAGAGAGAAATAAAAACAGGGTCTGGAAACAAATTTGTGTTTCTGAAATGCTCACTTTCAAGTGTGTCTGGTTTCTAGCCCAGTTTGTATCAGAAGGGATCAATTTTTCCTCTTTTCTCTGTTCTACTTTTGCACTGGTATTGTCTGAATCCCAGAGTGAGCAGCAATACATCATCTTGCTTCAACATCTGCTAAAGCCCCCTCTTCTCCTAATCTGCCCAGATCCCCAAAGCCTTTTCCACCTGCTATAGCGCCAAATGCTCATTATAGCATACAGCTACGCCCTTCACTGTCCTTCCTCCCAGATCCTCAAGGTTAACGTGGAACAATGACTATTATTAAGTGGGGGCTTTAGGAACATAAAAGCAGACTGGGCAAGGAGAGGGGGAGGGGCAGTAGAAGCACTGGGTAGAATGCCAGGAGAGCTGGCAGGAAAGAGCTGCTCGAAAGCTGTGGCCAATTTTCCAGTCGAAACATGAGTCACTGAACAGAGATGCCCTAGAAATAAATAGCTTCCCTGTTCACTGCCCAGTACAAGCGGAAGACCACACCCTGGAGCGGTTTGTTGTCAAGGCCTTTTCGGGATATGTCTTTGAACAGCTAGTAGGGAAAGGAAGATTAAAAATGGCCAGTTTGAGAAGACAGACAAGTCTGAAAGTTGTGTTTACCGCTCAGCTAACTGTAAATCGCTAGGAATTGGATGTTATTCTGTCTCCTTTTCCCTTCAAACCACCAACCTGTTCCTTCTGCTTACATCATCAGAACAACTGCTAATGGAAGATCTGAGGCGCATAGACTGTTTAGAAAACAGTGCCATCCAGAATTTCTCTGACCATCTGTATTCATGTTAAATTCTTATGGGTCCTGAGGGGTTTTGTTTTGTATTTTCTTAAGAAGTCTAAATGGAAGTAGGTGTGGAGGTGGGAGGCAGTTTTCATTTAAATTTCCTGCTGCTTCCTCGGTGACATTCATAATAATCAAGATACCACATGAATACTGGCTGGCTTCTAGCTTACTTGGCTGATTCCGTATTGATGTTCTTTCCTATCAGCAGGCCAATGGGCATTATCTCTTATCAGATCAATTCACTCCCTGTTCTTTTCATCTCCTAGAAAGTGTAAAACCATAGGCTTATCCAAAGGTACCTTGTCAAATTTGGCTTGTCCCTACTAATCTGGAACACCAAGGATGTGGCTATTCAATAATCACAGTATGGGTTGATTTAAGTAAGGCAAGGCACCTAGTTCACTGTTTTAGCCAATATGCTGGGAAGACTGAATGAGCTTTCATTAATAAAATCAGATGAATGCACACTGTCTGGGCTAGATAAATTAGGGGCTTGTTACGGGTTCTATTAAAAGACAACACACCTCACCTTTCAGACTTACACTTAGGAGGTTGTTATATTTCTCTTCCTTAAAAAAGATCTTAAATTGAAGTTATGAATAGTTAGTGGCAAATATTTTTGCAATTTTCTTATTAATTATGATACAAAGAAGCTATAATTCTGTCAGTCAGATTGTGAGTACACTGCAATTTTGAGCAACATTGCCCTTTCCATTGTTTTTTCTCATCTTTACCCAGACCATCCCTAACCTCAACTTATACTGTTCAATTTTTACATAATATATGTGAATACAATGGCTTCTGTTGCTCACTCTTTCTCCTATTTATATTCCCTCTTTCTCTGTCCTCTCTCCCCCCAGATATGTTTCTATTGCCAGGTTTTGTTATTATTTTTAGCCTAAATTTTTTTACACACAAAGATAGTTTGGGATAAAAGTTTCTGATTCTCCCTTGGATTTATCAAGATATTAAACTTTGCTGTATGTGTATGTAGGAGGAAAGTAACCAAAGTTTAAGCAGTGGACAGTTCCAGAACATAATTTTTAGTCTATCTTAAATATTTCATAAATATATGTGTGTACATATATTGTATGAATGAATCATTCTCCACCTACACTTGCTTCATTACTATGTCCATATTGAGATAAAGAAGTGAATGTTAATGTGGAAAGTCTTACATGAGAAAGGTTTTATGAAGAAGTAACACAGTGAGGAAAAATAACTTTTATTGAGATAAATCTTGAGAAGTTTCATCAGTGCTCAAACAGCATGATCCTACTAACTGGCTTTACTTTGTAATATTGGGCAAGTATTATTTTACCACTCCAGGCTTTATTTCTAGCTTATAAAAGGTAACTACAATATAATTTTACTTTTCTGATAAGATTATTCTGAGGATACAAAACAGAAGTTGGTAAAATTCCTGAACATAGTATGGGATGATCAATTTCATTCAGTATTATTCTTACACTGTGACCTTTAAGATAGTTAATTTTGCTGAAGGGCTTCATTTATTTCCTTTCTTTTCTTTCTTCTCCTTCCCCCCCGCCAAATCTTTATTACTGTATTTGTATTCAAACCTTTCAAAGAGTGGACTCTCTTTTTATTTTACAAAATTACATAATTTTAAGTTGAACTAGATAATAAGGTGATAAAACAATAAATACTCTAGTGGGCGGGGGAGTATCAGTGACTGTCTAAAAGTTTCAATTAGGGTTCCCACATGGTAGTTCACTGGTAAAGACTTGCAGAAGGTGACATTCTCATTGTATTCTTACAAGGAGGATGAAGAATAATCTCTCAGGTGTTCATATAAAGGCCAATACCACTTTATTCCAAGATGAAGACTCCTACCCTCATGACCTCTTTTGAACCTAATTTGCTCCCCAAGGCCATGTATCAAAATACTATTACTTTGAGGATTGAGGATTTCGGCTTCTAAATACAAATATTAGGAGGAAATATCGTAGCCCATACCAACTTGTTTCAAAACAGGTGACTTAATTTTATGAGCTTGATATCAATTTTTTTCTATTAAGACTTTTTTATTGTAAAAATACTGTAAAAAATACTGTACTGATGGGTTACAATTACATGAGCAAGATAATGAGTACATTTCTTATCAAGCATTGTTGCTTCTTCCTTTGTTTCCCCTTACCATCCCTTCCCATCTCCCCCCCCCCAAACTTTTTATTATAATATGTTTGTCTGAATCTTCTCTACGTGCATGAAATTAATGTATGTGGGTTTTTATCACTGTTCCTGTCCACTTTCTAGCAAAGCTAACATTCAAACTTTTTCCACTGGAATTCTACTCTCATATCTTCCATCACAGCATCATTAATTTTTATTTACTCTTGCACTTTTTTTTTGTCAGTTGTGGTGCCTGACCACTGTCCCTGAACCCTCTATGCTCAAGATTAGCATTCTACCACCTACGCCACAGTGCCACTACCGGTTTTAGAGTGGCAAATTGGAAATAAGAGTTTCACAGAGACTTTTCTGTCTGGCTTTGAACCTCGATCCTCAGATCTCAACCTCCTGAGTTTGGGATCATAGGCGTGAGCCACCGGTGCCTGGCTATTCTTGTACTTTTATACTACCTTGAATCCAGATATTTCTCTGAGGCTCTTGTCAATCCTTTGTCTCCCTGTGCCCTTTGAATTTCATGGTACTAAGTTTAATGGTTTGACCTCCACCTTTACTCAACTTTCTGTCTATCCTAACTTCTCAATACTGTTAAACATTCATTTTCTGATATAATTCCATTGGTCCTCACACTTACACTTACCAAACAAAAATATTTACCCTGGTTTTCAAATGGCAAATCAGGCATGTTTCATCCTCAGTTTTTGATGTATTTCCTACAGGATCCCTATAAATATCCTGCACAATTATAGTTAATTTCTATTTAGCATTGTTGACTGAACTCAATTTCTCCTTGAGGTAACCTTCTCAAGGTCCAGTAATCTCCCCCACCAACTTTTACCATCTGTGGAGCTGCTCCTTCCTTCAGAGGGCAGACTAGAATGCAACCACATTGAGATCTGTTTCTTCTGCCAAAATTTCCATATATATATGGATATACACATTTACACACATACAGAGGGCCAGGGAAGGGGAAGTAAATTTCTTACCATATCCAATCATAGTTACTTATGTCCCTTTCCCATCTCCTCTAATAAATTATGGATAACTTTGGGATCAGAAGCAAACTTTATTTTCTACTTTAACTATCACTAATTTGTTTTGTACCACGACTTTTCAAATAACAGAAGTTTTGATATATAAACTCGAAATAAAAGACTTTCCCTAAGACCAGCCATATGACTTCTAGGCATCTATCCTGTGCATCATGATTCATTGCTGCACTATTCACAATAGCCAAGATAAGGAAACAGCTCTGATGCCCCATGATAGATGAGTGGATCAAATAAATGGGCTACCTATATACAATGGAATTTTACACAGCCAATACAAAGAATAAAATAATGTCATTTACAGCAAAGTAGATGGAAGTAGAACTAATCATGTTAAGTAAGCCAAGAGCTGAGAGACAAATGGCACATATTCTCTCTGATATGAAGAAGTCAGATCTAAAATGAACTGGGATATCACAAATTATGAAGGATTCTAGATACTCACATAAAGTAAGACCAAAAGAAGTTACTTTTAGGAGAGAATCATAAAGGTGCAATACCTAATTGCCTTTTCATATTTATATAAAATAATATACATACTGAAACAAACTCCAAGATATGGAAACAAAAGACTTCTTCTTTCATTTTAGCTTTTAGTTTGTGATGATTCTGTCATTTTTACCTTATATATGGTGTGTTCATATGTATAACTTTGGGAGGTAACTTGAGAAACTTGAGGGAATAATGGTGACAAAGAACAGCAGTGGCATCACTGGACAATAATGAGAGTGAACTATACAACTCATAGGTAGAGACAGGAGGGAATGACTGGGAGAAAATGAGGGAACAGAACATACTGTACGGGAAGCATACTCAGCCAGGTGCCAGTGGCTCATGCTTATAATCCTAGCTACTTCAGGAGGCTGAGAGCTGAGGATCGCAGTTCAAGCCAGCCCAGTCAGGAAAGTCTGTGAGACTCTTATCTCCAATAAACCACTAGAAAACCGGAATTGGCACTATGGCTCAAGTGGTAGAGTGCTCGCCTTGAGCTGAAGAGCTGAGGAACAGCACCCAAGCCCAGAGTTCAAGCCCTACTACTGACAAACAAAACAAAAACACACAAAAAAAACAAAGGAAGGGTACTCATTACCTGACTAATGTAACTGTAATCCTACTGTATATGACTGTGATAACAATAAAGTAAATTTTAAAAAATTGAGCTGCTACACTGAAGTTTTTTATACTTTTAATACTAGATACTATTTCAAAATAAAGATATTACTGCTAATATAGAAGCAACATACCAACGTATGTATGTCTAAGAACCCCCATGCTTGTGTAAAAGGATACTATAATTCTGTTTCATGACTAAGCATATCTGTATAAGAAAGAATGAAATTTTGCAGGGAGTAATGGCTGATACAGATAAGTGGTTAGAGCTAACATTTTGGTAAATGGGATTCTCATGCATTAAATAAATGTTATATCAGAAAAAAAAACAATTGTTTCTTTGAAAATTTTACAGATTTAATAGTATACTGGAATAATTTTTGTAAAAATTGTTTTAAGATTTTAAAAAGAACTATCAATAAATATGCCTGCTACATTTTAAATAATTTGACATGCTGTATATACATCAATGTTAGTATTTTTAGATATGGGCAATAGTATCGCTACTACCCTAAGTCCTTCTTATAATATTTGCTATATATCATTCTTCAATTCCAACTAAGTTCAATAAATTTCAAGTAATATAAATAAAAACGATATAAAAATGTTGTCGTTAAAATATATTAAGTTCTTATAAGAATAGGTAGATGTTTGAAAGTATTTAGAAGATACATCACTGCCAATGACATATCTTGGAAACCCACATTAATAATGCTTTGAAAGAGTAAAGAGAATCTTGATGTGATAGCAGCTGTGGACAGCCACACTTGGTAGATCCCATGAAAGGCCTTGGTTGACTGCAAGACACTTCAGAGTGGGTGACAGTTCCCTGTTTGCTTTCTTTCTGTCGATGCTTCCGGTAAAGCTTCGTGGGGGTGGGGAAGGGCAGTGCTCCCACCTACACAACCACAGCAGAGCTCCTTGATCTGAACTAAGTCTTGTGGACTGTGGTAGATAGGGGTTTGCCTCCTTACAGATATTTATGAAAATTACAAGTCTATGCTTATGGAGTTTAGAGAGCCTCTTCATTGTTAACCAAAGTGTTCATCCAAATAATAACCAATGAAACATAAATAAGACTTTAGAACCTTACATTGGAAGGGACACGTTTTAAATTTCTAACTGTTATTTTTCAGATGTGATAACCGTGACGGAGGATATGCAGACCTGGTTAGAATCACAACCTGTATATAGTTTTCCTGACTTGGGGTTATTCATTCTCATCAACTGACTTTTCCAAAGGAAACAATATCCTCAATATTAAGTACCAAAATGTCATAGTTGAAGCTGTTAGAAAACACTGTGTCTCCCTTTCAAGAAGAACAGATTCAAAAAAGGGGAAAAGGTGTACCAAACTAAAAGGAGCTATAATTTGCTTACATATAACTGAATCCTTTAAACTCTGAAAAGAATCTGTTTCTGGAATACAAGCATTCTAAGTGTTTAGGTAATAAATCATGAAATGACACAAATATATTTGAATTGCTATTGAAGGTTGGAATAAGGCAAATACCTATTAAAATGTTTTGTGTGTAAAAATTGGCAACTTGTTACTTCCTCCATGTTATTATCTCTATAGTCTCTGCAGAGTAAAAAGGAGCCAGTGGAAATTATCTACGCATGTAGAGAAGCAAATCAATAAGATTGTAGATTTAAATCTGTCTTATATATGACTTTGTTTAAATACCTGCAGGCCAGCTGATGTCAAGTAAATTCTTCTCTTAATAAAAGATAAGGAAGGTAGAAGAATATTAAACGGCAGTATTACCTAATATTTCATAAATATTCTTGACTGAAATGGAAATAAAAACCTATAGAATTCATGTGAGGCATATTTGTATATGTAACTAAATGCAAGACAGAAATTATCATGCTAATAATATTTAGCTGTCCAATACTTTAGAGATTATCATTAAAAAATGTAACTTCTGGAGTACAACCATGCCTGGTCAGCACTCTTACCTGTTGGGGCTGTAAGACTCTACTTAGAAAACAAGTGTGATATAAGACAAAGAAAATTGTTCAGTTTCATGGAAGCACTGTTCTGTAATTTATTTTTATTTTTTAACTTATTGCATTTTTAATCAATTTTATCTTACAAAGTACTTACAAAGAAGATGACACAAAAAGAGAACTGTTTATGAATATAATGCATCTTGATCAGTATCACTCCTTCCAAAATTCTCTCTCCCCTTTGATCTACCCTTCCATTACCTTTCTTAATTTTGTGGTAGATATAATGAATTCTTGCTGTAGTCTTTCCCCCTTCACCTCTTCATTTATCTACCCCTCTCTCCTTGCTCACATCTTGGATATACCCATTTCCATGTATTGATTTTGTTGGGCTGTGGCCTAGTCTTTCTAAAAGATTATATTACTTGAGCTCTCCATAGAGTCTATTATATTGTAGTTAATTCATGTTCATTGCAGCCCTATTCAACATAGCCAAGTTATGGAATCAGTTCAGGTGACCCCTCAATGGATAAATAGATCAAGAAACCATGGTATGCATGTATATATGTATGTATGTATGTATGTATATAAATATATGTATAAACCTTATATATAATATATATAGAACCATATACACACAATGCACTTTTAATCATCTATTAGAAAGAATGATATCGTACCATTTGTAAAGAAATGGAAAGACTTGGAAAAATTATTTTATATTCAGTGAAGTAATCCAGACCCAGAGGAACAAAGTTTACATGGTTTTCTTCATTGGTGGTAGATAGAATGTACCTATAAATCTAGAAGCAAGCACAGGCATTTTTGAAAATGCTCAAATACCTTACTAACCCTATGAGCTGGAGCACGCAGTTCTGTAGCCAATGTTCAATATGAATCAGTGGGCAGAAATGGGAAGAAGGAGAAATACCATTTGTTAAGACATAAGAACCTGAATATCCAATGGATGAAAAAAGAGGAACAAAATATTGTTGTGAAATAATAGAAGGCACAGATCAATATACTAACAGAAATCTTGGAAAACCTAGTAAATGGAGGCCTAAGGAAATAATCCAATAGAAAATATCTATGGCTCAGAAGCTGGGAATGGTTATATACAACTTGATCTTTGCAGAATTATAAGAGAATTGCATTTTCTTTCTAAATATTATGATGAAAATGAGAAAGGTAAGCTACAAGTACAGCTACCAGCTACAATAAGGGTTCATAAGATCTCATTCAACTAATTCATAAAGTTCAATAATCCTCACATAGTTTTGGCTATTATTCCTTCACCTTAGTCACTTCACACATACACACACACATCCACACACAGAAATGCCAACACACACACACACACACACACACACACACACACACACACACACACACACACCTGTTGCTGCTGCTAATTTTATTACAGATATCCACAAAGGTAAATTTAAAAAGCAGAGCTTTTGAAGCCTTCAGACAATCAAGCTGTTTTCTAAGATACATAAAAAGATACTATGGGATACATTATGTCTTAAATGTTTACCTCATTTTGACCTAGACTTTGCAAACTGCATTTAATCAATTATATATCAAATGTATACTTAAATACTTTAAGACATTAAAAACTTCTTTGTTTTCAAACTGAGTTTTACTTGTTAAGGATTGAACCCAGAGGCTTGCACATATGCTGTTCACATGAACCATGACTCCAGGCTTTTTGTTTCTATTTTGTTTTTTAGATTGATTCTCACTAACATTTACAGGGCCAGCCTCATATTCAGTATCTTCCTGCTTCTGCTTCCCTAATAGCTAAGATTGCAATTGTGAGCAACTACAAAAGGCTTAGAATTAAGTTGTGATGCTATTCGCGTAAATGATAAAGAAAGAGAGAGAAAGAGTTGGTGAGATGGTAAGATAGTGGGACAGTGAGATAGAGAGATGATGATCATGGTCATGATCATGACGATGATCATGGTCATGATCATGACGATGATCATGACAGATAATGTTTCATAGATATTATGGGAGGTCTTTTTTAATTGAGAAGGGACTAAATGAAAGAGTATGTTGATATCCACATCTGAAACTTACATTGCAACTGCACATAATAAGCATATACCAACAGCTCCAGTACCAGTGCCAAGTGCTTTTGCTTGGCTAATATTTGTTCCTTTCTAAAATCCTATATGTTCAACAAGGACAAGATTTCTACTCCAACTTACTTTCAACCCTAAGCATCACATGGTCTATCAAAATATTTTTGTAAAAGAATAATTTGCCTAAATAGAGGACAATTGTAAAATTCATTGTGCTCAGGAATTAGATTTGTTAAATTCAGAAGAAGAGGGGCTCTTGGCACTTGTACATTACTGGAAATTCCCCAAACACAGACAACAAAAGCTCAGTCAGTTTAATCAAATTATCAGCTTTTCCTCAGTCTGTGTTTAGTCTGTGTTTGTCTAATGTCCGGGTGCATATTTTCTACTTAAGAAAATCAATAAATCTGCTGCTTTACAAAAAGGCACATTTCAAATGTAGTATATGGCGTATTGCACTATCTGATCCAGCAAGCTGTCTGTCTCTGCCCTACAGAAGGAAGGAACAAGAAAAATGCCTGATGGGTTTTGAGACGATTTAGAGACTCCTGCTAGAAGGGAAGGGGTGATGCCATCATGATATGGACACAGTCATTTCTACAGAAGTGTGACATAAATTGTACCTAGACATTCTTTCTGCTCTGAAGAGTGGTTGTAGGCATTACCTGTATGACTAACATCATTGTAGAAATAGAATGGGAAATTAAATTTTTTAGGTAGAGTTCTTATCCCTGTAATATCTTTCTATTGTGGTGTTTCTATTAATTTTATGATATGTCTGTATTTCCCCATCATTATTTGCTTTTATTTTGTAAATATTTAAATTGTCAATTCCTGTCATACTTCAATTTTTGAACCATGAAAAGTATAATTTCACTTCAATAATATTTTCTCAATCATTTCAATAATATTTTCTCAAAAACACACCTAGGTTTGTTTAAATTATCCTCTGCTCAAATTTTATTTCAGCAATAGTTTATATATAATCATGTATAAGCAATATATTTATAAATACCATATTTAATGTGAATGTTCATGATCATCTGTATTTGTTGTTTTAAAGATTACCAATAAAAAGAAATCACCTCAAAGGGGAGGGTCTATATTAAATAACACTTGAAAGGGTACATAAAAGATACACTGACAATGATATATCTTTCCCTCATTAAATCTAAGGAAATAGACACAACTTTTTCTTAACTATTAATAAATGATAGATTGCTAGGTATGGGTTATGATAGCTGAGATTTTAGATATAAAATTTTTCACTAGTAACTTTTAGATGAGAGCTTGTCATGATATAAAGTCTTCATTTTCCAAATTAGGGTGTAAGGCTCTAAATAAATTTCTTTGAACAATGACAGAACACTGGATTTGCTTTCTGGAGAAGCACTATTTAGTCTTTCTCCTTCTGTGTGTTTTAGCAATGAGCTGATAAGGAAAGATAATGAATGTATGCACCCAGTAGGTATGTCAATTGTCAAACACTTTTGAAACTTTCATTGCTGTGTTTACAGAAGAAAACTTCATCTCCTCAATCAGTTTTCAATAAAAAGGAATTTTTATTCATAATATCTCTTTCCCAATACATCATTTGAAAAAAATGATGATTTAATTTGTTTATTACAAAAATGTGAAAGTCACCTTCATAAAATAATTTTTTTTTACATTTTTGGTGTGCAGCTTTTTCTGAATCTTTTTTTGCTGTTGACCCCCTCTTCCGCTTTTGTCTATGTGAAGAATTCCTAGTCAGAATGAAAAAGGTGTTGCTTGTGCAGAGAATCCCTTTAGTAGAGCAGGCTAATAGGCTGACCAGTCATTAACTAAAACACAGCTGGGAAGAGGCTATAATCCCCCAATTTCCTTCACAAATGCAGTAAATATTCAAATGAAGCAGTATACAAATTTGCATATGTGTTAAACAAAAGCCCAGCTGAAGATCTGATTTTGAAGCTCTGCTAATGTTTCTCCCTTTCTACCTACAATTTCTCTACCTGGTTCATGTATCACCAAAACCATCGTCTTCCCTTCCTCCCCCCCCCCACCCCCCCCCCCCCCCGCCCCCCACTGCAGCTCTGCCCCTGCATTTCTCCCAAAATAGAAGTCCTCTGCCTTCATGAATTATCTCAGAAATCTCTTTTGCTGGCCAGTATTAGCTCTTTGACTAAGTCCCGTTTTTTAAGTGGAATGAAAGCCACTTTTACTTTATTTCTTCTTCAAACGTGTTTAAGGTATAATATAATATTTCTTTGACACACTTTGTGTTCTGTGGGTTCATGGACAGAAGTCTAATTTTTGAACCCAGAGCAAAAAGTACTTAGGAAATAAAACTCAAAAGGCCTTACTATTGGTACAACTAATTTGTGAACCCCATGGCTTTTAGGAAGGAAATTCAGATCAGCTTCCCAAATTCTTTAGTCTGTCCTCTGAGATTTCCAGCAAATGATGTAACATAGGATGCTATTCGGTTAATTATTCCTTAGCATAAGCCTCTATATCATTACAAATTCCCCACTCTACCCTTTTTTCCCTCCACTGTTCTTATTCAGTGATTGTAATTTCTAGAGTTAGATTCTAGGGCACACCTGACCTTAGGCTCTGCTGAGTTGCTTATCCTGAAGCAATGCGAGTCCCTCCCAAGGTGAAGAAATATAATTAGAAGAAAAAGAGATCATTCAGTGAGGAGTCTAAGGTAGGACACAAGGGGTTACTTTCAGGGGAGAAAATAGATTGCAACTGAAAAAAAAATTAACTTATCTGGAAAGAAGTAAAAGACCAGAAATCCACAGTTAGCGAAACACCATGTCAAAAATTACCAAAGTAAATTGACTTCCACTTGTTTCCTCCACAGCTGGAGACTCCTCTAGTCTCCACGCCTCTCCCTCCATGAAGAAAGTAAAACAAGAAGACCATTTGTAGCCAAAGGCCCAGAAAATTTCTTGGCTACACTGAATTTGTGTTTTATTTTCTTGTTGTAAGAGGTAGACTACTGTCATATGCATAAAATATAAAAAATTGTATCTCTATATATGCATGTATATTCTATATGTATATTTTCATAGTACAAATAAGTGCATTTCTTTCTTTAGAAAACATTATTAGAGACTCCCAGAAAAGTGAAGTGCATAGATTTGAACTCTGAATCAAACCACAAGAAGAAATCCATTATAGAAGTATTAAATACAAATTAGAGCTATATATTTTTAGATAGGTAATATAAAAATTGTTTTTGTCAGGCTCAACTTAAATTCATGAGAACAATAACATTAGTATTAGTTACAGGCTGTACAAAATACGAATGTGTTCTAATACCTAAGAGCTAGTGTAGCTTAAACATAAAGCTTTAGCTTTCCAGGACTTATATAACATTTTTTTCCTTCCCATTTAATCATGTTTGCAAAAGAAAGAAAAGCTTCTATCATATAAACAAAAATAATTGAATTTGAAAAAAAAACTATGTCATCATAGTTACTCTTTTTTCCAAGTACTTTTGTTTCTTAAATATAATGTTTAATATCAGTATGCAAGTTTCAATATATGTTCTTGCAAATATTAAAATAACTTGTTCTAAATCTGAGAATTATTTCAAGATGAGGCCTTATAGCTATGAAAATTCATTATAAAAGTGACAAAATAACAATATTAAATTTGATTTTTTTTAAGTTTTTCTTTATGCTCACTTCCTCTAGAGGCTATTAAAACTTTACTTAGCAATACATACTGGACCAAACCCTGAGTTATTTGATCACACAAAGGCTTGACAAGATAAAAGACCCAGTAAACACCTGTTAAGTTTACATACAGTTCATTTTTATCTGCCTGGTACTCTGGTTGAACTTTTCCTGAGAAGTGACACTACCCCATCCAAAATGCTTCCACAAGTATACTGAAAAGATTCTTGTGAAGTCTAAGAAAAAAAACATGTTCACCCATAGCTACTTTGTTACAATTTCTCTAAAAAGTAATACTTCTAAAAAAAAAAAAGAATCAGAATACAATATTCTGTTTATCAAAGAGAATGAACAACTTATTCAAACAACTTCTCAGTTATCTCTTTTAATTTTGATAGGTTCCTTTTTCTTATTATTGTTTTTGTTGTCTTAAACATACAAAAAGTGTTCATTTATAATTACTCTTTCACATTTTTTATTGTAAATGAGTCTAAGTTACATGAAATTTTGCCATTGCCTGCTGGGTTAGAACTTTCTAATCAGCTGACTATCCCTGTAGAACTGATTTATGAAATCGTAACTTGTGAAATAAAAAAAAATGCTAGCAGAGAAAGAGGTACCATGACAGATTTTTCATCAGCCACTCTGTCAGAACAACCCTATGTCCAACAGTCTAGTCTGAGGTCATAGCTGCCCCAGAATTTTGAGTGGTTAGGGATATTTTAGGATGCTTTCATTAGAAGGTACAAAGTAGAGTTAAGAAACAGGCTTGGGGCGCCAGCATGTGATTATGGCAAGACAGGCTGACCACTGTGAAATTGCTGAGACAAGAGGCCAGTGAGTTAGGCTGACCTCCCCAATCAAGTCCACCAAGAACTGTCGCCCAGCACACCTTCAGTGTCATCTGAAGCACTCCATATTCCAAATAAGCAACTGAGCAACAGATGTTTTCATAAGACAAAAGGATTTTTGCAAATGCTCTGTTTATGAATCTCCTTGCCATTCTATTTTTAAAGGTACTGTATCCAAAAATATATCCCATATATTTACTTTAGAAATCAAACATCCCTGGATGCCGGTTTCATTGGTAGCTGTTGCTGTTGCTGAAAAGCTCACCACAGTGCAAACTAGCAGGCAGCAAGGTACTGTTTGTTGAGAGAAACATGATATAAAATAAGTAATGTTTAAATATTTATACTTAATAATTATTAAATATAACTATTAAAATACTTCTGGATAGGGATGGATTTCAATCTATGGTTAACAAAATAGTTTTTTTCTTTCTTGAATCTGGTGGGGATTTTTTGGGGGGTTGTTGATTTTTGGTTTTGCCTCTGCTACTTGTCAGATCCAAACTTGATGGGTTTCTGTTTCTATCCTTTTTCTGTCTGTCTTGTTCTCTTTTTCTCTCTGTGTGAATCTCTCTCTCATCTCAGTCCCTATCTCTCTCAGCTCTTTCTTCTGTCAGTCTGTCACACACGTGCGCACACACACACACACACACACACACACACACACACACTTGAATCAAGCAGCCTTCTCTGCAAAGCATGGCTAAGAGTTAAAATGAAAGAGAATTTAGAGAGGTGTCACTTGATAACCATGACAACTCAGAAAGCATTAGGAAGAAATGTGGAATCTAAGATTTGTTTTATGAGAATTAGAAAACCTGGCAATTATAGCAACACTCTTCTGTTACCTGGCAGAGTCATCATAGATGAAACAAGACACATTGGGAGAAAAATGGGATAATGCTAATATGAGAATTTGAAAAGGAAAACTATAGAGTGAGAAATCTTCTAATGCACTTTATTTTATTAGAGAAACTCACAAATTCTATTGGAAAGCACAATATTATCCAGTGACCCCCCATACCCATCCAGTTCTTCCTCACTTTTCCCCCAATACATACACACACACCTCTTTACCTCTTGGAGGCAATGCTGTGATTTTTTTTTAATACAGAAACAGAGACATAAAATACTAAACAAGATGAATCTACAGTGAAACAATGTGCATTAAAATATTGACTCAGCGGCAGAGATTTCAATTTAATTCAATTCGTTTTAACTAAATCCCTGCCCATCCCCCCCCCCCCCCCCCCCCCCCCCCGCAAGCCTTTAAAATTCAAATTTCAGGGGCTGAGAAGGTGGCTCAGTGGCAGAGCACTTGCCTTGCATTCATGAGGCCCTGGGTTTGATCCCTCAGCCCCACATAAGCAGAAAAAGCCGGAAGTGGGGCTGTGGCTCAAGTGGTAGAGCACTAGCCTTGAGCTGAAGAGCTGAGGGACAGCGCCCAGGCCCCCACAATGGGCAACAATAATAATAATAATAATAACAATAAATTCAAACTTCACATTTCTAGTTTGAATGTGATAAGAAACAAAAGGTGTATTGTATATCAGACAGGACAGACTGAAATTCAGAACTGTAGTGACTATGATGGTCACATTTCTGCTGAAAAAACCATGTACCAAAAATAATGAAAACCAAATTTCTAACAAAAAGACATATCTATAATGTACCAGGTCTTACCATTTTTTAGTCTGTGTTCATTTGTGTATATGGGCCTGTGTGTGTGTTTGTGTGTGTGTGTGTTTATGTGTATGTATACTCTTCATTGCCACACATTTGCCTCTTCTTTAGTTTATTTCCTCCCTTATTGCTTCTTTCCCTTTCCTCTTTTAAATATATCTTAAGGTCTTCTTCAGCAGTTCCAGGCCATCTGTGCTCACCGTACTAAATAAGCATCCATGGACACATGGCTGCCTCCTCCAGACTGACAAAGGCTCTTTAGCAGAGCTAAAAGAAATGACCCAACAGCAGTGGTGAAGAGGCCTAAAAATATTTAAAGAAGAAAAATAGCAAGACCCACTAACTTTCTCTATACTCGATACCCTCTTTTTTTTTCTTAAGTTTATTTCATGTTTTACCGTTGGAATCTACCCTTACAGAATGCATTTGCATAATTGTCTGCCAAGTTAGATACAAGCTTATTTTTAAAGGTAAAGGACTCATAAATTAGGAAAAGAAATTGAAAAACAAAAACACAACAAAAAAATACCTTCTAATTTCCTTTCAAGCCAAGTTTAGGTGTATTCCCAGGTAATTCAATTGCAAAACATTTAACATAAAGAAAGGTGGAAATATATTAGCAGTACTACTGAAATTTTTACTTCTATAATAGGAACAAGGGGTTTGGGAGACATCTTTTAGCAGTTTAATAAAAATGCACCCAAGAAGCAGATATGCTTTAAAATAATTTAAATAAATTCAAAAATATGTTTTTATTTTCAACAATTCACCAAATTACAATTTTACATAAAAGACACTGATTCCTTTTCTAGTTTTCTATTATTTAATTATTTTACTTTACTTAAAACTGGTTTGTTTTATTCCCAAAGAATCCTACTTTCTTATATAAATGTTAGTTTATTAAAGCACTTTATCAAATGAGAAATATTTTAATTGGATGTAAATTTTCACTTCATTTTTTCACAGCAGATGCTGTGTGAGTTACAAGAACTTATATGAATTTCTGAGATACGCATAAGTATTCAGAAAATTGCTGAAACCTGTTAGAAGAATAGAAGATAGCATAATTCCATTATCTTTGTGGATAAAACCTGGCATGTATAAAAATCCTTAGACTTTTTTCTCTTAAACTTAAGAAGTGTTTTTATTAAATAAAAATTTGTCTTTTGATCTTAAACCTATTCTAAATATGTAGCATATAGCCCAAAGTAATGTCTTCCAAGATTTAAGTAACAGAAGACTGAACATTATTTGTTATATTTTATATTTCAAAACAAAACAAAAATTTCTATATGACTCTTGCTTAAAACCAATGTGTCTTTCTTTAGTAAGCTTTGTGTCTTTTCTTTAGTTGTTACTAGTTAGCCTTCTGGGGAAAAACAACTGCTTCTAAAAATGTTTGTAACAGGATACTTTACTAAGTTAATCTGTTCATAATTTTTAGAAAAAAATAAAAATTGGTCTTGAATTATTTGGGCTCAAGAACAAGTAGTCTAGTTGATACAGCAACATAATAGTCAGGGTTTATATACATTATAACTTCATCTATTTAAATCATAAATCAAGACTTCCATTTTGACAAATTCTCTTTTGAGCTTATTAGGGTTTTGTATTGTTTATATATTGGGGGAGGAACAAAGAATAAGGAACTGAATTTAGGTTGCAATGAACTTCATTAACAAGATCCTGTTCATGTTCAACATTGTGTGTCTCACATTGTGTTTTTATAGACTCTTCATCCCCTAAAAAACATAGTGATATTTAGTGAATCCTTTTGTTTTTTGATCTTTCTGTTAGAATTTTACAGAAAATGTTAAAAAAGGAATAAAACATAGCAGAAAGGTTTTTCTTTAAAATTTAGAAAATGTCAATGCCAAAATTCAAATCAGAATAATAAACATGGGTGGAAAATCACCAAAACTATTTTATGTAAGTTCATAACCTAAAATAGGTAACCATAAGACTGGAATTAGAAATATGTCCAAGACCCTAATCAAGAAAGTATCAGAGTATCAAAGAAAGATGAAAGTATCTGACTTAGATAGCAGATAAAATGCCTATATATTTATGATTTCATTTTGTCTGAGACAGAAAGAACAAATTATAGTTTTTCACATTTTTCTATATCCTGAACAAATGGGCAGGGTTAAGGCCTGTGTCCTCTGTAATAAATTACTTGAAAAAAAAGAATATGTAGAATGAAAGATATGAATTGGAGATATTTGTTCCTGAGAATCAGTTCAACGATGTCTATTTGTGCTATAAACTAGAATTAAATATCCAACAGATAATTTTGGTTGTCAACTTTTTGTCATTGATTATATTTTTTTTAGAAATTCTCTTTAGCTTACTGTTAAATTCCAGATAGTTTTAAGTATAGAAAAAACTTTGAACCATATGTATCATCTGTATATTTAATAACCTACATTTCATTTCATAAAAGGAAAATAATTGAACAGCCACGTGTATATATTCCACTTAAGAGTAAATTCTAAATTAATAAGACATCAGTTATATCCTCTGCTAAGCAAGTGGAATCATAACAGACAAAGCTAAACATAGTCAAATTAAATTCTTCCTTTAAATCTTCCCTTGTCTCAGTTAACTCACCTTCCTCAGCCTCAATCTCCTGTTTATTTATTCTCCATCATTTAAAGATTATGAATACTAAACATGCCAATCTATATAAAATATATACGATTTTAGCTTTTATAGGATGCTCAAGAAATCCTCTCACTTCTGCCTTTACTTGGACTTCTAGAAACACATGGATAATTTAAGCGCCATAAAAACCGATTGCTCAGAAATTTTCTGGAACAATCAGAAATCTTTTATGCTATTTTTAGTGTTGAAGTAAACCGTCTTCTTAATAAACACTCTGAACAATGCAAAGAGAATTTCATGTTAAAAAGACACACATGGGTAACTTTGGTAAGGGAGTTTTCCTTTAGAAAAAAAAACCCTACTCAGGGACATAACTATCAAATTTTAAAAAGATATCAAAATTATTGTCTTCCTGGAAATTTCTCCTTAGTTCATGTCTTTATACTGCAAACCCAGGTTCACAGGAAAGAAAATATGAACATAGAATGTAATCAACTTAAAAACAGTTGTGATTATAGTTACAATCAAATAACCTTTACAAATATGCAGGTTAGGATGATAGAATTTGTTATTTTTAAATTTAAATAAACCTAAATTTCTCTGTCAATAACTTGACATTGACAATGAATTTAATATACTTTAAACTGAAGATTTTATATATTAATCAATCAAAAATAAATCACTTAAGGGAAATTTCAAATTAATGTCCTTGTCTAACTTATCTAGATATTAACTTATTTTCATGAACTATTTTAATTCTTTGGAATTAACTATTTTTTTCTTTAAAAATTTTTATAGACACTCTATCTTGACAAAAATGACAAGTAGTAAATCTTATAAGGATGACAGATTGTAAATCTTATATGAATCCATTCTTTTTCATAAAAATTGATACTGCAATTAATAAAAAAAACTATTTTTAAAGACTACATCATTTCATAGTGTCTCAGAAAAATCCATCTTTCCTTTCTATATCTTGAGAAAAATAAGTTTTGATAAATAATAGAAAACATACACTTTTTCTCTCTTTGGATTTTTCTGGACATCATCATGATTTTCTGACCAATAAGTCTAGATGTGTAGAGTTTCATTGTGTTTATTCTGGAGAAAGTATGTGAAAATATAATTGTATAATTTTCATAATTTAGGAATGAATTAATGTCAATTTCTAGCTGATGAATATGTCATTTTTTTAAATATCAGAGAATGCATGAATGTTTACAAAAACACTCTAAATGCCTGGACATCTAAATGCCTGGACACAGATACACAAAACAAAGAACAAAAAACACACATCTTATGTTCACAGAAATATTACTAGAGTTATTTTCTGGCCCAGTCTCAGAAATAAACATATAAACACGGTTATCATGTATTCCACTTTTTTGATATTACAATGTATCTTGATAATCTTTAGAGCCTAGTGCCTGTGCCAAACTTCCAGGAGATGAACTTGTAACTTTGCCTTTCATGTGCAATTATAAGCCATCCAAATTGCCGTGGAAACAAGCACAAATCCTTCACCAGAACTGTTATAGAAAGTAGTGAGACTGCTTTCTTTTGGTGTCACTGTAGAAGAATACTACGTAAGTAATATCAGGGATAATGCCTGATTACAGGGATGAAACATGGAATGTGAAGAAATAAGAGAGAAAGAAAAAGCAGTAAGGAAAAAAGAATGAGTCTGGCTTGCTAATGATGAATATTATTTTATAAAATGTTCATTTGTTTTATAAGACTGAGTAGCTCTGTCAATATAATTGCTAAATTGAATTGGCAAAACTATGAATTTGAGTTTCTGTCTGAAGAACATATTTGAATATAAATCTCTAAACTTACACTTGAATACAAAAAGAATTGACCTTTTCCTGTTATTAAGGGAAATTGAAGCACAATCTTCATTAAGCTTCTTGTTTTGTGAAAAAAAAATTAAAGGATATTCTTGTCAGGCACAGGTTGCTCATATCTGTAATCCTAGCTACTCAGTAGGCGGAGAGCTGAAGATCACAGTGTGAAGCTAGCCCAGGCAGAAACTCTTCTCTCCAAGTAACACACACACACACACACACACACACACACACACACACACACACAGAGAGAGAGAGAGAGAGAGAGAGAGAGAGAGAGAGAGAGAGAGAGAGATAGAAATGAAGCTGTGGCTCAAGTGGTAGTATTCTAGCCTGGAGGAAAAATAAAAAAGCTCAGGCCCCAAGTCAAGCCTTAAGACTGGAACACACAAATAATCATAATTTTTGATTCTCCCTAAATTCCATTGCCAAGGTATTCAGGATTTAATGAGTTATCTTTAGATGTTATCTCTAAAACTACAGATGATGAATAAAGCAATAATTTAGTGCTCATGTTGCATGTTCAGTATAGAACAACTGAGAAATCTACTCCACAGGTATCATCTAATATGTTGCTGGCTGCTTTGACAATGGAAGAGAACACTTGGTTTCTCTTGTTCTCGTTCTTACTCCCTCTCCCTCTCCCTCTCCCTCTCCCTATCTTTCTCTCTCTCCCTCTCTCTCTCTCTCCCTCTCCCTCTTCCCTTCTCTCTCTCTCTTACACGCTCTCATTGTTTCTCTGTGTCATTCTCAATTTCTGTCTTTCTCTCTTTTTCTTTGCTAGTTCCAGAACTTGAACTCAATACCTCACATTTGTTTGGCTGGCACCATACTATTTAAGCCATGTCTCCATCCTGGTTTTTTTTTTTTGCTAGCTAAATGGAGATAAAGTCTCATGAGTTTTTCTGCCCAGGCTGGCTTTGAACTGTAATCCTCCTATCCCAGTTTCCTGAATAGCTAGAATTACAGGCATGAGCCACCAGCACCTGGCTTTATTTTTTTCTTTACCTTTCACTAATGATAGCAAGTCACAAGCACATAAAATGTGCTTAATGTCATGACGACAAAAAAAAATGCAACTGGTTATGTGACATAACATTACAACACATCAACCAGGAGAAGATTGAGATATATTTTGTCTGTTTCATCTTAATGATTGTGCCTATATTCATGTGGCTCCAATTCATGAGTAGCTGGTCTTTCATAGTTCATTTCATACCAAACCCAAAACCAAAACAAATCCTTTTCTTACATTTTTTTTATTTACTGAGATACTTTGCCACAAATGATCAATCACTATACAAATAGTTTTTTTTTTTTTTTCCTTTTTTGTTCCTGGACACTGTCTCTGACCTTCATGTTCAAGGGTAGCAGTCTACAACTTGAGCCACAGCTCTACTTCTGGCAGTTGTTTGTTAGTGTGGTTAATTGGAGATAAAGGTTTCACAGACTTTTCTGCAATTGCTGGCTTTAAGCCAATATCCTCAAATCTCAGCCTCCTGAGTATATAGGGTTACAGAGGTGAGCCACTGATGACAGGCTTGGTTGGCTTTTTTTCTTTTCTGAACAGTGCTATTAATGCCATATTCTCAATTTATTTTATATGTTCTTTCTGCTTCTCTATGTTCAAGGTTAGATTCCTACTTCATCCAAAAAATGTCCTTGGATTGACATTGCTGTTACGGCTGCAGTTGTTATTTCTGGGTTGTTACTAAAGCAGAAAAATATAGACCTGAGTTCAAAGGAGTAACTGAGTGTGTACATGGTAGTCACTTCCACTTGCATAAATACAGCTGCTGGAATGTGACAACCACCATTGTAATCATGGGTCTTATTACTTCCAAGCACAAGGTGCTATCTGAACAAATGCTGAGTTCTAACTATCATATTCCTAAATGTGTCACATTTTTCTTAGGATATCTGGGTTATTGTAACAGCTGTTTGTAAATATTGTAAAGCCCACATTAGCTACAGAATGGGTAAGAATATTTGGACCCAAATGTCAGCCCCCACCCCAACCCATGAAAAGAAATGCAACGTGTGTACTGACACTTAAGCAGAAGATTGAAATAGCAACCAGGATCAACTTCCAGCTGAGTAAGTCAATAGACATTTTGAGTTTCTGACTCCATCTGGGCCAGTTTTCTTTCATCAGCTGGCCTAAGAACATTCAAGGATATTGAGAGCCTAAATGTAAAAATCTAGCAAGGAAAACCCAACAAGGTATGGGCTAAACAACATTTTCACTAAAAATTTAATATATTCTCCCTGAAAGTGAATGTTAAAGTGCTTATTTAAGAACAATCCTTTCCTTTAAAACAGGGACATGAGCAGCTTTAGAATTTGTCATGCTCTGATCTCTCATTCTGAAAATACCCCATGCTATTTTATGTAGTGGTAATGAGTTAGATATTTCTAGTGCTTGCCAGGCCTGGGTAAGCATTCATGAGAGCTGTTGTAATAAATAAATAGTAAGAGTACATTGCTCTGATAATAGCAACTTTCATTGAAGGATGTGAATGTGCCTTGTGAAAAGTGATTAGAATCCTTAGAAAGGCTTTCATTAGAAATATAGCAGTTTTAAAATGGAACAGTAAGGCAGAGTAAAAACAAAAAAAGATTTTCTGACGTGTTTCTAATATCATTTGTAATTTTGGACATCCAACCTCTTGTCCTAAGCAACTGAAAACCTAAGAAAAGTTCCAGTAATAAAATTATTGTTCTTAGGATTTCTTTGTTTTGTATGCACATATACCTGCTAGCAAATTATATTAGGTAGTTACCTTTGGACACAGCCAGATGATAAATACCTAGTTGAAATTTTATTTAGGATTTAAAGTAAGATTCTCATAGCAATACTCTAGTTCACTCTACAAAAGACGTCAGGACTGCTTAAAGACAATCAAATATAATGACTAAAGCATAAAACTCAAATGTTTGTTTCTCAATTGACTTTCTTTAAAAAGAAAACTCGTCCTTTTATTTTAAAAATAGTTGCATAATAATTGTAATTACAATTATTTCTGACTAAATGCATTGCTACCTAGATAAAGTGACAGGTGACAAAGCCACTCTGAGATTTTTACTGTGGTACTTGTGGCTTGACTGAATATGTGGTGTATGTTTCATTTCAAAGAGGCATGCAAGTTTGAAAATGTTTTCTTCTCATGTGGTATGTAGACAAAATGAAGTTTGTTTTAGTCTTAACACACACATACATGCATGACATTAGCTCTTTCCTTGTCTCTCCTTTGATAAAGTAGAATCTTGCAATGAAACCGGCAAAGTTCTGTTGAATTCCTTTATAGTGTGATATGTGTGAAGTTTCTCACATTGTTCACATGTTTCCTTGAACTAAAGATGGCACTTGCATTTGGGCATGCATTCTGGATTTCTTTAAGAAATCAAAATTGAGATGGGAGTCTAGGTATAGTGCCTGAGATTATTAAAGTTTATTTTTTGACATAGAAATCATTCTTTTTCCCTTCCTCTCCCCAAATCATACCAACATCAAATACAGTGAAAACAGGTGTTTAAATAGGGATACAGGTTGACCCATTGCAACAATGAGATGTACAAGACACTATGTTGATAAAATGAACTTTACAATTTAGGCAGGGGGTGGGGGTAGGTGTGGGGGGGGGGAGTGTAGTTGAGGAGGTGGGAGGGAAGGTAGGTGAAAAACAAAGGAGGAAGCAACAATGCTTGATAAGAAATGTACTCATTACCTTGCTCATGTAACTGTAATCCCTCTGTACAGTATTTTCACAATAAAAAAACTTACTTAAGAGAAAAGAAATTATTGTTTTTCAAGACTGACCCTATAGGAATGAACCATCAATGTCATACTATTCTTGTATGTGTGTGTGTTTGCACGTGTGTGTGTGTGTGTGTGTGTGCGCGCACTTACTGGTCCTGGCTTGAATTTAAGGCCTTGTCACTGTCCCTGAGGTACCATGCTTAAGGTTAGAGGTCTCTCACTCAAATTCCAACTCCACTTTTGGCTTTTATGTGGTAATTGGAGATAAGAATCATGACTTTTCTACCTTTCTCTACTATGATCTTCAGATCTCAGCCTCCTGAGAAGCTAGGATTACAAGTGTGAGCCACCAGTACTTGGCTTCCACCTCTATTACTCCTAAGACCCCTTGAATCCATACTTTAATGACCCTTAGAAGGCGAGAAATTTAGAAAGTATCCACTTTAGAGAGTTTATAAGTGTCATCTAGTATGACAAGTTTTCTAGAGTACTGATTTATGAACTATAGTGTAAAGGGGCTTTATTTGGTATTTAATGGCTCAACTCCCCTCCTGGTTTTTTCTTCTTCCAGTCTCCTAACTCTAAAAGAACAGCTTTATTAATAGGAATTAATCTAAGTAGTAATTTCCACTAATTCATAGAAGTGTGATTAGCAGGTAAACTCTTTTTTTTTTTTTCCAGGGCTGAGGACCGAACCCAGAGCCTTGCGAGTGCTGGGCGGGTGCCCTTTCGCTGGGCTAAACCCCCAGCCCTGCAGGTAAACTCTTAATCCAACCATTGGTCAGTTGAAAGTAGTTAGAATAATTGCTATGTAGAGAAATCAAGAACTTGTAAGATTAACACAAAATGTGAAACCAAAATAAAAAAAGAAATGTTCATATGATACATAAACTTTCGTTTTCAGTTAATTCATAGGAAGGCTATACAAATCTAGTTCTTTTTCTTGATTTTGGCAGCTTTTAATTTTCAACTTTTTTACTATAGAATCTCTAAACACACACACACACACACACACATTTGTCTTCAGTGGAGTTTCCATTTCAGCTGTGTGGGAACAGTACATCAGGAAGGTCTGTACTGTATACAGTAGTATTGAGTAAATCAGAAACTGTGTATTTGCATTTGCCTAGGGACTTTCTGAAGATCATAGTTTGCCTGAAATTATAAGGGGTTGAGGACCTTCAGAAGACAATTCAGAAAATACTGAAATATTTCAAATCATATCACCGGGGTGGTCATTTCTAAAAGGCTGTATTTATAACTGAAAACTTCACTTAACTAATTTCCAAGTGAAATAAGAGATTCATAAATCATAAATCTGGCATTCTAGCCAGAGTCCTAGCACTCATAATCCCTGTGTCAAGTGGGAAGGCCACTTCATCTCTGTGTCTTAGAATTCTCTTTATCAAATGAGATGAAGCTTTTAGCTGAACAAAAAAAGTGCTGGTGGAAATGAATTGGTATATTACAATGCACTCAGACAAAGCAAAGGTCATTTTGCAAAATTTACCTATTTTAAATCATCAGATATTATCAGACAGGCCAAAATACAGCACTAAAATAAATTCTCTAGTTTTGAATTAGCCTAAATGCACAAGATTTGGAGAAGTTGAATCATGTCAATTACTCTCTTGAGCTGAAATTGACATGAAGTATTAGAGTTCAGAAGGTATTTGTTGGGCCATCTAGGAATAGTTGTTTATTCTCCACCATTCAGAAAGCCAAGAAACTCCACACCATTCTCAGCTTTTTCAAAAAACATCAATAATCTAATGGTGTTTTGCTTGTTTTTCTTGTTATACATCTTTATACTTGTGTTATTCTAAAGATTCAAAGGTACAATAATTCTCAAAATAAATAAATAAATTTAAAATGTTCAAATTTAGTAATCCACCTTTACCACATCTTTTAAAGAGTTGGATTAAAGAAAACTCACATTTGATTCAGGAGAAAACCGAGACATAGAGACAAAATAAAATTCTATCACATAAAGCATTTTTTAGAGCAAATAGCTTTATTTTGAAACCCAGAAACACCCCTAGGGAACTTATGGATGTAACTGAGGAAATATTTGAGCCCTGTTCAAAACAAGCTTAAAATGGAGTCAAGAAAAAAAGTAATGCTTTCTGATTATTGTCATTGGAGCCCATTTCTCTCAGCGGTCCATGACACATTAGGAAACACAAGCACTGTGACATTTCTTTTGGCAGAACTTGAATTGTGTCCATACATTGCAGGTACATAGATAGGAGATTATAATGTGTGCTCTGTGATAGGCCCAATTAATGACATTTGATACAGCTATAAATTAATTACAATTATTGACAATAATATTCCAAATATTATTCCAAATAATATTCTAAATCTTATTCTTCTAAAATGCAAAATGGCAAATTTTAGGGACAAATTTAAATATATTTTTATTATATATTTATTACTTACAACAGATATGCTGATATATATTTATACATTTATAGGTATACATTTATATTTATGGGTATGCATATGATTAAAAATTAAAAGTTTTTAATATTATCTTATCATAGGGTCCCTGAAATAAATTGCATTCAATTATGTTGCGATTGTATTTTAAAAATCTTGTTTCCTTTATAAAAAAACATGTAATGCTATAAAATATACAGACACTCAAATATACTGGACATTAATGTGGACTGTATATTGAGCCATGTAAACTGACCAAGCTACACGGGAATTTAACAGACCTAGTATCATCTTTGAAATAGTGCAGTATTCACAGCCTTGGTAGAAAGCAAAGCAAATTGGTCAAGGTAAAGTCCATTGCATCATTTGTATGTAATTTGGTCCAGAAAGTCAGAGAAAAACCCATTGTCTTTTAAAATGGAAATGACAGTGAATAGGGTAACTCAGAAACTTGGATCCTACCTCAATCATTGCTTCTCCTTCACCTTAAAATAAACACCATATTTATCTTCTAATCTTCTCTTTATTAAATGTTTATAGATTAATAGTTCACAAATTCTCTTTAGCATATCTATGCAATCACTCTTGTCTCTCCTTAATTCATTGAATTCATTTCATAATTTCTTTTCATAGCCTAGTACTTATGAAGTTAATTTCCCTTCTTGCATTCAAGTAACCTTTCAAAAATCAAATAATATCAACTATCTGCTTTGCTGTAAAATATTTCAGAGGATTTCCCTTAGGCCAAATGACAAATGAGTCCATTTGTTTTGTTTGTTCATAGATAACCTTGTCTTTTTTTGTTGGTTTTCCTCAACCTTTCCAAGATTATTGTATGCGTAGTCACATAAGTGATAGACTGTATTGAAAGATAAAAAGATAGCTGACATATTCTGTTTGCTTTTGTTCAGTACTATTTTCCCATGAGGCCTCACACCTGAATGAGAAGGCTGACTGGAGGTTCTGCATAAGTAGGGAAAGTCAGGAGAATGTTTTGACAGCTAGTCTTTTTGAAGTACCCATGGGAAAAAAGCAAGTTACAGAGTAGGAACTTCCTACAGGCTGTAGTCTAGTGTGTTCTACTGCAAAGACAAAGCATTTTCCTGCTTATTTGAAAACAATATTTTGTGTGTGGCAGTCTAGAGTATGCACCCACTTTTTTTTCATACTATAGTGTCCTTTCAAGATAACTTTGCTATGAAAATCAGTGATTTTTCCCACTAAATATTGAGAATAGTTCATTGGTCTAAGCTCCAGAACAACAGATGTTGCTGGAAAACCATGGCTCTATGTGAACCGCAATGAAGGAAGTGGGCCACTGCCTCAGCTCTTTAGAAAGTGGCTTCCTATGCAGGGAGTCAGGAACCTTAGTCTAGCCTATTGCTGCTTCTCTGTTGATTCATATCAGAGGCTTCCAGTGACTTTCTGTAAATGACATCTTTCATTTCATCAATGATGCTTCACTTGTTTCCCATCATCCCAGAATTTTTAAAATAGAATTTTGATTCGCCTATGATGCACTTTCTTGTTTTCCATAATGCCAGAGTGTCATTTATCATTTTTGTTAAATTCAGAGATTTTGAGACGAAGAAAATACAGATTTGAGTTCCTTCGATCAACTTCAAGTACCAGCTTAGGTAGTCTTCAATTTTTTTAGAAACAAATGTTTGAGTAATTAAACATTAAAATATGAAATTGCATAAGGCACAGTTAAAATATCTATGACAGGCTGGGAAGGTGGCTCAGTGGAGAGTGCTTGCCTTGCCTGCATGAGGTCCTGGGTTCTATTCCTCAGCACCACACAAGCAGAAAAAGCCAGAAGTGGTACTGTGGCTCAAGCAGTAGATCACCTGCCTTAAGCTGAAGAGCTGAGGGACAGCGCCCAGGCCCAGAGTTCAGGCCCCACAACTGACAAAATAATTAATTAGATAAATAAAATAAAATGTCTATGACAGATATTTTCATGAACCTCAGCTTCAAAATGATTTTAATTAATTTACAGATTTATTCATTTTTTATGAAGATCTCAGAGGAATCAGTATATAAACGTTAATTATTTGACTGTATCAAAACCAAAAACATCCATGTCTTTGTAAAGGTTCTATTTTCCAATTCAGATATTATTCTAAGGAATTCAAACTGGTTATTTATACCCTACCAATAGTCAACGATTATAAAGTCAGTGAAATGGCAGTCAATCTTTCATTTTGGCCTAAGAAGTTAATAAATAGAGTAAAGTAATTTTCAGTTATTTGAACCAAATTTATTTTTTACGCCAATCTTACGAAAACATGCTTGATGATTTTTTCTATCACAATGTAGTTGTTTTTTTTTTTTTTTGTCGGTCCTAGGGCTTGAACTCTGGGCCTGAGCGCTGTCCCTCAGCTCTTCAGCTCAAGGCGAGCACTCTACCACTTGAGTTACAGCGCCACTTCCGGTTTTCTGGTGGTTTATTGGAGATAGGAGTCTCACGGTCTCTCCTGCCCGGGCTGGCTTTGAACCGCGATCCTCAGATCTCAGCCTCCTGAGTAGCTAGGATTACAGGCGTGAGCCACCAGCGCCCGGCCACAATGTAGTTTTTAATCATCACATCCTTAAAAGTCAATTGAACTTATAATAATTAAAAGGGATTAAAATTTTCATACTATTCAGAACTCTCTTAACCAATTACCAATAATTGATGTAGTGAAGATTTAAAAAATATCCCAATATTCTTATAAGAACTAGTAGTTATAAAGAGTTCATGATGATAAGAAGAAATAAAAGTAATCAAATATATAGGAGTTCTCTTTTCAACATAGCTATAAATACTATTGATGGACACTAAACATTTAATACTCATGGAAGTCCAGCCTTATAAATTAGACTCCAGATTGGACATCCATTTCGCACAGAAATTCCATTAAATCTGAGAAGATCACCCATGGGACCAGAACAAAAAAAAAAATGGTTCTGTGGTAGGAAATGACATTTAACTAAAGTTGAAGCAAAATTACACTGATATTATTTTAAACTGATTGCTCAAACAGTGATTTTGCTGCAAGGCTCTTTAGCTAATTTTGTTCTCCACTTCTTTCTGCCATTTGTCGGGTAATTTCTTATTTTTGTTATTGCTGTTTTTAATCTTAATTACTCTTTTGTTTCTCTGGTTCTCATATCTTCATATGTGTCTAGTTCTGTTTTGTCTACTTTCTCCAAAGAAATAGACTTTTCCCTAGGATCTATCTTGGCTGTTACAGAGATTGATGTACACAGAAAATCGTCTCATTCTTTTCCCCTGCCCATGATTTTATTTTCCACTGCTATTCATTTATTTTATGTTGGGTTGTCCAGCAATCCAATCAGGAAGAGAACGAGATTCCTATTGCTGGTTTGAATTGGACCACCATTTTTAGAAAGGCAATTGTAGATTTATTTAGATTCATTTATGATGGAACATTATTTACAGACTAAAATTTTACATAGATTATACTGTAAAATACTTGACTAAAATTTTCTAAAGATAACTATTTTTACTAATATATATGTGTATACCATTTTATAAATCTTACATCTTCTTATATGATGTCTTTGCTTTCGTTTTAATAAAAATATTTGGTCTCTAAATAATTTAACATGTTGTAGGTAAAAATAACTATCATGCATGCTCTTTTTAATCTGTCTATGAATATGTGCTTTTAAATAGCGTATATCTTTATC
The DNA here is from genome assembly GCF_019054845.1 of Dipodomys spectabilis. NCBI lineage: Eukaryota > Metazoa > Chordata > Mammalia > Rodentia > Heteromyidae > Dipodomys > Dipodomys spectabilis. The sequence goes on from NW_024870817.1 coordinate 14,340,787, forward strand.
ATGTAGGTTATTGATTTTCAATTTCAGTATATATTTAAATCAACCACTAATTTCTTTATTTTTATTAAGTTTTTTTATTGTGAAAATACCGTACAGAGGGGTTACAATCACATGAGCAAGGAAAGGAGTACGTTTCTTATCAAGCATTGTTGCTTCCCCCTTTGCTTCCCCTTACCATTTGTGTCCTCCCATCCCCCCCCCCAAAGTTGTAAAGTTCATTTTTTGACATAATGTCTTATATCTCTCATTGTTGCACCTGTATCCCTATTTAAACAATTTGGTTTTTCCCTTCCCCTCCAAAAATTATACCAACATCAAATACAGGGGTTATACCATGGGGGAGGGACATACAAAGCAACAAACAAATCATCTTATAAATATGTTAGAAACAATAGCAAGAAAGAAAAACCATTTGAGTCCTTATCTTGGGGTTCATTTTGCTTAACATCAACTTATCTGACTGTTTCTGCTTGGCTCAAACGTATACTAACTATTGCAAATAAGGGAAACCATGGGACCTATGTTTCTTTGGGCCTGGCTTACTTCACTTAATATAAATATATATATATATATATATATATATATACATATATATATATATATATATATATCACATTTTCTTGATCCATTCATCTACTGAGGGGCATCTGGGTTGGTTCCATATCTTACCTACGGTAAATAATGCTGCAGTAAACACAGTTGTGCTGATAGCTTTAGAATGGTCTTGTTTGTGATCATTCAGGTAAATGCCAAAAAGTGGGATTGCTGGGTCATAGAGGAGATCTATGTGGAGCCTTTTGAGGAACCTCCATACTACTTTCCAAAATCAACCACAAATTTATTGATATTCAACTTTATTTTTTTCTGGTCTTTAATAGTGTTTAATTTTCCCAACACTTTGCCTCTTTAAAATTCTTCAAGCACATATAGCACTCCTACTGGGAATATACTTGAAATAATAAAAGTCAGCATACCTGAACATCCATATTTATCACAGTACTATTTACAATAGTCAAGCTATCAAACCTGCTTAAAGAAAATACATAAGTATCAAGAAAATTTAGAAATGAAATATAAGAATCCATTCTAATGCAAATAAAAATGCAAGAAGAACAAAATAATATAAGATTAACAATTTTATGTATTTATAATCATTTAAATTCATCTCCAATACAACTTCATTACTTCAAATATTTTAACTTTATAATGAAAAATGCATATTATTTAAAATTTTATACAAGCTAAGCAAAATTCATATATTTCTCTACCACTTCATTATCAATCACATAATCATATTGGGAAGAATGGAATCTTAGAGATCTACCATAAAGATAAATTAATGTCCCTAACATTTTAAGAAGATACTAAAGCACATAACTTGAATTAACACTACACACTTTTTGTCTTACTGAAGGTTGTTTTTATTTAACATATGCCATGGATGATTTTTTTATTATCTTTAAATAGTTATATCAGAAGGTTTAATACAATAGACCTGTTTATGTGCACAAGGCTTCATGATTAGGATTTCCCCTTCCAATATCCTCCCCCTCACCCACCTTTGTCCATACTCATCTTTCCCCAAACTCCCACACATTAAGCAATGTGTTAACTGAAATAAGGGAGCCACAGGGGAAACTTAAATGGTATAATTCCTTACGCTAATTCACAATCCAACAAGGTAAACTGCAGGGAAGTGAGTTCCCAAAAGGGTCACTGGGATCAAGGGGAAAGAGGCAGACAAAGAGCAGAAGTGGGAAAGAATGCTGTCATAAAATTCAATGTATATCCTACAAAATTAAAAACTTTGAGGGGAGTTGTGTGTTCGTTGGGAGGGAAGAATGATGAAAGAAGTGATATTGATAAAGATGCATGACATTCCTAAACTGGTTTCTACTCCTTTGTGCAATTGCTTATAATCTTTTTTTGTTGTTGTTGTGAAAATACTGTACAGAGGGGTTACAATTACATGGGCAAAATAATGAGAACATTTCTTATCAAGCATTGTAGCCTCCTCCTTTGTTTTCCCTTCCCATCCCTTCCCATCCCCCCCCTTCCCCACCCAATCCTCCTCCCCCATCAAAGTTTTAAAGTTCGTTTTCGACATAACGACTTGTACATCTCATTGTTGCAATGGGTCCACCTGTATCCCTATTTAAACGATTTGTTTTTCCCCTTCCCCTCCACAAATTATACCGACATCAAATATAGTGAAAGCAGGGGTTATACTGTGGGGGAGGGACATACAAAGCAACAAAGAAATCATCTTATAAATGTGTTAGAAACAAATGCATGAAAGAAAAAAAAAACATTTGAATACATATCTTAGGGTTCATTTCCCTAACATCACCTTATCTGACCCTTTCTGCTTGACTCAGACATATACTAGATATTGCAAATAAGGGAAACCATGGGACCTATGTTTCTTTGGGCCTGGCTTAATATAATTTTTCTAAGCCTTTCCATTTCCTAAAAAATGGGGCAATGTCATTCTTTCTGATGGAGGCATAGAATTCCATTGTATATATATACCACATTTTCTTGATCCATTCCTCTACTGAGGGGCATCTGGGTTGGTTCCATATCTTAGCTATAGTAAATAATGCTGCAATAAACATAGTCATGCTGGTAGCTTTAGTGTAGTCTTGTAATCTTAAAAAAGACATTTTTGGGGTGACATTGTTCAAAAGAAAGGTACTAGTTGTATGAACTTACGTTACTGTAACCCCTTTGAACACTACCTTTACAATAACAATAAAAAACAAACAAAAAATGATCTTTTGAAACAAAGAACACAAACAATTGTTTGCAAGTTTCCCATTTTAAAAAAGGTGATTTTCTAAAAGTAAACTCAAGACTTCAGTTTGAATTCTCCGGATTTTATACTAATATTCTTATCATGATCCACAAGAGATCTCTAGGATTTGCTTCACATTTAGCTATAATTTTTCCTTCCTTGGTCATTCTCTGACCAAACGAAGTGTTTCAGTCTTTCTTTGGTTTTAATGTTTAACCAGCTTTTAAGGTTATAGGTGAGATATTTCACTCAGCATCCCTTAGTGTGGGTGTGTCTGTCATTTTTCTTACATTAAACTAGGCTTCATTGGATATGAGCCACTCAGGCCAATACTCGCTGATATGTGGTTTGGGGTAGAGTGAGAAGGGAATTTGGAATTAAGTTTCTCCTAGAAGGAAGTATCTATAAGCATACATGAAACATTTCTGTAGGCAAGATTTGTCTTTTCAACCAATGTTAATTTCATTAATGTACTGATTTAATCATCATGTACCCTTAGGTATCTACTTGAGGATTTGGGCTATGATTTTATATCATTATATTGAGTTAAGCAGTGTCCCCAAGTATTTATAAATACAATGAAACAGTAAATGTGACCTTAGTTGGAAATTGGGTCTTTGTAGACAATCAAATTAAGATGAATTCATATTGCATCTGGTACTACAACCAATGTCCCTAGAGTCCTTATAAGAATAAGGACATTTGAAGTTAGGTATGGTGGTGAATAGTTGTAATCCACACACAACATTGGAGTCAGAAATGGGAAGATCATTGCTTGAGGCCAGCCTAGACAAAAGTTAGTAAGACAGAATCTCATCTGAAAGAAACAAACTCCGTATTGTGAGTGGCGCATGCCTATAATCTAGGTGGAACAGAAGTAGTGGTAAGGGAATTGTGTTTCAAGCCAAGCCCCAGTCAAAGCTTGAAGTACTCTATCTGATAAACTGTCAGAACAAATCCAGAGAGGGTGGGCCTGAAGGTGTGGCTCAAGGGATGGAAGGCCTATCTATAAGCACAAAGCCAGGTGTTCAAACTCTAGTAGAAGAGGAGGAGGGGCGAGGAGGAATAACCAGAGAAAGAAAGAAAAGGAGGAAGAAGAAAAGGAACAGAAGTCCAAATGATGCTTTTCTTGTTTGCCTTTTTATCTTCGGCCAATCTTTTCTAAATATTTCAGATCTTTTTCCTCTCTCTCTCTATATTCTCTTTGTAATTTTCATCTCTCATATATGTGTATTATTTCAGCCAAATATCTTCTCATATAGGTAACTAAAGAATTCACTTGACTGTTTGCCTACATTTTCCTTTTCTGTTCCATAAACTGAGAATTCTCTTAACAGAACAATCAAATCTTCCTTAGGGAAATATAAAACAGAGAAAAGATGCCATAAGATTAACATGTATCAGTGCTATTTGTGTATCTATTGCATAATCAACTTGGTCAAATATAAAAAAATCTATTAATTATTTAATATACATTTAATATAGTCAATCAACATACACTCAATCTGTCATGATAAGTCAATAATCTTGTCTCTTTATCATTTCAAAAATATGATAAATAAATATTAACCAATAGTACAAAATCTGGGGAATTACCAATTTTTAATTATTATCCAGAAAAAAGTATACTGCATAATTATTCTAAAACATATGCAGAGTTAGCAAGCAGAAATCAACTGAAATAAAATCTTGCATTCCTACATGGCCATCAGAATATTCAAATCATCAATTTATATTAGAATTTTATTAGCACAATTATTTTGTAGCAAAATGAATAAATAAAATATTTATTTCTCTTGTACTACTGCCCAATTAATAACATAATATACAGATTTAATTCAGTTTGTGGTAAATTAGCAAATGAAGTATCTAGGGAATGATCCACAAACTAGATAATTACACAAATTGAGTAATAAAACCATAAATGGTAATGAGAATAATTTTCCTGAATTCTACATTCTAACATAGTATCTGATAGCAGTTTTGCTCATAAACTCATCTATATATCAACATTTTTTTTCTGATTTGTAAATACTAGCAGAGCAATAACAGAGAGACTAAAGAGAAAGACAAACTGCCCTGGAAAAAAAGTCATAAATTAGGATGAAAAAAATGTTTTCCATTTCTCACAATTTGATTCAACTCTTATAGTTAACCATTATCCCTAAATGTTTTAATATATATACAGAGGGCTTACAGTTACGTGAGTAAGATAATGAGTACATTTCCTATGGAGCATTGTTGCCTCCTCCTTTTGTTTTTTTCCTACCATCCCTTCCCTCCCACCTGTAAAACTACACTCCCTTCCCCCCTCCCCCACCCCCCTTCTCACCCCTCCCCCAAAATTGTAAAGTTCGTTTTTCAACATACTTTTACATCCCATTGTTAATGGGTCAACCTGTATCCCTATTTAAACATTTTGTTTTTTCCCTTCGACTCCCCAAATTATACCGATATCAAATACAGTGAAAATGGGGATTATACCATTGGAGAGGAACATACAAAGCAACAAAAAAATCACATGGTACCTTATAAATACGTTAGAAACAATAGCAAGAGAGAAAAAGCCACTTGTGTGCCTATCTTGAGGTTCATTTCACTTAACTTTATCTAATCTGGTCATATGTAGATAACCTTTGACTTTTCTGCTTGTCACAAACATATACTAGTTATTGCAAATAAGGAAAACCATGGACTCTATATATCTTTTGGGCCTGGATTACTTCACTTAATATAATTTTTTCCAAGTTTTTCCATTTCCTAACAAATGGAGCGATGCCATTCTTTCTGATGGAGGCATAGAATTCCACTGTGTGTGTACATATGTGTGTGTGTATATATATGATATATATACCACATTTTCTTGATCCATTCATCTACTGAGGGGCATCTGGGTTGGTTCCATATCTTAGCTATGGTAAATAATGCTGCAATAAAAAAAGTTGTGCTGATAGCTTTAGAATGGTCTTATTTGTGATCGTTCGGGTAAATGCCCAAAAGTGGGATTGCTGGGTCACAGGGGAGCTCTATGTGGAGTCTTTTGAGGAACCTCCATACTGCTTTCCAAAGTGGTTGAGCAAGTTTACACTCCCACCAATAATGCAGTAGAGTTCCCTTCTGGCCACGTAAATAAAATACCTAGGAATTAACTTAACTAAAGAAGTGAAGGACCTTTAAAAGGAAATCAAAGCAGAACCTAGAAAGTGGAAAAACCTCCCATGCTCCTGAATTGGAAGGATCAATATAGTGAAAATAACAATACTTCCCAAGGCTATCTACAAATTCAGTGCAATACCTATCGATATTCCAACCTCATTCTTCAAGGAAATAGACGAGGCAATCTAAAAATTCATATGGAACAATAAAAGATGCCGAATAGCAAAAACGATCCTTAATAGAAAGAGCGGTGCTGGAGGAATACCAATACCAAATATCAAACTCTACTACAAAGCCATAGTAATAAAAATATCTTGGTACTGGCACAAGAACAGACCTCAGGACCAATGGAACAGAATTGAAAACCCAGAAATGAACCCACAGACCTATAGTCACCTAATCTTTGGATAAGGGAGCTAAAAAAAATAGAATGGAAGAAAGACAGCCTCTTCAGTAAATGGTGCTGGCAAAATTGGTTAATCACCTGTAGAAAACTAAAGCTAGATCCTTATGCATCACCATGTACCAGAATCAACTCCAAATGGATCAAAGACCTTGGAGTCAAAGCAGACACCCTAGGTTTCCTTGGCACAGGCCGAAATTTTCTTAATAGTGTCTCATACATCATATTGGTACAATGGGTCAACCTGTATCCTTATTTCAGCATTTTGTTATTTCCCTTCACCTCCCCAAATTAGGAAAATGTATATACAAGATTCAAAACACAAATACGGTGAAAACAGGGGTTATGCCATGGGGGAAGAACCTACAAGATAAGCAAAAAAAATCACATAGTACATTATAAGTACATTAAAAACAACAGCAATGAAGATAAAACCTCTGGGAAGACTTGGAAAAATTATATTAAGTGAAGTAAGCCAGGCCCAAAGAAACATGGTTTCCCTTATCTGCAATAACTAGTATATGTCTAGGACAAGCAGAAAAGGTCAAAAGCTATGTACATATGACCATATAACCTGATGTTAAGCAAATGAACCCCTAAATTTTTTGTTAAAATTAGCTTGTAGAGATCTATACTGAGTTTCTTAAGGATAGTTTCCTGTACATATATGTGTATATATATATATATATATATATATATATATATATATATATATATGTGTGTGTGTGTATATATATATATATATATACACATATATTCTTTGAAGCTCAGACTAGATTCTATTTAATATCTTCTATATGAATTACTAAACTTCAAAATAAAAGTGAAATTGTTAATAGATGCCCTGGTATTTTACTAAATCCTCAAGTTCTGTAGTTTATTGTGGATTTAAATCAGGGACTACTTTAAATCTCAAAGAAATATGGTTTTTTTTAGGTTTTAGAAACAACAAGATAACGTTCCCTCAAATGTATAATCATATTATTAATGAAGAATTAACATATATAAAGAATATTCATAGGCCATATCACATAATATATTAATAAATGATGTTGATGCATATAATACAATTAAGATACACTATAATACCAATAATATAATCTTATTGCTATTAATATATTATTAATTTGGCCTGGAAGTACTTTTCCTAGAATATTACCTAAAAATCATATTGATCAGTGTTTGCTATATTCACTCAGTCTTCCAAAAGACAACCATGCATAAAGAGAAAGAAGATGAACCCATTGTATTTGAATGAACTCTAAAAACATGTACTAGAGCAGATGAAGAACAGAAAACAAGTAAATGCTTTATGTAGGATATATAAATGTTTAAATGGATAGAAGATGGTCCAATTATCTAATATATCATCAATATCTACAAATGATTATAGCAAAAAAGCACATATATCTTGACTTTTTAAATTTTTCTCTTATTGCTAATGTTCTACTACCAGGCAGGCTGAGTACATATGATAAGCAAATAGTGAAGTTTCCTAGAGACAAGGCTGACTGTACTTACTAAAATGACGAATTCCATGTGACAGGTAAGAAAGAACCAGAAGTATTTGACATCTATAGTAGATGTGACAGTTTCCAATTAATTACTCCCTCACCCCTATGAATATAATTCAGCCCTATTCTTACTATACCTTTCAGGAGGTAGATATTTTTGGTCCGATTATGACATGAGCTTTTCTCAATGACTGTGACATATACTTTCTGGGCAAAAATATTTATATGTGCTACTATGGTTGAAATGGCCCTTTTACTTCTTTCCTCTTCCAGGAAATCAGCCTATCACAGATAGTCTGGATTCTGAAATAAGAAACATGTACAGGAATGGAGAGTTAACATGGAGGTCTATTAGGAAAAAAAGGAAAGATTATTAGGTCACTAGAATCTCACAGTTGCTTATTGAAACAAGATAGTTTGATTAACAAATTCAAGAGAATATTTTCCATCTCTGGTGATATTTTAATCATCAAGTACCTCTGTCAACTTACTATTCCTCTGAGTAAGCTTAAGTTAAATGAAAGTGATTGCTTGTGGGCTTTAGATAGCAATACTCCAAGATTAACTAATTGGACTCTGTTGCCACGTAACCTTGGTGCAGTAACCATTTAAGACTTTACACTGTCTTTGGACCATTCTCCCTCAGTCGTGGTGACATGTGAGGCTCCAAACTGAACTACTTGGTTTTTAAACTTCCCACTTGAATTTGTCTTTATTTATCAACTTTCCCTAGGGTAATACAACAGGAAAATTTAAATGTGTTAAACTGCTGCTTCAGTTAAATGTAAAACTTCTCCTTGCTCCTGTGTTTCTCTTTTACTCAAAATAAAGAAAGGTCACTCAAAGAGACTTTCCATCAAGACTGCAAAAGTCTTGATACATCAAATTAAAATGTTCTCATATGTGAAAGGGAATTAAGTCAGAATTTTAATCATTTTTGTTATTTACATGAATAAATGTAGTAGTCAAATGCTACAAAAATAGCCAAAGGAGAGAACAGTGGAAGGAAATAGAGAAAGGAAGTTTTTGTACATTGTTAATACTTAAGCCTGAGGGAGGTTCTGAAGACACAGGGTATAGTCTTAGTAGTGGAGGCAGAAAGACAAACACGGTATTTGAATAATTTATAATTTCAAAAAGCTGAAGTTCAGTGTGGTTGTGGTAGCATTTTCCTTTACTTAAATGTATTGCACATTTATAACAAATGATGAAGTGATTCAAGACATGCTCTGTAGATGATATTATTTATCAACAATTTGAATGTGAAGTAAAGAGAGGAAACTGAGGAAGACAAAATTAGTGAAAGAAAGAAAAACTAGAAAAATAACTAGAACTATGAAACAATATACCTGATGTGATTGGCTACAGTCCATAAAGTGATAATTTTGTTTTAAGAATTAGAAATCACACAGCATGTCATTTATTATTGACAGTACAAAAAGTAAGTTCATCTGCATAAAACTCAATGTGACACTCTGACTAAAATTGTTAGTACTAGAATTTTATGACTTAGTGGTTAAATTATTTAGCCTACAATTCAGCCTGGATACGTTAGTGATATTTAGATAAGGATTTCTTCTTTCCTTTAAAGATCACAGATCTGGAAGGACAGTGTGGAAAGATTTTTTTTTTAGGTTAGTCAAATCTTTTGGTTCAATCTGTGATTATGAATACTGGTACAAAAGATCAAGTTTCTAAGGATGAAAATACTGAATTGGAATGTTGAAAATATTCAGACTAATAACAGAGTCAACAAAGGTTAACATTGTGATTTTCTGCTTAAGGATGAGGATGGCTAATTATATAGAGTAACTCTGAACAGTTTTCACACATTTCTTTCTTCAAACCTATTTTTCCTCTCAAGTGAACAATGAATGCAAAATTTAGAGAGAAAGGAAGGAAGAAAGAAAGAAAGAGAGAGCGAGAGAAAGAAAGAAAGAAAGAAAGAAAGAAAGAAAGAAAGAAAGAAAGAAAGAAAGAAAGAAAGAAAGAAAGAAAAGAAAAGAAAGAGAAAAAAGAAAGAAAGAGAGAGAGGGAGGGAGGAAGGGAGGGAGGGAGGGAGAGAGGAAGGGAGGGAGAGAGGAAGAGAAGGAGGGAGGAAGACATATACTATATATACCATTACCTTTGAAAACTAGTTCCAGGACTAATAATGTACTAAATGTGACCTGTGATCATTTCACTAGGTAAAATTTCCTTTTTCCCCACACTCAAAAAAAAATCTTGGATTTAGCCATGTAGGAAATGAGACAGCTATATTTTTATACAAAATGATGATAATATTCAGAATTGTATTCTGGGCACTGTTTCCAATTAACTATTGTGGATAATTCTGATACATGCCCTGGAGAAAAGAAGTAAAATTTGCTATAGAAAGAACTCCCTTGATGTTATGAAACACCTGCTGGTTTTTGAAACATAGTGCAAGATAAAGCTCTTTTCTTGTCTGATTGACCTGAAAGAAGTCAGGTATGCAAAGGGTGCCAAATGATAAAAGCAATATTTATTTATTTTGCATTTTTATAAGGGTAAAATAAGCATAATTAACGTAGGTTAAGAAATTGGTAGATTTGATTCATAAATATAAATAAATTATTATATAAATTATTTCTCTTTAGTATGTCCATGAAAAGAAAATATCATAAAAGGAAAATAATACTCATTTATTGCCTCAACGAATAACAAAAATGAAATAAATTCCAAATTCTTGTAGAAGTTTCTATAATCTATCAGACAGTGAGTAGAACTCAGGAACAACCTCTTCTGTCACTCCACTCTGTTTTGCAGTACAGAAATGAAGAGTCAAGAAGAAAGGAAATTCTGATGTCTGGAATCTCCTTTGCATAAAAGAAAGACTTCCATTAAGAACTCACCAAGGCAATTTTATAAATGTTAGGAAGAAGCACATGATGGTTTAGACAGAATTCTCTGAGTTTTATATAGCTGGATTACAGACCTTCCCATGTGTTGAATGCATAGTTGTGAAATCAATCTTGTAATAGTTGAGTCCTTGAGTGTGTTTATAACAATTCCTCCAAGCTTCCCTTCATAAAAACAGTATGAATTAGTTCATTTTTCCCTGATCCTTAACTGCTGACTAAGTGAGAATGCTAACTCTGATATATAGCATTGGGAGGCATATAGAAGATAGCATAGAGATAATTCTTCTACAAAGATTTCTGAATAAGATCATATTTTGATTGTCATCACCACATTTCACCTTGTTCAATGTCTCAATGGTTTACAAATGTAACAAGGAAAATAGGTGTCAGTTCTTGGTCTTCTCAAACACTAACCTGTGTGAACTTGCAAGATTTTGTCACAAGTATACTTTCAGAAAATTTGTTGCACTAAAATATAATATTCTGACAAGGATCATTATTGTCCAAAAATATTTCAAAAACATAGTAACTCATAAGTGAAAACACTGCTAAAGAAAATAACTAGCAATTACAAGTAAAACCATGAAAGAAATCAAAGATAAGAAATAATAAAAAAGGAATTAGGAATGCTTAATTTATACTAAAGCCTTCACCACCAAACAAATATTTATTATGTGGCATTCTAGGCAGCAGAAGCTGATCTCTGCATACTTGCTTCCATAGATTTCAAGTTCCACACATGTACTAGTTATTGAAAATAACGGAAACCATGGGACCTATGTTTCTTTGGGCCTGGCTTACTTCACTTAATATAATTTTTTCCAAGTCTTTCCATTTCCTAACAAATGGGGCAATGTCATTCTTTCTGATGGAGGCATAGAATTCCATTGTGTGTGTGTGTATATATATATATATATATATATATATATACATATATATGTATATATATATATATATCACATTTTCTTGATCCATTCATCTACTACTGAGGGGCAGCTGGGTTGGTTCCATATCTTAGCTATGGTAAACAATGCTATGATACACATTGTTGTGCTGGTAGCCTTAGTATGTCCTTGTTTGTGATTTGGGTAAATACCCAAAAGTGGGACTGCTGGGTCATAGAGGAGCTCTATGTGTAGGACAAACAGAAAAAAACAAAAGCTATGTACATATGACCATATAAGATAATGTTAAGTGAAATGAACCCTAAGATAGGGACACAAATATCGTTTTTCTTTCTTGCTATTGTTTCTAATGTATTTGTAATGTACCATGTGATTTTGTTGTTGCTTTGTATGTTCTTCCCCCATGGTATAACCCCTATTTTCACTATATTTGATGTCCATGCTCTGCATCTTGTATATACACTTCTCTGATTCGGGGGGGGGGGGGGGGGGGGGAAGGGAAAAAACAAAATGCTTAAATAAGGATACAGGTTGACCCATTGTAACAATGAGATGTACAAGACACTATGTTAAAAACGAACCTGGAGGGGGAGGGGAGAGTTATGGAGATGGGAGGGAAGGGATGGTAGGGAGAAAACAAAGGAGGAGGCAACAATGCTCACTAGGAAATGTACTCATTACCTAACTCATGTAACTAATCCCTCTGTACAACATTTTTACAGTAAAAAATGTACAAAAAAAGTTCAAGTTCCAACATAAAACTTAAAAAGAAAAATGAAGAAAATTTACAAGGGAAGAAAATGTTACACTATTTTTATGCTTATAATGAGAAAGAGAAACACTATCAAACTATCTGACAGACAAAGGTTCCTGGGCAAAGTATATAGAGGAATTGTGCTCTGTTTTATTGAGGATGCATACTATCTCAACTCTGAAACTTTCTGCAGAAAAAGAAATTCTCTTCAAGTTGTCCCAATTCTTATATGTCTATATTAGACAATGAGTATGATCCTGAGTTCCAGAAACTAATAAATATTGGCTTAAAAATAAATTGACTTTAAAGAAAATCTGTTTGAGCCAACATTAGGTATACATAACAACCAGTCGATGACTGGGGATGAAGAGAGTGAAATCATGGACACTGACATAGACATTAATATTATTGGTTAACTTTGTGACTTTGTAACTTTGGATATCTGCCACTTGCTATAATATTGTAATATTAGGGATCTATTATAATGGTTATAATAGAACTCTAATTTTGTATTGGACAACTGTTCCATTCAGTCAAAATACAATGCTCTTTAGATATCCTTATGTGTAAAAATAGTTGGCAAAAGTCTCTCACAATAAACTATAACTGGATTTTAGATGATGCTTTAGAGAAAAATCTTTTAAAAGGAAATATGTGAAGGCACATGCCTTTTGACACTGGCATTGATGTGACCCTGTTAGTGGCTGGTCATGTCAGAAGCATGGAATGTCATGTTCACTGATAAATGTTGATGGTAAAGTCAGCAGAGTGAAATGTCCAAAATGAGGGCAAATTTTTGATAATCTGGAAAAGCTACCATACAAGTTCTAAATGTCTTATCTCTGGAATTTTGTGATAATGCAAAAATGAACTTTCTTCTTATTTGCTATTCTAAATTGAGTTTTCAATTATTGTTGTTACTATTTGGCTTCTAATCCTCTCAGAGTAGATTTGGATGATTAAGAAACCAAGAAGTGAAGGGGATGTGACCAAAAACGAACCCTATTGCATTGTTGATGTGAGTGTACACTTGTCCAACCATTTTGGAAAGCAATATGTAGGGTCCTCAAAAGACTCTGCATAGAGCTACCCTATAACCCAGCATTCCCACTTTTAGGCCAAACAATCACAAACAAGACCATACTAAAGCTACCAGCACAACTATGTTTATCACAGCATTATTCACCATAGCTAAGATATGGAACCAACCCAAATAAATGCCCCTCAGTAGATGAATGGAACAAGAAAACGTGGCACACACACACACACACACACACACACACACACACACACACTCACAATGGAATTCTATGCCTCCATCAGAAAGAATGACATTGTCCCATTTGTTAGGAAATGGAAAGACTTGGAAAAAAATATATTAAGTGAAGTAAGCCAGGCCCAAAGAAACATAGGTCTCATGGTTTCCCTTATTTGCGATAACTAGTATACATCTAGGACAAGCAGAAAAGGTCACTAGCCATGTACATATGACATGTACATATAAGGTACATATAAGGTAATGCTAAGCAAAATGACCCCAAGATAGAGACACAGGGGTTTTTTTTTTTCATTATTGCTGTTGTTTTTAATGTACTATGTGTTGTTTTGTTTGTTTGTTTGTTTTGTATGTTGTTCCCCCATGGTATAACCCTTATTGTCACTGGATTTGATTCTGGTCACTTGCATCTTGTATATATATTTTTTTCTAATTTGGGGAGGGGAAGGGAAATAACAAAATGCTGAAACAAGGATACAGGTTGACCCATTGTAACAATGAGATGTACAAGACACTATGTTGAAAACAAACTTTACGACTTGGGGTGGGGGGAGTGGCGAGATGGAGGAGTTGGGGAAGTGGGGAGGGAAAGGATGGTAGGGATGGTAAGAGATAAACAAAGGAAGAGGAAACAATAGGAAATGTACCCCTTACTCATGTTACTGTAACCCCTCTGTACACCATTTTTACAATAAAAAAAAAATTTTTTAAAGAAAATACCAAGTCATCCAGAAAAAAGAAATGTACTCATTACCTTAGTCATGTAACTGTAACACCTCTGTATGGTATTTTTACAATAAAAAACATATTAAAAAAAGAACCCAAGGGGCTGGGAAGGTGGCTCAAGTGGTAGAGCGCTAGCCTTGAGCTGAAGAGCTGAGGGACAGCACCCAGGCCCAGAGTTCAGGCCCCACGACCGGACCCCCCAAAAAAAAATTATTTAAAGAATCCAAGAAGAATTACTGTTAGCAATTAATGATGACAAAAGTTGAAACTGTAGAGAAAAAAACAGTATATTCAAAAATCAGTAAAAATTTAAAAATCCTTATGGAAATTTATTTAGGAAGAAGTATGGATTCCATAGTATGTAAGGGTGAATTTGGGGCATCTGCCAAGTAGTCTACAGGCCAAAAATTTCTTTCTGGGGCAATTAAAGAAGAAAAGTAGGAGAATGTGATATTATAGGAAGAAATAAATAGGAAAGGGAGGTAAAGGAAAGAGAAGTTGAGGAGTAAGATTAATAAGAAGGAGAAAAGGAAAAGAAAAACCCAGTACAGGGGAAAAAAACCTATGTTTTTTAATAGTATATGTGTTATTTCATGTTGTACTCACAGATACCCTCATTTTACAGAAAAGCAAAAATACTTTCAGAGATGATTTCCACGGGGTCACACAAAGGATTTTTGTTTGCTGGGTTTTTTGTCATTTTATTTTCATATTCTGACATTTGCAATTTATTTTTAACATACAAATACTAAACTACTCTGAAATTTTGAAAGAGGCAATTGTCTATTTTGGGGGAAATAGAATTTTAAAGATTTTTTTTTTTAGATAAAAGTCAAAATGGCATGTTATCATTCACTTAAAACCTGTTCACAGTCACTGACAGGTTACATTTTAATAGTCAAACATTGAATGTGTTTTGAGTAGAGCTGTTTTGAAGATTATCCTTATCTGTTTTCCAAACTCAGAAAGATGAGAAACCGACAGCAAAATTGATTAGAATAAATAAAATGCTGTGTAGTTTACACAGAAATTATACAATCTAGGTCAAAATACATCCCGAGGCAAAATCTTCTCACTTTTATAAAGCAACTATTTGAAATCCTTTGAAGAATTATTTTTTTCAAACATTTTGAAACAAAAAAAATTGCGTTTTGATGGAACTTCGTGTTTCATTATAAAGATGCTCTCTGGCTTACAAATTCTTTGCAGAAGGAGGTCCTTTTTTGTACTGAATTTTTAGCATATAGTAAAGATCCAGATTGTAAAAAATTAATTTCAGGCATGACAGACTGGAAGTATATATTGAACAGATCTGGGAACAGAAATGATGCAAATGCCTTTCTCCCAGCTTCTGAAAATTATGTAATGGACCAGAATTTCAGGATAGACTTCTGTTTGAGTGAAACATGGACTTTCAGTCAGACGATGGTACCAAAAATGATTTTTGGAAAGTAAAATATAAGGCAGCTTTCTACAAATGGTAGTTCCACGAAGAGTACCTCTAGAGATATTAAAAAATAAGCATTAACATATTTACATGTATTTTAATTATTAGCAATGAAAATAAAACGAAGATTAAACAATTCTGAATGATTAAGAGCTGTAAAAGAAGTTAACTCATTAATGCAAGAAGACCAGTCATACATTGTGAGTAACAAAGAAAAATAAATCAATAAAACTGTTTTGACATTTTATTATTATGCTTAAAGTATCTCACAGTTCGTTCAGTCACAATGGCAATAAAATTTATTATATTGCCTATATACTCTTTACATGTTATTTATTTCTGTTATTTCTACCTGAAAGCCAACAAGAAAACTGTTAAAAAAAAAAAAAAGAAGAAGCTGAAAAACATATTTGAAAGATTTGCATGTTCCTATCACTAAAATATAATAAATACGATGACTTTGAAGAGTGCAGTTGAAAAGTGTATCAAAGTTTTTCTACATTGTTGTTAATGAATGCCATCTGAGTAAAACACTAGGAAAATTAGTAATTCTAACATTAATTCTGATAGTAATTCTGATACTAATGAGTGCATTTATATCTGACTATATAACATAAATTAGAAATCTTCCTAACAAAACATAAATATCAACACAGAACATGGGTGGAATTTATGTATTTATTTATCACTCATTTATTTACTGATTTTTATTTATTGTTGTTTTGGCCTTTTGAGAGAAGGTCTTGTTATGTAGATGAGGCTGACCTTGAGTTTTCAATCCTCTCTATGTACTTTCAGTTGTACATGGATTTCATAGTCTTTTAAACCACTCTATGGACAGATTGTCTACAAATACAGCTTAACAATTTTTTGTCAAGAGCATGTTAAATGTATTCTCCTCCTCAAAGAATTTCTAAGAAGAGACAAAAGATATATACCCCCAAATTTCAAAAAGAAGACATAAATGTCACTCAAAAAGCACAAACAAAATGCTATCATAATTCACCATTATCTCAAATTGATGACACATCAGCACTGACTTCCTACTAGGGAGGGCTGGCAATTGAGACAGTGCTATTATAAAGAACAAGAACTCGAGATGGAGAGCTATGAAAGAAGGCATAATTCAAGGCTGAGAAACAGTCAATCTACTTCTATAAAATTACCTGTAGTGAAGTCATTGGCTCAATTTGACCCTACAAATAGAAGATAAAGGATCTATCTGGCAGAAAGAAATGATACTGGAAGTAATTGGGGCTCCTCTATGAGTAGCTTGTACAAAATAGGTTTTCATCTTTATTCTTATTTATAATCTATCAACTGTGATTTTTTATCTATATATTCCTATTTTCCCATTTTGATATATGTGTAAAATAGTCTTACATAGATTTGTTGATGACCAAAGCAGATAAACACAGACACAGACACAGATACACACACACACACACACACACACACACACACACTGTGTATGTACTTACTCTTAAAACTTCGCATGCTAATATCATGGACAAAGAATACATAAACCATTAAAGCTTATTTTGTGAAATGAATTCAGAAAAATTGTTCAGAATAATTCTACCTAAATGTATACCTCTAAAATAATGTATAGTTGAGATTCTATGTCACAAAGACACTTAATTAAAATATAAAATCTCTTTGTTTAATTATCTGAAAAAAACACTCAAAAATGTAAAATTTATGCTATGAGTAAGCAACTCCAAAGAAGGAAAATAAGTGAGCAGAAATATGAGATGTTGGTACTTTTAATTGCAAAAAAAATCTTAAAATGACATGATATCAAATACGTTAAATTTCTGCTGCTTATCTTTATCAATTTTCCTGTTTAAATATCCTATTCACTAATTACATTTTTAATTCTCTCCAGTCTTTTAAGCAGTTAATTTCAGATTAAGCATTTTAATAACTTCTTTTGAAAGATGCTCTTTTGGCTTTTATATTTTGTATCTCTTATAACAACTGAATTATCAAATGGCAATATACTATTTACTGGTGATAAAATTTAATAATTTTCTTCAAATACTTACTACCAACTTATGATTTTCTATTCTCGTGTAAATTTTCTCTAATAGTACCTCATTTTATTTTCATATATCAGTGTCCATCCACATATTTTTCCCTTCAGTATCTCAAAAGAAAGTCTTTCAAAATAAAAGAAAATGGTACTATAGCAGATTTGTCATTTTTATATGGCAGACATAGAGACACATGCTCTTGTTCTATTACTCATAATCCTCTCACAAATCCTAAAAGGAAAGCATTATCAACCTCATTCTTAGGTAAGGAAATTGAGGCTAAGTATGGTTCAAATAATACCTAGGTACATTGGATTCCAAAGAACTGCTTGCTTTTCATATTTCTTACTCTTTATTTTCTATATGGATATAGGCCAATATTATTTGTATACAAATAAATATGTGTATATATAAATATGGATTATTATATATGTGAATGTACACATGTATATGTACAAATATTTATGCATTTGTATGTATATTCATGCTGATTTTGTTTACAGGTAATATTTTTATACTTTTCGGCTGATTGCTCATAAACTGGTTAAAGCAAATGAATGTCCATAAGACTCTTATCTCCAATAAACCACTCAGAAAACTGGAAGGGGTGCTGTGGTTAAAGTGGTAGAGCGCTAGCCTTGAGCTGAAGAGCTGAGGTACAGCCCACAGTTCAAAGCCAGGCCCAGAGTTCAAGCCTCATGATCGACAAAAAAAAGGAAGAAGGAAGGAAGGAAGGAAGGAAAGAAGGAAGGAAGGAAGCAAGGAAGGAAGGAAGGAAAGAAGGAAGGAAGCAAGGAAGGAAGGAAGCAAGCAAGGAAGGAAGGAAGAGAAAAAGAGACTTTATCTCAACCAATAAAAGCTAGGCACAATGGTATTCTAGTATAAGAAGTATAAACCAGGGGCTCACAATCCCGGTCACCCTGGGGGAAAAGCAAAAAGAATATATGCCAAAAGTAATTAAGCAAAAGGGATTGGAGTCTTGGTCAAGTAGTAGAGTGCCCACCTAGCAAATATAAGACTGAATTCAAACCTCAGTACTATCAGAAACTATATAACTTATTGAATAACAAATACAATTCTAATTGTCTGAGTAAAGTAGAAAAAGTCCTCTGTTCTTATTTTTTTCACTCATTAATTATCTACATGGCTGCTATGAATTATATTCTCTATTCATTTTATTTTCCCCATTTTAAGTATGCTTTGAGAAAATGTGCCTAATGATGGGGAATATTGTCTGAAAGTGTCAAATTTGATTTTGTTTAGCAAAAATGATCAAATATTAACAATTTTATCCCCAATCACATTTTATAATACAAAACTAGGAGAGAAATTTCTTTCAGGATCTTGCTTTTCAGTTGATACTAATTAAGTTTTTTAAAACCAAGTTTAAAGCTCACACTGTGCTGGCTTGTACAGTGCCAAATGATAATCCGATGTGACATACATTTCCTATAGCAATAACATTTTGGCAGATAAATTCCCCAATGAGAAACAACGATTCCTATGCTTAGATGAATTTTGTGATAAAACGCAAGTAGAAAAAAAAATGTAACAGAATTTAAAAAAACTCCACAGTATAATCAATCTCCTTTCCATGTTTACTGAAAGTTCCTAAGTACAGAAACATTAAGTAAACCATTAAGTAAATAATAAACTAAATAATAAATTCCTCATTGTTCTTGGAAGGCAGATAGAATAACTGATTATTATTTACACTGAAATGCATTCCTAGAAATCTTGTATCCCTTCCCTTCATTATGCAATACTGCTTGGGCCTAGGAGTATAGAAAATGTGGAAATTATAACACTTTGACACACCATGTAAATGAGGTATCGCTGTAACATGGTATTTAAATAAAGTTTGGAACAAACATTCAGTAGGGAAGTTTAGAAAACTTATAATGAGATTACCTCATAACTTTTTTTATAAGAGTATTCTTGTATCCTCCCCTGCCCCCCGCAGCGATCTTTTAATTCGAACAAGAAGGTACAGTGTGCCAATTTAGCTCCCCAGCCTCAGTGCTGCACATTGTCTTATTGTGGCAATTAGTAAGGAGCTGAGCTGATCATTTGAGCTGCTTCTGCTTTCTTTTAGACAATAGGTGACTTGGAGAATCCTTGACTCTTTCATGCAAATGCCTGCAATGGATATAATCAGTTTCAATCAACAAGGTATCTCCCGTCACCCATTACAAATTGAAGACAGAATGGGATGGGTACATTTTTTTCCACATTAATCTATGTACTTTATTCATTCTCCACATGTTATTTTCATAATTAGTTGTAAGACCAGCATAGTGGATGCTTGTGCAAAGTTGTAAGAGTGATTCCTCATTCAAAACTTCCTCATTAAAATTAAATAAGCTTATTTTTAACAATTCCACAACTATATTAACACATATAAGTGGCCATAGTTAGGGACACTGTCTGGAGAAAATAAAAGTACCTCATCTTAGAACTTCAGTCCATTATATCTAGAACTATGCTGGTCTTGGGAATATTTAATTGCTTTGATGTTACACATACACGCACAAAAAATAAATAACAAGATTAAAAAGAAATAAAAGCTAAGACTAAATACTCTCCAAGTTATTTACAAAAATATTTGTTCATTTAGATAAACATTCACCTTTCTACTAGTCAAAAGTTATTATTGAACAATGTCTCAGAGATCTCTAGTGTATCTCAGATCCAATGGGAAGCACACCCCACCATCTCTATACTTTTAGAATTCTAATCAAATTTCCCTTCCCTTCTTTTCCATTTTTGCCCTGCTATTTCTTTTTCCAAACATTTCACTCAAAATGAGCATTTCATGTAAAACATGTTGCAGGGTAGAGGGAGAGAGATTACATCTAATGGAAAAAAAAATGAGTTTTAACAAGCTAAAGACCAGACAGAGCAAAGAATTATCCATAGAAAAAAAAAATCTGACCTACGAGTCCCAGACAGCATCCCCTCCCAAGAAAGGCCAATGCATCTCCTCAGAAACTATTTCAGTCACCATTTGCTCTCTAAATAGCCTTCTGAAGAATTTCCCAAGGAGATTTCTTCCCAGGGCACTTGGGAAAGATTCCTTTCATTAGGGTGGGCTTTGAGGAAGGAGTGCATGAAAGCAACCATTAGGTCAGGTTACTAAAGATAGCCTGCTGTATACTTTAATTCTGACAGGGGAAAAACAAGGAACAAAAAAGAAAATCTTCATGAAACACTGGAAATCTTTTTGAATAGCAGCGAGAGGTTTTCAAATCCAAGTCTGGTTATTCCAATACCAAGATACATTTACAACTACATATTTACATCGGATTATAGGGAGCTATAGTTTATAAATAGTGAGATTTCCACTTTTTTCATTCCTGAAGCTATTTCCTAAAAGAGTTCCCTATCTCATCAGAAACAGTGGACTTTCTTTTTTTATATGAATAAAGGAGAAAACGGTACATTATTCTTTCATAGTTCCTAAACACCCTCAATGAAGAAAGCCGTTTGTCAATTTTGCTTGCCACCGTACTTGATATTGTAAGTCAGTTGGGAGGAAAGCCGTAGAATCTAAGTCTAGCCTGTTTCTGCTTCTCTCTCTCCAGCAGAACTGGCTGAGAGAACACTGAAGGGCAGGGACATAAAATCAGAGTGTATAGTGAAGCAACTTCTCAAAAGAGTTCCCCAAAACAGTTTAATTTCTTATAGCTATTATTTACTTAATAAATATGGAATCAATTGTGCATTGAAATGCAATAGAGACCACAGATATTTAAGTAAAATATTTTCCATAGTGATATCAGTTAATCTTAATTGTTAACCTATTTACTTTTCAATGTTTCTTTTGATTTTCTATCTCTGGACCTAATAATAATCGATGTTTTCATATTGTTTATGTTCAAATTTTTGAATATTTTTATTATTACTAGTTTCAACTGTAAAAATACATCCCCTGTCATTCTGGCTGCTCAGTTTTTAAAAAAATACATAAATTTAACTGCTACACATTGAACATATTTTGCTATGAGAGGTTTTAAAATTATAGCTTATTCTCTTAGGCTAGCAAATGGCCACATTTTTATGTTTCTGGAGAGATGAAAAATCTCTGACTTCTTTATACATATCCACAACTAAGTTTTCATTCATTCTTGGTTTATTTTTATGGTAATTTTCATCTCTAAAAAAATCAACAGAGTTTTCTCTCGCTGATCCTTAAATTCTTATCCATTGATTAATTATATCTTAAGAGCTTAATGAAGGTACTTCCAGATTATGGAATAATTTCACCTGATTGTTTAAATAGTCTTATTTTTAAGGGACAGGATCTAAATATATTTCTCCATAAACTCTTGTTTATGTGTACTAGGAAGTTATTTTGCTATAGTTTATCTCTGATTAATGTTTTTCATAAAAATATCACATCCTTAACATATTGAATGGACTGACTCTAACACCTTATAATTAAAATCAGAGAAGCCCAACACTAAAAAGTACATTGTACTATTTTTATTTTAATGGATTAGAAAAATGTGCTCACCCAATATGACTTTAAATTTGTGAATATTGGATTATCTGTAGAATTTTTTCTTTTGATATTTTAATTAATTGAATCATTCTCATCTCAGTTTCCACAATGAGTTAACATAATGGGAGGAGATAAATAATTAAGATAGAAGGCTTTTATTAATTTTAAGTTTTGTGAATTCAAAACTTGAATTGAAGACAATCAAATGAAAACACAGAATTTTAATGGTTTCTACTAGTCTATATTTATAGAAGTTTATTCAAAGAACTAATTTAAAGTAAAAAATCCAAAACTGTAAGGGATTACTACCAATATATGAATTAAAATCTTGTAATGTAAGAATTAATTCTACACACTATGAAATAGTCAATGGAATTAGCTGATGCTTAAATAAATGCATTCAGCTGAAATTTGGTTTATCAACCGATACGGTTAAAATAAGTAACTGGGAAAATATTTACAACAAATATGATAAAAAAAAAAAAAGAGTTAACATTTTAATGACATGAAGAACTTAAATTCATAAGAACTACTAACACCTTGAAAAAAGAGAGGGAAATTGAAGAAACACATATTGATTGTTTGTGCATGTGTGTTATGCATGAACACATAAAAACATAAATAAGAATATGCAAAACATAAATATTCTCTGGGGAGATAGGAAAAAGAGGATAGGAAACATTGTAAATATAACTCCAGTATTCTTTTCTCAAAAACAAATATATCAATAATTGAAGCTAATTATTATTAAATTGCTGGCATTTTTCAAATTTTTCTGGTTAGTGCCAGAGGATTTGTTACTCTCTGGGACCTACTTATGATCTTTATATTGAGTAACTAGTAATTTGAAAATAATCATCTTACAATGTGTAGAAAAACATTTAAAGCAGTCAGAAATTAATAAAAATAACCACTAATGAGTTTATCAGTATTACTAGTTCCAATTAAAGGTAAAACAAAAAATTAACAAACAGTTACTTGATTTTTAAATTTAGGATACTCAGTGTTTACTAGTGTAGGATGATATTCACATTTATACAATGTCTTGGGAGCATAAATTGATATAACCATCCTAAAAGTTTATTTAGAAAAAGGTATAAAGAATATGAAAATGCTCAACTTGTATTGATTTAGTAATTATATTTCTGGGAATCTAGCCTATGGACTAAAGAGATCTGACTAAATATAGGTGCATAAAATGCTAGCCATCTATTCATTTACCCATTCAATTAATGTTTACAGAAATCTTTCCATATGTCTGACATTGTGTTACCACAAATGGCACAAAAGACATCAAGACAGGCCTGTGGCTTGACTCAAACCTACATACCATCTAAGGGGATAAGTATAACTTTTCAGTATAAATTTTCAAGTATCAAATATGATGTTTTGGTGCAAATATACATAGTAAAATAGAAAATTATCATATTAAACAACTAACATGTGTTAAGTACTATTTTAATCATGATTGTAAGTATCACCCCATTTTGAACAACCTCTTTTGGTAGTATATTAATTTTCCATTCATGTTGTAATAAATTTCCTCATCCATAGTTTAATTACACAAAAGTATCTTCTCTCACAGTGTTGGAGATTAGAATTCAAAAAATGAGTCTCATTGTGGTAAATTTAATGTTTGGCGGCAATGGCTTTTCTGGGCTTCTAGGAGATAATATTTTGTCTCTTTTTCTCTCCCTCTACCCCTCTTTACTTCTTTCTTTACTACCCTCCCTCTTTCTGTCACTTCATCCCTCCTCCCTTCTGTTCCTTCCTTCCTTCCTTTCTTCCTTCCTTCCTTCCTTCCTTCCTTCCTACCTTCCTTCCTTCCTTCCTTCCTTCCTTCTTTTTTCTGGTTGTGGGATCTGAACTCAGGACTTCATACTTGATAGGTAAACTTACTAACCCTAGAGCCAGAGCTTCAGACCTCTAACATCTTTCTGACTGTATTTCTTAACACCATCTCTTCATCTTCGAAGCCTGTAGTGCAGTCTGTGTCCTTCTCAAATTACCTGGCCCTATTGGTCTGTGTAGAGTTTCTCATTGTAAGAACTAGACCCAAGTTAATGTTAAAATTCAGGGATCTACAACAAAGTTTCATCATGACTTAGAAATGGAGTCAGAATCAGCTTTAGGGGCATGTGTATAGGTCAGTGATAGGCTTCTTGCTTAGCATGTATGAAGCCTATTGAAACACAATGCAGCTTTCTTGATACCACAGATAGATTTAATGGCATGGCTCACAGACCTTACCTATTCACTAAAACAAAAGAGAAAAGAAAGTTCTTAGACTTTCTCAGCTACAGAGTTTCTTTGGATTGAGGGTGTCAGATCACACACAGTACCTTGACCCTTTGCATGACAATGACTTGATTTTTAGATTTGTGTAGATCCTTTTATGTAATAGTATAACCATCAATAGCATCATGAAAAAGACATTGCATTTTCAGACATTGTACTATGGTAAGAATTAACAAAATGTATCAGATGGTTAGGGCCAGTCCAACTTCTATGAGCACAAACCAGACTGAGAAATGTAATTAGCATAAAAGACTATTCTCTGTGGAGGAGAAAGGGAAATCTGATTGTGGGGTCACAAGGCTAGAGAGTGGAGTTGAAAGAAGAGGGAGTTATTTCCAGGAAGCATGACTGGTCTGGAACCACAAGAAGGGCTGTGCTGAT
This sequence comes from Dipodomys spectabilis, assembly GCF_019054845.1. Taxonomy (NCBI): domain Eukaryota; kingdom Metazoa; phylum Chordata; class Mammalia; order Rodentia; family Heteromyidae; genus Dipodomys; species Dipodomys spectabilis. The sequence goes on from NW_024870817.1 coordinate 14,365,866, forward strand.
CTGGCCTAGTCTAATGACATCTATTTATTCCTTAACCTTTCCCTTTGTTGTAGGTTTGTTTTTATTCAAAAAGATACTTCCTCAAAACATAAATACACATCAGAAAACAGAAATCTACCACTTAAGCCAAACCTCTAGTTTGATTCTCTGATAAAGTCTCACCTCTACCTCCCAAGTGGCTAAGATTATGGACATGAGTCATAGTGCCTGGCTTCCCTTTTAGCTTTTGAATGGGACTGTTTAAATTGGTGTCATCCTGGCCCTAACATCATTTTATTGTTATTGTTAAGGCCACAAAATTCTACAAGAAGAAGTGGAAAGACCCATAGGACAGTTATAGAGCATCCTAACCACACACAGTGCTGAAACAACCGCATGAAGAACAACCCAAGAAAATAACACAACAAGTAGAGCTAAGCCCCACTGTAGACCATCCAGGCATCTCCAGGTACTTGTGTTGTACCAGCTGAGGTGCAGCAATCCTGCAAAAAGAAGCTACTTTTACTATGCTCTACCTGAATCGCAACCCACTCCACCATGAATAAAACAGAAGAGCAGCTGTTGTGTTACCAAGTTTGAGAATCAAATAAGTTCTCAGTATGTATTATGCCATTTTTAAAAATACTAATATTATAATCTGTAAAAAATAAATAAGAAGTCATACATCTTCTGTTGGGGATAATCTGGTAATTTGAACTGTGATATTTAGAAGAATTGATACCTCTATTTTTAATGTCAAGAATAGTTTATGTGTGATTAAAGTCTTACATCCAACATTTCTATATGCTCTCAAAACTAGACGTTACCTCCCCCAGCAATGTTAATTTAGGCCATTCATCTAACTTTCTGATGATAAAGGTACCACTGCTTTAATACTTTATTACTATGGCCAATGCAATGTAAGGCAAAAGACAAAACATTATTCACAAGAAAAAATCAGAATATCACAAGGGTCCAAGGAAAGATCCCATTTGAGAGAGGATGTACATTGGAGATATAGCTGAGGTAAAATTTGCAATCTAGAAACTTTTCACTCAAAGTAAATTTCAAACTCTTCACCAGCAAGAGTAACATGATCTTCCTCTCTGAATTCTTCTAGTCCTTGTTAAAGAGTTTTGAAAATTACAAAAACTCAATAACTGTTTGTTGAACAAAATATTGGATGGATTTCTAATTTCTGTACACTGTATTGTTGGAAAAGAATCACTTGATTATATTTTATTCAGGAAAATAATTTGACAGTGTCTTTTACTACCAATTTCTGTGGGATGTGGAGAAGCTTACATATAAAGCCATTGTGACAGTTTTAGATAAAGTAACCCTCAAAGCTTAGATTAATATTAGATTTAAGAAAGAGGACAATATTCACAAGTATTTCTCATGTAGCATGTTTGCATAGAGTAGCAAGGGTAAGTGTCTTCAACACAAAATTCCTTGCCATTTGTTCAAGATATTTTGGCAGGTTCTGCAATTTTCTCCTGATGTTACATACTACAATGTATATAGCCATCAGCAGAAGATCTGATTAAGGTAAATGAAGCAAAATAAAAGAAGAAAGAAAATCTAATTCAGAACAGAGCTGTGAAGGCAAGAAATTAGAATAAGGTCCTTTGTGTCACTGAGATAAATTGTTACATCTCTTTATGGTCTACTTCATGGACGTCTAACACATTCACAATTCCTATATGTCATATGGCCATGAGCTGTTTCTCATCCTCCCATTAAACTTCCTTCTTAATAGAAAATCATTCTAAAATATTTTGAGCAAGCCTTTGCTGCTGCTTAAAGACAAACTTCACTCTGAAATCCTATGCTCTTTGTGAAAGAAAGGAAAACAATCTTGTTTTATTTCCAGTTATAGAAAACAAACCAATATCATAAAATTTTCAGCCATTTTTTACAAGTTTATATATATATATATATATATATATATATATATATGATACAAAACCTATTGCTGGTAAGAGTTATACTCTAACAGGAATGCTACATACCTATAAAACATCCACTCTTAATTTCCTTAATTTTCAAAATAACTCCTCTAAATCTCTTTTTGTTTTATTACTTAAGCAAAATTATGATAGACTATGATTCCTTTAATTGTCCTTACAGGAAAATCTCAATGTAACTAATAGAAGTTAGACACAGATTAATTAAAAGTATGCAAACAAATAAATAAATATTAGTCCTTGAAAAATTCACAAGATCATCTCTCCAAAATAAAATTAAAATAGAGCAAGTATGAAGGAGTAATACCATTTCTAGGTACATATACAAAAGAATTAAAGTTATGAGCTCAAACAGCTGCCTATACTTCCATGTTCAGTGTATTATCCAGCACACTTAAGATATAAGAATGTTCAAATGTCCACCAATAAGTGAATATATATTTATAGATTGAGACAATCATGTAAGTACAGCATGTAACCATGGGAATTTATTGAGATATTGACAACTTTACACAGGACTAGTTGTTGGGTCTTGGTAGCATAGGGCAGCAAGTGAAACCATAGACAAACAATGAACAGAAGAGGCTTTCAGAAATGGATTAGAATAGCATTAGAATAACTTAAAATCATCAAGAAGAACAAAGTTGTGTAGTGGTGTTTACTCTTTTCCCATGAACTGTCTGATGAAGAACCAAGAAGAAAATGACAGAACCCTTAATATAGGCAAATTAGTGGAATACTGTTTGATGCATAAAATGCTTTTATAAGATTAAGATAAACAATGTGTTTCTGCAAGTATGTTTCCAGACTTGGGTATAGAGTTGGAAAGAAATTTATATAACAAAAAATGTAGAGGAGATCCTCTGCTTCCTTTGGTGTCACTGGAATAAAAATATTGATAGATATTGCTGTTGGAGAATAAATAAACAGGCCATAGTGAAACAAGAAACAGGATGTGTAGTATGTACTGTTGGCAGGATTTGCAATTTTTGAAACCACAAAGGCTTGACTGGGGACTGAGATGTATGAACTTTTCTTCCTCTGTTTGGTTTTGTTGCTGATTACAGATATATATTGGATGGAGGGTGGTGGTTGGAGGAATACCACTTTGCCCAGCATATTTGCCTTCTGCACACTGCCACTTGTAATGATATAGGATAGTAGGTAGAAGAAATCCTAGGCCTCCTTTCTGCAGGAATTATGTTGAAATATCTAGATGATAGGAAGCACCAAATAAATTGGCGAAGTGAAGAGCAAGTGGAAACCATAGCATTATGTCAAGTTGTAGAAGCCACAGCTTCAAAGACAGTCTCCACACTTCCTCTCACTAAGTAGAAAAAGCAGCATCTATTGTTCTCCCTGAAATTAAATTTCCTTACAGGGATGTCCTTCATATTATAATTTTATGCATTTTTGTATTAAGAATCTTGCATTTCGTAGAATTAAGTGCCTAGATGAGAAATTGAGGGTCTTCATGTCCCTGATCGACTCTCTCCATGTTGCAGAACCATCGATAATGGGATGATCCCTGTGACTTTTTAAAATTGGGATCTGATTTGCAAGCTACAAATGAGATCTTGATGCAGAACAGGAGGTTGAACAGTGAGAGATGATGGGAAGATAGGGAGGCAAATCAAGAAGCTGTTTTCCAAGTCTAGTGAGAACTAATGGTCTCTAAAGAGGCAGAATATGTTTGAAAGTACTAAGTCTAAATAATTACATATGAGGGAAGAGATTAAGTACAGAGACGTTTCTGGTATAGGATGAGAGTCCCTTACTGAGACAGGAAACATAAAAGATGAGGACGTATAAGGAAAATGATTCTGATGGTATAGGATGAGAGTCCCTTACTGAGACAGGAAACATAAAAGATGAGGACGTATAAGGAAAATGATTCTGAATCCACTTTGAGACATGTTAATTTTGGATAGTCAGTTTTAGACATGTTGGAAATATCTGTCAGGTGTGAAATTTTGAAAATATATGTATATGAAATATGTGAATGTGAAACGTGTAAACTCAGTATTGTATGTAATTGGAGAGGTTGTGGATAACCTAGACTGAAAATAGAAAACTGACTAAGATAGTATCTTTAATTTTACCATTTGTTTGTTTATTTCATTATTTATTTTTGGTGTGGGTTTTGGGGACAAATTCAGGGGCTAGGGAATGTCACTGAGCTTCAGCTCCATTTCTGGCCTTTTGGTAGTTAATTGGAGATAAGAATTTCAAGGACTTATTAGTCCAGGCTGGCATAGAACTACAATCCTCAGAGCTCAGCCTTCCATGTAGCAAGGTTTACAGGCATGAGCCATGGGTGCCCCAGCTTAATGCTTAGGACTTTTACATATTATTGATCAAGTAGCCATAAAGAGAGTAGAGTGAAAATGAAGATAATTCTTTCTTTGAGGAATAGAGCAGAAATCTAGTTGCTTCTATGAAAACATCTGAACCATGATGGATTGACAGTAACCAAGGCTTCCCAATGTCACATATCACAAACATACTTCTATCTTGGTGTAAGCATCAAGTTCTGTATTGATATAGATGCAGAAACCATTGGAAAGTCATAGGAAAATCAGATAAACTCTATTGCTACAAAGAATGGAGTTCAGTTGTTTTTTTCTTTCTTTACAGTACTCCAGGGAAATGAAATTCTGATTTATCTGAGTTATTGGTTTGTATTTTGTCTATGAGAACCAAAAGGATTTTTGCATGCCTTTTGTATATACTTATTTAAAATTTTAATAAACACATTTGATCAATTTATACTTCTCATGTCGGTAATATTGAATGCACTATTCTGTTCTTAATCTTAGTGAATGTTCTTAATTTCATTGAATGTTCTGTTCTTAAGCTTATTGCTCTACATTATTTTATTTTGTTTTTAATTTAAATTTTATTGTAAAGTTGATGCACAGAGGGGTTACAGTTATATAAGCAAGGTAACGAATACATTTCTTTTTGAACAGTATTACCCCCTCCCTCATTTTCTCCCACTATCTCCCCAAATCCCTTTCTCCTCAAGTTTTGAAGTTCATTAAATGACCACAAATCATCCCACACCAATGCCACCAGCACAAACATGTTCATTACAGCATTATTTACCATCGCTAAGATATGGAATCAACCTAGATGCCCCTCAGTAGAGCAATGGATCAAGAAACTATGACGTATCTGGACAATGGAATTCTATGCTTCCATCAAAAAGAGTGGCATTACCCCATTAGCAAAGAAATGGAAAGACTTGTAAAAAAATATATATTAAGTGAAGTAAGCCAGCCCAAAAGAAACATAGACTGCATAGTTTCCCTCATTTGTAATGAGTAGAATGCACATATAAATCTACAAGTTAATCCAATGGATAGTAAAAGACAAATAATTGCATTTGGGCATGATCAAATAAACAACACTCTAAGCATCACACCTTATTCTGTTTAAAAAGCCATCACAAATAAACTTGGGAAAAGTTTTCACTCTGATCAATGGTCAAAAGACTGTATGATATGTGAAAGATGTGTATCAAGAGGGAAAGAAGAAATCCAGAAAACAAAAACAAAAACAAAAAGTTTGAGTAGCAAAATAGTTAAGTTTAAAATAATGATTGAAACTTACATCATCGGTCCAGGGATACAGCTCCAATGGTACAATGACAGTAGGAAGCCCTGACTTTAAACACTAGCATGGCCTCTGAGGACGCATTTACATTAGCAGGGAACTATGTATCTCCTGGTTATTTGTAGAATGAGTGAGAGACACAGAATCACCCATCGACCCAATAACATGTAGCAAATCTTCACAGTCTGTGACTGACTGTAATGGGTTGCAGGTAAGGGAAAAACCATCCTCATAGATCTCTGCCACTTCAAGAGATGCTGGAAGCGCAGAGAGATGTGACTCAGAGACACAAGTTTAATTAAGTGAGTGGCATTCTCTTTGTGGTTGTTGTAGACTAAGTCATGAACTCAGCATCTTACACTTGCTTTCACTCATTGGTGGCGCTCTACAACCTGAATCATGTCTCCAAGCTCAAATGAGTGGAAGTCTATGAAAGAAATATTCGTCATTTTGGGGGAGAGATTTTATGTTTTCCTGAAAGTCTGTGGAATGGAGAAGAACCCAATAGACAGGCAAAAGGAAATTCATCAACTTAAATACCACAGGATGCTTGGAACACACTCAAGATTGGAGGAAAACAACACATAAACAATCCCAACAGAGCTCTTTCAATGTAGGAAATAATCCCACTGAAGTGAACCTGCTGGTCTATCATACTATTCCTCATCTTCATTGGCATCATCTGAGAGCTTGACAAACAGTCTGGGCAAAAGCATCAGGTCTCTGTTCTAACCACCTCTCCAGAGACTTATTATGCACACTAAGGTATTACATGTTGTAGCAGATATTACATGTTGAAGCCCGACACTATCTTTTGAAGGACGCAGGCAACATCCTTCACATTTCTTGAACTGAGCTTCAGCAAAAGGCAAGCTACTCCTCTCACGTTTGCCTCTCAGGCTATATAATACTCAATTTGGAAGAGAGCTGTATCCAATGCTTGACCATTGAAAACCTCAAATACAGGTTTTCTCATGTTTTTACAGTGGTTCACTAATGCAGTCGTGGTGGAAGGCTTAGGGAGAACTAAGCTAAATCCTAAAATAGATCACAATCATAAGCTAGGGTCAAACTACCCTAAAATCAAATTCTCTGTTCTGGAACTCTGATGTTCAGTGTAATGAATACTGTACTATATGCTTGAAATTTGCTAACAGCATAGATCTCAAAAGTTCTCACATGCACACACAGAAAGATCATAGTAGGAGATGATGTATATGTTCATTAGCTAGAGTATGAAAATCATTTAATAATGTATATCAAAACATCATGTCATATACCAGACACATATACAAATTTTATTTGTCAATTATGCATCCAGTAAAGCCAGAAATACATTTTTTCCAGTTTTTGAAATCAAGCTGAAGTTAAAGACAAAATTGTTGAAATTGTTGTGGACTGTGGCTATTGTTTCATTTCCATCAACAAAAGGATCTTCCTTTTGCATAATTAATGGGTAAACTTAATGAGACTCACTTCTATTTTTTAACTGTTGATTTAGCTGTTCCCATTTTACCAATTCCAAGTCCATTCTTGTGCCATTAATAAAGCCAGAGAGCAGCTGTGTTAAAGCTGAGCCTGTCTTGTGAATTCATCAGTCATTGAGGTCATACCCTATAAGTAGTTCAAAGGAATTCTGATCCCTTCCAGGTCTGACATTTCCTTCACCTGTTATCTGTTTAGTGCATTCCCCAAATTCATTTGCGCATATAATTCTTCTGTATTTATTTCTCTGAGTTTTTCTTTCTTCTGTTTCCCCCCAGCACTTGTTCTCATTAACCTCTCCTTCTACTGTATCTAAATTGACTTCTCCCTATGTTTGAGATTACATCTTGCTTTCCTAATTTTTATACATTTTCATTTATTTTGGTTCAGAAAATGAATTCCATCCACTTGTAAAGATCAGCCCTGAAGATTCTCTTCAGTAACATCAACTCCTTCCCCATCTGCCAAGGGTGTTTCCATTGTCAATATGGGAAGATTTCCACATTGGATTACTTATGAAGAAAGGGGATGAGGAGACAAAGAGGAACAGTAAGAGGTCATGAAGAATAAACAAGTGCATAGATTCAATATGGCATCTCATATGGAACCAGCGGGTCTTGGGTTAATAATTATGACAAAGGTTGGCTAAGATGATATTGCTTGAAAGGAATAACTGACCTTCTCTAAGTTCTTTACATCATCAATAAAAGACATTCCTTCCTTATTTCTGGAACTGTGGCCCTTCCTCAGAGTGCCATGCCCTTCACTTCCCATTACAGCGATTTCATTATTCAGACCTTGCTTGGTCAAGGAAACTTTAGAAGTGCCTTTTTGCATGGGTATAGTATCTCTGGATTTTGTTCTTTTGCATTTCTCTCTCTCTCTCTCTCTGTCTCTGTCTCACTCTGTCTCTCTGTCTCTCTGTGTCTCACTCTCTCTGTCTCTGTCTCTCTGTGCCTCACTCTCTGTATCTCTGTCTCTTCCTCTGTCTCTCTGTCTCTCTCTCTGTCTTTTTCTGTCTGTTTCTGTCTGTCTGTCTGTCTGTCTATCTCTCTCTCTCTGTTTTATTAGTCATTGAGCTTGAACTCTGGGCCTGGGCACTGTCCCTGAGCTCTTCAGCTCAAGGGTAGAGCTCTAACACATGAGCCACAGCACCACTTCCAGTTTTTGTTATGGCTTATTGGAGATAAGAGTCTCATGCACTTTCCTGGCCTGGCTGGCTTTGAACTGCTATCCTCAATCTCAGCCTCTTGAGTAGCTAGGATTACAGGCATGAGCCACTGGCACCTGGCTTGCATTTCTCTTTAGATTGAGCCCCATATAACAACAGAGTTCAAATTAGCCTTGTTCTCACCATGGTACAATCTCAGACCCTGAGAAAACTTTCAAGAAAAGTTTGTGTTTTTTTCCTTTACTTGCCTTTTGAAAACTATTTTTTTCTCTACAGGAAAATCCCATATTTATATTCTAATCTCATTTTTACATACTCATATATTTATGATTAACTTTTAAAACAATTTCTCATACAGGGCTTTCAAAATTTCTGATATAATTTAAGGAAAAAGACATTGCTTCATGGTAAATCAAAGTATAAGGACTTATTTTTCCATCAGAGGAAAATTAGCCACAAGTTCCCAGGTCAGAGCTGATTTGATTTACTGTTTGAAGTGCTAAATTTTCCATGCTCAACTTTTATAAAGAGGAAAAAAAAGAACAGAGAATATATTTTAAGAATCATTTAACAAACTTAAATAATATTTGTTTAATTGTGTATTAAATAAGATTTCCAGTACTCATAATATTACAAGATCCATGAGAATCCCACAAAATGAAAATTTAAGCATTTTTTCTGCTATTGAATCTCTGCAAGATCTATTTCTGTCTTCAGAATTGCTAAAGAACTTAGATGAACACCATTGAAGAATTCTTTAATCTTTATGAGAACACATTTATTTCATTAGAAAAATGTTATAAATATTCAGCAATCTCTTTTATGTATCAATGCTAATTTACATTTTTCAGGAAATTTTAGTCAGACTACTCAGTTGTTTGCTTGTGAAATATGCAATTCTAGATAGACTTTACCTATTAATTTAAAAATAAAATTGATTAAACTGATACAACCAAGGTAGATTTTCAAATATTTTGTTTTCTTTTTTAATTTAACTTAATTTTTTATTGTCATTATAGAGTTGATAATACAGAGGGTTAGAGTTACATGAATCAGGTAATGAGTTCAATTCTTTTTGGAACCACATCTTTCCTTCCATTGCTCTTTGTTTTGTTTTGTTTTCTCCTAGCAATGTATATACCTATTGTCAAAATAGCAATTCACTTTTGTTATGTGTATGCCAGTCTTGAGATTGGAACTCAGGGTCTGTGCATTGGCCTCAAGCTTTTTTGTTTTTTGTTTTTTTTCCCTCAAGGCTAGTGCTCTACGACTTGAACCATCGCTCTACTTGTGGCTTATTTGGTAGCTAATCAAAGATAAGAATCTCACAGACTTTCCTGCTTGGACTGGCGTCATGCCATTGTCTTCAGATTGTGGCTTGCTGCAATTCACTTTCAATTATATCCTCTACAAAAAAAGTCATGCTTACATAGCATAGGATACATATACCTCAAGTCAAAGAGCCTTTATTCATAATAACCAAAAATGTAACAATCAGTGTTTTTGAGAATAGAAAAGCAAATAAAAGACCATCAAGAATGGACTACTATACAGCCACTAAAATTTATGAGCTATGCTTATAATTAACAACATGAATAGATCTTACAAACCTAGTACTGAGTGAACAAATTCACACAAGAAAAATATATATTCTGTAATTCTATTTGTATAAGGTTCAAGGCAGGTAAACTGAATTTTGTTATTTAATGATGTATATTCAATTACTACAAAAAGAAAGTATCACATAAAAACAAGAACAACAGTTTCTTTGAATGGTAAGTAAGATATTATAATTGAGTGTAATTTTAGAAAAATTTTATTTGCAATGTGCTGGTGATTGCATGATGTTTACTTTATAAAAGAATGTATGCATGTATCTGTGAATCTATGTGGTACTGGCATTTGAGCTCAATCCTTGGATTTGCTAGTGGTCTCCTACTTCAGCTCTTCCTCTAGCCCCACAATTTGAAACTGAAGTCTATTAAAGTTTTCTAATTCCTCCTAAACTTTCATCATCCAGATCTCAATCTTCTGAGTAGCTGACAAGTATAAACCACTAGAACCTAGTTTGCTCTATTATAATTTAATTAACTGTGCATTTATACCATTATTTATATTCACATATTTCCCAGTGAACAAAGAGTCAGACCATAATAGAGTGTCATTCCTATTTGCTATAAGCTCAGATTATTATTGCAAGATCAATTATATTTATCAGTTTGCCAACATGTTAGTCCTTACCTCTTTGTCAAGTGAGGAAATTACTGTATTGAGGAAAAAAAGAGATAAAAATAATGTTGTCCAAAGAGGAGTCAAGCTTCCTCATGAGTAATAAGTATAAAAGACTACTTTTCCATTTCTGGGGATATGATGGGTAGATGCAGTTAAAAAAAAAGAATTCCTGCAAATAATGGTGGAATACAACTTCATTTAGGTTGTAGAATACAGCTTTGTTTTTTATATCATACTGACATGGCTAGCCATTTTAATTTCTGATATTCCTTTCTTATTACCATGATCAAAAAATATATTCTATCAGACATCAGCAGGGACAACACTGACACACTTATTTTATTAAACCTTAACATATAGAATAAATTTGATTGAGAACCTTGTACAATTTTTCACTTTTGGTAACACTAAAGATAAGATACATGAATTCATTCAATATACGTTAATGGTCCAGCAATTCTGTTTTAGTTACTGTCTGAAATTACAAACATAAAGAAAAAGTTATTAACCATTAAGTACTTAACTGACAATGTATTTGTTTCTTATGGGTTAGATTTTTGAAATTTAGTATTTAAACTCATTCAACTGTTTCAGTTATTTTTAATTAGTAAGTTTTTTTTATTGTGAAAATACCATACAGAGAGGTTACAATTAAATGAGCAAGGTAATGAGTACATTTCTTATCAAGCATGGTTGCCTCCTCCTCTGTTTCCCCTTACCACCCCTGCCCTCCCATCTCCCCAACCCCCTGCCGAAGTTGTAAAGTTCATTTTTCTATATAACATCTTGTACATCTCATTGTTGCAATGGGTATTTCAGTTTTATTAAAAGGTATAATCCAACTATTTAATTTTAATTGTTTACAAAGTCAATCTGGTTTGTGTTTCTTAGTTAATTATAGATGCATAAAATTATTAGATTTCTTTGTATTTCTTGATATTAGAATAGTGTTGTTAGAAATAAGGGAAGAGGTTCATGGATTTGAGAAATATTACAAAAGTTTGGACAAGGAGGGAAGGAGATGATGCGGTCATTGTGGGCTTGTGGTTTTTCAGATGGCTGGGGAATAATGAAGAGGAGGAACTGAGTGATTACTTAAATCTATAGAAATGACTAAAGCTCATCAAAAAGACATTAGTTGAGGATTTATTCTTTGGGTTGTAGAGGGTAAATGAAACTACTAACATAAAAATGATAGTTAAATCACTAAATGATATTCCTTAGGAAGAATGTATAAAATAGTAAGAGTCAAAAGCCTGAGAGAGAACTCTAAGGACACTAATACATAAGGAAATGAAAGTGGAAGAAAAGTCTACAGAGACAGTGAAAGAAAGAGAGATCATTAAATCAAGGAAAGTATGTTCGAAGAGGAGGGCTTAGTCAGCAATAGTAAGTCCTACAAGGAAAATGAGGTAAGAGCCCATTATGGGTCTAGAAAGAAAGCATTTATTGATGACATTAACAAGAAGAGTTTCAGGAAATTCTTGGAGATGAAGTGGGTTTAAGAAGGAAGGAAACGAAAGGAAGAACAGAACAAGGAATTTGGTTGACTTTTTCAATAAGTTTGAGCAAGTACAAGGCAGGACAATAGTCAAAGAATAAGGATTAGTGTGATAGTTTGGTTCTAAAATTAAAGATATTATTTTTGAGAATGAACAAAAAACATGTGATTCTGAACTGGGTGTCAGTGGCTCACACTTGTAATCCTAGCTACTCAAGAGGCTGAGATCTGAGGATTCTGGTTTGAATCCATCTTGAACAGCAAAGTATGAGAGACTCTATCTCCAGCTAACCAAGGAAACAACTTGGATTTGAGATGTGGCTCAAGTAGTATAGCACCATCCATGAGCACAAAAAGTGAGTAAGATTGGCAACATTAAGTTCTTCATTCAGTCCCTAGTACCAGCATATCTACACATATACACACACCCATACATAAACATACAAGCACACGCATGTGCACACATGCACACTCACACACAAGTAAATCACACATTGAATCTAGAAAAATGGGGGTAAGAAACACATGATTTAAAAAAAAACTACAGCCCTTGAAAACCCAAGGTAAAAGAGGAGTAAGGAGAATCCAGAGCAGCAATGAAAAAGCTTGCCTCCAGTTGAAGGAAGAAAGACCACCTCTTTGTTTGTGACTGACAGTAGTACTGACAGTAGTGGGAGCAGCAATTGCTGATGCCCCTTTCTTGTAGTGCTTAGATGATGGCTTGTGTTTCCTTTATGAAAAGACAATGACTTGAGTGAGAAACTAGATAACATAGAGAAGAAGAGACATAAGAATCTTATTTTGGAATAGTAGAGAAAAGAGGACTGGAGAAATAAGGATGAAATAATTGATCTGATCTTAAGATTTTCTGAAAACAAATCATTTAAATAGGGATACAGGTGGACCCATTGCAACAATGAGATGTACAAGTCATTATGTCGAAAAACAAACTTTACAACTTTGGCCTGTGGAGGGGGGCCGGGGGGGAAATGAAGGGGGAGCCAGGGGGAATATGGAGGGGGGACTGGGGGGAATATGGAGGGGGATATGGGTGTGGGGCAGGATATGGGAAGGGATAGGAAGGGGAAACAAAGGAGGAAGCAACAATGCTTGATAAGAAATGTACTCATCTTGCCCATGTAATTGTAACTCCTCTGTACGGTATTTTCATAATAAAAAAAAGATTTTCTGAAAGGTATCGTATGAAAGGAAAAGGAAGCCAGAAATTTGAAGCAAGGGGAAAAACTAAAGTCATAGGGAGCCTGGAACTCTTGCTGATTCAGGAGATCATTTGATGGAGGCTTAGAGAAACAATTTCAAGAAATGACATGATTAAATGAAGCTTGAGGGGGGCAAGCAAAAAGATTTTGTCAGAGAATGGAATTTCTGATTTAAGAGATGGACCGTGGGAAGGGGAAAGCTTCCAGTACGACAAACTGATATGCAAGCTGAACATTAGCACATCTGCTATGTTGATCTTTACATCTTTCTATTCTATTCTAATGGGCATCTGTGTTTGTCTCCATCTATTTGTTATGTTCATTTACCTACTTTTACTAGTTGAATATAAAATATCCCCCATAAGTTCATGTGTTAAACACTCTTTCACCACCTGGGCTACTATTTTTTAAAGTAGTGAAAATGTTAGGAAGAAGAGCCTACTTGGAAGAATTAGGTCGAGTTGGACATTCTTTCTGCCTTGCACCTGCTGCCAAGAAGTCCTGACTAACCATGGGCCAAGTATTATGCACTGAAACCTGTGGAACTGAGACCCAAAATGAATAATTCCTCCATTTAACTGTGTGACATAACAGTAACCTATCAATATGAAATATTGATATAGAAGAAATAGGCAAAAACTATGCTGGAAAATATTTATTTGTCTTTCATGTAATACTTTCTTCCCATCAAACATGAAATATTTCCTTTTTATTTATATATTTTTGTTGTAAAGATACTGTACAGAGGGGTTGCTGTTACATGAGTAATGAGTGCATTTCCCATTGAGCACAGTTACCTCCTCTTTTATTTTTCCCCTACCATCCCTTCCCTCCCCACCTCTCCAACTCTTCCCTCCCCCCCTCAAAGTTGTAAAGTTCATTTTCAACATAGTGTCTTGTACATCTCATTGCTACAATGGGTCAACCTATATCCTTATTTCAGCATTTTATTATTTCCCTTCCCCTCCCCAAATGAGAAAAATGTATATACAAGATGCAGGACACTGGAATCAAATACAGTGAAAACAGCATTATGCCATGGGGGAAGAGCATACAAAAGAAATAAAAAAATCACATAGTACATTATAAGTTCATTTAAAACAGCAAGAAAGATAAAACCTCTTATGTCCCTATCTTGGGGTTTATTTCATTTAGCATCATTTTATATGGTCATATGTACATAGCTTGTGACCTTTTCTGCTTGTCCTAGACATATACTAGTTATTGCAAATAAGGAAAATCATGAGATGTATGTGTTTTGGGGCCTGGCTTACTTCACTTAATATAATTTTTTCCAAGCCTTTCCATTTCCTAATGAATGGAGCAATGTCATTCTTTTTGATTGAGGCACAGAATTCCATTGTATATACGCATACCACATTTTTTGATCCATTCATCTACTGAGAGACATCTGGGTTGGTTCCATATCTTAGCTATGGTGAATAAGGCTGGATAAACATAGCTGTGCTGGAAGCTTTAGTATGGCCTTGTTCGTGATCACTTGGGTAAATGCCCAAAAGTGGGATTGCTGGGTAATAGGGGAGTATGTGCGTAGTCTTTTGAGGAACCTCCATACTGCTTTCCAGAATGGTTGAACAAGTTTACATTGCCACCAACAATGTAATTAAAATCTACTTAAATTTCATGAGTCAGCATAACACATCCTCATTCAAGTCTTTCCTCCTTACCTCAGACCACTGGGATCACTCCTTGCTATGACTGAAAAGTATGACATACGCTTTCCTGACTCCTGCACGTGAGCTTCCTAGGTAATTTACAAAAGCTGCATTTATCTCTCCTCCTACTGTTCTTGTCAGTATTCCTTTGTTCGTGCCAATACCTGTCTTGGAATCCTGGTATGTGTTTCTCCACCTAGCTCCATTTGTTTTCTAAACTACATGCCCTTTCCTCTGTTGCTACATATATTGTCTATATATGTATTAATTTTTTTAAATTCTTATCACCTTGTATAATTTTTGAGACAAATTTACATCCAATTTACCCCAGGGCCAACTGTAAAGCTCAATACAGAAAATATGTTGGATATGGTTAAAGAAGTAATTAAATTCTTGTTTAGATAACTAGTGGCTACATGGCTATGTCACTGAGAAGGGGAGGATAATATTGTAGCTGGGGAGATAAATGATAAACCTAATGGAGACAAAGCTCTCAGTATTTGACAAATGAATGTTTGCCAACTTAATTTTGCCTACTGTCTTCTATCCTTACATTTTTAACTGAGTATTCTACATGTGCATAAATTGCTATTATTGCTGCTCTGTTTGAGAATGTTTTAGCTAAATCAATCAGATGTTAAAATTTCTTTCTTGGCTGTACTAGGATTTGAACTCAGAGCTTCCATTCTTGCTATGTAAGCTCCCTTTCACTTGAGCTGAGCCCTTTTTGCTCTTTTATTCTTCCAGAAATAGGTTCCCAATTTACATATGCCAGCTTTAGAATTATCCTCCTACCTCTGGCTCCAAAGTAGCTGAGAATGAATATATGAACTACCATGCTGGGCCTGTTCTTTGGAGATAGGGATTACATATTGTAGTAATATTTGTATCTCATATTAGTCGTTTATATTATGAATAAGATAAAACAACTGCATATTAAACAAGAAAATGAACTATTTAATGGATTTCATTTGCTATCCTAGTTCTGAGCCAACTAGGGCAAAATGATTTTTTTTTTCATTTTAAAGGACATATATATATATATATATACACACATATGTATATATAACCAAAATAATGCCACAGAATGACAATAGTAAACATATATGTATAAACACATTCAATAACATAATTGAACCATAAACAACCACTATGACTATATGTTGTATATGATAAATAAAATGCTTTATTCATTCAGTGTCAATACACTGAACTGTGTATAGTCTAGTTTATAGCACTTGCTATCTGGGCTACTCACCACACAAACAAACAGGGTAAACACCTGAATTGAATGACATCAGATTTACAAACACAACTATAACACCTGAATCATTTGATCTCTTTTCTCTCTGTTTCTAAGAACATACCAGGATTTCACAGACACAGCATTCATCTGCATATTGCCTCAAAAATTAAAACAGACAAGCCTCAGTAACAATGAACTAGATAAAATAGTGTTGTTTCTTCCATATATGTAAACATTTTCCACAGAAGATTGCATCCTTAACTTATTTCTTGAAAATGATAAAGTCTATTCCAAAAACCATCTAAAAGAATAAGTGTAAATATCATATTTTACAGAAAGAAATGGAGCAACAAAAGGAATGATATAGAATGACTTAATCGTGAACTTACAGAAATTCATCTTTTCCTCAGTTCTAGCCATGTGGGGAGAAGGCAAGCCCAACCATCACCCACCAAGTCCATTTCTTGATTCTGGCAAATTTGATATGGTACTGATCAGGAAGTCTTGAATAATATGCATGTCACAACCTCAGAGTGGAGAGCTGATTTGACTTGTCTATTTGTTTGTACATATTTTGAATTTTTTAAAATGACACAATGCAACTTGAAAAGGAAACATTTGACTGCAGGAGTTCATATGTACTCTTTTGATGTTTTCACAAACCTTCTTTATCTATATTTTCAGCAATTTTTTCTTGGATGTCTCACAAATACTGAAATCAGATTGCCTCTCCACTTACCCTTTCATAATGTTCGTGACACGATCCTGTGTAATTTGACACCTTTGGAACTTTAAACACACTCAGAATCTTTTGGACCTTCTAGCCATCATCAATTCACATAGTGTGCAGTAAATCTAGCTCAAAATAAACAACACAGATGGAATCGAGGCTTATAGTACAATGTCAGCAGTATCCACAGATTGACAGAGCTAGTTAGGCTGCCAGATGCACAGAATGTTGTTCTATCTACTTGTTCTTTATAACTGGACTTGATGGAGTACATCAGTGTCAAACTCCTTGCTGGTTTCCACAGGCACACGCACTGAAACGCACCCGCATAAACACGCACATTCCTGCGCTCTATATCAACGCAACCATCTGCTCTCAGCTTTACATGTGGTAGCTAACTAACTATCCTACTGTGCCTGGTCTCACCGACTGCTTTCCCTGGAAACAAATGACAACAGTTTTTATCTTGTGCCCTCCTTGGCATTATAAAATAAGGCTCTTAACATTTCCATACGCATATATTTTACATGCATTTTTTTTCAAAAAAATTCTGTTCTCTGTCTTATTTACTGATTCCCTAGAGAATGGCAATATCGCTTTTTATATCTCCTGCAAATTGAGATTTTTTTTCCTATGCAACTTCACTTATCAAGATTGCTGCTTCTAACTACAATTTACATGCAAGCAATATATGTAAAAGCAATAGGCCGTGGTGATGGTTTTCCTCTTTCTACATAATTTTCTATATACTACTTGCTAAATGGGGGCAAAAAACATGGAGACTCAATAGAAGCAAACCACTCATTCCCTCTAACATCCTTTCATGCAATTTGACTAGAAATGATAGGCATGCTGGAGTGTGAGATGAGGATGTTGTATAAGAATGAAGTATTTTCATACAAAATGTCCTGCCTGCAGCAGAAGCTCATTATTCTCTTCCCCAAAGCAGAATTTTTGCCTTGACTTTTTTGCCCTCTTACGTGAGATCTAGATGTGTAATAGGATATAAAAAAGATGGATAATCACTTTTTTAACTGATACAATTTGATTGTAATGTATTTTCAAAGCAATATATCTATTTGAACTGGGAGTATAAAATGTCATAAGAAGAAAATGTAAAATGAAATGATAGAAAGATGACCCAGGTTAGGGCCATACCAAATATCTTTTTCTGACCCATTTCCACGTCTGGCATCTGTCTTTATGACAATCTCTGCAGAAGATCTACAGAAATTATACTTACCTTCTGGTAGCTAGGTAACATAATCTCCTGGAGGCTAGCTAATTGCAGCCCAGGATAACCTCACATACAGTAACAGTTAAATTTTTCATTTCTTTCAAATTATTATGGATCAGTGGAGAGGGTATTGATTTGATTCATTAACAGATTCTCTGTCTGTTCCAAGGTTAATGATTGCATGTATCTCAATTACATCTTTAACAGGATATATTGTATGATTTGTTTTAAGTCCTTCGTACATTGTATATCCTTCTCAGCTGAAAGATTTCTTAGCAAATCATGATTTAACACATCTTTTTCCTCTTCTTTCTTTAGTTGATCAAGATAGGACAGAAAAGAAGCATGAGTCTCCCTGCTCCCCCCAGTATCATACTACAACAGTTTACTTAATTCAGGTTAAACCTCTGCAATTCACTCATATATAAAATATTAACTGGTGGAGGAGAGGTTGATCCTTTCAGTTTATATATCAAAGAAGAGCTTCCTTTTATAACTTTTATCTTTGGAAAATGCACATGATACAATTCATCTTAGAAAAACTGAAGCATACAGATATATATGTATATATACATACATACACACACATATATATGCATATATATATATACCTTAAGTCAACTCAAATCCTTTGAACAAAAGTAAAACATATCTTCACAGCTTTGAAGAACCAAAATTCATTTAATAATTAAAAATAAAATAATCCATTTATCTTGGTTTAGAATAACATAAGCCGAAAAGAAATGAAATGAGCCACAGGTATACTTCACAGATCTGCAATGGATTATAGGCTGGAAGGAAGAGAGCTATTCCAGTGACACAAAGCAGAGATGACATCTATCAGAACACAGCAACACTTTGATACTGACAACAAAGAAGACAATTGTTTTATTCTAGTCCTTCTATTTCCTTTTTTCTCCCTTGTTTCTGTATCTCTAGGCCCAGGAAACTTCCCTGTGTCCTAAACTAGATTTATGGAATCTGTGGACTAATTGTGTTTTCTTTTGATGGAAAAGCTCAGGCTCTTGCACATCGTACTACAGAGTCTACAGAAGGAATCTCATTTTAAAGAATGTTTTCACTATGCACTTGTATTCTGAACAAACCAGACACCTTCTGGAACCCCTAAGATTCTGATAGAGTTTGGGGACCCAGAAGCCAAATGGGAATCATCAGAAGGAGAGACTTCAGTTATACAATCCATTAAATAAAACAATAGAGCCTGCAGCTGAGCTATTAAAGAGAGTAGAGCAATTTTTATTTCAATGGCTACATTTTATTTCCTCTTCTGAGTGACTGCTAACAAAGGGCTTCTGAAAGGACTGGATAAAAAGCAGGCGTCAGATGCAGGATCCATGAGTTAAACAACATTATTAGATACAATTTCATAAAATCTAGTTGCTTTTTTGCTACTAGAAATCATGTCCTTTTGTCAACTTGTGGTCACATCAGCACTTCTGCTGATATAATTTGCTCCAGCTGCAGAGCATAGCTGGCCTGCAAATCAAGAACCAGAATGAGGACAGGCAGGAATAACTCAATGGCTTGGATAATGTGCAAATCACTACACTTCTCGCTATTAGTCTACTTTATTTTTTTCAGAATATTTGGAAGAGGAAACATTTATCTTTAGCATAACAGCCAATCAGCCATCCTCTTAAGAATTGGTTTGTCTAGTTATCTTCTCCTGTGGCATCACACTCCTGCAGTGATGCTTTGTAATCATGATATTATATTTAAAAAAAAACTTTTCCTTTTAGACTGAATTTGAACACTTAATTTCAAATAGCTCCTGCCTATGGCCACTGCCATCTTCAAGCTCCCTCACAAAATCTTTCTTAGATGAACACAAATAATCTTAAGCACTTCTGTTGATCAGATTTGCATTCCAAGTACTTCTCTCTAGACTGCAATATAGAGGTATACAAAATACTAGATATTCTCAGTCAACAAGCTGCAGTTTGTGCTTTAATTCCAGTCACAAAATGTATCAAGTATAAACTAAAATGCAATACCACTTATTTATTTAGGCATGAGTTATAATGGTAGATGCTTAACTCGTCCTTCGACAGGTTGCTGTCTAAGCTGCATTGGAAAGTCTACTGATTTACATTTGGAATGAATTAGAACTGGTTCCCAACCACTTAAAATCCAGCTCAAACTGAATATTCAACATTCATTCTATATACCAAGTAAGAGTTTTAAATACAAGGAAAGCCCATGCACTTTTCATATCTGAGGCCATTACTGTCAATAATGAACAATAAGAGAACAAACATTTGCTAAGGCAGCTATTCATGTCCTAAAGGACAAGTGCATGTGAGCTGGTGTTCTGTGTTGATTGCATGGTAAACTTTCAGAGTCAGGTACAACCAGAGCTGCACACTCATAACGTATCCTATCACTTTCTACAATTCAGTCCTGCAACAACTACCAAAATCCAAAGCTCTCCTGGATTATGTCCCTTTTACTTTCTACACTGACTGGAAAATTTTGTGACTACTGAAAAGGTTTGTAGCAAAGTAATAGGGAATATGTCACATACCCATGGCACCAATCTTTGTCAGACCTCAGAGTTCTAGCTGCTGCTCAAATCAGAATGAAAGGAATGACATTTTCTGAAGTTGTAGGTTTTAAATTTTTATCCCCCCTAAAAGCCTTAGAAGTTTCCCACTGTGGAACACAAGACAATGTTGAAAGAGCAAAGCTGATGTTGATTCTTTAAAAAATATATTGACTTTTTTGACAGAAATTAACTGTAACACCACAAAGTTCCTGAGGTAAATTTAAGTGTGAAAGTAAATCTAAAAGAGCAAAACTTTTGCTGGATGCCAGTGGCTGTAATCCTAGCTAGTCAGGATGCTGAGATCTGAGGATCACGGTTCAAAGCCAGCCCGAGCAGGAAGTCGGTGAAACTCTTACCTCCAATAAACCACCAGAAAAACGGAAGTGGCTCTGTAGCTCAAGTGGTAGAGCGCCAGCCTTGAGCTGAAGGGACAGCACTCAGGCCCAGAGTTCAAGCCCCACGATCGACCAAAAAAAAAAAAAAGAACAAAACTTTTAAAAATTAAGAAGGAAGAAAGGAAGAGAGGGAGGGAGAGAAGAGGTAAGAAGGGAAGAAGGAAGGGAAAAAAAAGTAAAAAGAAAGGAAAGAAGGAAGGAAGCAAGGAGGGAAGGAAGGGGAGAGAGAAAGGAAGAAGGAGGTAGGAGGGAGAGAGAGGAACAGAGTGAAGAAACAGGAGAAGGAGGAAGGAGGGGGCAAGGAGGAGAGAAAGGAGGAAAAGGAGAAAGAAGAGAAGAAGAGAGGAGAGGTGGCAGTAAAAAGAAGGAACAATAAACCTTTAGAACAATTTTGAGTGTTTTTATTGTAAAGATGCTGTACAGAGGGGTTACAGTTACATGAGTAAGGCAATGAGTACAATTCTTGTCCAGCATTGTTACCCTCTCCTTTGTTTTTCTCCTACTATCTCTTCCCTCCCACTCCTCCCCCACCTACCCCACTGAAGTTGTAAAGACCATTTCCAACATAGTGTCTTGTGAATCTCCTTGTTGCAATGGGTCATCCTGTGTCCTTATTTCAGCATTTTGTATTCCCCTTCGTCGTCTCCCCAAATTAAATGTATATCCAAGATGCAGAGTACCAAAATCAAATACAGTGACAACAGGGGATATACCATATTCACCATAGCTAAGATATAAAACCAGCCCAGATGCCCCTCAGTAGATGAATGGATCAAAAAAATGCTGTATACACACACACACACACACACACACACACACACACACACACACACACACACACACACACACACACACACAATGAATTCTATGCCTCCATCAGAAAGAATGACACTGCCTCATTAGTTAGGAAATGGAAAGACCTGGGGAAAAAATCATATTAAGTGAAGTAAGCCAGACCCAAAGAAATGTATGTCCCATGGTTTCCCTTATAACACAATAATTAATATATGTCTAGGATAATCTTATCAGATAAGCAGAAATGCTCAAAAGCTATGTACATATGACCATATAAGATGATGCTAAGCAAAATGAACCTTATGATATGGACACAAGAGGGTTTTTTTTTGTTGTTTTTAATGTACTATGTGATTTTCTTTTGTTTCTTTAGAACTATTTGTATTACTCTGTCTGATTTTCTGTCTTCTTTAAGCCAACTCCATTGTCTTCTTATTCATTTTATAAAAATGTACTACTGACTTAAAACACTACTGAAGCAATATAAAAACATACAAAGAAAACATCCAGTCATTCATGATATTGACGATCCCTGATGTTTAACAGAACATGTACAAGGACTCGTTCAAAGCTGAATGTAGAATAACAATTGTTTCTCCATGATACACGGTCTGTTTCATGTAGCCTTCTAGGGATCACAGACAGGTAAGGCTTGACTTAGATAGCTGATAAAGGGGAAAAAAAGGATTATGATATTTGCATATATTTCTTATGTGGATTTTTCTTGGAACAGTGTATTTATTAGTTCTTCGTTATTCTTTTTATTGAATATAGATCTTTAACAAGCAGACTTTTTCCTGTTGGTGATGTTTGTTTTCAAGTCTGTACTCTGTGTAGTAAGTGTGTCAAGAATTGTTGTTCTTCTGTGGGATTGTGAGACTAACCAAGTCACAGATTGTGTCTTCCTTAGATTTGCATGTCCTGTTGAACAGCAGAGTTCTTTGTAAGTAGCAGAATGAGGGAACATTTGCAAAGTTTAAATGGAATCCATTTGAATTATAATAGTAGTAAGACAGAAGTTATTTGACAATTGTCTGAAATATACACAGCTGTTAAGTGGACAACTCTTAATACCAAATTTTGTTTGTGAATTAAAATACTGTAGGAATCAAGTAAAATGAGCTTGTATACTTATGTTAGAAAATGCTAGTTATTTTAACTTGAATTTTCTAATACCCATGTATTTTCAACATTACTGTTCTGAGCTTCTTGTAGTAACAGCAAGTTCTCTCCTAACAATGAGTACTGACCACATTCTGTGCTTTAAACTTATCTATAATTTTACTCCTCATGGACTTAGCCCCTGGAAATATGCATATCTCATTCTGTTTTAAAAGGAAGACAATAAAGTCCCAAAAGATTTTGTGTGGTTACTCATAGAACAGATAAAATAATGATCTTTCTCTAAATCCAAAGACATCTGTAAACCAATCCCTGGAATCTATATGTGCTACCTGATATGGTTAAAAAAAATAATAATCAACTTTGTAGACTTTGCAGGCATGATTGCAACTACTGAAGATAAGACGGTCTCCAACATGAAACAATAGATAGTCATAAAACACTACATGTGTGTGTTTGTGTGTGTATGTGTGTGGGGGGGAGCAGTGTTTAACAAGAAAAAAATAAAGAAAAATAAAGGAAGAAAAAATACAAAGAAAAGGCAAAAATATGAAGAAAGAGAAATATGGAATGAGGAAGAGTGAGAAGAAGGAAAAGGCAGAAATATGAAGAAAGAGGGATATGGAATAATGCAGCCAGTAGCTGAGATTTCCAGCCAGCCGAGGGAAGACAAACTAAAAGACTTATTTTCTCCAGGGCCCCTGGAAATGTCTTAATATAATGATCTCAGGCTTCTAAAAACATGTGAAAGGAAATGTCTGTTGTTATAATTTACCAAATGAAACCCGTCAATAATCATCTGTTAAAGTGGTCTAGGAGGTAATATTTCAAGAACCTGAATATAGAGTATTTGTATTCTGTGGCTGCATATAAAATATTAAAAATTTAGTGCCTTAATTGTTTTTAACAAATCCTGGGGCTTGAACTCAAGGCCTACGTGCTGTCCCTGAGCTTTTGTGCTCAAGTCTCACATTCTTAAGCCAAAACTTTACTTCCAGCTTTTTGGTGGTTAATTGGAGGTAAGAGTCTCTTGTACTTTCCTGCCAGGCTTGTTTCAAACCTTGATCTGTAGATCTCAGCCTCTTGAGTAGCTAGAATTACAGGAGTGGGCTACTATGAGTGAAGAAACATTCATTTCTTAACTCACAGCTCTTCAGGCTAGACATTCAGGAGTATTCAACTGAGATTTTTGTTTGTTTTTTGCTTCAAGGCTGAAATCAGTGTTAACTGCACTAAGATATTACTTTAAGATTCATAAAGATATATTATGCAGGTTGTGTTTACCTGCCTAAGCTCTCTATCAGTGGCTCATCAACTCTTAAGTAATTTTACTTACATTTGATAAATCCCTATGTTTTATATAACATATTCTTTAGGGAGGACCACAAGGGCACAGGTCATGAAAGTCATCCTAGAATTCTGCCTGCCTATAAGTTCTCATCACTCCAAAGCTTGTGCTCTTTTGTCTACGTACCACATGATCTTCCAAATTATTTCGTCCAGAATTCCTTTAAATATATATATACAAAACTTATCAATAACTTGTTTTGTGTGCTGTTTATTCTTGCTGTCAAATTTTCTATAACTATATTTATTTGCTCTAGTAGTTATAACACTGTGCCATGTCTTAGAATTGATAACTTTTTTCTCATTTTTCATGTTTAAAATTCACAGACGCACTAGAATGAGCTTCAAGGAAACAGAAAGCCGGAAAATACTAAGTTTGTAAGATAGGATGAGCTGGAGATGGATGAGCTGGATGAGCTTTCACCCACAGTCCGATGGAAGTGAGCTATATAACACACTATAGTTGGTACGTAAGCCAGGCCCCTGGATCTGTTTGGCCTATTATGTGTGCTCCATCTTCAGTGTCTTTTATTTCTGGCTGATCGCACATGATCAGCCAAAGGTTCCTTGAGCTGATTCTCTTGTAATCAGCTAGATAAAAATATCTAGGGGTTTCTGTCTTCTTGGGGCGACCCATTGACTGACTGGTAAGCAGATAAAAAGCCAGTTCTTTGCTTTGAGATCTGGCCAACTGACCTGCAGTTTCTGTTACAAAGTTTGTTTGGCTGAGGTTGATTTTTCATCTGAATTTGCCCCTTTTGTTGGCTCATGTCCCTCCCTAATCTGCACTCCATTATCAGCTTCTCCTGGGAGCACTGCCTTAATAAATCACTTGCACTCAAATCCTTGGCTCAGGGTTTCCTTCTGGGATGACCCGGACTCAGACATGGAATATACTTTGGGTACTCTTCTGGAGCCAGGTGCATTATTAGGTCTAGCCACTCTAAAAATGGCTGCCTGGCAAAAATGAAAAATTTCCAAGCTGATTGTGCAGGTGGTGAATACAGCCTGATCATCACCTGGCAACCAGGCTCTCTACTGTCAACCCAATGCCTCTTGTGAGAGTCAGAATATGCTCTGGCTTTTCTTATGAAGTGCTATTGAGGGCCTTCCCTTGAACGGTGGAGCTCAATTTTTTCCTCAGCACCTCTGGGGGAAAAAAAAGCAACCTTAGTTTTCAGTCACTATTTAAAACTCATTGCTTAAAACTGAACATACAGCTTTTTGTCTAACTCAGCCAAGCCATTTTCTATGTATTAAAGTACCTATAGAACCACAATGGCGAGTACACAAATTCAAGGCTAATGAACTTTAAAAGAGTGCTTTAAATATTACCTTAATTGCTTCAGATTTGTAGGTGATTTTTGTGTGTGAGCATAGAATATAAAATCAGGATCCATAGTTGGATCTACGGTGCATTCTTAACTGAGTATCCAGGTACATACAAATAATGTGTTAAGTGGAATCAAGATTCAAGGTGAGAATATAAAAGATGAGATCAGAAATTAAAATATCTGTCCATGTTTACTCAACAAAGATTGTTAAGATGTAATATGATTGTCTCAGTATGGAAGAGGGCTCAGTAGGTATTTATGGTGAGTGTTTCAAAGATTCCAGCTTGATAGCATAATAATCAATTAAAAACAAAAAAGAAAAAGAAAAGAACTTTATATGGCAAAAGGATTATGGTGATGAAATTAAGGTTACTAATCAGTAGACCATAAAGCAGGGATGCTAAACTAGTAATTTCCTTACTTAATCATATGCTCCCTTAAAAAATTACAGACATCTGGAGCAAATTTGACTTACCATCAAAGGGGAATGCTTCAGATCAGAAGAGGTCTGAAAGCTGGGCCAGTGAGCAGTTGAGGTTCATGGAATTAATTTCTTACCTTAGGAATAATACATTATCTAATTGATGGTTTTTCTTACCCAGAATGGATTATTGTGCTTGCTGATGATAGGAAGATACTTTCCATCCAAGCACATTTTGGAGAGTTTTGGTAATAAAATTCCATCTCTTGGACAGTACTGAGGAGAAACAAACTAAGCACAAAACATCAAAGACTGAGAATTCCAAATGGACATGAACAAAGAAAAGTTACTCTGATTTAGTAAATATTCAAACATGGCACCCCCCTAGTGTCTGTTATAAATAATCCAGCAGAAGATTTACTGCCACTGTGTTGTCTTTGTTGTTGTTAATGTACTATGTGAAGTTATTTCTTTTTTTTCTTATGTTTTTCCTTCTTATGGTTTATCTGTTGGCACTGTATTTGATTTTGTTACCCTGTGTATTGTGTATACATTTATCTGTATTAGGGTAGGGAAGGTGAGACAAAGGACAAAGGATGAACCAATGCAACAGCAATACTCACAAGACAACATGTTGGAAATGAACAGAAAACTTGGGAAGGGAGCATTGGAGGGGATGGAAAGTGGGAAAGCAATGAGGGAGGGACTAACATTATTAGACAAGAAATGAACTCACTACCTTACGTATGTAACTATAATCCCTCTGTATATCACCTTGACAATACAATCAAATTTTAAAAAATAGTCAGACTTAAAAAAATGAAAAAAAACCCTCTTCCAAGTAGTTCTTCTCAGGGGAAGAAAAGGAATAGGAGAAGAAATGACATCATTTCATTTTAGAGAAGCCTTAGGAGAGGCTTTCTATGTGTCTTTCTATCATTCTTCATTGTCTTTGCCAATTTTGACATTATACCTTTCAACAAAAATTCATACTTCTGAAGAAAATGGTGAAAAGAAAACTCTTTTTCGGCAAACCAATATAATACATCAAAGCAACAGTGCTGAAACCATACCCTGTTCTTTGCTAAATAGGGTTAAATAGTATCTCACTAATCTTTCTAGTCATTCATCACAATAAAATGAACATTTTCTGTAATATGTTATCATTACGTAGTAGTCACTATAAAAAAACCTCTCAAGAGTTGCAAGGTATAAAGTTGGTTTTGATTAACAAGAATATACTCTAAACATCAAATGTACCTATCATTCTTTTTATATTTTCATTTTTTCCATGTATTTTTGTTGTTGTTATAAAGGTGACATACAGAGGAGTTATAGTAACGTAAGTCTGGTTATGAGTACATTTCTTTTTGAAAAATGTCACCCCTTTCCCTCATTCTCAGTTTTTTCCCTCCTGATCTCACCCACAAGTTTTATAGATCATTTTCATCAATGTCTAGTGAGTATCACTGCTGCATTTGTTTACCCTGTGTCCTACCATTTCTGTGCTCCATTTTATCCTACCAAAGTCAGATAAAGAAACAAAACAAGAGGAAAAGAAAACTAAGACAGCAACAAAGGAAAAAAAACTATCATTGTTTACTCTATAATGAGTTTAATTTTTTTCTTTAAAAGGCATTACAAGGAAAATATGTCCGGAATATTTTCCCACAGTAACAACAGCATGATAAATAGTTATAGTGAGTAATAATAATATTAGTAATATAGTATGCATTACTAGTAGTGATAAGTTTATAATAATATTTGGCCAAATTAGTAGCAATATTTAATATACTGGGTTACAAGTAGAATGATTTTATGCGTTGGGGTTATGGGCCAGTGCCTCACTTGCACTTAGTGGTTAAAAGTCTACAATCATGTTAGCATTTTATAAATGTATAAGCATCCTTTTACAACACAGCATTATCTAGCATAAATAATCAGTGAGAAATTCAGTTCAAATTTTAGGCTATGATATCAATTTTCTAATTTATTTTTTTAATTATCCAGAAGGAGTTGTAGAAGGGGTTTCAATCCAAGATGTCAGTATGTGAGCACAATGCATCTTAACCAGTGTTACCTCTTTCATAATTCTTCCTCACCTATCCCAAACCTACCTATCCTTTCAAATTCCCTAGTTCCATTTTCACCTATGAACACTGAATACTATCACGGCATTTACCCACTCTTCTTCTCTCCCATTTGACTTCACCTCCCCCACGGACAGCACACGCTCCAGCTTCCTGGTATTCATTTTGTTAAACTCAAAGGAATTGCCCCATTGGAACTTCCCAGTCCTGCATATATACCATACTTCAATTAATATGTTGATGATATAGTATATAAGCATATTACCTTGTGTATGTTTATACATATATTACATATTAGATCTAATGTCAACATACGAGAGTAAACAACAGGCATCTTTTATTTCTCCGAGCTTGTCTTACTTCAATAACATGTTTTACCTGGCTTATCTATTCTTCTGCAAATAATATAATATCTTTCTTCCTGATGGATGAGTAAAATTATCAATTTACATGTGGTTTTAAGAAATGATTCAGAGTCTGAGAAGGGGGCTCAGTGGTAGAGTGCTTGCCTTGCATGCATGAGGCCCTGGGTTCGATTCCTCAGCACCACATAAGCAGAAAAATCCGGAAGTGGGACTGAGACTCAAGTGGTAGGGTGCTAGCCTCGAGCTGAAGAGCTGAGGGATAGTGCCCAGGCCCAGAGTTCAGGCCCCACCACCAGAAAAAAAAAATGATTCAGAGAGATGTTCCTTGCACATTTGCTTCTAATGATAACAGTTTGAAAAATTATACTATAAAATTGTAACCAAAATACTAACAGTGGCATTATTAGGATATAAAAGCTTACTATCATGGCAATTTGCCAGATCACCTTTTCATAGACACACTTGTACCTCTCCCCTCAGGACCACATTTTTTATGAATCTAATTATTCAAAATTCACAGAATTTCCACATCTACAAATTCACAATATAATGATAACCAGGGCTAGGGAAGAGGGAAGACAAGAATTACTGTAAAAGGACACGATATCCTTTCTGAATGACACTGTGTTTTAAAGATAGATTTTTAGTGATAGCTACATATCTTTGTGAATATATGACTACACTAAAAACTATTAAATAGTATAGTTTAAATGGATGAATATTGTGGTATGAAATGTATCTCAATAACATCGAAAACATAAAGCAATTCACTGAATTTGTGTGTTTCTATTTCTATACAATTTTCTCTTTTGCTTAATCCTGTCACAATTTCCAGCCTTCATGTCTATAATTTGTCTTAAAATCAAGTAGAATATTTCTTCCAAAGTCATTTGATTTAAAAAATGCTCCACTATTCTAATTCCCATGCCTATTCACATAAATGCTAAAATTACTTTGTCTGTATCTCTAAAATTCCTGCCAGAAACTTGAATATAATTATCCTAAATATCTAAATTGAGGTAGGGAGAGACACTTTACCCCTTTAAATCTTCCCATCCATGAACATGATACCTCTCCATTTTTTAGGCCCCTTTGATCACTTTCATCAATGTTTTGTAGATTTCATTATACAAATATTGAGTTTTATTATTCAAATAATACAAATAAAGTGTATTTGTGTGGGCTGACCTTGAAATGTATTTATTATTTCCATCTGTTTCATAGATTTCTTAGAATTTCTAATGTCTACAATCAATTCATGCAGAAGTAGGAATTGCTTTATTTTTATACATCTTTCTTATATTCCAGTTTCTGGTTTTACTGCTTTTAGTAAAATTTCTAATAAAATATTGAATAGAAATGGTAAACTTTGGAATCCTTACATTATATCCTATATTGAGAAAAATGCATTCAATCTGTCACCATTTAGATTGATGTTAGCTGTGATGTTCTTGAATGTGTTTCCTTCTACAACTAGTTTCTAAAAAAATTGTTATAATTGATATTGAACATTGTCAAATGAATTTCTTCATTAATTGATACAGTCATTCTTCATAGAGTTAAATGGGGGAGTATTACTTTCTGACTGTTGAATCAATCTTGCATTCTTCAGTAAACTCTCGTTAGATGGTAGTGGATTCCACCTTACTAACATTTGTTGATGCTATTTTCTTAATTATTTAAAAAAAACCCAGTGCACATTTCCCATTTATTTTCTATAAATGGTTTTGTTTTCAAGGCAATGTAACCCCATAAAATAAGTGGAAAGGTGTTCCCTCTTTTTTAAATTTTTGTAAAATATGTGTTATTTCTTCAAATATCTGATAAATTTTTCCAGTAATGCCATCTGGCCTAAACTCTTTTTTCTACAAGTGTTTAATGATGAGTTAAAAATTTTAAGCAATACTGTAACAAATACTCAGGCATTTAAACTTGAGTGAATTTTATATATATTAATCATTTCAAATAATAGAAGAAATGCTTTCCTTTTTTGCCAGTCACCAATTTTATTATGATTATGATTTTAAAAATATAAAATGTATATCAGAATTCAGAAACCCTAAAAGTTAGTTTTTCTAGTAAAATTGGTACATTTGTATTTATTTTAAAATTTTTCAAAGTATATTTTCTTTTATTAATGTATATTTTATTGTAAAGATACTGTACAGAGGGGTTACAGTTACATGAGTTAGGTAATGAGTACATTTCCTATCAAGCAATGTTACCCCTTCCTTTGTTTTTCCCCTACCATCCCTTCCCTCCCCACCTCTCCAACTCATCCATCTCCCCCACCCCCGAAGTTGTAAAGTTCCTTTTGAACATAGTGTCTTGTACATCTCATTGCTACAATGGGTCAACCTGTACCCTTATTTCAGCATTTTGTTATTTCCCTTCCCCTTCCCAAATTAGAAAATGTGTATAAAAGATGCAGGACACTGGAATCAAACACAGTGACAACAGGAGTTGTACCAGGAGGAAAGAACATACAAAAGAAACAAAAATATCACATACTACATTATGTGAACATTAAAAACAACAAGAAGAAAGATGACACCTCTTGTGTCCCTATCTTGGGGTTTAATTCACTTAGCATCATCTTAAATGGTCATGTGTATATAGCTTGTGACCTTTTCTGCTTGGCCTAGACATATACTAGTTATTGCAAATAAGGGAAACCATGGGACGTATGTGTTTTGGGGCCTGGCTTACTTCACTTAATATAATTTTTTCCAAGTCAAGAAATGATTATGTTTAATTTAGACTGGCTACCACATATACATGTAGTTACTAATAGCATTTCACGTTATTTTATTTAAATTATTATTATTATCATTATTATTATTTAGGTATGCTGTAATAGACAATCTTTTACTTCTAGTAATCATAGTATGCCATCTCTAGTTTTCTCCAATCTATCTTATTAGAGTTTTGTTAATTTGTTGTTATTTTGAGAGAAAGCTTTTCTTTTCAATTTCATTAGTTTCTAAAATTGTTTATTATTAAAACTTTCTTCACTTAATATGATTTTTTCCAAGTCTTTCCATTTTCTTATGAATAGGACAATGCTATTCTTTCCAATAGAAGCATAGAATTCCATTTTGTATATATACCACATTTTCTTGATCCATTCATTTACTGAGGGGCATCTGGGTTGGTTCCATATATTAGCCATGGTAAATAATGTTTTCATGAACATGGTTGTGCTGGTAGCTTTAGCAGACCCAAAGAAGCATAGACTCCATGGTTTCACTCATTTGTAATAATTAGTACACGTCTAGGATAGTCTTAGAAGAGGATCACAATAGCTCAATACCTATGTACATATGGCCATACAAGATGAATCTAAGTACTCCAAGATACGGAAATAAGTTTTTTTCTTTGTTGTTGTTTTTAATGTACTGTATGAAGTTATTCTTTCTTTGTTTCTCTCTCTCTCTCTCTCTCTCTCTCTCTCTCTCTCTCTCTCTCTCTCTCTCTTTCTCTCTCTCTCCCTCTCTCTCTCTCTTTCTTTGGTTTATCAAACTCTGTTGTCACCGTATTTGATTTTGCTACCCTGTGTCTTGTGTCTTGACTATATGTTTATCTGAATTGGGGAAAGGAAGGGGAACAACAAAATGGTGAGACAAAGGACAAAGGGCAAACAAGGCAACATCAAGACTCACAAGACAATATGTTGGAAATGAACTTTACAACTTGAGGGGAGGAATTGGGTGAGAGAGAAAGTGGGGGAAAGTAAGAGAGATAACAATGTTTGATAAGAATGTACTCACTATCTTTTTTTTTTAATGATTTTTTTTTATTGTGAGAATACCGTACAGAGGAGTTACAATTACATGGGCAAAATAACGAGTACATTTCTTATCACGCATTGTTGCCTCCTCGTTGTTTCCCCTTTCCATCCTTTCCCATATTCCTCCCTTTCCCCCACCTGATCTTCCCCCCCCACCAAAGTTGTAAAGTTCGTTTTCGACATAACGACTTGTACATCTCATTGTTGCAATGGGTCCACTTGTATCCCTAGTTAAACGATTTGTTTTTTCCTTTCCCCTCCACAAATTATACCAACATCAAATACAGTGAAAGTATGGGTTATACTGTGGGGAGGGACATACAAAGCAACATAGAAATCATCTTATAAATATGATAGAAACAATTGCATGAAAGGAAAAAAAAAACAAAAAAACATTTGAATACTTATCTTGGGGTTCATTCCCCTAACATCAACTTATCTGACCTTTTCTGCTTGACTCAGACATATACCAGTTATTGCAAATAAGGGAAACCATGGGACCTATGTTTCTTTGGGTCTGGCTTACTTCACTTAATATAATTTTTTCCAAGTCTTTCCATTTCCTAACAAATGGGGCAATGTCATTCTTTCTGATGGAAGCATAGAATTCCATTGTGTATGTATACCACATTTTCTTGATCCATTCATCTACTGAAGGGTATCTGACATGATCTTGTATTTAAAGAATCCCATGCACTCCGATCCCAAATTACTCAAGGTGATTCAAAACTTTGGCAAAGTAGCAGGGTATAAAATTAACCCTCAAAAATCAATGGCTTTCTATATGCCAACAATGAGAAAAGTGTGGCTGAAATCAAGAAAGCACCTCTATTCGTAATAGCCCCACAAAAAATAAATACCTAGGAATTAGCCAAAGAAGTAAAGGACCTCTATGATGAAAACTTTAAAAACCTGAAAAAGGAAATCAAAACAGAACTTAGAAAGTGCATTCACTATCTTATGTATGTAACTGTAACTTCTCTGTACATCAATTGGACAGTAAAATTAAATTTAAATAAAACCTTTCTTATTCTTGATTTGAGTAAAATTTTCACTTTTTTATACTTTAGTGTAAATAATTTGGTAATTTGAGAAATTTGTTTTATTTTAATGTATGTATTTAATTATGTGAATATACCTTTTAGCATTGCTTTAGCTACACAGCACACAAATTAGGATTTGTAGCTTTTTTTTTTTTGTCTGTCTTAGAGCTTGAACTCTGGGTTTGGGCACTGTTCCTGCACTCTTCAGCTCATGGCTGAAGCCACAGTGCCACTTGTGGTTTTCTAGTGGTTTATTGGACATAAGGTCTCATGGAATTTCCTGCCTGGGCTGGCTTTGAACCATGATCCTCAGATATCAGCCTCCTGAGTAGCTAAGATTACAGGTGTGAACCACCAGCGCCCAGCCTAGCATTTTCATTTTTCTTAAGGCTGAAATATTTATTTACTTTGAGATCTCATTTGTAATCTCTAGTATTTGCAAACATTACTTTTGTTCTTTCTTTGATTAATTCCTAATTTAATTCCACTATTATCAGAGAATGGTTTTGTATGATTTAAACTACTTGGAATGTGATAACATTTATTTTAGGACACAAGATATGGTTTATTTTGTTGAATATTCCATATATACTTGAAAATAATGGGCATTCTGTCTTCAGACAATTTTGCATAAATGGTGAGATCCGATTGCCTAATTGTTCAATTCTTGATGTGCTGTTCTAGTAACATTATCAGTTATGGACCAAGGAAAAAATTATTTTAAGTGAAGTAAGCCAGGCCCCAAAACACATACATCCCAAGGTTTCCCTTATTTGCAATAACTAGTATATGTTTTTTCATAAAATATAAAATGTTTATATATAAGCATAATTAAAGTATTTTCTTGCTTTAAATAATCTGTTTCATTATATAATGATCGTGTTTATGTAATTTTATTTGAATTTTATTATGTTTTATGTTAATGAAACCACTTTAACTTTGATTCTGTTGGCCTTTATATGATATAAATTTCCCATAATTTTACTTTCGACCTAACTATATCACTAAACTTAAAGTAAGTTTCTTATAGCACAGTTGTAGCTTATTAGGGCTCACCAAGAAAACAGAATTGATGGGATGTATTTATTTGTAGAAATAAACTCAATAAAAATTTGGCTTATGCAATCTTAGAGGCTTACAAATCGCCAGACATGAATTTAGTAATCTTGAGACCCAGGAAAGCTTTTTCTATAGTTCAGTTTAGTCCTCAAAGCTTGAGAAACAGAAGAGCTGATTGATAGGGATTGAACTCTGTTTCACACAATTCATGTGTTTAAGTGCTAATCCACATAGTGATGATATTAGAAGAGAGGCCCTTTGGGAAATAATTAGAGATAGATGAGGTTGTGAGGGCAGCATTAATGATAGTGCTTGCATAAGAAGAAATACCAAAAAGCTTACTTTTTTCTCTCTGCATTATGGTAGGAGACAAACATCTGCAAACCAGAGAGAACCCTTCAAATGAGAAGACAACTTAGGTTGTATTTTATTTCCACTTATGGCTTCAGAACTATGAGAAATGAAATACCTGTTGTTTAATCCACCATGTCTAGGGTGTTCTCCTATGTCAACACATGATGAATAATATACGCAAGTGGTATAGTTGCATCTAAGTCTTTAAGTCTAAAAAGGTAGGCGAGCTAATAATGTAGTTTGACTGATTGAATGAGACTCACCCACATTGCAGACATCACTTAGTCTACTAATTCTAATACTGACCTCATTCAAAACTCTCCTTAAAGACATAGCCAGAATGTCATTCAATTAAATATGTGTGTATTCTCTGAACCACTCAAGGTAATATACAAAATTAACCATCGCCATTAGGTATTACTGTCAATTTTTAATTTTTAAGTGGTAAATATAGACTGTTTATATTATATATTTTCTGTTACATATAAAGAAAGAGAGAGATTTAGGTTTAACATTTTCCTTTATATATTATCTGATTTCTTAAAATCACTTTTTTCCCTTATTTCTTTTGTTATGTTTAAAATCAACTTTTTCTTTAGTACTGTGTATTTAAAAAAATATTTTTCTAACCTTCTTTGTCCTCCTGAGACTCTGAGGATATAAATGTTAAAACTTTTGTTATTTTTCTATAGATCGCTGAGATTAGTTTCATTTATCTTCCATTATGTTTTCTTTTATTGTTTAGAGTGGATAATTCCTAATGACTTTTTCTTCTAGTTCAGAGATCCTTTACTTGGTCATCTCTCTTCTATTGAATGAATCCAATAAGTGTGAGGGTTTTATTTTTCAGTACTAAAGTGTACTGGTTCTTCTCTCATTGTCTGTTCCCTTGC
Organism: Dipodomys spectabilis; assembly: GCF_019054845.1. Taxonomy (NCBI): domain Eukaryota; kingdom Metazoa; phylum Chordata; class Mammalia; order Rodentia; family Heteromyidae; genus Dipodomys; species Dipodomys spectabilis. The sequence goes on from NW_024870817.1 coordinate 14,401,505, forward strand.
TGAGACTTTCTTTCTGTTCATTTCAAAATCAGTAGTTGCCTTTACTTCTTGCAACATTTTAAAAATAGCTATTCTAAAGTCATTGTCAGATAATTCCATTCCAGTGTCATCTGTATGTTGTTAAGTGTTGCTTTTTTTCCTCCTTTGACATCAGATATTTTTCTCATTCTTCCTAGTTTGAAAAATTTTGAGTTATGTTCTACACATTTTAAATATTATGCTATGATTGTCTGAGTCTTAGTTAAATCCTAAAGAGATTGTTGATATTTTGTTTAGAAGGCAATCAACTCAGTTGGATTCTGACAAGCCTTTTGAGGGTTGTGGTTTTAGTGTCATTTCCATTTTCAAAGCCTTTGAAATGCTATTTATATCTGTCCTATGCTTGCTACACCCAGTGGTCAGTCTGAGATTTTGGTGGTGGTCTGTGTCTTATTTCAGTTTTCAGAGTTACTATATTTAAATTCAGGTCTACTGTATGTTAAAACTCAGGAATAAAGCCAAGGAATTACAAACAACTGAGTTGACTTTCCAACTATTTTCTACTAATACCCTCAGAATTTAGCTGTCTGGGAAGCTGGGATTTAGTTATTCTGTTGTATTCTATACTGTACCTTCATACTGCAGCAAAGCCACTGGAAGAGCAGGAAAGAGACATAAAGACATGTGAACTGAGAGAGACAGAGACAGAGACAGACAGAGACAGAGACAGAGAGAGAAAGAGAACATGAGCTTATATAAACCTCTTGAGCTATATCTTCTTTGACCAGAAAACATTACTGCCAAATGTGATTGTTTATAACTGAAGAATCTTAAATGGCCCTGTAGTAGAACTATTGGAACAATCTAGTGGGACAGTCTTAACATCATTGAAATAAGACTGTACAAGATAGCTCTAATGAGCAGATTGTCATAAAAGACTGAATTTAGATCTTCCTTCTTCCCTTACCCCCTTTCTCCCTCCCTCCCTCCTCCATCCTCTTACCTACGCCTGTCCTCCTCACTGCCATCCAACAAGCACCACACGATGGACAGTCCAGGTGGCTCTTTCAAAGCCTATATTATGCATTTGAACACTGAAGCACCAAACTTATAAGCTAAAATACTTAGGGATGAGTTGAATCCAGGTTGGAGGGATTAGAGAAAATGTAACAAAAAATAAAAATTTACAAACATAATAAACTTGCTGCTGGTTTGAAATACTCCAAATTTTTTTCCTTTTTCCAATTTGTTATTATTCTCCTTCATTGTCTTCAAAGGGCTGCTCACTACATCCTCTCCAGGATTTGTCCCACATTTTTATAAGCATTAGCTAGTTGTAAACAGGGTTCAGTTTGACAAGTCCACAGATGCATACAATGTTCATTGATCAGACTTATGTCTTCCATTTCTCTCTCCTCTCATCACCCCTCCCTTGCTTCCCAAACCAATCCCACTGGGCTTCATTGTTCCACCTTCACACATGTAAATGAAATATTTTGACCATATTGATCCTCCTTCACCTTTTGAACTTATATTGGCATTTCATGGCAGAGAAAAACCTGTTATATATAGAACTATGACAGAATATGTCATGTAAACATTATCTAATCTGTTTATTAAGCTGTTATAATTTTCTCTTCATTTTAACATAAAGTCTTAATAGAAAATCTTTTACTATAAACATAAAAATAGTTATAAAAAGATAAACTACCAAACCCAATAAGTCACTCAATTTAAGAAATATTTCTACTGTGCACTGGTGGCTCACACCTGTAATCCTAGCTATGCAGGAGGCTGAGATCAAAGACACAGTTCGGAGCCAGCCCAGGCAGTTTGGCACTATGAGACTCCACTCAACTACTCAGAAAAGGCCGGAAGTGATGCTGTGGCTCCTGTAGCAGGGCACTAACCTTGAGCCAAAGAAACTCAAGGACAGTGCTCAGGCCCTAAGTTCAAGCCCCAGGACCAGCAGATACACACACACACACACACACACACACACACATACACACACAAACACACAAATATATCTTTATTTACTTGAAGAAAGGTAATGTTCTAGGTATGAATTGTCATGATACTATTTCAGATTAGAAGGAGAAAAGCAATGATTTGTCAGTAGAGAAACCAATGTATAAATGAACTCCAAGACATGGAAACAACAGGTCTCTTTTTGGGTGTTGACCTTGTTGTCACCAATGTACTGAATCTAATTCTTTCTTTTTACTTTATTACATTTTTTCCCATTGGGTTATGCCTGGCAATCACTGTCTTTGATTCTGGTACCCTGTGACTTGGATATATATTTATATATTTATCTGCTTTGAGGAAGAAAAAGAGAATAAAAAAATGCTGAAACAAGGACAAAGGACAACACATTGCAACAATGATATCCACAAGACACTATGTTGTAAATTAACTTTACAACTTGGGGATGGGACTGGGGGTGGAACAGTTGTAGAGGGAAGGGATAGTGGTAGAAAAACACAGGAGTGAGTAACAATGTTCAACAAGAAATGTACTCATCACCTTACTCATGTAACGAGAACCTCTCTGTACAGCATCTTCACAATAAAAATTTTAAAAATAAGTAGATCCCTAAAACTAAAAATAAAGAATCCTAATTTTAATAGGACAATTGTGTATTAATTATCCTAATATACCATTGTGTTCTTAGCTCAATAAGCAATGATGTTTATAATATTAAAAAGTTTTACAGATCTGTAAGTTATCTTTATTTCTTTCTTCAAATTTCTTGTACATTTTTTATCGTAAAAATACTGTACAGAAGGGTTACAGTTACATGAGCAAGGTAATGAGTATAATTCCTATCGAGCATTGTTGTCTCCTCCTTTGTTTTTCCCCTACCATCCCTTCCCTCCCACCTCTACAACTACTCACTCCCTGCCTCATTACAATTTTTGAATAAGTTAGCTTTTTTCTTTCTTCAAATTTTTGAAAAGTGTCCAGAAGCTGCAGAGCTTCTGCATGGCAAAGGACATAGCTAACAAGATCAATAGAAAGCCAATGGATTGGGAGAAGATCTTCACTAGCCATACAACGGACAAGGGTCTCATATCTAAAATATACTTGGAACTCAAAAAATTAAATCCCCCAACAACAAATCCTCAAGGAAACAACTGCCTGATAAATAAGTGGGCTAAAGACTTAAAGAGAAAATTCTCTGAAGAGGAACGAAGGATGGCCAATAGACACATGAAGAAATGCTCAGCCTCTCTAGCCATAAAAGAAATGCAAATCAAAACATCATTGAGATGCCACCCCACCCCAGTTAGAATGGCTAGAATCAAGAGCTCTAATGGTTTAGCTTCTTGATCCCTGGCTCCACTCTCATATTCAATGATATAGTTAGCTGCTATTCTCTTAAGGAATAGACAGCTGAATCATATCAACTGCCATCTCACCAAAATTTACTTTCTTGAACTATCATGAATATTATTATCTACTGTGTTTGTAAAAATTACTAGTGAATTCAAGCTCTAAGCAGGTTTTGTTCAGCAAGCCGAAAGACATCAGACAAAATAAAATCTTTCTGTTCTTATGAAAACAGCATATATTTTCCTTCTTACTAATATGCCTAAAATTAGATTTACTTTCTGTTCTATTTAGTGAAAGTAAGCTGTGTCATCAGGAAATCAATAAATGGAAAATACCCAATAAATTGAAAACTACAGTAATACCCAAGAGCCTAGAGGCATTGCTTAGTCAGGCATATGAAAGCAAAGGTCTGCTCAGAGGAAGTGTAGCCCAGTGCTTTAAAACAAAAGTCTCTGTTTTATAAATAGAGTGTGAGTAACTAAACAGAGGAGTTTGTTAAAGCAGCACATGGTTTACACTTTAAAATAAGAAAGTAAAACTTTTTCCCAAACTCTGATCCTTGGAAATGGAACAACTCAAGAATCAGATGGCTTCAAATGAAATTCTGACTCTGATTTATTCTGATTTTGAAGACTTAGGAAAGTTTCTGAGTTTTTCTAGGTCTTAGTGCATTCATATCCAAAAATGGAAATAATGTAATTTATTTTATAATGTTGCTATGAAAATAAAGTAAGAAGATAACTGATGGTTGGCATCATTATTAGTGCTGAGTTATCCAATAATGTTCAGTATGTCATCACATAAGATAGTAATAATTAAATGTTGAGAACAGTTCAGTTTTTCTATGCGTTATCTACCTCATAGTAGAATTTTTGTGTGTTTTGCTTATTCTCATCTTTATGAGTAAGGTGTAGACAAAATTGGAGGTCTCCTGAATTCTTGTTATCAGAATGTAGTGATGGTTTTTCTTTTTTTTTGGGTCCGGTCGTGGGGCCTGAACTCTGGGTCTGGGCGCTGTCCCTCAGCTCTTCAGCTCAAGGCTAGCGCTCTACCACTTGAGCCACAGCTCCACTTCCAGCTTTTTTTTTTCTTTTTGCTTATGTGGTGCTGATGAATCGAACCCAGGGCCTCAGGCATGCAAGGCAAGCGCTCTACCACTGAGCCACCTTCCCAGCCCTGTAGTGATGGTTTTTCTATCTATTCATATTGATCTGTGTTATGCTTGCTTATGTTTTCACTTTGTATTTACTTGCTTATTCAATTGACATTGACTGACTGTAGTCATCTATCAGACACCATGCTAGGCACTGTGATGATATAATTGAAGAAAATTAGTCTTTAAAGTGTATCCAGTCTTTGGCCGTGTGATACACCTGACATGAAAATCTCAGCAGTCAGATGTAGCCATTTGCTTTGAGAAATAACCAATTACTAAAAATATGAAAGTTTTGTAAACTTGTTAGTAAATACTGCTATAATTAAAAAACTAAATCACATACATTTACAGTTAGACAGATTAGATTGAAATACAGTTCATTTTGTTCAAAATTTACCACCATATCTTATTTTTCTATGATGCATTATTACCTGTGTTACAACATATTTATTATTTCTAGATACTAGAAATGTTATGCAATGTTCTACTTCACATCCCTTACCAATTCCATGGTTTGTGACACCATAACGACTTGAAATTAACCAGGGTTGAGTATTTATACTATGGAAAAAGCCAAAACTGGCAAATCTGTGTTATTACCCCTATGAATTGTGAATGCTAAACTATAGTATATTACATTTAAATATAAAGCTGCAATATGTGTTATTAGAGAGGTATGTCTAAAATGCCATAGTATTACAAATGAACTGCTGACAGAGAAATTAAGGAAAACTGAAAAAAAAAAAGAAACTATTTGAATTGTCTATAGGGATCTGGCTCTTTCACAATTCCAAGTACCACTGAGAGAATCTTTTGAAAACTCTAGTAGACTGCATTATTTTTTCCAGCTCTTCACTCTGTTTCCTATTTAACATAAGTACCCATTGATTTTGGATGTGACCTTTTGAATTGATTTAGCCAATGACATGTGAGTGGACACAAAGGAAGCCCCCCTGAACTGATGCTTTAAGAGTCATTCATATGTTTGCTAGCTCTCTTGCTCTGACTTAGCCTAGAGAATGTCATGATCAATGTAAAGACAGTTTTCTTCATTCCAAGTGCCAGAATGAAAACATATGTAAAAGAAATAGATATCGATGGTCTTTGATAATATTATCTCACCAGAGATAGTAGCAGTTGGTATGTAAACCTGAAAAAGAAATAAACCGTTGTAAGCCACTTCTTTTAGTCACGTATTACCACATCATAATGTATTGAATCCTGACCGCAATATTTGGGTAAAATCAGACATCAGCACTTATCATTGATGGAGAATCCTTCTACAGCCAAAAGGAATCTGTTAATATATCTAAGATCATTTCATAAACTCTTGCTATTGTAAGCCACTGGAAAAACTTACTTAACAAGAAGAAATTAACGTATTTGTTCATATGTATATGTTCATTTAGTTCTTACAAAAAGGACAAAAACTGATGACACTTAATTTTAATAAATAGAGGTCTTAAACAAGAATAAAGTTGTCTTACATATGTTCTTACAGCTATGAAAAGCTGTTAAGACTTCATAGTCTGACCCCTTACCACTTAGCAAATCTTCTCAAGACAGGAAAATTTGAATACTCTTTTCTCTCTGAGGGCCAAAATGGAATTCTTTCTTTTATAAATACAATATTGTCTAAATTTGGATAAATTTATCTTTTATTTTTGGAGATGTATCATTTTTTTCAAATTACTCTCAGTTCTAATCAAAACTTCCTACTCAGAAGATAGAAATTTGCAGGATATTTTGTTTGTTATGCTTTGCCTTAAAATGTTCTCTTTAAGAATACTGAAAGTTAATTAAATGCTTTGATTGCAATATTTGTAAGAAATTTGATTTTTAAGTAAGATGTTACCTATGCTTAACTACAATAAAGGAAGTTTATAAGCAAAAAAAAGAATACTTACAGTTAAAGATAAAACTTGGTGAAAGTTAGAATTTTAATCTAATCTTTATTAAGAGAGGCAAATATTTTGAAAGAGAGCTATTCTCTGTAAGTTCAAATAAGCAAAGAAATTTGAAATATGCCCAGTGGATAAAAATGTTCATTTTCATATTCTATTGATTAAATCAGCCAGAATTTCTGTTATTTAATGTACATAATTTTTTAATTTTTTGAAAATTGATTATAACTTTTGACATTAACTGGATATATGAGTCACTATACCAAATGAAGTGAGAATGTTTTGACAATGGAAAACATTCATGAAATTAGTTCAGGGTCTAAGTTCTTGTTTCTCTTCCAGAAGAAGTTTCCGGAGAGCAGAGAGGAAATATGTCTTCTTTTTCCCTTTGGATTCTTTTTTTTCTAAATGTGAAAATACTGTTCAGAGGGGTTACAATTACATGAGCAAGATAATGAGTGCATTTCTTATCAAGCATTGTAGCCTCCTCCTTTGTTTCCCCATCCCTTCCCATCCTCCTCCAGCTCCCCACCCAATCCTCTCCGCCTCCCCCTTCCCCCCTCCTCCCCGCCGCACCAAAGTTGTAAAGTTCATTTTCAACATAATGACTTGTATGTCTCATTGTTGCAATGAGTCCACCTGTATCCCTAGTTAAACGATTTGGTTTTCCCTTTCCCCTCCACAAATTATGCAGACATCATATACAGTAAAAGCAGGGGTTATACTGTGGGGGAGGGACATACAAAGCAACAAAGAAATAACCTTCTAAATGTGTTAGAAACAATCGCATGAAAGAAAAAAAAACATTTGAATACATATCTTAGGGTTCATTTCCCTAGCATCACCTTATCTGACCTTTTCTGCTTGACCCAGACATATACTAGATATTGAAAATAAGGGAAACCATGGGACCTATGTTTCTTTGGGCCTGGCTTACTTCACTTAATATAATTTTTTCCACACCTTTCCATTTCCTAACAAATGGGGCAATGTCATTCTTTCTGATGGAGGCATAGAATTCCATTGTGTATATATATATATATACCACATTTTCTTGATTCATTCACTTTGGATTCTTTTTTATTGTTTTTTTTCTCCAAATCACTTTGAATGGGATAATGTGGTTTAGGCAGAATTTCACAAACTAGAATTTGATCTTCATGCTTAATTGCCTGGTAGAACTGTCCCCTTGTCACAACTATTCCCTTAGTCCTATTTTGGCTTTCTAGTTGGTGACGGAATGGTCAATCATATTTAATAGTAGTGTAGTAACGTGATTGAAACACACACTACCAGGCTTTTTCCCTATTCCCAAATGTTCTTAGGTATATCATCGAAATAACAAGGTATGTCCAGGCAGAGAGAGGATCCATTATTGTCTTTTATTTGCCTTCAAGATAATTGAAACATAGATAGCTTTTGAGAATTGCCTCAAAGCATCCAGAAAAATATGACTAATACAAAAGTTAGAACCTAATGTGGTGATTTCTTATCAAGCATATACTATCCCTGGATGTCAATGGTTCATTTCTAAAATTCTACCTACTCAGGAGGCTCATACATATAGATTAGTGGTCCAAAGCTAGCCTGGTGATTTTTTTTGAGACTCTATCTCTAATTAATTAGCAAAATGCCAAGATGGAGGTATAGTTCAATAGTGCCTGCCATAAGCAATAAGCTTAGCAAATGGTCCTGAGTTCAAGTCTTGGTACTGGTACCTTCTCTCTCCTTATTCTTCTCTCCCTCCCTCCTCCTGTCTCTCCCTCCCCCTGTCTCTCCCTCCCCCTTTCTCTCTCTCTCTCTCTCTCTCTCTCACTCTCTCTCTCTCTTTCACACACACAATTCTCTGTTACTAACCATTCTTTATTTCAACTTATCTTAGCATCTCTTTTGCTTCTAGATCTACTTAAGTTTTTATTCCTCTGCATTTGTATCAGGTAGAATCTCTTGATATTTGATATCTAAAAAGACAAAGAAGAACAAGCCTTCAGTTTCCTAAAATTTTTTTTCTTGTTAGATTAAAAGCTATTTGTATAGAATTTATGTCTAAGTTGTGGATTTTTCACTTAATAATGAATAAATTTACTTATACATCTTAGATTTCTTTCCTTAATACTTAGAAAACTAGCACTAGGAATTATGTTTACAAATATAGTCCAGAAATAATGAAGACAGTTCTGGAACTTTGTTTTACAAAATTACTTATAATATCTTTGTTTTGAAATTGCCCTACTAGAATATTCTAGCTACTTTTATTTCTTTATACGTCTACATCTTTCTCAATCATTCATACACACACATACACACATATATACACACACATATATGAAAGTGCACTTTACTTTTTATTCAATTGTTACTTTAGCAGTGTCTGCAATTAAGAACCAGCTCACTAAATGAACTGTAATTATTGCAAATTGTAGTAAGCACCAGTAATTAAAATGTTGCAGCAATGCTAGCCAGCTTTGCTAGATGCCCTTTGAAAGTAGCATAAAATGATACTATGTCTTTTACTGATATTTGTGTTATTGATGAGAAAACCTGAAAAATCAGGCTTTCAGCATCCTCTGACTAAATCTTAAGAACACCGTGTGAAGTGGGGATTAATACTTATTCATTGGATTCAAACTGGGAAGATAGTCAATTTGGTTAATTCCTAGTCAAAGTAGCTGTTTCTTTCAAATGTGCAATCTTTAGGGCATAAACATACATGGCTTCCCCATGGGGGGAAATGAACAATAAACTCTAATCTCTTCTTTGTGTTTGCAGGATGCTAATAGTGAGCCTTCTGGGTACAAAAGCAAGAGGGAACTCCTTCCATATCCACCCATCTTTTGAAGATCCTCACCCAGCTGCTACCCCCAATGAACTCTCCAGCTGTGCAGTCATTTGGTAGGGTGCACTGTTATGCATAACTGAAAACTATGTGTGTGTGACTCCAAAACAACTGTGAATACAGATTGTCCATCCCTATGACAAACTATTTGGAAGTGGAAAATAATGGAGCCAATGATTTGATCACCATGAAAATGACCCACATATTGGATTTTGCCTTGATTGACTCCAGTTTTCAATAACATGTTTGCTTATTTATTTGTTCCTTTCTACCTTGGCTCCAGGTCATCTAAAAACAACATCTATGTGATTTTTTTTCCTTTGTATGTTCTTCCCCCTATGGTATATCCCCTGTTGTCACTGATTTTGATTAATTTTGCTTGACTTTGATACCCTGCATCTTGTATATACATTTGTATTTGGAGAGAGGAAGGGGAATAACAAAACGCTGAAACAAGGACACAGGATGACCCATTGCAACAATGATATGCACAAGACAGCGTATTGAAATGAACTTTACAACCTTGGGGAGGGAGAAGGAGTGAGAAAAGGGAATAGATAGTGGGAGAACAACAAGGGAATGGATAATAATGCTTAACAAGAAATGTACTCATTACCTTACTCATGCAACTGTAACCCCTCTGTACAGCATCTTTACAATAAAATAAAATTCTAAAAAATACCTACTTACACAAAAATTGTGGCTGAGAGATGTATGTGGAAATGTGGGTTATGATATAATAATTAATAAAAAAAACATGAGCAGCAGTTATCTACAGTTTCAATTTTACAGAGTTCTATAAGAATAAAGTATAACAAATCTTCACAAGATCCTCAGAAACTGTGGATGCTTAAGGTAAAGCAAAATGAAATCATGGAATATGGTAACAAAAAGATATTTGTGATTCTCTGATGCTGAAATTATTCTGGTTACTAAAAACATTCCAAAGAACAAGACTTCTGGACCTGGCTATGATCAATTGTTGAATATGAGAATCATCCATCATAAACAATTGAGGAAAAGTCAACTGATTTGAGACATTTTACAATAGATAATATGTACAAGGGATGTACATTTTTTAGAAAGGAAAAAGCACAATATTAGCTTCACATTCATGCCAGAATTCTTCCAATGGACTCTTTTCAGATTGAAGAACAGGGAAATAAAATTTGGAAAGCACTAATTTCAAGGAGATTAGAGATAGATCAGCATTACTGAAGTGATCAGAAAGCATTGGATACCAAATTAAGAAGCAATGAGCAACACAAGGGTTTCACATACAGACATAAAGTTTCTCTTTAGTTATTTGCTAAATAATAATGTGTGCATGTACATAGTAAATCTTCAGGAGGCCTAGAAAACCATAGCTACTACAAGACCAGAATTCAACTAGTCAAAGAACACAGGTTTCACTGAAGAGCCTAGCTCTTCAACTGAGATGATGGGGAAGTGATACCTTCAGTGAAGCACAAATCTATCCCTAAAGAAGAGCTGCTCTAGGACAATCCTCACAAAGGCTCCAAGTATGTTTCCTACATCAGACAGAGTTGCCAGCACTTTAACTGCCTGCTAGACCAAATACCAAATATTTTACAGATGACAGATTAATACAGCGTTTAAACACTACCATATCCACAAAACACAAAATTCAATTCAAATTAACTAGTTTAAAAAGAATAATTTTTTAACTGTGACATTTAAGTAAGTTGATTGAATAAGAACAAATTCAGGTGTGATATAGATGTTGGAAATAGCATATTATATCTTTAACAGTAGTTATAAATGCATTCAAAAATTTTAAGAAAAATGTAATATGCCAAGATAAGAAATTTCAACAGAGAAATTTAAACTGTGAGACAAAGGAAACATTGAGGTAAATAAATATATATATATATATATGTATATACCATTAGATAAATATTACGAGTGCATACATTTAGTCACTGATTAGACATTTTATAAATTCACTTAATAAAACCTATAAAACTTGAAGCACAGGTTAAAAATATCATTGAAATTCAATGTGCTGAGGCACAGTATCAACAAAGTCTAAATATTATTGAATAGTATAGGAGGTAGAAATGACAAAAATAACTGACAATTGAAAAAGAAAATCTAACCAGTAGTTGTCTCTGGGTGAGAGAATTGGCTGGAAAGGACATAAGAAAACATCTTAGAAAGATAAACATGTTTGCATGGTATTTGTTTCCATACGATAAAACTTATTTCATGATTTTTATGGTCTGCCTTACTTATAAATTACATTAGTAAAAGAGGGCAATTCATTGGATAGTGCCCAGTAGTATCATTATTTGATACAAACACTAAAATAATGGCAATCACTATGTCATCTATCAGTCTTATTCAAATTATGTTCTCATTGTAATACACTATCAGTTTTTCATTCATTTTTAGAAATCCTTATCTTTACCCCAATGTAAAATATTCAAGTGTTAATGTTGTTGTTCTTTTCTGTCTTTTATTCCCTTTTTGTATATTCTTTCAAGACATAGAATACAATTGATCCAGTTCAGATGTCAAATATTGGATGATGGATGGAGGGATGGGTGGGTAAATATTAATTTTACACCAACCTATATAATCATTTTATTTATATGTCACAAGTATTCTTCCAGGCATTGAAGGAATAATTGTTAACAAACTGAAAAATAATCTTGTTTTCTAGTGTTGATATTTTCATAAGCTAATATTAACATCTTAGTTTAATTGGCCAGTTCAAACTTGAATCATTTCTCAAATAGAGGTATATAAATCTATCTTGTACCAAGCTACTGTCAGAGTAAAGCGCTGAGATCTACATATGATTTGCTACTCCTATACATGTTTTGTTTAAAATTTCACACCCATCAAGTTTATGCATACATTTTGGCACAATCACCCACATTTTTACCTTACTATCCGCATTCTAATCATGTAAAATGTTTGCTGCTATCCAATCACACTGTTTGTCTTTTCATAAGAGATTCTTTCAAAATAGCATTGCCTTCCCTCCTTCTACCCTCCACCCTAAATATGTTCTTGCACAATTCTCTTTCTTCAGTCTTCACAGATGCTTAAGAGATCCTCACTGGGCATCTGGGAGTAAAGTTTTCTTCCTTCCTTCCTTCCTTCCTTCCTTCCTTCCTTCCTTCCTTCCTTCCTTCCTTTCTTTCTTTCTTCCTTCCTTCCTTCCTTCCTTCCTTCCTTCCTTCCTTTCTTTCTTTCTTTCTTTTCTATCTTTCTTTCTTTCTTTCTTTCTTTCTTTCTTTCTTTCTTTCTTTCTTTCTTTCTTTCTTCCTTCCTTCCTTCCTTCTTTCCTTTCTTTCTTTCTTTCTATGTCTTGGGGCTTGAACTCAGAATCTGGGAGCTATCCTGAAGCCTTTTTCACTTAAGTCTGCCTAGAGCCACTGCTCTAGTTCTGGTTGGGGAGGGGAGGGGTAGTTAATTAGAGATAAAAGTCTTTTACTTTTCTGCCTTGGCTGGCTTCAAACTACAATCCTCAGATCATAGCCTCTTCCATGTGTAGTATAATAGGTGTGAGCCATCTGTGGCTGGTTTTTAAGATTTCTTTTTATCATTTCCTGAATTCTCTGTAAATAAGTTTGTGTCTTTAAATCAAAAATTAATACAGCTTACTCTGTTATTAACAGTAAGCATAATAAGACATATTAGAACTATCAAGGGTGTTTGATATTTATACCACATAAGCCATTTATAGGCTAAACAGACCAGTTCATGAGGATGCAAACAAAAGAGTAAGACATAAGAAAGTAAAAGTAGGACTCAGTCTTTGGGAGTAAAGATTGTCAAGTACAGTCTATACTAGTTCAAGGTAGACAGACTGGACTCCATGTCTACATCTCAGTTTCAGAGGCAGATGAAGGAGAACATGTATGTATCTTTCAGAAACTGGTTAAAAGTCTATAATGGTTAGCTGGCTTAAATTGAGATAGTTAATTTAGATAGATAATGATCAAAGACACTAGAAGTAAGGAGAACTTTATGACAAGTTGTGAAATCTATTCAACAAATTATAATAGGATTATCATTCAGTTGTCTATGAGATGCCATATCTAATATGATCTAGTTTGGGAGTATAATTTTGTATTTCTCCCTAAAAAAATTTGTTCTACTTATAGAATGTCTATTTCTTCAGTTAGGGATTTAAACCCTTAAAGTACATGCTAGGTACTTCTCTGTATCTATTATGGTTTGGGGTCCCCTCTAGGCCCTTTGAGTTGCTTTTTGATAACAAATTAAATAAATAGAGTTTTCAATCAGTACAGCAATATTTACACAAAGAAGCTGAGTGCTGATGGCTTACATCTGTAATCCTATCTATGAAAGAGGCTGAGATATGAGCTTCACGGTTCAACAGCAACCCAGGCAGACAAATCCTTGAGGCTCTTAACTCCAATTAAGCATGCAAAAGCCAGAACTAGAAGCATGCCTCAAGTGGTAGGAGCAGAAAAAATGCTGAGCAAGAGCACAAAGCACTATGTTCAAGCCCCAGTACAGGCACAAGAACAAGTTCCTTAATTATTTATTTATTTTTAACATTGTGATGGGGCTTTTTTTTGCCATGAGAACAATGTACCAACTAAACTTTTTATGAAAACCAAAAGCATAGCAATCTCATAGCCTATAATCTCAGCTATTCTGGAAGTAGAAGCCATAGTACCATCAGCTTAGGGTAAGCTCAGGCTGAGGTAGCAGCAAGACCTTGTCTCAAAAACACAACAAATAAAAGTATTATGAGTGTGGCTCAAATGCAAGAGTTGTCATCTAGCAATATAAGGCTTGAGGTTCAGTCTTCAGCACTGGAAGAAAAGTGAAGAAATAACCTAAAGTTGTGACATCCAAATGCAAAACAATAACAAACTTTCTGTTGTATATACAAATAATCTTTCGTATCTAATAACTGAATACTTAAATGAAAGAAGGTAATTGACTAGACAGAATAAGGGCCTATACAATTGACTAGACATTGAATTGAGCAGGTGTTGACAGATATGCTAAGTAAAAATACAGATAGGGTAATAAGTTCATCCATTCTGATTTTGTCTATGAGGTTCACACTGCACTTTAATATCTTAAATACTCTATGGAGTCCTAGGTAGGGAGAAGATGAGCTTTCACTCAGATTTCTAAATAGTTAGACACAAGGTAACCTTCCTCATGATGAATAATCAAACGTATGAACATGGCTTTCTCGGATAACAATGTAAGAGATAAGAATAGCCATGATCTTCTTCTGAAGTGGGGGAGGACTCAAAGCCAGAAGCCATAGTTTCAAATGCTCCCCAAACAGACTTGGTCATTCTGGAAAAGAAACTTATTTTTTCTGAAGATCGTAAAGACCATCTCAAAGCATAAAGTGCTCAAAGAACACTGAATGTTTTCTTACTTTATAATGTCGCATGTTCTGATAATGAACCAAGTACTAGACTGGGATTGGGTCCTTTAAGAGAGTCATGAGACTCCCTAGTAGCACCTGTTTTCTGGAGAACCAGGTGGGGCAGATTGATATTGAGACTAGGCAGAAGCCAAGTAGGGAAGTGGTTATCCCACCCACACATTCTCACAGGTCACAGAATGCAGCTGGTGATAATTCTGTCAAGAGAAGACCACAGCATGCATGCCAAAGAAAGTAGTCTTCAGGCTTTGTTTGGCACATGTTTGCCTTAATTACTGACCCTAACGAAGAAGGTCAATTATAAAATTCTCTCCTTTTCTGCAAAACTGTAGGAAAACAAAAAGACTGTAAAATCTGCCAGAAGAGTTAAGGTCCATAATGTTCAAAATACAATGCCTAGTGGTTTCTTTATGCTACAAGTGTTATACAATCTGCAAGGTTTAATTTATTCAGTGTTAGTTTAAATCAAAATGTTGAATGTGTTCTAAAACTACAGAATTTTATAAATTCATGAATAGGTGTGATTTCTGCAAAGTTTAAACAGATACAGATTTAATCCAAGAATTTCAGTTATTATTTTTTCTAGTATAACTTAAGAAATGTCTAACTGTTATTTCTACTGTGGACAAATATTTTGGTGAAAAGGGTATCCCTGATTAAACAGAGCTTAATCAGTCTCTAAGGAGATACAATCTGTCCTCTCCCTACCCAAACTCAATGTCACATGTGTTTATATCTCATCCTTACTTTGAAGAGGTATAAGCCAAGGTATGTACTATATAAGCCATTTCTTCCTTAGAAAACATTTTCTTGGTCATGTTTCTTTACAAAATGATCAAACATTCACAAAACTCATGGCAAATTGGATGACACACATTGAAAATTAAAAGATCCAGAACTATTGTATTTCTAGGGTATAATTCTAAGGACGATCCTAGTGTTAGATAAGATATGACTGATAGGTACCTCTCGACAAAATAGTCACCTGAGTTGGGTAGAGGCACATCAAACTCTACTCCCTCCTTCCCTTTCTCTCTGCCTCCCTTCCTCCCTTTTTCCCTCCCCCACCCTGTGGCTGTCTCTGTCTCTATCTGTCCGTCTGTTACTCTCTCTCCTTTTGGTAATGACAGTATGAAGTAGTTCCAGATGGTAAGAGACTGGTCAGATTCAAACAAGTTGCTAAGCATACTGGCATAAGACAACCTGCTCGATGGGACATACAAGATATAGAATCACTATAGCCCTGCTTCCTAGTGAAACTGGAGGGAACAAACTAACAATTGAGAAATGAGCACTGTAATTTATCTTGGAGGCCATTTCAGTTGTTTATCCCAAACTACAGTTTGATTCCAGTTACAGTTTAATTATGAGTATTTGTTCTCTAACAGAGACTAAACAAAGGGTAACTATTTTCTTTTATCTTTTTCTTTGTTATGAAAATCTCAGTTTCATGTTTGCCTCTCCCCTCTCTTTAAATAGAGTCTTATGCTATTCGGCATCATTTCTTCCCATTGGGATGAAGTCTCTAAAACAAACTCAGAAAGAACAGAAGTTTTTACATGTGTGAAATGCATGACTTAATAATGCTGTATGTAAGTTTCTATAGAACAGATTTGAAAAGTCCCTTGGATTATAAAGAAGACACTCTCAAATCACTTCAGGCATAATAATCTTGACATAAATTTTTGGATAGGGGAAATCCACTGTCCATCTACCTTTCTCCAGCAGTTGTCAAATGTTTATAAATGTGCAGTAAAAGAGAAGCAGAAGCCATCTGTGTTTTGCTCATTCTCTTTTGTGTGCTCCTGCTGCTCTTGGCTCTTGTCCCAAGGTAGCCTGGATGTCTTACTGCCTATAGAAAATGCTCAGTATCAACTTGTTTCAGAACTGTCCGTAGGTTACTTCAAGCCTAGAATCTTTATGGAATATCTTATTGAAATAGTTTTTTTTGCAAATAAGATACTTCACTTGTTGCTACATTTTTGAGAGTATGTCATCTTTCCCTCTGTGGTTGTAAGTGAATTCCTTGCGACTGACTCAGCCACCCTTCCTTTCTGCCTACACAGTCATGGTATATGTTATAACCATTGAATTTGTAGCAGAAAAAATACACTTCCAGATTGGTTTGGAACAGAAACCAAATCCTACCTTGCTGAAATCCATAATAATGGTGAATTCATTTTTAAAACTTTTAATGCCTAAACCATTGTTTCTAAAAAATTTATATAAGCTTCTTTACGATGAAGGCCCCACATTTTTAATACTTACAGCTTATTGCTACGAAAATATTGCTTTATACTTGTTTTAACCTATAACTTAAAGTATTGATCTATTTTTAAAATGAATGGACCCATTCATTGGTTTTTGAGCCATCGTAGTCTGACTTTGGCAGTATCTGGCTTTTCATTTTGATGTGAAGTTATTTTACTTCACATCAGTACGGGTTGTTATTGAAAACAACTGAACATTTTTACATAACAAAAAGAAATTAGCATCTTTGTTAGACAATCTTCATTCTATATGAAGCAGTAAGTGTAACTTATGTTAAGTTGATTTTGCTTTTCAAAAGTTTATTTTTGATCTAAGAAAAAGATACTTTAAAACTTATGTACCTTCAACGTTCACTTCTTATCCAACTCCAAACTCTTGGGAAATATAGTTTCTATATTTCACACTTCATCACAAATTATGAGGCAAAGAGTTGATGACATACATTCCAGATCTATGGGATTTTAAGTTTAAATCATAAATTAGTTCTTCACCAGCTACAAAGGGGGTCTCATCACCTAAATATCAGAGCCTAAATTTTCCAGCCATATAATAAGGATAAAAATATTTCCTTACTGTGAGGTTGTCATGAGGATTATAAAACCTTAATATATATATTAATAGTATAAAACAGATCATATCAATTATGCTTATTAGTATGGTTATTTCAGTATACTAATTTGATTCAGAAATTATGACAAAATCTTCATGAAATTTATATTTTTTCAAACAGAAGTTTCTTCATTAAAATGATTTATAACTCATCAAAAAAGTGCTATTCTTGCCTGAAATTCAACATCAAACTTCGGCACTGACTTCTTGAAAATATTATTTAAAGGGTTCTTTTGTTCCATGGTGACAGCAATACAATTTTAATATAATCATTCAATGAAGAATCATTCTCATGATATTTCAACTTGAAACATTTTTTAAAAACCATAGGACAAAACTTTGAAATGAAATGAATTTTCCTATTTTTCTAAAACTTCTACATCCACATTTTGGCTTTGCAGATGTTGACCATGCAATAAATAGATTTCCTTCTACACGCAAAAAAATGGAATTCCTTCTACATCTACATTTTTTACTTTACAGATGTTGACCATGTAAAAAAGTTGAATTCCTTTAAAATATTGTTATTATAAACGTGATGTACAGAGCAGTTACAGCTATATAAGTCAGGTAGGGTTCATTGCTTTTTGGACAATGTCACTTTTTCCCTCGTACTCTCCTAGTTTTCCCCTCCTATTCCACCCACAAGTTGTATAGTTCATTTTCAACACAGTGTCTAGTGAATAAAACTGCTGCATTTGTTCACTTTTTGTCTCTCTATCTCTGTGCCACCCTACCTTCCCAAACACAGATAAATGAACAAACAAGACAAAAAGAAAACAAAAACAACAATGAAGTAAAAACCTCTTGTTTCCATTTTCTGGAGCTCATTTTGATAAATATTATTTTATAATGATCAGATACACATTGACATTGCTCCTTTGTGTTCCTCTCCTTAGAGTATCCTCCGCCAGTCTCACAGTAATGTAGCTTTTAATTTGTAACATTTTTTTTCCTCAGGAAATACTTGAACAAAAAAATTATTCCTAGGAAGCATTTACTTATAAGAAAGCTTGTAAGAAAAGCCAAAAGTAGATACTGAACAATTTGTTCTCACGGATTATTTTTTTCTCTTGATAATGTATATGAAGCAGAGAGATTTTATTGTCTTACTTCTATACATGCATATAATGTTCTTTGTTGAAATTTACCTCGTTGTTATCATTTTATCCCAACTCCTTTACTTTAAACATGATATTTTTCTCTTTTCATACTTATTTTTAAATAAATGATTCTTCATTTTCTTACTGTATAAACAAATGTCACTTGTCTGGATGTAAACTCCCATCTACACAGAAATCTGCCAGGAAATTGCTGTGGACTCCTCACAGAGAGAGCCATGAGGTTCTATCAGCAATACTCTCACTCTTACAATTAGTCAGTGAATTAATATATTATGTCAAATGCAGATGAAGCAACTCTCAAAGTATGATTATAATACAACTTCCTTAATAGACAATTGTTATTTTCTATAGATAACAGATTTTTGCAAGTAAGGTGTCTTCATTTATCTCTTCATTTCTCTTTCACTTGAATGAAAAGTTATTGTGAAGACTGTGTTTTTCTACTGTTTTGAATTCTGTGTTTTTGTTTATGACATGTATGGTCTCTTTTTTTCAATTTGCTAGATGAAATATATTTCATATTTATGAATAAAGTTTAGTCCTGAAGGACTTAATATACTTTTGAATGTATTTTTAAGGGGACAGCATTTGAAATATGTTCTCACTCTCCCCCCAAAATTATAGTAGTTATAATTTGGTTACATGAAGAACTCATTTTGGTTTGTCAAACATTGATAGCCTTCTCATATTGTAAACAGGAAATAGGAGTTCCTTGACCACAAAAATGTTGGAACTGATAATAGTTTGAGACTACCATGAGTGGAATTCCCTAATGTCTCTTCTCAGAGTTGACAACAAGGCTGGTGACCAGAGAATTCTTGATATTGAACGCTTAGATAGATCTGGAACATGTTTCCTGTTCATTATTTTGCAGTTTGCAGTTAAAGTTTTGAAGTTACAATACAAGAAACATCTTCTATCATCTTTCATTTATTTAATTTTTAGCAATTGAATGGAATTTCTCACTGGATGTTAAGGTAGGCTTTATGAGATAAAGTTCATTTATATATCTCTATGCACCATATTTAGTTTTTATCAATATTTATCAAATATCATTTATTGATATTTCTTTCATTTCTTTTATATTACCACATACTAATTTTACAAAGAGTTTTCATTGTAAAATATCCAAACATGCATATATTTGAATTAAATTCATCCTCATTGCTCTTTTGCACAATAATAACCAATATTAATGAGTTTTATTATTTTATTTTCATACTTGCATATAAAGAACTTCAATCATAATTGCTTAACATACTCAGAGACAGTTGTTTCTGAGTGAATGCAGCATAACAAATAGAGTGTGTTAAATCCTATTGAGTACATATTTCACCAAATAGACTATCATAATTATGAATAATCTTGTAGATCCATTTAGATCTTTTGGAAGCAGATATAAAATGAGTACATAGAGATTTATTGAGTGAATGTCTATACAAGATCAAGAAGAAAAAGAGCAAAAGTGCAGGGAAGACTTTCAGACCAGCCTGCAGGTCTGACACAATGAAAGAAGAGAGGAAAGAAAGAGACTGGAGTAAAAACTGTCTGTAGTAGCTTTATACCTCCGGAAAGTTTTGAAGAGGCCAGTGGAGACTTCTAAGCACAAGTTGACCATCAGTGAGGGGCAAATTGTCCAAAAATGCCACAGACTGGAGCTTCCATACAGTGCCACGTCATTGCCTAACAGAAGCTGAGCATGAAGACAGATAATACAGTACTGAACACAGTGGATGCTGAAGGGGAGTCATCTGGAAGGAGAGTAACTCAGAGCAGCTTCCCTTTTTAGGATGATCTTGAGTGGTACTACATGGCTCTCATGCTTTCCCATAAGAAAAATCTTACTCATTAAGCAAAACAAAAATACAGGAAATATTTCAACAATCATTACACTAAAATTAATTATACAAATCCTTTCAGTAATTTTGATAAAAAAATAATTACAGAGTTTATTAAAATAAATGTTTCCAAAAAATCTCCAGGGATTATCATTTTAGTTGGATCTCTTTGACCTTAAAATGTCTTTGTGTCATTTAATTGTTTTAAACACTAGCAGGAAGTTTGCTGGGATAACTAAAGATATTTTATGTGACTAAATGTTTAGAAAAACTAAGTAGCTTCTAAAATATAATTAAAATGGGAAAAATCTCAGAAAGTTTTAAACTTCTATGAAACTTGTTCAATAGAAGAGATAATTAAATAGGATAAAAATAAAGTCCAAAACCATTGTGATTGTATATATCTGATAAGAGAGAAAGAAGACTTGTGTTCAAAATTAAATTCTGATCCTGGAAAAATATTTTCAGATACTCTTAACTTCATATTAATTTAAGATACCTGTTATATAGTTCTACAAGAATACCTTAGCTGAAAATAGAATTTCTAAGTGACTTTGAATCTGAATATCAAACTGAATAACCAAACCTGGAATACAGTTGGTATTTCAATCAAATATATCAAGAAATGAGAATAAACATCCTAGTAAATTTTCAAATGGGTGAAAGTGATTCACTGGAAAAAAAGGGCTCCACAAAAATGTTGCCACCAATAAGAAAAGTAGCATGCCTATTGGGAAATGTATTCACAGAACCCAAGTTTGCATCACTATTCACTTAGAGAAACAAATGGAGTCTATAAAGAAAACCTAGTTTAAAAGACAAAATTTTCTCCATGGAAGGGAATATTGTTTCACTCAAAATTTGAGTACATAGACTCTTTAAGAATCAAAACAAAAGCAAATTTACAAGAACTAATAAGAAAGTTTACAATATTATTAAGTTCCATTTGCCTTATTGGTGTAATACAAAGTCCTGCTGTTAGTGTAAATGTATATAGAGTAGTACATAAAACAGTAATTAAACCATCTTACATGTATAACCATTTCAAAGCAGGTCATTAAAATAATTTCTTCAAACTTTAACATTAAACTGTGATTTTTATAAATAGTAAAATAAAAAATGGCTAATGTTATAAGGTATTAAGTGTCCTGTGTTTTATCACAGTGTAGTCTAATTTAAAAAGACACTAGAATCATACCAACTCTTTTTACATTTTCATTAGCATCTATTAATTGTACAATGAGATTTCATTTTTAAATAATTATTAAATAGTTTTATACAGATGTCCCATAATTCAGGCTATGAGTACAATGCATCTTGCTCAATGTCACATTTTCCCATTGTGATTTCATTTTGACATATCCACATATGTATATAATATATCTTGATCAAACTTACCAAACTCAGTTAAGAAGTTGAAAAGTGACTTGAGTTTGTCCCAATTGAAGTTTTAATTATGTTGATTCTAAAAGATGTTAAATATTGGCCTAGAAAACCTTAATGAGAAGTGTCTTGTCTAAGAAATCTATCCTATGCAAATCCTGGCCAGTAAATAGCTTAAACTATCTTGACAGCCTCCAAGTTGATCATCACTCCTTTCTCCACAGTAGATAAGGTTGCAGCCTGAAAATTCAGATCACAGTTACATTATCTTTTTCTCCCCACATTTTGTTTCTTAATTTTACCAACTTTTTAGACCTTTCTTTCCTTATGCTGAATAGTTCAACTTGTTTCTGCATTTGCCTTTATTCTAGCTTCCACCATCATCTGGGTGACTCCTGAATTTATGTGGATATAAGAGTTTCATCTTTTATGCTAATATCCTTAGGACTAAGGTCCTTAGTCACCTACCAATTCAGCCACATTCTCTAGAGCCACATCTTCGACATGCTCATCTTGAAACTTCTAAAATCTTTGATTATTATCTTTACTTTCTCAGAGTAGTCTCCATTATTAAGAACTAAAGAACTAAGGAAAAGTGCATGGAGAAATCAGAACCATGTACATATTAACAATCTTAAAAGCTATGAGAAAGAATAGATAAATTTCTTCCAAATGACAATTAAACTGACAGCATCAGTAGACACCAGAGACAGATGGAATAGTGTTTTCAGTGTGCTGGGGGAAAATGCTTGTCAAATTAAAGTTGCTCAGAAATTAGTGAGTGAACATGAAATAATGAAACTTTAATACATACAAAATTTGATCATTGTTCTGCTTATACAGCCTGAACAACTGAACCACCATATTTCACTGGATAAATTGTGTTATAAATTGAATCATACACCAATAAAAATAAAAATGCTTTTAATTGTCACAATTAAAGAATATTTAAAAAATGAAAGCTTGCATCATAACTTTTTTAAATAGTAGGAAAAAAACATCATGAAGGAAGAAATCCAACAGATGAATAAGATCTAAGAAATAATATTGAACAAAGGAACCAATAGCCCAGCTGCCCAACTGAGCACCTAAATGCTCAGATATTATGTATTCAGTATAAATGTATACCCATCTTCTTTGAATAACACAGTCATGGAGTTTTAGGGCTCTGTTTGAAATCCAGGTGTTGGACCTTATAATATATAGGTATCCTTTACTCCCGCTTCCTTCTTTTACCACACTGAAGTCATGGAAGATAGTGTGCCTCATATATTGGAAGCATGCAACGAATGCATTTTAAAAAATGAAATGAGGAGCTCAAAGGTGGGTAAGTTAGAAGAGCAGAGGGATGAGGTTGTAGTCAGACAGCTTGAGGATAGAAAAAAAGATTGAGGAATGATACTAATTCAGCAATTTTGATGTGTATATTTCAAGTGAAATGCAGAAAAGTTATGATACAGAAAAGCCAACTTAAATATGTAAAGTGTATCTAGAGTCAGATAATATGTTTGCCTTCTTCAATCCATCAGTTTGTTGAATATAGTTTGCATATTCCAGTATGAAGAAACTTGGATAGTTATTCTCTACTTTTGTCTGCCAGGAACATTAAGCCTTCCTAAAAGGTTTTAGTTTTATAAAAATGAACAAGGTAGATTGAGTAAGAAGGGAATAGAGTAGGTTGATGGCTTATGTAAGATTATAGAGATCCAAATATAAATTTCTAGTGCTTTCCTGTTATGGAAATGACAGCTCCATTGAAATGTGAATGAATGGTTTTGCTTAGATTATTATATATAAGTTGACTCGACTGTGATTCTTTGTATATATGGGTTCTGACTATTTTCTGAATCAGGAGGGAAAACAGGATTGTTATGTTTTTTTTCCTGCTATTTTTAAGATTAGTTAATCAGTGACAAACTCAAAATATACAATGGTTTTTGTATGCTCCGTGGGATATTTGGTATTTGTGTTGTGTATGTGTGTGTGTGTGTGTGTGTGTGTGTGTGTGTGTGTGTGTGTGTGTGTGTTTTCTTTAGAGTAACAATATGTGTCTCTCTCATTTAGAACATCACAACAGTAAGGTTCTCTGGGACTGGAGAAGAAAATAACTCTCTTCTTTTTCCACTTTTGATTTTTTAATGTTTCCAGAGTCTCCCTTTTCTTTTCTTTTTTCTTTTTTTCTTTTTGGTCGGTAGTGGGGCTTGAACTCTGAGCTTGGACGTTATCCCTGAGCTCTTCTGCTCAAGGAAAGCCCTCTACCCCTTGAGCCACAGCACCACTTCTGATTTTCTTGTGGTTTACTGGAGATGAGAGTCTCACAGACTTTCCTGCCCAGGCTGGTTCTGAACCAGGATCCTCAGACCTCAGCCTTCTGAGTAGCTAGGATTACAGGCATGAGCCACTGGCACCGCACAGCTTCTCTCTCTCTCTCTCTCTCTCTCTCTCTCTCTCTCTCTCTCTCTCTCTCTCTCTCTCTCTCTCTCTTTCTCTCTCTCTCTCTCTCTCTTTTATTGTGAAAATACCATATAAAGGGGTTACAATTACATGGGCAAGGTAATGAGTATATTCCTTGTTTCCCCTACCATCCCTTCCCATCTCCTGAATTTCAATATGGATAGCATGGAATACAGAAAGAAAAGCTAATTGGGGCATTTGTAAGAGAAAATTGGAAATTATAAACTGTGAGATTTTTCTTGCCTCCATTACAAATATTGTAGGGGTTATACATGAATAGATATATACATGATATGTTTCCATGCTATATCTCACTGACTACATATGGAATTCCTTGAGATAAGATGGTTGATTAAACTATTTTTTTAATTATGGTTTTAAATCTATAGTATATGTAAAATCATTCCTATGATTGTACTTCACAGGACAGCATTTATACTGTAATTATTTTGGACATCAGTTGTTAATAAAACAATATGTATCTTGTTTAGGTAAGATGGAGTAGTTCAACGTAGAGTATGTAGTATTCCCAGATTGTGTGTGTTTACTAGTGGTGGTCCCCAGAGGGATATTCAGTAGTGTAAGAGCATAAAAGAAAGTTGAATCACATTATTAAAATTTCAGACTTTGATCAAATTCACCCCCACATTATATGCATATTTAAAGTAACAATGAAGTCTCTTTGTACTATTAATTTATGTTAATACTTTCTTTAATTCAAACTTTAAAAATTACCTTTTAACTTCATTTTCCTGCATGAATAAAAAAGAGTGAAGGCCTGAGTCTTTATATGTAATAAAACATAGATGAATTAAATATTATTATGCTTTGATTATGTAAGTTTCTCTCATTTTTTTTCAGTGATCCTGGTTTATCATTAGAACAGTTACAAATTTTTCTTAGAAACAAGATTGCTTATATCAAAAGACAAGACAAATTTTGGATAGTTACAGTTCCGTTTTTTATGTATCTGTGAGTCCTGAGACTTAAACTTTGGGTCTCATACAGCTTAGTTTGCTTGTTTCGATGGTGATCTACCACTTGAACAATGTCTCTAGCCCTACATTTTGCTGGTCATTGAAGATGGAGTCTCCTAGACTTTTCTGTCTGGTCTGGCTTCAAACTGGGGTCTTCCAAATCCCTGTCTCCCAAGTAGCCAAGATTTAGAGTGTGAACCACTGACACCCTACATATATACATATGCATATATATGCACATATATGTATATATATGCAGGGTGTCAGTCATATATATATATATACATATATATATATATATATATATATGGCAAAAGTCACAACTTGGTACAAGAATGCCAGTAATCTAATACAATATTGTACAGAGTGTCAAGTAAGTGAATATAGAATACCTTACAGTAGGGACAAATTCCTTCAATATCAGCAAATTGAAGTAAATTGAGACTTTTCTCATAAATGATACCCAGAATGCTTGAGTCCTGAGTAATTTCATACAGGGATCTGTGTGTGTGTGTGTGTGTGTGTGTGTGTGTGTGTGTGTGTGTGTGTATAGGGG
Organism: Dipodomys spectabilis; assembly: GCF_019054845.1. NCBI lineage: Eukaryota > Metazoa > Chordata > Mammalia > Rodentia > Heteromyidae > Dipodomys > Dipodomys spectabilis. The sequence continues at coordinate 14,427,347 of NW_024870817.1, forward strand.
GTGTGCGTGCACATGTATGACCAAGGGTGCAGATTAACTGCTGTTGAGTTGCTCTCTGTTTCCCAGTTGCCTGACATCCCCTGCCTTGTAGTCACTGGGCAGTAGAACCCATGTGCTAATATATTTTCTGGGAAGATGAATATGAACTTTCCCATCCCAGAATGAATATGAATAAAGTGCATGAAGGAAAAATTTGCAACAGAAGAATCACCCTCTTTCACTTTGGAAAAGACTAGTCTGGTGTGTAGCTGTGGCTCTATAGCTCTAGTTTGTAGCTCATTGCTTGCTGGTTCGATTTAAAGTGCCCATATGTTTTTGGAATCTGAAACGCAGAGTCAGGTCAAACGGCATGCTGTAATTAGGGTGTTCATGTTTAGGAATGGAAAAGGATTTGTGTAAGTTTTGAAAAGCATTATGAATGATGAAGTAACCACAAGCCCGTTAAGTTGGTTGTTACTGTAACCTTTGGACTGAAAAATTCATAACAGCCCTACTTCAGAGCCATAGCAAAATTCAGAATTATTCAAGCTCTCTACATAACAGGAACTGAGCTGGCTCCAATGATAAACAGACACACAAGAAGAAAAATTCCACTGACCCTACATTCACCTCAGCTGCAGAGGCCTAATTGCTTAAGAAGTTTGTCAAAGCATAGTTCACACCTTTAGCCTATGCAGTCTGGAAGGGCAGAAAGGTGAATGTTTAGACCTAAGTACACCAGAATATAGTTAAACTGATGCAGAATGATGATCTAAATATTATTAATAGTTTACAAAGAGAAATTAACATCTCTCTGTGTCCAGAAAAATTAAGCATGAGTCTTGGTGGTACAGCACATAATGGTTGTATACATTTCAAAAAGTGATCAAAGGAATCATTATCATAGTAGTCATACATACAGACAGAGAAATAAGGATAATTGGATACAAGATAGAGATATAAATAATTATATTCAAAGAATATACAGTCATGAGTTATACTGGAAGGGTGTAGAAACAAAAATGATCATTTACTTTTAAAGAAAGCATATACATATATACATACACAGACAATATACAGCAGAATGTAAATTGCTGATATATTCTAACATAATTAGCTGGCACATGTCCAGATTTACTTTATTTATATCTACTTGAGTATAAATTACCAATATCCATTAAAACATTACTTATAATCACACACACACAAAACAAATGGAAACAACTAGATATCCATGGCATACTGGCTAAACAAACTAAATACTGTACAATTTTAGACAACGAAACATACAATAAGGTAAACATGTTTGTAAATATTTAAAAATTCATGTTCTAACCTATATTTCTAAATCAGAAATGTGTTAACATCAAATCAAATGCATGCATCCATGCATATGCATATATTTAGTTCACCTGCAATATTATTCACTCTCAAGTGACATTGTGTAAGAACTGTAGTCCACATAGAATGATAACAAGAACCTCTAAATATTTTTGTAGCTTTTAGAGAGCTCCTTTGTGAATTCCCAGACACGGTCAGGTGAGACTGTTAAAGTCTGGAATTTCTACATTAACACAAATGGAAAAAATACTCAAGTTAGGGGACTCTTCAAAATGTTAATATTAAATGAATCCAAGGAAAATTGAGGTGTAATTCTATTTAAACTTATTTTTCATTAATGGTTTGATATTACCTGGCACACTAAAGAATTCTTTAGGAAGGACTGTATAAAAGAAATTTGATGAGGTATAATCATTCACAGGACAGTCAAGTGTTATAAATTGTTTTAATAATGGTCGTTTGAATTGAGCTTGATGATTTATAAAAATGGCTTCACGTAACACTGTCTTGCTCACAGTAAAGTGTCTTAATGTTAATGCATACACTCTGTTAATAATATATATGTGTCAATACATATATATTTATAGCATGTGTTATATGTATCAATTATAAATTTTGAATGTATATAAAATAGAATAGGAATGTTTAACAAGCTCAGCTTTGTAGTAAAGTAAAATGGCTTCACTGACGACTACATTGAGTTAAGGTCAAGAAGGGTTAATAACATAACTAAGATTTTAGAAGAGAAATTAGTGAAATGAGGTTTCTCACACAAGAATGCTTCTCAGAAGTAAAAATCATGTGACACAAAAGTTCTCTGGTAAAAATTAAAACCTATTTTGTCAAAGGTTCATGAATGTGAACCAATATTATCTTTTTGAGAATAAACACAACATGTCATTCCAAATGTGAACCAGGATGGTTTTTGAAATAGTAGCCTTAACTCGGGCTTATAGGTTTGACTTTCTGTGAGGATCATGGTAAATAAGGTCCACTGAAGTCTCTAAACTAATGTTTCTTGTTTGAACTAGATATCTTAAAGCAGAAGACCTGGTAAAGGGGGAAGTAGAAGGAAAGAGGAAGAAGAAAATAGGTGGGAGGTTGTTTTCAAGAATATCAAAGAACTATTTCAATATATATTGTAAATATTTATTTCAAATTCAAAGTAGCATACAGAGGAAGTTTATAAAGAACTTAAGGGAGTTTCCTTTCTCTCCCAAATAGAGTCCCTTTTCTTCTTCCTCTTCCACTTCTTCTTCTTCCTCCTCCTCCTCCTCCTCCTCCTTTTCTTCTTCTTCTTCTTCTTCTTTTGCATGTAGTGTTCATTCTCTTTGGAGGGAGTGATTGTAAGTGGCATCTGTTAAATGTTATTAAAGAAAACAGCAGTAATAACAAAAGGAAAGCTGATTGTCAATTTTAGTAGAATGCTGTCAGCAAAATAGCTGTGTCTTTACTTGAAAGCAAAGGAGATGTAACCTAATTTATATCTAGCAATAAAACAAAGTACAGATCATAGACAATAATCAGAACTGAAGAATGAAAATAGAGAATTTATAAATATTTCACCCAAGCCAGTTGATTCAGTGTTTAATGTAGATAACCTGGTAATACTTTCATAGTGAATTCCTGGTGGGGGGGTCCTAAAAGATTTTGTATAATGGTCATGAAATAGTATAGTCATTATTATACTATATAAGCCTTTGGTGCCTAGAAACTAGTTTCCTGAAAAAAAAATGTATAATTTCCTTGTAAAAGAACTTGACCGAGATCATCTTTAATTTCTTTAATTCCATAAAGTGCTGCTTATGTCATTTTTATTTTAAATTTTGTCAAGGTGATGTACAGAGGGGTTACAGTTACATAAATAAGGTGGTGAGTACATTTCTTATGCAACTTGTTACCTCCTCCCTCATTTTTGTCCCTCTTTCACCCCCCCTCCCCGAGTTGAACAGATCATATTGTCTTGTGAGTATCACTATTGCATTGGTTCCCCCTTTGTCCTTTTTGTCACCATTTTTTGGTCCCCTTCTCTTCCCTAATTCAGATAAATGTATATACAATACCTAGAGTACCAAAATCAAGCACCGTGACAACAGGGGATAAACTATAAGGGAGAAAACACACAAAAGAAAAAAATAAATCACATAGTACATTACAAACAACAAAGAAAAACCTCTTGTGTCCATGTCTTGGAGTTCATTTTGCTTAGTATCATCCTACATGGTCATATGTATATAGCTATTGAGCTATTCTGCTCATCTGCTAAGGTTGTCCGAGACATGTAATAATTATTACAAATAAGAGAAACAGACCTATATTTCTTTGGGTCTGGCTTACTTCACTTAGTATGATTTTTTCCAAGTCTTTCCATTTCCTTACAAATAGGATGGTATCATTCTTTCTGATGGAAACATAAAATTGCACTGTGTGTATGTGTATATCATATTTTCTTGATCCATTGATCTTCTGAAGGGCATCTGGGTTGGTTCCATATCTCAAGAAAAGCAAATCAAAACAACATTGAGATTCTACCTCACCCCTAGTTAGAATGACTATAATCAAGAAATCTAATAACAACAGATGCTGGAAGGGTTGTGGCCAAAAGGAAACCCTACTGCATTGTTGGTGGGAGTGTAAACTTGTTCAGCCACTTTGGAAAGCAGTCTGGAGGTTCCTCAAAAGACTCTGCATAGAGCTCCCCTATGACCAGCAATCCCACTTCTGGGCATTTACCCAAATGACCACAAATAAGGCCATACTTAACTTACCAGAACAACTATTTTTTTCACAGCATTATTTACTCTAGCTAATATCATTGGTTTGTTTTTTTTTTTGCAAGTATGATCACAGAGATTATCAGAAGCCCTTGGACTTATCATTTAGGCAGTGATGCCTTGATATTCCCAAAATTCAATTACAAAGGCTCCAGGCAGGTTGTAATATGAGAATAATTTTCCTTTCAACCATATTCAACATTTTTTAAACTTAAACATAGAGTAATAAGATAGTATTTTTTTGAGGGACAAACAGGCTCTGATAAAATAAGAACTATTCAAATTCAAAAACTTGGTGGTTGGTTAAGTGAACACATAGCTTATCTGTGGTTACAAGACTTGAAACTCTTCAGTGGATCTCTTCAAATTAAAGAAAACTTCACAAGTCAATGAAAAAACTTTCATATATTTGTCTCAGAAAACACACACACACACACACATAAGGCTCAAAAGCAAACAATATTACTAGTGATGAGTGAATAGTTAAGAGAAATTGTGGTACATATATCAGTTTTGTTCCATCATAAAAATAGAGAAATACTTCTGCCGGGTGCCAGTGGCTCATGCCTGTAATCTTAGCTACTCAGGAGGCTGAGATCTTAGGATCATGGTTCAAAGCCATCCCAGGCAGGAAAGTCAGTGAGACTTTTATCTCCAATAAACCACCAGAAAACTGGAAGTGGCACTATGGCTCAAGAGGTAGAGCATTTACCTGGAGCTGAAGAGCTGAGGGATAGTGCCCAAGCCCAGAGTTCAAGCCCCACAACCGGTGCTCTCTCTCTCTCTCTCTCTCTCTCTCTCTCTCTCTCTATATATATATATATATATATATATATAGTCGTTTGATACAGCATAGATGGAATTGGAGATTAAATTATGAGAATTAAGTAAGGCACAGAAAGACACGGACTGTGCATTCTGAGTTTCATGTAGAAGCTAAAAAAAAAGATCTCATTGAATTAAAGACTAGATTCATGGTTATTAGACCCTGGAAAGGGTCTGATGGTTAACAGGTACAGAGATACAGTGAGGTAAAAATAATTTTGTCCATAGCACAATAGAATAATAATACTTAACCACATTTAATTACATATTACAAAATAAAGAGAAGGTTATGAAAGTCCAAAACACAAAAAGTTCATGTGTTTGAGGTTAATGATTTTCCAGTTATCTTGACCTGACTAATATACTTTGTATACATGTATTGAAATGTCATGTGATACCCTATAAGCATGGGAGATTATTGTGTCAATTAAAAATAAAAATGTTTTAAATATATATATTATACTCAGGGTACCAAAATCAAATACAGTGATAACAAAGGATAAACCATGGGGGGTGGGGGGGAGAGACACCAAACAAAACAAAACAAACAACAACAACAACAAAAAGAAATCACTTAGTACAATTAGGGAAGAGAAAGGGGGAAAATGGAGAGACAAGGGACAAAGGGGGAACCAATCAACAGCGATATTCACAGACACTATGTTGGAAATGATCTGTACATCTTGCGGGGGGGGCGGGATAGGGCAAGGGAAAGGTGAAAAATGAAGGAGGGGGTAACAACTTCTACAAGAAGTGTACTCACTACCTTACTTATGGAACTGTAAGCCATCTGTAAATTACCTTGACAATAAAATTATAATTAAGAGAAAAATAAAAATATTTTAAAAGAAGAGAACAACCAGTGACAAATAATGTTATAAGGATCCATCATTGCTAATCTATTAAGGCATACTACTTGATAGAGTAAAATAATGAGATATTAAACTAAGTTGAGTAATTTGGGGGGGGATACCAAGTAATTGGATAGGTATGTAATGTATGTAACTAACTAAACTTTTCATTTTTTATCTAGAAAACTGAAAGCAGAAAACATGTCCCCAAAATACTTTATGTATATTCACTAACTCACAACATAAGTCAGATCTTGAAGGCTGGCATCAAGAAAACTAACTGTGCCTAATACAAATGTGAATAGGCAAAGATTTCTCAGTACAGGGTCGCTTGGCTTTTATTTAATTATTTTACCTAACAGTCTTGTGTGGTATCTGCTAAATTATATCATTATCATTCTAATAGCTTAGATTACATTACATCTGTTGTATTTGTAGTATGTTAGCATAGTTTAGCTGGTTCAAAAATGATTACTCTAGCAGAGGATACTAATAGATACTAACATAGTATCTATTTTCTCTTGTCTTTTGTAATACAGTGTGCCTTCCTGGTCAATCAGCATTCTCTGTACCCAACAGCACTTTCAAATCCTGAATCTTATAACTCCGTTGTTGCATGTGTGTGTGTGTGTGTGTGTGTGTGTGTATGCGTTGTTGCATGTGTGTGTGTGTGTGTGTGTGTGTGTGTGTGTATGTGTGTGTGTGTGTGTGTGTGTCTGTCTGTCTGTCTGTCTGTGTCTGTGTGTGTGTCTGTCTGTCTGTGCCTGTGTGTGTGTCTGTATGTCTGTGTCTGTGTGTCTGCGTGTGATATTGTCCTTTAAAATTACATGGTATTAGCACCGTTTTTTCATCTTTCCCTTTTCCACTCAACAACAAAATGCAAGAATAAGAAACCAGAGACTGGAATCTGTATTAAAGATGTGTCAACCCCAAGTTTGGAACATGAATGACCTTTTGTAGGCTTTCCACATTGACCCTTTTCCATTTGAGGAGTCATATAAGAGAGGGATCTCTGATTTTTCTTTCTCTTTAGAAGAAAGAAGTTTATTCTATAGTCAGATTTATAATAATGGTAATAATAAGGCTTTCATTCCCATTGTAACCATTGTTCTTTGCAGACTTGAGCAGCTACCTAAGATATATCATAGAAGGAAATGGAAGGCAGGTGGACAAAGAAGCCTGCAGGCAACTAAGCATAACTATCAACAAGACTTTTCAAAGTATGGTGAATCTCATGGGATGACCTCATTTCTTTCCTTCTCCTATCATTATCCTAATTTTTCACTCATGCCCAAGTTCAACAATTGGGGATTCAATCTGTGGAAGATGGGCCACCAAAACAGTGGAAGCTTGGGACCTTAGAAGCACTAAAATCTGAAGAACAACTATAAGGTAGCCACAAAACCTCATAATTTGTGAACCACAGTTTATATATGTATTTATCAGACACAAAGTAAGTATGCCTTCATCATACTTTGAGCTGACCTCTAGTTAGTGCCTAGGTTATTTAGTATTTTTACTTGGAAAAACTCCTCATTCATTTTTACTTCTTTCTTCAACAAACTACATATGGAGTTTATACCTTAGACAATGACATCTTTCTTCTAAAACCTAAAATGTTAGAGTTTGGGTGGTATTATTCACCATCTCATTTTAAAATGAATTTGAATTTATATTTATAGAACCATGCATATATAAATATCATGAAGCAAGAATAAACACTGTGACTTGAAACTATTTCATTCCAAGAGTCTGTGAAAACCTTTAGAAGTGGGCAGTAGAAATATCACACTGCCTGATTCAAATTATAATTTACTTCTTCAGGAGTAGGTGGACCAGAAAATTTGTACATTTCTTCAGAAGTCAGATTCATCTGGGAATAGGAAAAGATGTGAAACTGAGAATAAAGTCTCAAAGTAATGTGACTGACTGTAGAATATGAATTTCGGTAATTCAGGTTGTATATCCCCTTGTTCACAAAAGCCTTCAGAGCTACTAAAATCCTCACAATAGTATTCCTTCAAACATAAAATTGGTAATCAATCCATGCCTGGAAGAACTGATCACCATGATTTCAATATGTTAAAATATACCAACATCAGTCTTTCAGTAATAGACTGTGTACTTAGTAGAGGATGAGTGAAGCTGCTTACAGTTCAGACTTCTAGAAATGGAACATTTCTGACAAATGTCAATAGAAGTATAAACCTTAAGAGATTAAGAAAGAAAATGTAGTTGCCTATAGTTGAATACAGATGAAGAAAAAGTATGCAAAGTGAAAAACAAGAGGACATAAAATATCTGAGTTGTCACTGGATTTTCTGAAATTAGGATAATATAATAAAGATTGATTAATTTCATAATGGAAGGAAGAAGTAGTTGATAACTATTTGCGGGGAGGGAAGGGATTAGGGCCTGGTTCTGTCCCTGAGCTCTTTTTCTCAAGGCTAGTGTTCTACTAGTTTGAGCCACAGTACCCCTTCCAGTTTTCTGGTCGCTTATTGGAGTCTCACAGACTTTCCTGCCCTGACTGGCTTTGAACTGCAATGCTCAGATCGCAGCCTCCTAAGTAGCTAGCATTACAGGCATGAGACACTGACACCTGGCTTAGTTGATAACTTTTTAAAGGAACTCACCTATTGGAGACCTATTGCCACTTTGGAAGTAAATATACTAATTACCCTTTTCAAAACATTATTATACCACTCAATGGCATATACTTGAAGCAAATTGCTAGAGTTTCCTTATGAGTATTTTATTTACCAGTATTTTCACCATTCAATTCCAGGGATGGCTTTTTAAAAACCACTTTCTTCTGAAGAATATATTGCAAATTCAGAATTTTACTAAAGCTAATATTTTAGTATTTTATTTATTTACTCTGGCTGTATATACAGAATAGCTGCATGAGGACCAAATATTTACTTGAAAATTGTCTAGATCTGTGTTTGGTTTATGGAGGTAGCAAGAGATCATGGGGACTACTATGAGTCATTTTCCTGGAGCCTACAATCTAATGTCAATTTTGGCTTTTATTATTATTTTTGTATATATTTTATTGTAAAATACTGTACAGTGGGGTCACAGTTACATGAGTAAGGTAATGAGTACATTTCCTATTGAGCATTGTTACCTCCTCCTTTGTTTTTTCCCCTATCATCCCTTCCCTCCCCCCTTCCCCAACTCTTCCCTCCCCTGCCACCTAAACTTGTAAAGTTTGTTTTCAGCATAATGTCTTGTAGATCTCATTGTTACAATGGGTCAACCTATATCCTTATTTCACCATTTTGTTATTTCCTTTCCCCTCCCCAAATCAAAAAAATGTATATACAAGATTCAGGGCACCGGAATAACCTTTGGCTTTTATTATTCACAAATCAAGCATTTCTTGATTAAAGATCTCTGTCACTTTAATTTCAAATACTAAAAGAAAAAGTAGCTATAGAGGAAATTTTCTCAGTCTTTTACCAGAACTAATTTTACTGAAATTACTGGGATATTTTCTAGGAAGCTCAGGTCATATATCAAGAAAAATAAGATAGTAATGTTTTATTAATTAGGTCTGAAATTTTTTAACCTTAAGCAATTGGTCAAGTATAACAAATGCAAAATGCTTCTCAGGAAAAGAATTATTTTCATGTATAAAGAATCTTTCCCCCAAGAAAGAATTTTATAGTTTTATATTCATGGGGACATATTAACTTTTAATCATGGTGTTCACAATGATGAGTTGTCCAGGGACTTGAAGTGACTAAAATAGTCACTCTTTGGTGACTTTGTTTCCTCTACCATTGGCCAGTTCCAAGAGCCAAACTATTAGTATTTAAGTAAAGTTTTGTCCTGTGGAAAGATCCTTCTTCACGCTAGACTTACTGTTTAATACACATGAAGAAGGCAAAAACTTGTATCAATGATCAGTGAAAAGCAAAAATCACTTCTCAGTCAGCATGGATGTTTATACTACAATCAAGAAACTAAAGCTGCCTCAGAATGAAACAAAATCTCCACAGGTAGTGTGGGTCTTGGAAGGGATTGCATGACTATGTCATTAGAAAACCATCTAATTTTTTTTTCACTCTTTGAATCCTTTAACAAAAAAAAAAACAAACCTGATTTTTGGCAGTGAGAAGAAGGGTATGTCTCCTAAACACTAAAATAAAATTCTCTCAGAGGTCTTTCCAAGATGTTTTGGATGGCTCTCTGCCTCTCCCTCCCTGGCAGCCATCTCTTCCATCAGTGTTTGCAGAAGGTCAATAAACCCTGTGCAGGAGGGTGCTGTGGAGTGCATGTGTGAGAAAACCTTCTGTTGTTGCGGTAAATGCAGTGTCCACAAATTCATTAGGAATGCATTTGTTCCTGGAAGTGCTGGCTATTCCGGTAACTGGCTGCCGCCAATGTTTTTAACCATATTCTCCTCTTTTGTGCAGACGTTACAGGGCAGAAAACCAGTTCTCTTTTCTCACCGCCTGCATCAATTTGTAGCTTGTTACTCGAACAGCTCATTTTACCTTTTAGCTAGTGTAAAAGGGCAGCCTGGGACAATGTAGTTATGTTTGGGCCCTTCTTATTAGACTTTATGATGAAAAACGTTTCTCTAGGTGAAGGAAACATAAATCTACTTATTCAGCCCTAAGGAGAATAACAGACACCAGGACAAAGCTCAAGAATTCTGGGGAGTGTGAAAATTGGAGGAAAATAACTTCTACCTTCAAGATTTTTTAATTCACAACAACAAAAACATAACATTTTCTGATTTCCCTGAGTTAAAAATTATTTCAGTAAGCATTACTTTTCCATTTATAAAAATAAGAAAATATTTTTATTCTTCCTGAGCAACATCTTTGTAAACCAACTTCGCTGAATGTCAGTAATACCAATGCCATTAGCAAGTGGCATTGGTATTATAAATTACAAAAAGCAATCTTACAGTGTATGTTAAGCTAAAAATTTTCCAAGCCCCCACACCAAACCAAATGCTGCTATTTGTATTCTGATATGATCACCAATTGGAGAGGAGAAAGTAAGAAAATCAACGGAAGTTTTTTCTCAGAAGTCAATTCTGGTCTGGTTTTCTTGAAGTAATGTCACTTTAAGAGGGTGACAACATTGAACTTCCTGTGATAACAGTAGCTGACAAAACATGGCTAGCTTACTTGTATCTGGCATGTTAAAGCTCATGAGAAGTGGAAGGCCCTTCTATCACGAATGGAACACATCTGTCCAGGAAATACACTTCACTGTGCCAAAATGCTTTTAGTGTATCTGCCCCCTGAGTGCCCTATCAAGCTGCAATTCCCTGTCAGCAAGTACCTTGTAATTCCTTTCCTTTTATGTTGATGAAAGTCTTGATCTATTATGCCAATATTGCATACTTTCCACAGTCTCCCAGAAACTATTACTCAGTAATGTGCATAGGAGATCACACTCTGTTACTTAGACAACTAACCTCAGCTAATAGCATCAGCTCTTGCAGAAAAAAAAAAGTAGTTAGATGGTTAGACTTTGCAATGTGGCTCAAGTTCCACTTTGTGGGAGAAAAACAGAAAAACCAGCAGTGCGACTAGACAGAAGAGATTATAATACTGTGCTTTTAGTGCAAGCCCAGAGCAGGGATTCAAACAAGGATGGAGTTTGCTTCATTCTCCAGCCTACAGTAAGCAGTGAGTTGCAATTGGGATGAATCAGAACTGGAGGTTTCCCTGGGTAGTTTTAACCCTATTCTTGAGAAAAATCACAGGAATCCAAGTGGTTTCTATGTTTTAAGTTACTCTGCCATTCTGAAGTGCATCATATACAAGCCCTGGGTAGTTTTAACCCTATTCTTGAGAAAAATCACAGGAATCCAAGTGGTTTCTATGTTTTAAGTTACTCTGCCATTCTGAAGTGTATCATATACATGATGATATGTGAAGAGCAGAATATTTTTTCTTTTCTTTTTTTTATATTCTTTTGTGTGCCAGTACTGGGGCTGATGCTGTCTTTTAGCTTTTATCTTAAGGCTGGTGCTCTTCCATTTGAGCCATGGCTCCATTTCCAGGTTTTTACTGGTTCATCATAGATAAGAAAGTCTCACAGACTTTTCTGCCTACGTTGAATTTGAAGTGCATTCTTCAGATCTCGGCCTTCTGATGAATTTAGGCATGGGTAACTGACACAAGCTTAATCTGAAGTTTTAAACGTAGTTTTCATTTTAACGTAATCAGAAGAAAAAAAATCACAGGAAGAACCAAGCTGAGAATAATTCTAAACTGTGCTGATGTTCATTCACACAAAGAATCTGATAAAATAAATTATATTCAGGGGTATGATAAGATAAAAATCTACTGTCATCAAACATAACCATAATCAATTTTGTGGGTGTGGTGCTGAGGACTGAATCCAGAGCCACATAAACGTAAGGTAATTGCTCTGTTGCTGAGCTGTTAGGTAATTGCTCTACCCCATCAGATGATTTTTTAAAATAACTCTCAAAATATCATTAGGCATCCATTCAAACTGTATTGAGTGCTTAACATTGACCAGCTACCATGTTGAGAACTGAGGTCACAAGTAAGTGATCACTACTGCATTTGATAGTCCTTTATGTCATACAACATTCTATTTGCTCTCAAAATATTAACTAAGTTAATACAACAGTATAGAAGGTGGCGTTATTATTCATTCAATTCTACAGGAAGTAAACTGAGTTGGAGAGGGTAAATAACTTGAACCAAATTACAGAACCAGCAAGAAAAGAGCAGACCAGTGACCCAAACGAGGCAGCATGGCTCTAGGCCCCTTTTCCTAATTGTCAACTAACACTGCGATTATTAAACACAGAGTCGCTATTGGTTAAATGCTTGCTGAGGTCTAAATACTTTAATGACAAAACCAAAGAAGCAAACCTCCCTCTTCTGAACTCCTTCCCACTGGTGATTAGACCTCTGGAGTACTTCTATCCTCTCCAGGACTTCCACAGCCAGACTATGCAGAATAATGTCTATGCCTTTGAATATGGCTTCTTCTGATTACTCGCTAATCGTCCATTCTTGAACTGTTCAATAGAAACACAACAAAATATCTATTCCCCAAATTGATGTCTGAGACTCCATAGTTAGAGCAATTCCCACCCAAATGAAGAATACCTTGGAAGGCAGCAGGAATGTTCACCGGTAAGTTGTCTCTTCTAATAAAATAGCTGGAGAAAGCTGCTTTACAGGAAAAGTCTTCAACAGTTGCAAAAGTTTTAACTTATAGTCCTCAGTGAGTGTTTCTCAATGAATAATACAGGCTTTGCAGTAGACCTTTTAGCCTCCATATCCCAGGCATCTTGAGAAGAGGAAAATAAATCCCACGGCAAAGATAGAATTCAGATTTTCAACTACATATTCATACGATTGTTTAATATTTATTGACAAGTACTATTTGTTGGTAGGCCACACCAGCCAAACATTTAAAGTAATTTTCCCCAGCAGAAACTCCAGTTTATAAAAATAACTTGGCAAATAATTTGTAAGTGATGTTCTGAAGAAGTCAGCATGCCATCTAAGGAAATGCTGAAGTTGGTTGCTATTTTAAAGAAGGAGCATACAGAAACTTCCAATACAATTTATTATGAGACAAAGTCGTAGGTGGGAAAAATCTTTAGTATTATTCTCCATGTAGATAGATAGAAAAGCACTCCATTTAAAACATGTCACTGCAGGAGTGACTTAATTATTCATTCTGGCTTCTGAATCATGTGTTCAAGTTTTATAATCTTTTTCATTTTGAAAAATTGCCATTTATATGGTAGGTTGAGCTATTTTCATCAGAAAAGGAAAGTCAAGTGTAAGTCCTTATCTCTATCATAAAGAAGAACACAGTCTGTTTTCTTTTTTGGCGTGTTGTTGATTCTTTTGTCAGTTTCATCCAATAGTGTAAGGACAATTTTTTACATGCATTGTTATGTTATTTGTGACCATGTGGATCAACTACTATAACAGAACAAGATGTTAAGCACTACAAAGTGAATAAGCCATGAGAAGTTTTCATTTTATTTGAGAAAACACAAGACGTATTGAGGTAATTTCTATAAAAACAAGTGTGTGAAAATTACTGGTTGATAATGTTAACATTGCATTTAAATACTTTAAAAGACCGAATCAATACATCTATTTTGAGACACTGAAATGGTTCAAGGAAGGAATAGATGAGGGAACAGCTCTTGATGATGGATGGGTTGCAGTAGACCTGCAATAGTAAGGTGCCAGGAAGAAAGAATGACCAGTGCACATTCCTACAGAAGAAACCACACAAAGGCAAAAACCGAGACTTATCATTGTAAGGAAAAACACTGAAGAGACTGACTTGACAATAACCACAAAACTACCTTAAAGTAAGTATAAAAGTGCCTTCAAAGATTAAGAGGAGACAAATGAATAAAAAATGAGGAGCTAATATTTTATCCCATGAGAGAAAAGGCCTCTTGAGAAGAGTAATTATGTCATCAGAGTTGCCATTTATGCAAGTGTATCAGCTAAGCTGGATAACCCAGAGACATCATGAGACAAAAAAACCCTTTGGGGTTTGTGGGTATGGGTATACATGCATATGTATTTAACTACAGAAAGTGATGAACCTACATGTGCTAGAATAACAACATGTAAATGGAATTGGAGACACAGATTTGAGATTCACAGTTAATGATTAACCGCTAGAATGTATTTCTATATAGATCTTGTGCCTGGGTTAAAAACCTTAAGTTCTTTTTTTTCTTTTTTTCTTTTTTTTGGGTCCGGTCGTGGGGCCTGAACTCTGGGCCTGGGCGCTGTCCCTCAGCTCTTCAGCTTAAGGCTAGCGCTCTACCCCTTGAGCCACAGCACCACTGGCGCCTTTTTTCTTTTTGGTCATGTGGTGCTGAGGAATCGAACCCAGGGCCTCATGCATGCAAGGCAAGTGCTCTACCACTGAGCCACCTTCCCAGTCCCCAAACCTTAAGTTCTTGAAACTGAATTTCCAGGCCTCAATGAAAAGAATTGTTGTTGTTGTTGTGTGTATGTGTGTTTTAATGCCACAGGATTTAATATTAAGCATCAGGCCGCTTAGTATGTAGAAGGCTTTTGAAAATTCCTCTCACCACCTCTCCCTACCCCCCAACACACACACACACACACACACACACACACACAGCATCTTCACAAAAGTAGATTTGCAACTTGAAATCAGTAGAACAGATGCCTTTTCTATGATCAGGATGATTACTAAAAATATGCTCCAGGTTTTTGTCCCAGATGAAAGTGCTACTTGGGTAAATGTGAGCTTTCAAGTTGAAGGTGCTGCTATTCTTACTTAGTTGTGTTCCTCTTATTTGAGAGTGATACTTCCTGTGGTCTGTGTGTTACCCTGATAACACCAGCTCAGTCTGATGGCCCTTCACATGGGCTGGAGACAGGACATTTAGAGTCAAGCTGACCAATTCATGGCTTTCACAATTAAGGTCAGAGAATGAAGCATTTGGTGATGCCACTCTCTCCCACAGCTTCATCTGTGGCAGCTGACCACCCCTTCCACTGACTGCTGCCACTTCTGGGTGATTGGCAGTTAGATTCTTCAGTTCTCTGCTCTGATTACAAATTGCTGTGTTGGAAAATGCTGATTTTTTTATTTTACAAGGGTGAACATGTATTGCATTCTAGTCATATTAATCACGAATGTACTTAATCTATAGTGAGATAATTTTTACTTCAGAAATACTGTTTCTTTCATTCAGTAGGGCAATAATTCCATGGTTTTTTGGTGGTGGTGTTTGTTGTTGTTGTTGCTGTTGTTGTTTTTATTGGTTGTGGGGCTTGAACTCTGGGCCTAAGCCCACTCCCTGAGTTCTTCAGCTCAAAGCTAGCACTCTACCACTTGAGCCACAGCGCCACTTCTGTTTTTCTGGTTAATTGGGGATAAGAGTCTCCCAGACTTTCCTAACCATGCTGGCTTTGAACTGCTATCCTCAGATCTCAGCCTCTTGAGTAGCTAGGATTACAGGCGAGAGCTACTGGCACCAAACAATGATTCATTTTTGAAAACCTAAAGTGCCTCCGTTGTTTAATTGGCAAGTAAAAGTTATGATGTACAACAATGCATTTCAAAATATAGATATATTTTTGAAGGACTAAATCAATCTATCATATACATGATTTCACATGCTTGTGTGTGTATGTGTGTGTGTGTGTGTGTTTGTGTGTGTGTGTATAACAAGCACATTTAAAACCTACTCTTAAGTATGTAGTGGGAGATGAATACTCTTATAATATTGGTCAGAATGTGAATTTGTCCCAGTTGTTATGGAAAGCCACTGGAAGGTCCTCAAAACTCCTGAGTAAAAACAGAGCCATCAGGATGCATCATTTGTAAGTACATCTGAAGGAATCCACGGCAGCATACACTGCTTCACCCTGGAAACTCATGTTCCAACAGCTTGTTTCCTGGAAGCAAAGCTATGGAATTAGCTTTAGTGCTTATCAGTGGATAAATGGATGATACATGCTGTAGAGTATTATTCAGCAACAAAGAAGAATGAAACCATAGCATTAGCAGGAAAAGCAATGGAATTAGAAATTACCATGTTAAAAAATGAGCTAGACTCAGAAAGACTATCATAGAAGAGGAAGAAGAGGAGGAGGAGGAAGAAAAAAAGAAGAAGAACAACAACAACAATGAGGAAGAAGAAGAGGATGAGTAGGGGGAAAAGGAAGAGGAAGAAGGAGAGGAGGAGGAGAGAGAGAAGGAGGAGGTGGTAAAAGTAAAAGGAAATCTATAAGGGATTGGAAATAGCAATAGGAAAAATAGTCTAATTGGGAAAGGTAGATGTGTTCACAGTACCAAAATACACATAGTAAAATAACTTAAAATTTTATATAAGTATATTCTAATAAAATAATGTATTATTTTTGAAATTCTCAAATAGAAAATATTCCATTATTAGTCACCGTGATGTACAATAAATCTCTTCAACTTTATTCTTCCAATCTAAATAAAAATGTGTGTCCTTTTACCAACATGATCCCAAATCTATTATTCTGGCCTCTGGTAACCAGTCATTTATATCAGTATGAATAAACTTAGAGAAAATTATGTTAAGTAAAACAAGCCACTTACAGAAAGACAAATATTTGCAAGATCCCACTTAACATGTTCAGCACAAAAGAATTAAACTGAATTTTTGAAATTACCATAATGAACATTCAGGCAGTTATTTGAAGTCAGAATTGGGCTACATTCCTTCTATTTTGCTGTCTGTCTTAATTGTTAGGAATAATTAATTTTTCCAACATATCATTCTCAAAATTGATATGTTGATTCCCTGATTAATTCAAAAATACAAATGGGTACTTCTTGAATTATGAGCAATGTTTTAGGCCCTGAGCATTTATTAAGTAATGGCTATAATTTTACCTTAACACAGTATATTGTCTGCAACAAGCAAATCTTTATTGAGAATTTTTGTCTCTAACTTTGACAAACATTTCATGAGTTGTTCAATAAAACTAAAATAACTTAAACTTCCTTGAAACACAAACTCATAAACAAATTTCCTATAAATATTACATTTGCCAAATGTGTTTGACAGCTATTAGCTAAACTTTTAAACTTCATTTATTTAATCTCAGAACACGCCATAAAATTGAACCATCAGTTCCAAGACAGTTGTTTCCTGGATTTGCTTGTTCCCAGGGCAGTGTAGATGGAGAAACTAGAAACCAGAGTCAAAGCTGAGCAAATACATGTGTCTGAAACTAATATTAAATGTGAATATTAAGTGGATTCTAATTTTATCATGATATAACATCAAGATCCTTCTTTAAGAGTAAAAAGCTATCTTTGCAAAAGGATGGCTATTACTCTCTCTTTTAGGAGTTGGGCCACTGCTTTACAGACGGACCTATCTTCTGAACTTTTTGCTTCTGGCACTTTTGTCCACACTGGAAGTTATTGCACTGAAGGTCTTTGTGTGTGTGTGCGCGTGCATGTGCGCACATGCGCACACACTTGCGTCAGTCCTGGGCTTGAACTCAGGGACTGGGCACTGCCCCTGAGCTCTAAAGAGCTCAACGTTAGCCACACTCTACCACTTTGAGCCACACAACTCCACTTCCAGTTTTCTGGTGGTTAATTTAAGATAAGAGTCTCACCTGGACTGGCTTTAAACCACAGTTCTCAGATGTCAGCCTCCTGAGTAGTTGGGATTACAGGGCCCAGCCTAAAATTCATAATGATCATGTTTTTATCTTTTACCTGTACTGATTACCTTCTAACAAAGGAGTGTAAATAAATTAATCCTTTCTTCCATATTTTACAAGAATTAGAGCTGAAGATATTAAATCGTTTGGGCTACCATCAGAAAGTGACTGTATTGTTCTCCAGCCATTGCTTTTCATTATACTTGGATAGATCTACTGTATGTTCATTCTTGAAATTCACATAAATATATCTTATATTTCCAATCACTTTCAGACACACAATAACAATGACAATGATGATAGAGTTATACATATATACACATAGATGCTGGACTTTTATAAATGTAGTCAATATTGAATAAAAGTCAATCTCATATCCAATTTTGTGATCATTCCTTCAATCTTATATTACTAGATGGTAAAGATAATGAAGCTTAAGCTTAAGATACTGATCTATCTATCAGGGGCCTCTTATACTCAAGTTTATATGAACCTTCTGTTCCACTATTTAAAGAGCATCCTCAAATTGCATACCACTTCACAAAAGCTATCCTAGTAATTTGAGCCTAACTTGAAGACACAGCAGAAGAGGAGGAGGAGCTAAATAACCTTCAAATCCACTTCTTCCTCACCGATTTCTACCTCCTAGCCTCCAGAGGTAGAACAGAAGAGGGAAGCTAAGGGAAGAGAATCAATTGTTTCTCCACAAAACAGCAATTGTTTCTGGGTCATTCTTGACTGTGCAAACCCATCCCAAGACAAACATCTGAATACTTGCTCCCTGGAGTATAGAGTTTCACAGCAGAGACAGTGCTCAGTGCTATCTCCAGGTGACCGATCACTGTGAACTATCCAACAACCTTTACTTATAAACAAATAGTTCAATTCATTCAATCACTGTAGAGAATAGTTTATTGAACATTTTTTTCTATACCAGGTTCTGTAGAAGAAAGAGCTTATATATTGTATCTCAATAGTAATTTGAATATTATTTGTATTAACAAGTGCAGAATCCTTTAAACAAACAATGAGCAGCACAATTCATATAGCAATTGTAGGTGCAAAGAGCAGAACTAGTCAAGTAAACATTCATACTATTTGTGAACACACCATAAGGAAATTCAAGCAATAGTGAGTTCAGACAACTGTGATAATTCTAATGACTCACCTAAAGTTTGTCTATTGTCAAATACTTAGTCCCATCATTTTGCTGAAAACTTATTCAGTAACTAAGATATCAAATTTTGAAGATTTTTAAGTTCAAGGAAAAACATAAAAGCAAAAGAGACCACTACCCATATGGCTCTCCATTCTATGGGTTTGAATTTTCTTGGCACATAGTAGGTGTTCATTCAATATTTCTTGATAGAATAAATTAATGATTGAATGAATGAACAAATAACATTTTCACAACTTAAGCATTGTCTTTTACAAGCCTGGGCCTGTGCTGGCAAAGCAGAGACTCCCTCATCACAACCTACTAAGGACATGTTTCCTGGCATGTTTCCTCTATGGACAAGGTTTGCATTTGTATGGCTCATCTAGTTCTTAGCTTTCTGTGAGGCCTGTGACTATGTGTGGTATCGATCTTTTGTTTGTTTTCTAAAGGCATAATAACATTCTTAGGATCAAGAATGTTTGCTTTCTTCTATCTTTTAAAAAATGATTGTCTTTCATTGTGAAGGACTGTACCCATAAATGCAATTATCTGGATATACTATTCTTCTGGACCTTGATTTTTTTTCCCCCACCAGAGATGAATCAATAACAAATCCTTTACAATTTCAAATTTTTGTATAGCTCTATATTTCCCCCCAAATTAGCTCTAGACTTAAATTTAGCTTTTCACCTCTACTTGGAAATAAATTGTCCACTTGTTTAAAAAAAATAGTAAAATGAGACAATATTTTTGACTTAATGTCTTGGGTATGAAATGAAACAAGACAAAGAAAAAAAAAACATGGGATGAGATTGATATCGCTAATGCTACTACATATTCTGGATTTTTTTTTTATCCTGCTCTTTGTTTTTTTTGTCTTGTTTTGTTTTGTTTTATTTTTTACTGTTACAAAAATTATGGTTCTTTCAAAAATTTTTGAAAATATACCTCTAGTGCCAAACATATAATATTTACATCATATAACTTTGCCTTTTGGGTGAATTTTATTATTTAATACCAACAACTATTTTATTTTGATTAAGAACAATTACATTGAACATACAGTTCAAGCCAGAGACAAATGGCATAGGTGTAAGTGAGTTATTTATGGACTTTGACCCCAGTGGTTTTACAACAAATTCCTCTTTTTAAAAATTTTATTATGAAGGTGATGCACAGAGGGGTTACAGTTACATAGGTAAGATCATGAGTACATTTCTTTTTAAGTATTACCCCTTCCCTCACTTTTCACCCATTTTCACACCACCTGACTCTCCTTTACCCTCAGAGTGGTAAAGTTAATTTCCAACATAGTATCTGGTAAGTATCAGTAGTACATTGGTTCACCCTTTGTCCCACTGTTTCTGTGATTCCCCTTACCTTCCCCAAATCAGATAAACTTATACACAAGACAAGAAATTCCTTTTTGGAAAAAAAAAATAATGATAAGAAACTTAAAACCTCACTTGGTGGACAAGGTGGTAGACAGCTTCTGTTCTGTTCTTCTCTAAGGTAAAAGACTCTATGGAAACTATGGACCCTATTGTTATTGTAAATAATAGATGCTTAAGTGAATTTTATGATGATATCTCCAATATGGATGCAGGATGTGAAGATGAATAAGTCAGTGCCTTGCTCTTGGGGAGGAGACAGGTCATTTACCTTTTGGTGACTGTTAAAAGTCTGTATCCCTTGATAGCCTTCTCTTTTTGCCTCATGAGTTGATGAATTTTCCAAAAATGAGTCACATTAATCCCACAGTGATTTTATGGCAGTGAATATCTAGCATCAGTACTGAGGCTCACAGCTTTAATTGATGGTAGAAAGCTTTAGATTCTGTTCCTCTCACACTGGGCTCCCAAACTCTACTACCAAAAAGCTAAAGGGAATATCCCAGATTCTGACCATTTGTGTAGAGCAAATTGTCTTTAATTTGATAACCATCTTGGCCAGTGGTAAGTTCTTAAATTATGACAGTAGAAAGACACTATTTTGGGACTGTTACTTCATTAAGACTGCATTCAAACTATTACCTATTTAATTCAAGTTTTAAAAAGCAAACATCTAAACTCATTAAATAGTCAAGATGAAAGTCTGGAGTGTATTTATGGATTTTTTAAACTTCAGTTGAAGTACTAACGCTATTCTCCATTTGACTTAGCATTTAAGAGAATCATAAGAAGGTTTTTAGATGGGTAAGATGAAGATATTGACAAGAAAAGAACTTCTGGGGATAAAATTATTTCCCTCAATGAACACAGTGGCAACACCTTAAACTTAAAATATCTGGAAAATTAAAAATAAATAAACAGAAAACTTTAGTAACTGCAACTACATTGGAGGAATGAAAGCTGTGTTAGTAGTAAATCACCAAGGGTTATGTTTTCATGACGTTCCATGTTTGAACCAAGTACTTTGCCAGGGATTGGAGCTTGCCCTTGACCAATGTAGCTAACCAAACACATTAAGCTGACTTTCTAATAGCATAAGTGGAATTTTTCCTCAGCATTACAAGTATGACTTTGAAACCAAGAAAGTTTAGTTGGCCCTTCAAGAAAAATGATTTATAGGAAATACTTGTCAAGGGGAGGGGCCCTTCTTTACCCAAAAATGGAGAGAAGAACCTTGCCTGAGACAGCTTTGGGACTCTGGCAGTGTGACAGGGTTGTGAAATCCCACGTGTATGATTTTGTGGTGATGTCTGAAAGTACCGGTTACTGTACGGATGTCTTGTTATCATGTGTGTCTATTTCCGGATCTACTTCCTTATAATTACTAATGAAAACAGGGCAATGAGCAGAGCGGACTCCCCTTCAATTCTTCTTTTGGTTTCATGAACAGATGGCTTCTCCTGAAACTTTCTAAATGATTCTCTGAAACTCTTAAGGAAGAAAATTTAATTCTATCCTCTCGTAATTAAATAAACATACTCTACTTTTAAAGGTTATTTAAACTTTTGTCTTGTAAGTTGTCAGAAGCTCTATTTCTGTGACTTAAAGTGTCCCTTCAAAACAATCTCTGATGGGCGTTCTTCAAGTATGTGACTGGTTAAATCACATTAACAGGACAATCAGGACAAACCTAATAGTAGCCAAGCTCTAAAGAGGACTTTAAAATAGAAACAGGAAATGTGACTCAGATTGTAATACTAGTTCTTTATTTTACAGGTGTCCCCAACCATCAGAAGCAGCAGAGCTATGACACTGGCTAAGTGTGGACCAAATGGGCAAAAATTAGGAGAAAACAATAGGTTTTTCCCGTAGACCACTTCTTTGGATTATTATCTCAGATTTCTTCAGGTTTTACAGAATGTATGGAAAACTCTGCTTACTCATTTCTTAGTAGACTTAATTGCCAGCTTCTAGTGTGCCTTAAATTATTAATAGAATCACCTCCCTTTTTCAATGATATTTTAGGTTTATAACACAATCCAGGAAGTGAGTGTCTGGCTTTAGTTTTTATGAGCCAACTTATCACCTTATAAACAAAACTCACCAGTGACTCTTGGAATGACATGACATGTCATTCATAAGGCCAACTGGACAGTAAAGACTAACTATGTCTCTGACCAAGGAAGGGACATGACAGAAATGCTGTCATTATATATATATATATATATCCATCCCACCTACTCAAAGACCAATTGAGGAACTCCATATGGACTCCAGTTGCCACTAGCCCACATAAGTGAAGTTTTTTAACTGGCTTAAATTAAGAATTTGGGGTAAGTATAAAACCTTGAAGATATTTATTTTCATAAATCTGGGCATTTCATTTTCAGATATTTTGTTTCATCTTACCCAATTCTCTTTTAGTTGACACACTCACGGCAAGGTAACACATTCTTAGAAAGCTTATAAGAAAAAGTTTGGTGGAAAACAATAATACAAAGAGCTGTTAGCCCTCAGGAGCATTAATGAAAGATACCTATAGCCAGTTTAAGTCACCAAGAGAAAGAAGCTTGTCTGCATAGGGGTAGTCTGACTGACTTGAATTTTCTTAGAAGATGGAAAAATCTTTTTCTCACTTCTCATCCCTGAGAAAATGGCAGGTGGTACAAGTCCAGTTTCCCAGTAAGTTTCTGTAAACAAAACTACTTATTTATAGACAGCTTCTCAGTACTGTTTTGGAGTGCTCAGTCAGAATGCAACTCAAGGCTACCCATCAACTATAAAGGAAAACAAGACATAAAAATCCTGTCTTCAATTTTTTTAATGTTATAATCAGAAACAGGTAATATGATACTCCATATATCTGAAGATCCTTAGAATATTTACTGAACTACTTTAAGTGAACACAGAAATAAGCCCATAAACTCTTGCTTTGGCACAAAAAGAAATCTGACATCAGGGAAATCTGCCAGCAGACCTAAACAAAATATGATGCATCTACTTCTCCTGTTTTTTCTTCTCTCTTTCAGACAGCCATGGGACTCAACATGGATGAAAGAATGACTGAGTCTATATAGTTTATCTACAAATGGAGAACTGAGTTATAGAAATATTATAGCTTCCTCCCAAATGTTTGCCTTTTCTATTTATATAAGCCATAGTACTAACAACAATGCTTTCTTTAAAAATACGTTTCAGCCTTGGACCTATAGCTCACATCTATAATTCTAACTATTGAGGAGGCTGAGATCTGAAGATCACAGTTCAAGGCCAGCCCAAACAGGAAATTATCTTATCTAACAAACAACTCCAGAAAGAAAAGGTGGAAATAGAGCTGTGTCTTAAGTGGTATAGTGTTAGCTTTGAGAAGAAAAGCTGAGGGACTACACCCAGGCCCGGAACCCAAGCCCCAGGATACACACACACACACAAACACACACACACACACACACACACACACACACACACACAGAGAGATTTCAAAAATTGTTATTTATTCTCATGATCGTCCTTATGGTAAATTAAGTGAGCATGTATTTCAGAAGATAAAACCTTCAGTTGCTTTAATATACATTTGGTTTGCATACAGAAAAAGGAAAGAAGAGATATGGCAGCTTGGAGGATGAATAATAAGTCAGTTTTTAATGTACTTGCTTCATATATTCAATATTACTGCATATAGTTGGTAGTGAAACACAATCACTTCATATATTCAAAGTCTTATTCAGCAATTATCTGTCAAATTCAAGCCATCTGATTTGATCTAAAGTGAGAATAATTACAGAGTTGTATAAACATATATTTCAGAAACTAAACTTCACAGAAGAGTTAAAAGTTCCGTCAAGACAGATACATTTCATATCACTGGCATCCAATAGGCACCTACTACACACTTATTCAATGAATGTATAATTTGTAAAATAGCCATACAGATGTAATGCAAGAGAAATGTTAATGCTGAATGTTAAATTAACTTATCTAACAAACATATCTTACCTAACAAACAACACCAGAAAGAAAAGCTGGAAGTAGAGCTGTGGTTAAAGTGGTATAGTGTTAACTTTGAGTAGAAAAACTCAGGGACTGTACCTGGTTAAATATGTTAAAAATGAAGCAGGTTCTGAGAGGGAAGAAGGAATCACTCTTAGATGAATAATATGTGACAAGATAATGGAGTTGTATGACCTGAATTGGATTTCAACTAAAAAACACTTTAAAGTATAACATATTGTGGTGGACTTAGATATGGGAGGAGGTCCCAGACAGACAGAATAAAACCAAGAAGACCCTAGAAGAGCTGGAGTAACCTGTAAGGGACAAATAAGTGACATTTAAAGCACTAATTCAGCTTGAGTGGGTAGAGATTTATTGACAGAAAATGAATTTAAGTTAGATTGAAAAATCATTGGTTGTTACACTGAATATTCCCAATCGTATTCTGTAGACCACAGTTTTTGCAGGTCTCCTGAATACTCACCAATTGATAAAGTTTTGCATATACTTGTGTATTCAATATATGCATATAATATAACTATGAGTATTGAGAGTAGATTATTTTAGTCATTTGAGGCATGGTTGATTATGTAGTCTTAGCTAGCCTGGAGCTCACAATTATCCTGCCTTAACCTCTAGAGGGCTGGGATTGTAAGCATAAGCCACTCTGCCTGGCTCTACAAGTAGGTATTTTTAAGTGTCATATAGCTACTATAACAACACATTTTAAATGAAATTCATTATTTTTATGTGTAGTATTTTCTTTATATGAATTATTGGTACCCCTACTGATTTATCAGTGGGAAACTTGTTCTTGTATTCTCCTATTTCAAGGACATATTTTATTTTTAACAGAATGAGTGTTTGTTAAATATTTGCTAAAGAAATGAAGTAATTAGAATGAATAACATGCATGCTGAAGAGGCAGTGAAATAATCCTCATATCTATCCACATCGTTGTGTCTACATCTGTCCACAACTTTTTTATAAACATTACTCTAAGGTCTTGGAATTAACAAGACTTGATATTGAAAAGAGAAAAAATGAAGGAAAAAGAGAGTGTATCATGTTGAAGTATAATTTTGAAATGTTTTCTTTTTTTAAAAAGCTTTATTGAGATAAAGTTGATACATAATAAATTGCACATATTTAATGTGGATAGTTTTATGTTTATATCTGCATAACCTATGAAACCATATTAGGGTAATAAGCATATTCAAATCGACATTAATTTTGGAGGTGATGAATGTATCTATTCATGTGCCACTCTCCTTGTTTTCTCCTCCTCCTCCCTTTCCTCCACCTATTTTTCCTGCCTTTCTTCCTCCTTATCCTCCAACTTTACAAACTAAAGAAGTAACTTGCTTATCCTACATATTTTTTCAACTGAAGATTGTTTAACAAAGAATAAAATACATAACATGATCGTTTCAAATAAAATTAAATGGATTCCTTTGAAGTCAGTAGTGCCTTGGAGAATTAAAAGTTTGAGAAGAGGGTTAGTGGACTCTTATAATCTCCTTCCAAGTTTTCTATTAATAACAAAATTTTTGTAAGAAGTTGCTTTTTAAAAATTTTATTTAGCTAAAAAAATCTTTTAAAACTATAGGAGTCAAATAAAATGAATAAGTTAATGGCTGAATAAATTCCTGGCAGTTTTAATAGTTTTGTCACACTGACTTGTTCATATATGAGCTTACCTACTCTGCACTCTGTAGTACTGTTGGCGAACCCAGAGTGTAAAGTAATAGCATAAATGCCACAAAGGTTTTTGATTCACCTTTGATTTACTCCTGAAGACTTTCATTGGATACTCATTGCTTGCTTGCCAAGGGCCATCTCTTCCCATCTCTTTTCTACCTATCACCAGGACTCCTTGCTACTTAGGCTCTGATTGAGATCAACCAATGGGAGGCACTAAAGGAAGACAAGAAATGAGGAAAACAAGAAAATCATGGCTTGTTTTCTTACATTGTTATGCCTTAACAATACACCCCTATCAGTGGTGTTGCCCTTCTAAGAGTGACATAATTTCAGTTCTAGAGCTCAATTGTTCCTTTGTATTTTTGTTATTGTTGTTATCGGTCCTGGGGCTTGAACTCTGGGCCTGAACGTTGTCCCTCAGCTCTTCAGCTCAAGGCTAGCACTCTACCACTTGAGCCACAGTGACTTTTCCAGTTTTCTGGTGGTTTATTGGAGATAAGAGTTTCACGGCCTTTCCTGACTGGGCTGGCTTTGAACAGTGATCCTCAGAGCTCAGCCTCCTGAGTAGCTAGAATTATAGGCGTGAGCCACCGGCACGGGACCCTTTGTATTTTTTTAATCTACAAATATTTGTACAAAGGGGTTTTTGTTTAACATGTCAATTTATGTGTACCAAATTTTTGAGTACAAAATCATCTCGGCCAATTCTTCCACCATTCTTCCCCATCTTCTCTCATCCTCACACAAACCCTCAAGTTACCTGGTTCCATATGTACATTCAATATCATAACTGCATTCAGCCACTACTCCCTTCTCCATTTGAATATTATGACTATATTCAGCTACCATTCCTCCATCCGTTGGCCTACGCTTCTTCCCCTTGAGCCTAGCCTTCCTACAAAACATGCTTCTGTTTCCTAGCCAATTGTTCTTTCCATTCGCCCAGACATTATAGCATTTTAGTGTGGATAGTCTCTGGGACTTTGTCCAGAGTTCCTTTCAAATTTCTTGTAATTCCTTGTTTCTTCCTTTGAGGTATTTAGAGAATTATTTATCTTACCTTGACGCAGAATCATGATTGTAAGGAAATTTAATCCTACTAAAGAACTAAAAGCTGATGGCTCACTCCTGTAAGACTCTTATCTCCACTTAACCACCAGAAAACTGGAAGTGTGCTGTGGCTCAAGCAGCAGAGCACTCGCCTTGAGCTGAAGAGCTGAGGGACAGCACCCAGGCCCAGAGTTCAAGCCCCATGACTGACCAAAAAAAAAAAAAAGCAAAATCCAAAATACATACATAGAATAAAAAATACTAGTTGCTAAGATTTTTTAAAATAGTCATTTTGCCTTACTTACCATATTTCCACAGTATATCATATTACAAATCCCTTATTTCCAAAAACAGAAAGTACTTTGTGCTTATAGATTATGAGTAAATAAGAATTCAAAAAGTATTAATTTAGTATCATTGTAATGAATGTCCAGGAATGATGTTACTTTTTCATGAATGAAGCTTTGAAATTTCCCATTATATACCTATATGCATTCCAGGTGACAAAATCACATGATTAATGTCAACCCACCTAGTCAATAGAAATAGCCCTGGAAAATCAAAGGGTAACATGTATGCACATGTGTTCATCTTCCATAGAAAGCAGAATATGTTATTGTCTGCAGCCTAAAAGATAAGTCAATGACTGCTAGAAAAATATTTTTACCAAGGTATGAGTGTCAGCTACCACTTGTACTTCAGTATAAAATATAGCTGGCAATCACCTTGAGAGCCATAACAAGTATTTATTCTAACAAGTGTTGTCTCGAGAAACCCTGCAGAAAAAAATATGACATGCACATGAAGACATTTTAACGAGACTAAATAAATAGAGAACATTACAGTATGTTTTGAATATATTCTTGAAAGGAGATTATAGAAACAAAGTTTCCATAGAGCTTTTTTATAAAAAAAATTTACTAGTTATTTTTACATACTTATAAAAATTTAGGATGCTTCTTTATAAAGAAATGAAAAGAATTTTCTTGTGATAAGTTTTTAAGAGAATCTTGTTTTGAGAGAGATATTCAGCAATGCATTGTATTATTTTAGGCATCTTCAAAAAATACCCACAAAAGCAAATACATATTAACAGCAGAAAATCTTGCGTGGAATATGGTGGCTCATTTCTATAATCCCAGCAACTTTGGAAGTAGAGACTGGAAGAAGGATTGTTGCTTGAAAAAGTTGAAGATAGTGCCTGCATGTCTTTCATTCAATTTATCTAGAAAGATTGAGTCCAGTCCAGGCAAAAGCAAAAACAAAATCAAAAAACAGGAAAAATAACTAATACAAAAAGAACCAGAGGCTTGGCTCAAATAGAGGAGCACCTACCTAGCAAGTACAAGCCATGCTGTCAAAAAAGGTAGAAAATCCTTAAATATGTTAACTTTAACTAAATAATTATAGAAATATCATCTCTGAGAATAAGTAGGTCTTAATTCGTTCCTCATTAATAAATATGGACAGGCCCTCAAGTCTATCTGTGCAGAATGTATAGAACAACTATCAAAGAACCCATAGGAAAATAAAAGGAACTCACCAAGTGAAGAGTAGTTTTGTCTCTGTCAAGTAGAATCACTGTACTAAACTAACAGAACGTCCCTGTGATTCTTTCAGTGATCCACACAAAAGACAGCCATGACTATAATAAATGTATGATAAATGTTGGTATCTCACCCACTGTCTGCCCACTGCAAATAGAAAGAGTAAGAATCAGAAATGAACTTGGATTTTCTGCCTTTGTGTGGCAAAAATGTTCAAGATCACCATGAGACTATGGGTAAATGAGACAGAAACTACTTCCCCCTCTGACATCACCAAATTCAGACCATATCAGCAATTTGCAACACACAGAAGTGTGATCAATAAGTGAAAAACAGCTTCTACAGTGAGATGGGAAATATTTGTTCAAACAATATTACAAGCAGAACAAAAGCTTAGGAGATATTGAAAATATGTTATCATCTTGCAATTAAAGAAAGCTATGTTCTAATCTCGCAGTAATCATTTTACCTAACTATCTATGATAAATTCATGAAGGCCATCACATTATACTACTTCTTCAACCCCTGGGTATTTGCAGCTTGACTTCTACTGTTGTAAATCAGTGGAAAAAATACTCAGGGAAGACTTCACATTCTCTTTGTGCTGTTTCTCATGATTTGCTACTATTCCTGCTTTCCCTTCTTTTTGATTAATGACATAGTACAACCTTGGTTTTCATCCTATCTTTGCAACCATGCTTTCTCTGCTCAGCCCTCAGATAGCTGATACTAACAGAGCAAACATTTTGTAAGCGGGACCATCTCTGTTATAAAAAGAGGTCTTGAGTCATTTAAGGTATTAAAACATGAGGAGAAGCAGATTGTTTACATCTTTAGAATTCTGCCATCATTCCATTTTTCAAATTAAAATTATCTCTTTTTTTTTTTGAGACAGGGTCTGGCAATTCAGCCCAGGCTAACATTAATCTCACAATCTTCTTGATTCAGTCTCACAATTGCTGACATATAGGGCTCTGCCATCAGGTCGGAGGAATTCTAGGTTGATTTTGAAGACAAGGAAAAAAATAAGTCTTTTTGTAATATTCTTACATTCTGAGCACTTTTATGTGATTTTTGTGGAGTATGTGTTTATTTAAAACAGTCTTGGGTAGATCTTTAAGCAAATAAATATTGTTTTTTAGTTCAGAATAATTCTACAATGTATGAATTTATTACAAGCTTATATACTAACCAATATCCTGTGAATTTATTAGTTATGATACAGATATATTTATTCTTATTTTATTCTTTTTTTTTTCTTGTTGGTAATGGGGCCTGAACTCTGGGCATGGGTGCTGTCCCTCAGCTCTTCAATTCAAAGCTATTGCTCTACCACTTGAGCTACAGCGCTACTTCCAGCTTTTTCTGCTTATGTAGTGCTGAGGAATCAAACCCAGGGCCTCAAGCATGCAAGGCAAGCACTCTACCACTGAGCCACCTTCCAAGCCCCAATATTTATTTTTTTAAGTACTCAGTATCTAATCTAATAAATAGTTGATTAACATTACAAATTATTGAATACTGTAATTATCAGGAAAAAGTACACATAGTACATAAATGAACAGAGAACACAAACAGTGTATAAACTTACCTTGTAAGATTTGATCATGTGTTTTTCACAGGAAATGTAACCATCAAATCATATAATTTTCTTTTTCTGGACATAAAACACAAACTATTTTCCTAGCTTACTTCTTCTATCAAACCTACTGGTTATTAACTACAACCTCATTTATATGTTTCATTAGATACCATAAACATCTGACCTGTTCTTCCTACTTTTTACATTGTCAGCTCTTTTTAGGGCTCTCCAAGTTTCTTGACATCCTGAGTTCTAATTCCTGAGTAGTCCCACTGAGTAGGCACTATTAGGTGAAATACTATGTTATTATTAGAAGGAACCAATTGATCATGAAGACATGAGTCCCTGAGAGGTTTGGAGATTTGCTGAGCTCAGACAAGGAATGAGACAGCAGACTGGAGAATTGCCTCCTGACATAGCAGGCACAGAGCCATCACAGTGTGTTAAACTAAAAATGTCTAACATCAAAGACTTATGCTAGGACACATACCATTTTTTATTCTTGTATAGATGAGTAATAGAAGCTACCAATACTTTCAGAAAAGTTAACATAGAAAATTTAAATTGAAAAAAATTAATATCTATTTTTCTCTAATGAAATAAAAAAGTATGTTAACTTTAGGAGCAGGACAAATTAATATAGTTCTGTCTTAAAAAGCATATGTAGACTTATGTACTGTATCACAAGAAGAAATCAATAGAATATAAGAGATAAAACAGGGTTTATGTATTATTTATTACAGCCCTTTTAGTTTTATAGATACAAAAAAATAAAGCATGGATAATTTGAATTTTATACATCATATAGCCAAATATAAAAGAACCAGGAATGCTCCCTCTCAGTACTCTCTTCCAGCTTCTTTCATGGAATTTTTTTCCCTGAAAATACCCAAGAAGACATGTGAAAAGATTTTTCAGGTTTCATGACTAAAATGTTGATGCTCAGAATTGTCACTAATGGATTTATTTCCCACTTTTTTATGGTCTTTATCCAGTAATTCCAATATTCCAATGAGAAATTAAAATTCAATTAAAAAGAACACTTTTGCTCAAAAAATTATCTTTTAAATTCAGTGGTTTAATTGCAGACAGAGATCACTATAAGTGACTTAAAACTGTTTTAATAACTTTTAAAAATCAGCATTTGGACCAATTATTCATTGGACTATTATGTAACCTGCGGGCTAACAAGTAAATATTTGGTATTCAAGAGGCAATAATTTAGGTTAGAATTTTAAATGTATTTTAGAAAATCTGATTTCTTGAGATTTTGGTATCCATTAATTTTCACCAATTTTGTGTATTTCAAATACCCCAGAGTTTAATGGTAGTATTCACAAACTTATTTACCTGCAGTTCTACCTTTCCTTGAGGCATTTCTAAGTGCCCAAAACTATTAATAAGGATGTATAAATAGACACAAATGAGCTTCTTTGCAGTCATCTACAATTTAGTCTACTATGTGCTAATCCTGTGTCCTCCATTAATCAACTCAAAAACACAAGTCATCCATTGTGCTCAATACAGATGAGGCATAGGTGGTGGAATTCAGTCAAAATATTAATTTAGACATTTGGGAACCATCACCTTTTTTTGAGAAAACTATCAGGTAGAATGCATTCATTTTCAGCCAAGCTAAATTCTCATGTCTGTGCATTGCACAACCCTGTTAAAGTCAGTAAGTGTCAAAGTCTTGAGCGATGGACTGGACAACATTGCCCAATAACCACAATTAGAGCTCCCAGCATCTGCTGTTCCTCTTTTGCAAATCTGAATTCTTCCTATGCTATCTCTAACATACATTATTCATGGTGATGTTGAAATAGTGACAAGTTATAAGGAAAGTTCAGTAGTTTCGTATAGCATTGGAAATCACTGCCCAAATAACAGAAGGAATATATTTTACCCTAAGAAATTATCTCATAAACATTCTTTAAAAACCATTTTATTCTGGTGTGCTTTAACTGTATATAGAGAGAATATTATTTTTTAAAGCTTTAACGTTGGCCACAACACTAAAGCTTAGATTTCGTTCCTCAGATTCCTTCACAAATTAGCCCTAATTTTACTTCTCTTTATGCCTCTATTCCCACATTTCCTTTTACCAATCCAGTCTATTAATACTGACATCATCTCTCTTAGTCCTAATATCTATTCTGATTTACGATAAGAATCTGTTGCCAGAATTAACTGTGTCTCTAATTCAGCACTCTTAGGACACTATAGCTTACTATAACTGATATTTAAATATATTATCACTTCATTAATCCTTATATTTCAAGGAAATTTAAATAGTTGTACCCTCTGCATTTTGAGAGGGAAGAGAGAGAGGAAAGCTCAAAACCATGTAAATTAACCATAAATGACAGCTATTAATCCTGAGGCACTAAACCTGAAATAAATAACAAGAAAAACAAGTGAAAAGTAAAATATGAAATTGAAACAAAAATTTTAATATTTTCTTTAACATATTTGCTTAAATTTTATGGAAAACTAGAACTGTAGGAAATTATATTATTGTATACAAAGCACATCTTTGCTTATATAAAAGTCTATCACATTTGTAAATTATCAAAAACAAAATTAAATGTAAGAAGAAAAATTTTGCAGGGCAAATTAAATTTTAGGGCAAAACATTTAAAATACAATAAAACTTGATTTTTTTGTTTCATTATGTTCTTAATCAAAATTTCCAAATACTCAAAAATCTTTGTGTCAAATGAGAATTCAGGTATAGATTTTTTAAATTAGATATTGTATATACACATCTTCTATCTCTCAATGAATAACTTGTACAGACTTGTTAATTCATTGGTTCCTTACTAAGAAGCCACTCCCAGGAAATCTCTAAAAAATAAAAAAGCAACTCATATTTTAAACATAAAATTAACAAAGTTCCAAGGCATTCTAACTTTTTCATTCACTCCTTCAATGCAGACCACATTTGTTTTCTGGATAATCCTTTTCCCCGCTAACAACAGCTGTAGCACTACTTAGCGCCCATTAGTCTAATACTATTCATAACTAAAATCTTGGAATTTCCTTTAAGAGAGGCACTAGAGGAGGCCAAAGAGCAGCTTGATGTGGGATGTTCCATTGGACAATCCAAAGACTTGGCCCTTCTGCAGTTCTTAAATCACATACTTAATCAATCAGATCATCAACCAACCTGAAAGAGTAATCCACTACATGCTAGTGATTACGGTTGGTGCCTTTTGGAGAATACAAAAAAATATGCTGCTGAAAGTGGAATTAACATTGCTGCTTTGACTACCCTCAAGCAATAGTCAAGGGTTCATGACATGTAGCAATTTGTAATTTTGCTGAGGCATGAAATTGAATTACATGTGGCAAGCGGCTGGTCTCTAGCAGGAATCCCTTAGTTAGAGTGTGCTTAGATGACTGGCCCACATAGCTTCTCACAGTGGTTTATATATTCTCTACTTGTGGTCAAGTTACTATGTAGTTATTCTCATGACATGATAAAAAAATATTTTCTTTGTGAGTACTTTTCCTGAAAATAAAGTCAGCTGCTGGTTTTGCTGATGAAAGTAGAGTTGAAGCTAGCTATCCAAGAATGTGATGGTACTAAACTAGAAATAGCTTTATGGAGACAATTATACTCTAAGCTGATATTCATGAATTTGGGACTGTGGTATCCTTCATGAATACTGAAGGTCTCACATATCAAATGAAGTTCTTATCTCCAAGGAACATTTAGAAAACACAAAACTGTTTCGTCATTCTTAGCTTCTCACAACCCACATTGTCTTTAGATCATCGCCAACATGAATAGCATCTTAATTGCACTTAAAGATCAGGACATTTATGTTATTTATATTTTGTTAAATATAGTATACCAAATCTCCATAATATCTATTCTTTGTCATACAAAACATGACATCTTTTTAGTTTTAGATACTAGCCAATAAAACTTAGGTTTAATGAAACAAGGAATCAGGAAAACATATTCTAATTATTTGTGGCAATATATAATATAGCCTGAAACTAAAACAACTCCACAGGAGAATGGGATTTCATATATTTTCTCAAATTAGCCTAAAAATTTTTTCTGGGTAGAATGTGCAAACAATTTTTGAAGCCTATAACAACACTGTGACAATACATATATATGTATATGTATACATATATATATATATGACACTGTACAATACTAAGTATGTGGCATGTCTTGGCCACCTGTCCCCTGGGAAGATCAAGGCCCATCATTTTAGCTTTGGGCAGCTGTTGTTTTCCATCCCTTCTTTCTTCCTGCTGATGGTTGTATACCCAGCAATCCAGGGTCTCCTAACCTTAGGCTGCTACTATTTGTGGCACTTACCATGGCTATTTTCATATTATGTGAGCTGTTCTGCTCTCTCTCAATCCCATAAAAATATTGTTTCTAATAAATATTGAGATTTAAATACTTGATTTCTGGAATATAAACCTTCCTCTTTTCCTGAACAAATATAACAGAACTGGGAAAGAAATGGGGATAAAGGAAACAGGAAAGAAACACGTCACTTGTCTCTTAAAGTTTGCAAAGTACTTTTTGAAAATGAGAATTCTTTGTATTTTTAAAATTCTCTCCACCCATTAGCCTCAGCACTACACACTGCTGCTATACTTACACCTCGCTCGTTATGTATTTACTTTTTATATAACTAAGCAGCACCCTGTCATAAATGAAATATTCATGCAAAAAAAAACCTGCTCAAAATGCATTTATAAAAAGAACATATAAAAACTACCATCTGCTCCCACTCCTAGCAAGCCCTTAGATACCCAAGTGTAAGCCCTCTGATTCCACAGAGAGGTAAAGCAGCGATGTGCCCATTATGTATTCCTGAAAGCCAAAACCTTCAGACTTTGTATTAAGATGGATCTATGAACTCTGGCTATTAAAATGCTTAGATCAACATTGATGGGCCCAGATATTGCACATAATGAATTCATGTGCTAGCATATTGTAATGGGTACCCAATCATATCATGCTGAAATGAGCTGAAACTCTTCTGGGAAGTTGCAACGGCATTTTGTAGTCAATTGATACCATCCTACTTTGTAATAGAATATGTCTTTCTTTAAAGAACATTATCTAGACATCCCATATCTCAAGCCAAAGTACTGGTACTTGGCTGCTTTATTGTTCTAGATTCAGCTATGAGAGCTAAGGATACTTCTAGCATGATTCCTGCACACACCAGTTCACACTTGGAGTTTCACCATTGCTACACATAATAATGTACAACTGATTGTTCCAACAACAGAATTTTTTCCAGTGGTAGGTTGTTCCTTTAAATGTTCCATGAATATTTGAGGGATAATGTTCCTTTTCCTTTTCCATTCTTGTATGACACATCCCTAATATCTTCAGTGTTGAGTTCCATCTACTCCAAACTTTCTACAGTCTGACCCCAGTAGATATGGATTCAAGTGATCACAGAACACTCAAATACATCTGTACTTGATATGTACAAACTCCTTTATCACGGTTCCCTAAACAATACAGTATAGTAACAATTTATGTAGCTTGTACATGGTATTAGCTATTGTAACCTGGAGATGACTTAAAGTGTAAGGAAGGACGTGCCTAAACAATATGCAAATATTATACAATTTCATATAAAATGATTGACTATCAAAAGATGGGACAATGTTCTGATGGAAAGCAAGAGATTTTGTATACAGAATGTTTGTTTATTTTTGAGTTAATTAGAATTCAATGTGGCCTGAAAAGCCACAATGTGACTGAAAAGCAAACTAATAGAGGATTAAACAAGAAAAGTTTATTTTTCTGTCTTAGCCAAGATATATTGATTCAGGTGATCTGGAGCTAAATATTGGTTCCAGAATCACCAGGAAACCAGAATTTCTTTGCCCTGCAATGTGTTGGTTGATGGTTTCAGACTACTTCTTCAGTCTTAACTTTTTTATTACATTTCAGATAGTGAGAAGAAGATCTGCTTTCCCCATTATGGAAAGATTTTAAGGGAATTCCACATGCCTCTGATAAAAACTTTGTTATATTTAAATATTGTTGCAAAGTATTATGAGAAATATAGTCTTTAGTTTGGCACATCACCCTTCAAATAAATCTAGAACCCTTCTATTAAGAAGAATAAAGGTTGTGATTTAAAAAAAACTGTCTCTGTTTTGCTTCAGGAAATCATAACTGGCTTACTGCAACATATCATCTATTTAAGTTTATATTCATCATTGTCTTAATTACTTAAATAATGCAGATGTTCATCTTTCACTAATAAAATTTTAGATGGAGGGAAGACAGCACTGGATGGAGAAAAGTTTGAGAATAAGAGATTTGAGATGTCTTTCAAATAACTGATCATGTTTATTTACCTAAAAGAGTATAGCATTGAATAAACATATGACCTTTCTATATTACTCTATATTACCTATATTATTCTATATTACCTATATTATTCTATATTACCTTTCTATATTACTTCTATATTACCTTTCTTCATTACTCTTGGTGCTTCTCCAGCAATGGAGTGATGATGAATATAAACCAAACCAGAAAACTTCTGAAAGTGTGTGGAGAGGAGTATTAAAATTAGCATCAGAGCATCAGAATTGATAAACATTGTTCAGGAAAAATTGAATGTCTGACAATCCTTGAGGACCCATGTGCTATTCATATTCAATCCTTTTGTATGCCAGATTCAGTGTGGGTTTTAGTTTGTCAGTTTACGTTTACCAATTTTCTGATCATTTTTGACTGGAAATGTTAGGAAAGGAAGAAAACATGGCAGACTTGTAATGTAATCATATATATTTGTCTTAGCCCTCTCAGGTTACTATAACAAAATACCTTAGTTTGTGTCATTTACCAACAACAAGAACGTACTTCTCACCATTCTGGAATAAGATTTGATCCAGTGTTGGTAAGCACCCTTTTCTTATATGTAATGCTTTCTATGTCTCTTCATGACATCAAAGGCACATGCAATATGTCTTGAACTCCTTTCATAAGGGCACTAATGCCATCCAAGAGGCACTATCCTTCTTACCCAATTATTGTCCCCCTCCCCCCAATTTGCCTCAGTCCTTGATATCACCATATTTGGAGTGAGATATCAACACATGAATTAGGAAGGACATAAACATTCATACTATAGCAACATCATGTCTCTGAATTGGATACTGAAGTGTAACTACTCCAGTCAAAATGGTCCAGGTGAACTAAAAAGTATCAATTAGCTTTTCTAGATGTTCAGTGTTAATGTGAAGTCAAGATTGTTCCATGATAGGGGAATGAGAGAAGAAATCTACTCTTAATGTAGAAAATCTAGTTATACAGTGTTCTGCTTAGACTGAGGCTGCAGTATTTTTATCCACCATTCTGAGTAGTTTGTCACTTTTATTCTGTAACCTGTGACAGTTGACAGCTGTCAGTTGGAAGGATTTTCTCTGGCTAAAGGCCAACCATAAAGAACAAGGCTGAGTGTGAGAGCATAAACCTACATAGTATGTTGGCTTTCCTCATGAGATATTAACTTGTTGTTATATCTGAAAAATCTCTCCCTATCCCGAAAACTAACACCATCACACTTTTCTCCATTCTCATTTAATTCTCTATAAGTTTTCAGAAACATTCCTTTCTGAAAAAAAAGTGATGACTCTCAGTCCATTTTTTCCTGCTATGAAAGAAGACAGAATAGGTAACCCAGTCAATAAAGAATGCATTCCTCCACAGTTTAGAAGCTAGGAAGAGCCTTCTTTGTGTAGTATAGCATGGCAAAGGACAGAATATGACAAGAAAAGACATGATAGAGAAGTCATTTTTATAACAAAGTCACTCTTGTAATAACAAACCAACTACCATAGACCACCATCAATAAGGTTGGAGCTCCCGTAATTGATTTATTCACCCCTTAAAGCTACAACCTTCCAATATCATTACAGTTATAATTAAGTTTCAACATGAGTCTTGGTGGAGACATTCAAACCCTGACTATCACTATGTACTAAATAGTATTTTATTTGTTTAGAATCTTCCAAAAGTGTACAATGCTCAGCTAAGGAGAAACAAAAGAAGAACAAGAATTTCAATTCTTCATGATTATTAGAAACTCCTGAATATCTACAACCTATACTTGATATTCTTTATTGGTTTCTGAAATTTTCTTTTTGAAAAATTTTATTTTATTGCATAGATGCTATACAGAGGGATTACAGTTACACGAGTAAAGTAATAAATACATTTCTTGTGGAGAATTGTTACGGAAATTTTCTTTTCCTCAAGATATAAGGCAAGCTCAAAGTATTGATTTTTGTGTTCAAATTCTTGAGTTAGAATCATAGCATTACAACTCTCAGTGTAACTTTGAATGTATCCACAATCTATAAACAAAGACAATAATTATGTACTAGTTGCTGAATATTTACTGAGCTAACATATTTACAATGCTTAGAATAGTGCTTGACATATACTAAGTATTATTTAAATGTTTTTACAAACTAGTAATAAATACAAGAGAGAAAACTTGTGTCCACTTGTAGATTGAATCACATCCAAGGAGTTCAAAATGATCTCTTCTAAAAAAACAAACAAACCAAAACAACAACAAACAGCATCTTTTTAAGCCTAGCCTAAAGTGTCGGTGCACACCTGTAACTCAGCAATCAGGAAACTTAGGCAACAAATCAAGAGTTCAAGGCCAGTCTGGGCTATATAGTAAGACTTATTTCAAAAAGTTGGTATGTTTTTCCAATGGCATTCCAATAATTGTTAATGGTATCACTTTCTTTTGTGAATTTTTTCCTTTGTGTTATTATCCTTTTCTAATTTTTTTTAATTTTATGGGGGGGTCCAGTCATGGGGCCTGAACTCTGGGCCTGGGCACTGTCCCTCAGCTCTTCAGCTCAAGGCTAGCGCTCTACCACTTGAGCCACAGCACCACTTCCGGCTTTTTTCTTTTTTGCGTATGTGGTGCTGAGGAATCGAACCCAGGGCCTCAGGCATGCAAGGCAAGCGCTCTACCACTGAGCCACCTTCCCAGCCCCTCCTTTCTAAATTTTTGACTTAAGTCTTTGCTCTCCTTTTCTTCTCCCTCATATTTAAAAGTAATCATCTTATGTTAAAACCTGCTCCTCCATCCTCTTCCTACTCTTATTTCCCTAACTCAGACCCTCAGACTCCAAATAATTTCTTTCCCCAAATTCTTTCTTTGGAGACCATCTTTACACAGTTTTAGAACATCTCTCATAGAATTCTACTATGGATCTTCCTTGTGAAAGATAATATCTAAATGACCAATATGAGCACCCAATAATTTTATCAGGCTTCAATATATCTTTGTATTTTCAGGCTTCAATATATCTTTGTATTTTCATCCTCCTCCACCCTTACATATCTTAAACCAGATAC
The DNA here is from genome assembly GCF_019054845.1 of Dipodomys spectabilis. Taxonomy (NCBI): domain Eukaryota; kingdom Metazoa; phylum Chordata; class Mammalia; order Rodentia; family Heteromyidae; genus Dipodomys; species Dipodomys spectabilis. The sequence continues at coordinate 14,467,131 of NW_024870817.1, forward strand.
TTAGCTTTGTACATTTACATATTAACTTCTTTGTACAGTCTTCCAACTAAAAGAAATGTTCTTGTGATCTTTTTTTTTAAATATCCTGGCTCATTCCCTGCCTATCTAAAACTGACTGTGTTAACATAGAGGTGGAAATGTTTTCTTATTAATACACTCAGTCTCTACAAACTGGTGGTCCTCATTCATTCACAGCCTGCTGTAGCAAAACCTACAGCCCAGGGTCACTCGAACACTTTTTTCTAATGCATACAGTGTCAGAGTGAGTAACATTGGACATAGTGACATTGGACACTCATAATATAGTCTTAAAATTTAACAAAATAAATGAACATGATCACTGGTTTATGACAGAAAGATGTCAAAAAGATGGCAGAAAACTCAAACCTCACAGATCTTGGCTTCCCTACCACAGATAACCCCTTCACTCACCACCAAGATCACACGAGAGAGTGATGGTCCACAAAAATAGACATGATCATACAAACAACTACATGTCCAGAGTTGTGGAATGCCTGAATCAGTTCTGCACAATGCTACACAGACAGAAAGATGAAGAGCTGCAAGAATAGCTTAAACATAAATTAAGCTTATCTTTTGTTCATCTAATGTTCCAAAGAGGATATGCTTGGTTGGCAGACAGCTCTCCTTCACACAGAATTTCAGAAACCTCCTCCATCATTCACCCCCAATCCCATAACCTTCTGCGTCTACATGGAAAACAATAGTGAAGGAGAAGAATAAAAGAATAGGAAGACTATTCCTTTCTAAAAACCTTGGAATAAACATGACACGTATCAACTCACAACTAGAAAATACTATTTAAATGTCACCACAAGAAGTATAGTTTGGCTACATGAAGAAGGAAAGAAATAAATTTCTAATGAATATGCATGATCGTCATGCTGTAGAGTTTATACACTGACTCTATAGATGTTAGCTCTACCTGCCAGCTAGACATAATTCTCCCTTTTAATTTTGAATGTATGATAGCAACGAAATTCAGAGGTTATACATTACGTACTGAGAATAACAGAGCTTGTTGATGAAGATTTCCAAACCCAAATCTCTAATTTCAGCTTCCAACTTTTAACTGTTTTCACGGCAGCAACTTGGAAAGAAGATAATTGAATGGAGAATATTCAGAGTACTTACTTTTCAGAAGCTTAACTTGAAAATTAGATCAATCCTTCCAGTACTAAATTCCTAAGTAATAAATTGCATTTTAATATTCCACTAGAAATTATTCATTTTTATTGTTTTGCTTTGAGAAAAGATGTGACCTTGATACCAAACAAGGGTCACATCACTCATGGTAGTTTTAAAATATTTTCTTGGAAGTAAGAAGTGCTTGACATGAACTTTTATGTCAGCCCCTAACTTAGGAGACAAGTGATGCAGAGATACTGAGTAAGGCTGGGTTGGAGATTCAGAATTTTTCTCTCTGAAGCTCCTAGCTCATCTACTATGCCCAAAAAGAAACTAAAACATGTTCATAGAGCATAAGTCTTTTAAGAGCTTCAGTTTACCTTATCAGAATTTAAAAAAAAGGCTCATTAAAAGTAAAATTGGGAAAAAAATGTGTCGTGCCATGATGCTCAGGTATTGATTAATTCTACAGAAAGATGTTAAGGTCAATTCTGCTGCAAATGCAGAGAAATAAGACAGGGACCCCAGCCTTCAAATGCATGCTGTAGAAAGGAGTATTATATTCAGCGCAAGAGGAGAAAACACTATTATAAAAAACATATTCCATGGACTTTGAACATCCAGGGCAAAAACCAGTTAAACTTATCTGGAAAGAAACTTGATGGGGAGTGACTTCTGGGGAAAAAAAATTCAGGAAGCATGGAGTAAGTGTGAAATAAAATATATGAGAACCCAAAATGTGAACCTATTTGTATGTTCTCTAAAGAATTGGGCTTTGAACTTCAAGAATTGAAGGAAAAAGTTGTCATTATTTTTTGTAATGTGTTTTTATTAATCTAGTCGTTAATGCCACCTGATAGACACATTAGAAAAAATAGCACTACCAGAAAGACATAAGCTGATTTGAAATTTTGTGAAGAAACAGGGCCACCAACAAGAAGACCAACATGATATTCAGGAAAAGACAAGAGTTTAAAATAAGGCAATATATGTGGAAAGAGAGGAAAGGAAAGGGAAAAGAGCAATTCAGGAAGCAAAGTAGAGGAGGCTTGGTGATTATTTAAATTCAGGGATTAGAATGAAGTTGAGCATGGCCCAGCTTTCTGGCTGAATTGAAGTCTGTGTCTATGCTCAAGAATTAAAAAAAGAAAAGAAAAAAGAAATCAAAGTAATTCACTTTTATCGCCACTCAATTCAGTTGTTCTGCTTACTGAGATTATTTATTCTGGTCACTACTAGTGAGCACAATGAAAAAGCACACATTAACTTTATACTACTGATCATTTCACTCAGAAGTTATATTGATATTTCAAAGTGGATTATAAGAATCTATCATATTATCACAATAAAGCTTCTATAATATGTGTTGCTTTAGTAGGCAAGTAGCTGTCAAGAAAGTAGTCTCTTGTGATGGCGACATGACCTAAGTAACACACACGCACAAACACACACATGCACACATACACAGGCACTTATAGAGCCTCAAAAACAGAGAGCCATGCCTATTCTGAATTTGTTATTCATTTTTGATCATCTTACTTTGTTTTCACTCCTCAATAGAAATCAGCATAAGTTAGATTACTTGCTCAGTGTGACTGCTAAACACTACAAAGTTAGAAACAATCACTTGTGCTTGCTGCTCAATTTTCTCAGCAGCATGAAAAAGGCAGACTGGCCTCTTGAATTCATCTCTCAGGGATTAAAGAAAACTGGAAGTGGTTTTGACTCTTCACTGACTTGCCATATGAAGCTGGCTGGAGATGGCACTCTGAATGAATTGGCACAGTCCTACAGCATTGGAATCGTATTTCTTGACAGGGTTGGATGGCATATGTAGTTTTTGTGTATTGTTCTGGTGCTTCTTAAATCAAATTGCCCAATTTAAGCCAAACAACTGTTCTATTTGTTACTCTGCTTTCAAATCACATCAATCCTTTTCCTGGTCAAGTCATACCCTCAATTGCACTATGCAAATCTCCCATGGTTCTTAGAAGAGTTGTTCATTGTAGCAAGTATTTTATTTTAATTATATCATTTCTATAGAACTATTTATAAATTGTCTAGTGAGTAAATGGGTCAGTTTGGGAATCTGTAATAATAAAGAATTGTAATTGGCAACAAAAATAATATCCAGACCTTAGGAAGTTTCTGTATTGCTCTATATCTAAAAGATTTCCATTAAGTTGTGTTCTACTTTCAACTAAAGAAAGTATAATTCACTTCTGTGACTTTGTGCAAGAGAAAAACAACAACAACAACTACAAAGGAACATAGGGTGTTCCCTCCAACATGATAAACAGCTAAGTCCTCAAAGTGTTTGTGGATTTTGTTTATTATTTTTAATCTTCTACTTACATTAATAAAGAATCTCTTACATCAGTACCAGTTTAAATCATTTCCAATGTTTCTTCCCCCCCACACACACCTATCTCTGGAATTCAAATCCACAGTCCTGCTACAAATTTCTAGTGTTCCAGGATCAAATTGCCCAAGCTCACCAAGCAAACTATTGGAAAAATTCAGATAAAGAGTGCTAGTTCTCAGTAAGTGACTGTGGGAGGAAAACATCTGTATTTAAATAACAACGTGGAGAATCCAATGTGTTGTGGTGGGATTTTTTGTTTTGTTTTTCTTTTTTTTTTATATGGCTCGGACTTTGTGTTTGTTTTTAAGCTGTTATTATAAAGGTGATATAAAGGGGTTACAATTGCATAAATCAGGTAATGAATACATTTCTAGTTTCACAGTGTCACCCCAACCCTAGATCTCTCCCAGCTTTTCCCTCCCTCCTTCGGCCTTTCTGCCCACTGCGCCACCCCCCTCCCCTGCCGCCATCCATCTGAGAGGATAATGTGTTGTTAATGTTGTTAACATCTTGAAAATGCTAGCAATTGTGTGGTTTCTCAGAGTGCTGGAGACCTCGAGGTTAAGCAAGATTCCAATACAGGGAAGAATTGTCTGGGACTATAATACAATCTAACTGATAAGCCTGTTGTTCCTAGAGTTGAAAATTGGGGCAGACTAAAGGTCTGATCACAGAATTAAACGACTAATGTTGGTATTAAAACAAGGCAATGCTTTATCAGGATGAACTTAGTCATTGACCTTCCCAAGACATTTTGTGAGGTTTATATCTAAAAATCAAGACCCTGGACTAGAACTTCTTTGCATATTCAATTTTCATGGGAAGAGCTACTTAGCTGTATTTAGCCAACTTTGCATGTTCATTCTCTCCTATTGGCAATTGTTCAGAGGAGCTATAACATTTAGGAAAGTATGAAATGCCTATGGGCTATTTACATTGCAATTAGTGCTGCTGCTTCTTATCAGTCACTCCTGTTTTGTAGCCTTCAGCAATTTGCTTCAGGTAGTTCTTTTTTTTTATTTTAAATTTTGGAGGTTTCTAGGTTTGAACTCTGGCCTTTATGCTAACTCTGCTTGTTTGATAAACTGGTACTCTACTTCTAGCACTTTTGTGCCACGCCTCCAGTCCAGGTTTTTTGTTGTTCTTATCTCTGTTGTCATTTTGGAGTCTCACAGACTTTTCTGCCTAAGCTTTGTTGGAACTGAAATCCTCCATATCTCAGCCATCCAAGTAATTAGATTTCTAGGTGCTGGAAATCCATGTCATTTTCCTTTCGTATCGCTCTCTAAACTTTAACGCAAGGACTATTTGGAAAATGTTAGTCTCTTTTAGCCTGTTTTAATATCAGCACTCTTTCTAGATTCTTAGGTTACCAAGAAACATAGAAGGAAGGAAGCAGCTTGTTTTTCACTTCAGGTCCCCAATCTGGCCCCTCTGAAACATCACTGGCCAGTTTTGCCTCAGATAAACCTTCCTGGGTCTGAGAAATAAGCCTTTCATTTATTTATTTTTTTTTAAGTTGAGTTTCCGTTCCTGTGGTCAGGGTTGTCTAGCTTCATTTTCTTCTCCTTATTCTTCTCTTCGCTTTTATTTCTTCTCTGTGGTGCGCTTGCCAGACCCTGCCAAGTTCCTCTGTCATAAGTCTCTATCACCAGCTTAACTTTCTGAACCAATCATGTCAAAGCAGAATTAATATAAGTACTGTCAATTTCACATGGTGCAATTTGGAATTAATCATTTATGATATTTAACCCATAAGCAAAGTAAAACTTGTATGGCTCTTACAATCAGAAGTTAAACTGTTTTCTAATTTTCTATTCTTTTTCCTGTTTTAGCTAAACCACAAACCCTAAGGTTCAGCCTTGAAGCAAAACATTCCTCCTGCTTTGGGGGGGGCCTCTAACTGAGCTTTCTTGAGGCCACCTCTAAATCCCAACCTCACTTGTTTATGGTCCTAATCGAGCCCTTACTAATGCCTGCCTTCTGTCTATCCTCTCAGTCATTGTCTGTTCTACCCTTGTGCTGAATAAGAAGAGAAAACTCTCTTGTGTCTTATCACTACTTCTAGATCCCATACTTGCTGAGACCTCACATGATCTTGATCAATTTTCTCTTGGCGTGTACCTTCATTCTAGCCAGACACTTAAGCAATCTGCCCCATCTCTCTCTTAGATATCTTAAGATCTCAAGTGAAAGCCCACAGCACATTATAGCCTCCAATTTGGACCCTACGTATTCTCTCTACTGAACCAGCTTTTCCATAGACACAGGCTGACAACCAGCTTTTCTCCTTTGTGTACAATCTCCCTTTTAAATAAATACACTCTTCATCAACTTTACCATACATCACAATATGGCTTATAGGTGATTTATTAAAGAAATGCTTTCTTAATGTAGAATGACGAGTGTACTAGCACTTTATGTAAAATATTCCATGATCATAGGTAAATCCTTCATGTCCTTGAATACTCACAATAGAGCCCCCTTGAAGCCATTGCCAATAAAGCATTTGTTTTAGAGTTTTTCAAAATTGTATCTAACAATTAGGCAATAAGAGCTACTTAGATTGATAGAATTTGCATATATGTCTCTCTGACATACCTATCAGCTCCTGTTGAGTCTGCCTATTAATAAACATCACTTCAGGTTTCTGTCTCTTTTCTAGAGCCCTTAATCCATACCTACTTATGTAATATTTTGGTGTTGTCTTCCCTCTACCCCCTTCCCCCATTGAGAATGTTAGTTTATTATGGCTGAGTTCTAAATATACATCCCATCTTCTGTCATCAGTTTACCACTTTTGTAGTTAACCCCATGCCGAAGGGTACAAACATTTCCTTGCCTCCCCTATTCTTCCCTTTGCATCTGGAAGCTACTTGCTTTGTTTTTTGTTTTTTTTTTTTTCCTTCTAACACACTTACTTTGTGCTATATATAACTCTTGTACATTAGCATTAATATCCAGCCGCACAAGGGAAGTTGCCACTGTGCATTACTTCCACCAGGTATGGTCAGAGTTTGCTCTGCTAATGCCTTTTGGGAAAGGGAAACAGATGCACATATAACCCTTTTCTCCATGGTAAATTAAACACAAATCTTCATACTGCTTATATGTGCATGATTATATTTTTTTGCTTTTTAGCTTTTGGGTGGCACCCACCTACAACTTATAAAAAGTAAGGTTGATAAAATAATGTTCCCCTGAAAAGAAATGCAGACAGCCAGCAACATCAATTACTCTTGTCAGATTCTTTGTAGAACATGACTTATCATATAGTCGGTACATTGAAATAACTACTGAATGGATAAAACCAGGGATGATTTCTTCCTTCTGGCTAGCTGTTTTCCTTTTCCTTAATAGTAAAACAGCAACAAAAAAACCCTCTGTCTTACAATCCTGTTTGTATCTAGAATAGAAAGGCCATAACTTAGAAACAGTATACAGTTAACAGGCTACTTATTTATTGTTTTTCTTTTTTCTTTTCTTTTATTGATGTACAAAGGAGTTACAGTTACATAAATAAGGTACTGAGTACATTTCTTAACAAACATTGTTACCCCCTCCCTCCCTCGTTTTCTCCTACTTTCCCTACCCACCGGCCCCCCACCTCTAATACCTTTCCCCCAAGTTGTAAAGTACATTTACAACATAGGTGTATCTTGTGTTGCATTTGGTTCAACCTTTGTATTTTACCTCCCCATTTTGTTATTCTCCTTCCCTTCCTCAAATCAGATAAACATATATACAAGACACATAGGCTACTTATTTTTCTTGATTTTTTTGTTTTGTTTTGTTTTTTCTTTTTAGCTTTTGATCCTTCTCTTTTAATGCCAGGTTTCTCTTTAATTTGCCCTTTTTTATTTAGTTAATTATTCAGACCACAGTATTTTTTTTGCAGTTGTAATAGATCACCTCCACTTAGACCAAAAATTGATGCATTGTAAAGCTTTTTTTTTTTTTAAATCAAGCCATGTATGAAGTAAGATTTTTTTTTGTCTTTGAATAATTTTTATTTAGGAAAAAGAATCACAAAAACAAAGTTAACTTGGTTCTTAAGTATACAAACTTATTTAATGAATATGATAAAATGTAGACACAAAAATAGAGGACACATAAATTTACTTTGCCAAGAGATGGCGATGGTTTGTGAAAAAAGGAAGATGATAAGTAAATCGCTTTGGGACTTGTAGACACATTCATAAGAAACAGAAACAGGAAGAAGAGAAAAAGAATGGGTTGAAAGCTACCATGATACAGAAAAAAATCAGTGTAAAGTGTTAACTAAAAGGGACACTTTATATGTGTCCTTCAGGATCTGACTACAGCACTCTATGGAGATGAACATATTCAAGATTCTATGTCTGAGTCATACCCACAAAAAACATTTGAGCCCTTTTCTTCTTAATGCTCCCCAGCTCCAGCCAAATTTGTGTATGAATCTTACTTCTATCCTGCCAATCCTTTAGCTGCTTCAAGGATGAAGTCTCCTGGAGATAAGAGGCTTCTAGGATGATGTACAATGTCAGAAGCAGTTCTGAAGAAGCAGTTGTTACTGGTGTAAGTGAGTACACTCAGTGGATATCAGCTAATACAAAAATCTACATAAACTTACCCACTGAAGAAATGTTAATCTGTATCAATTCTATGCACAAAAATATAACTCATTGTCCATGGCCTTCATTATTTATTGTTCAGGAATAATGCCTTTTCTGTTTATAAAAATTTTCAGTATCACCTCCTACGTTGGGATAGTAAACTGAAATTTTTAAAAGTATCATTTTATGCTACATATACTTCTTATTCTTTCAAATATATCAGCTGAAGTAAGCCAGTTTCATCCATTTATTCACTTACCCAATATATATTTAGTGAGATAAAACACAAATATGATTTGAGATTTATTTGGTAGCACAATTAGAGATGTTTTTAAGCTATTATAAAAAATTGTATTTTATTTGTTTTTAACAGGATGCCCATGAAAAGTTTTAAATAGGGAAGTGGAATATTCAAATCTCTGCTCAGAAATATCAATTTGATTGATAGAGGCAGAGATGAACAAAATTAGAGTTATGATATTATTGTAGTTTTGAGATACAATGTTCTCCATGGGCTCATGTATTGAAGACTTTGTCCTCAGATGGTAGTACTATTAGGTGGACCATGCAGATTTTCATTTATGAATTAGCCTGCTGATGAGTTCCTAGCTGAGTGGGATACTTAGTTGAAGAAAGGGAATGTCTTCGAAATGTACATCTTTTTGCTGGTACATTCTTGCTATTTCTCTTCTTCCTGGACACCATGAGCACCTTTGCCCTATCCCTACCCTTCCATTGCAATAAGCTATTTAACCACATCTTTTTGACTCTTATTTCACCTATACCTTCTTCACATACCTTGCTATTTTCTACTTCAAGTCTTTGACTAAACTGCTAGATTGCCTTCACATAGACCTCTGACTATATAACTCTTCATCCAACTTTCATGAATATAGTTCTCTAAGAATGTCTTTATAGAAACTCACACTAATTCTTACCATCGACACACTAAAACCCTTCTTCCTTGCTGCCATACATTTTAGATTCCTCCAAATGCACTGCAGTAATACTTTTATTATTTATATGTTTGAGATCTCTTTCACTAAATAGACTAATAAAGACACACACACACACACATACAGAAAAGGAAAAGATTTCCCATTGCATCCTCAGAAATTTTAGATGAATGGATTTTTTTTAAGGCCTATGTCTTACAGGAAAATAATACACAACATTAAAACTTACAAAACCATGTAAATGAATAATATGTTAAGAAATTCATTTCTTGAGAATTTTATGGTCTGTTGTATCCCCAAGGCCAGATTAGATCTGACACTTAGTGGGTGATGGTCACATTGTATTACTTTGTGGATTTATTTTCAGCCTTGACTTCTAATCTGGTATGAGATTAATCAGTATTTTGAAAATAAGGCATATGTTAAATGCTTTTCATCCATCTGGCTAAATGTCTGAGAACACAAGAGATGCATTGTTTATTCTGGCTCATCATTTCAGAGGTTTCAGTCCATGGTTACTTGGTTTTATTGTCTCTGGGATCATATGTGGCAAGGCAAAATATGTTTACAAACATGTGTTGCAGCAAAGGGGTAGACACTTCATGGTAGACAGGAGGCAGAGGAACAGTAAGAGAGAAAAGGGCTGAAACAAGGAATACCTTTGAAAGGCATTCTTTCAGTTACCTACTATACCACCTCTACTAATTTCTACCACTTCCTAAAAATGCCATTAAATTGTAATTCAGCCATTGGAATTGATTGGCTCAAGAGAGTAGATCTCTCATGATCCAATTATTTTTCAAAGCCCATCATCTGGCAACCAAGTCTGAAACACATGAGCTTTGAGGGGATATTTCAAATTCAAACAGTATCAAGGCTGTACAGTAGGTAGTTAGAAGTATTGATGCTAGAATATAACTGTGAAATAAATCACTTTTCTTGGTTATTATCACCTGTATGATCATGTGCTACATATTTTACCTCTCCACCTTCATCTTCTTCACTTATGGTAGGGGAGCTAACAGTAATGGGTAATGCTTTCTAAAAATTAGTTAAAACATGTAATAGTATTTTAACAATGTCTGACAAAAAATAAAACTCCATGAATTGTGACTCCTTTTAAGGATGCTAGTTGTTATACATTTCCACATACTACTTCATGTCTGTATGTGATTAGCAAGATTAAGTGTTATGTGTCAGCAGGGAATACAATGTCATGCCATTTCCAGGAGAGATCCAGATACTGCCGGGTCCTCCAACCTATGTGTTCTCTCTGTTATTCCCTTTGTCCAGGCCCCCTTTCCCCATAGAAGTCTGGCTGGGAATGAAAACAAGGTAGAGCAAACTTTTATTTTAAAGAAGAAATTTGAGAAGAATAGACAGGTAATGTCAACTGACAAATAGTGCCTAAATGCCTGCTGTGTTTGAGGTGCTGTTCTGTTTTAGGTAAGATGGGAATAATCCCTCAGTGATGTTTAACCTTAGAAAAATCTTGTATTAGGAAAGGAATAATTTTTGTTTTCTTTTCTGTTTTTACCCCCTTAATTAGCATTTTTATCAGCGTTACTAGGTACTATGGTAATAGCTGTTATATAAATGCAATAGGAAAGAATAAGAAAGGAAGTGATTAACTCAACTCTAGAGGGCTTTGTTGTGTTGTTTACCAGAAAGAAGAAGGGCTCTCCCTAAATGGATTCCTCTCTCCTGAAGCAGAAAAAGGTGTTACAAGGGGTACCCTCACAATCAGACCTGATATATAATGCTCACTCCAAGGCAGGGTCCCCTTGATTTTCCATCTGAATACAAAGTAGTGCAGATTTCCTACTTCTCTGTTCTTTGATGTAAATAACATCATTATAAATTGGAAAATGGAGAGCAAACCTTTCAAACAGTTGTCATGAGTTAGAATAAATCACATTAATTCAAAATGTAAAACTAGAAGAGCCAGAAGAACATGCAACATATTTTCCCCAAATAACACTGCGAATCAGCACAAGTGTACACTTTGGGCATATGTATATCTTTCCTCTGACTGACAGCCTAAAGGATAGTCCACGTGATTTTTGTGTTGCTGAGGTGAAAACAATCTTTATTTGGATTGAATAGTAGAGTAAACAGAAATGAATAGGAGACATAAAAGTTTACAGTACAGATGGTTTTGCAATTCTTTTAAAAAATTGTCTGCCTTATAAGTTAAAGGTGTACTTGCTTTTCGTTAATAGGTTTTTTTCATGATTATATACCATAAAAAAACCTGTAACGATCAGTAATTGATATCCTAATTTTAAGAATGCTGCACGGGTTAAATGCAGCAATTAAAATTTGTCATCCTCATATTTTAACTGTAGAAGTGAAGATTAGTCCTTAGTGTAGCTAGGTAAGGTAAGTCAGTACAGAAATTTGAAAGCTTGACATTTGGGAATATGACCTAGTGGTAGAGTGCTTGCCTAGCATGCATGAAGCTCTGGGTTCAATTCCTCAGTACCACATAAACAGAAAAAGCCAGAAGTGGTGTTATGGCTCAAGTGGTAGAGTTCTATACTTGAGCAAAAGAAGCCCAGGGACAATGCTCAGGCCCTGAGTACAAGCTCCAGGACTGGCAAAAAAAAAAAAAAAAAAAAAGAAATTTGAAAGCTTGGTACTAACAAACTAAATAAAGAACGTAAAGAATATGAGAAAGCTATATGCATTGTGTGTGTGTGTGTGCATGCACATGTGTGCATATCCTTGCTTATGGGGGGAATGGATAAAGGATTTTGTTGATTCAAGAGAAATATTGAAAAACGTACCAAAAATTGTCTTTAGAGATACACATGAATGTGATTAAGCTGTAATTATGCCTACCTCAAAGAAGCATGCACCTAGTCACCTAGAAAATCACCTTTCCAAGACTGGAAGTCCATTTTCCTTCCCACAGGTATCTCACTTTGTCATCTAAATGAACTGTGAGGGCAGCACAAGAAAGAGATAAGGTAGCCATCCATCTTCTGCCAACAAGGCCTCTTGCCTAGGCAGGGAAATTTTCTGAAATTTTCTGACTGGATTGTATGCACTTTAACCATACTAATGTCAAATTAAAAAAAAAAAAACAATTAAACATCATTGGCTAAATATGTATACACCATTTTTAATTTACTCTGATTATGACATTGAATCATGATGTATCTTTTAATCCATGTCAGATAATGCCTTTATCCCCCAACATGTTGTAACCATAGAATCTATGAAAGTTAAAAGGTCTAATTTAGAGGCACTTGAGACATCATTGGACAAACATGCAGGTCAGACTTCCAGGCTTGTCCTTGATCAGGAGGCTTTTCTGCCTGCCCTGAAAAGAACAGTTATGGCTCTCAAGGGAGCTTTTATCTGGAGCAATTCCCACAAAACAATCAATGGCATATCATCATTTCTTTCCTTTTCCAGAAGAACAGGATGCACAGCAAATAATGCACATGTAGTAAAGAGTTGAAAGCCTAATGCATATAAGAAGTGGGCCCCACCACATCAGCACATCAGGCTACCAGATAGCAGTCTGGGTAGGAGTTAGTCATCATTTTCTCACACAAGCCACTCTTCTCCCAGGATTTATGCATCTTCTTCCCCTCTACATAAAGAATTAGCTGAATATAGTAAAAAATCAGAGGACTCTGGGGATGCAGATGGCTGACCAGCTGTTTCTGGGTGACACCCCATGAATCAGTGTCTCATCGAGCTTTAGTGCTTCCATGTTTGGGGGGCAAAATATTCTGCATTTTGGAAAACTAGTTCATGGAAAATAATACAGCAAGCTAACATTTATAGAAAACCACAGTAATCTTGTAACAAATGTCCTAAATTATGTACTCAAAAGCAGATCCAATTTTACCCAAGGTTCTTGTCTACAGAGTCTGTAGGACCCTTTCTTGTTTATAATTGTGACTCTTCCCAACCCCCAGCCCAAGTGCTGCTCTCTCTCTGCCTTTTTTTAAAATGATATACTACTTTATATAATACAGCACACACCAGACAAAACTTCAGTCCAGAAAACATCCCTGGCAGAGTTGGGGAGGACTTATAGAACTTCATTTTAATATCCCCTATGGAGATTCCTCTTATACATTTTCATTTAGTTTGATCTTAAGATTAATGCTGCTTTTAAAGTCTCCTTGTTTCCATTTGTACAAAAGACACTCTTCAGTGTCTTTAAGTGCAATGCTGGGGGTGAAGTAAAAAATAGAGGAATGGAATTTTATATTCCAATCTCTCTCACCCTCCCTCAAGAAGGAAGTCTCTGGCAAGGCAATAGTTTTACTAAAGCTTTTTCCTGGTTATCCTCCTCAATTTTAGATGATTACTTGATATGAATATCTTTATGAGGGTAATTTTAATACACAGAAGAATAGAGACAGTCCCAAATGCTTATGGCCAGGAAAAAGGCATTTGTGTGATAGAACAATATGAAATCTCTGTGATCATTTTTATTCAATGAAAGCCTTTCCTTTGGGTGGGACAGTCAAATGCTAGTACCCACACATGCTGCTTGCATACCACACAGGCAGGAGGAATGCAGATTTCTGTATCTGTGAGCAGCTGCTAAGTGAAATGGAACGTCCAACAGATGGCTGCATTGTCATTGTTGGGGAGGAGGAAAGGGGAGCTATTTTGGCTTTTCTATTGAATATTGGATGTGTGTGCATGTGTGTGATTAATAAGACGTTCTGTACTATCTGTGTTCTCTTCTACCTGGACCTCTGGTGCTGTCAAGAGTTTGATTTACTTTGAATCTTAGAATTTATGCACACATTCAAGGTCATGAGGGCATTTAACATTTAATGGAAAAGAAGAAAAGAGATCAAAGGCACACAATGTATTAGCACCAAGAACAGAATTTTCTCATTAGGCCATGTAATATAAAAGTCATACATCTTAGCTGGGAGCCAATGGCTCACGCCTGTAATCCTAGCTACTCAGGTGGCTGAGATCTGAGGATTGCTGTTCAAAGCCAACCCTAGCTAGGAAAAAATCTGTGAGATTTTTATCTCCAATTAACCACCAGAAAACCAGAAGTGGCACTGTGGCTCAAGTGGTAAAGCGCTCCCCTTGAGCTGAAGAGCTGAGGAACAGTGCCCAGGCCCAGAGTTCAAGCCCCATGACTGATAGAAAAACCTCATACATCTTATTTAGTTAAGGAATAGTACTGAACTGAGAAATAGAAGTTACATTGTAGTCACAAGTCTGAAAAGTACAAGTGTGTTTTTCTTTTAAAGTTTTCTGGCAGAGATGTAATTTTCATTCCAAAGAAAGAACTAAGAAACGTTGTAAACTGACTTACATCACATTATTATATATTTTGTTAAATGTGTAGAACAATTTAACCCAAAATTTAAACAAACTACCATAAGAGAGTAACTACATTCTTCTGCATATTGTATTCTAGAGCACAAGAAATCAAACTTCAAACTTATAGCTATCAAAAGCCAGATATAAGAAGCAAACACTTAAGGTGCTTAGGTCGCATCATAACCTGTCTGCAAAAGGTTTCCATTCTTCTGATGGACACTTTGGGTTAGTTGTACAGTCATATGACTTACTCATTGGTGCATTTTTTTTCCAGAAATAGAATCAATAGAGAACAGACAAACCCACAGTTGCCAGTTTGTACAGTCTTGTGGTTTCTGTCAGAGGCTGCATACTGGAGCAGGTCTACCAGATAATGAAGGCAAACTATTTCAGTTCCTGTTGGTTGTCAATGCCTCAGTAGAGTTCTGGTTTCAAACAAGTGAATCACAAATTAAAAGGTACAGTAAAATAAGGGGAGGAGGGTTTTAAAAGATATTAACTAAAATCAATGTAGAAGAAACATAGTTAGAAACCCTGCATTCTCAGCACTAGCCTATGATGTATTTGGTTAATCTCTTAAAATTTATGTTAAAAGCCTTTCAGCAGAAAGTCAATATATTTAGGTGGTAGAGCGAGTATATCATCCTGGGCTGGTGTTCGCATTAAATACTGTGCATGGGCTTCGCTGTTCATTGGAAATGAGCCGGGGTGCATCCAGCGGAAGTCCCATGTAGAGGAGACTGGTCACTTTTCCCAAAGCAGCCTGGGTAGCCATGCTCAGTACGAGTCTCTCCTCTGCCTAGGTTGCCCACTGACGTCAACAAGAGTCCTGGAAAAGAAGCAGGATCAGAATACCAGAAGCAAAGCCTAATATCAGAGCAACAAAAATGGAGAGCAGATGGAAAAATAAAGCTTCTTGGATAAAGTGTGACCTAATGTTATAAATTTGTTGGGGAAAGAAAACAACAACAAGAACGAAGCATAAAAGGCCTGTGGGCACCCTCATTGGTGTTAAAATGACAGAATATGGCTGACTAGGAAATCACATATTTAGAAACCTTTCCAGAAAAAGAAAAGCAGGGCTCAAAATTAAGCAGGAGCACAAGCAAACTCAGTTTTTGGATAAGTTGGAAACATTCCTCCTAAATGTTCATTTAGGCAAGAAGAATATGGGGACACATAAAAATCCAACTAGAAAACTCTGGAGGTTATTAACATCTTCCTTTATCCAAGATTTATTTGTATTCTTTTTCCTGTGTCTTCATCTTACTCTGTCTGGGAAAGGATGTGGGCTCAAATTTGGAGCCTGGTTGTATAAATGAGTTGAAATACTGGATCCAAAGCAAAACAGGAAGGGGCCCCACCCCACCCTGGGAAACTATCTACACTTTACCTCTGCATCTCAATTGTGAGTTTATAGGTATAATGCAAGCAACTGGTAGCTACTTTTACCTCTTACTATGATAAAATCAAACATGATTTATTCTTCTGAGCAGAACAACAGAAGCTTAATATATACCATCTATGAAATTTTGCTTACATTCAACTGTATACTATAATAGAAATGAGATTTCTAGATTTTTCTACTGCCTTTCTACTACAAACAAATATCTATTTTATATGGCCAAAGAAGGCCAAAAAAGAGACGTAAAGAGAAAAATCTCAATTTCAGTCTTTAAATAATCGTTCGGTCCAGAAACTGTCAAAGTATTCTTTTTAATAGACCTCTACATTTTCTTTAAAAAGTACACTTCTCGTTCAAGGATGGTGAGGTAAAGTTTTAGAAGAAAGCTATATTTTCTTTTTATCTTCATTGGTTAACTAGTGAGATTAAAGAAAACAAGTTTTTTTTTTGTTTGCACAAAAGAGTCACCATTCAATAAAGCAGTTTATGAATACAATGCACCTTTGTCAATGTCACTGCTTTGAACATTCTCACCCCTCCTTCCCAAACCCTCCTCCCTCATTTTCTTCATTTTGTAGTTTTGACCACATTTCTCCCCCGTTTTTAAATGATTTCTTCTTTATATTTATCACCCTAATTTTCTTAGATTCTGCCTCAACCGCACCATATAAAGAAACCTTATTCCTCCTTTATTCCTAGGAATGGCCCCTCACATCAAGTTTTCAACTTAATTTCTATCTACTTTTCATCCAGAGACCAAGACTGAGCCCAGTGCATTCCTTGTCAAACTTCTAGATATCCTAGACTTCCACTCCCTCTCAAGGAGAAGATGCTAGACACACATCTCTTCTAAGCTGGTCCTCAGAAATAGAGATCACAAAGACAGATGAAGAGCAATAGAGCCATGACACACTGTGAATGTGTGGAATCAGGGACATAAAATCACAATATTTTAGACCTAAAACATTCCTACAGATCATTCTTTTTCAGTAACAAAATACGTACCCAAACTAAGTAGAGAACCTAACACACTGGTAAAAAGAGCAATAAAAATGTATACAAAAATGTTTTAGAAACTCTGTAGAACTATTCTGTTTTAAAAAACACAGTGTTTGTCTTCTAGGTAGCATGTTGATGAGTCATGCTCAAGATCATTATTCCACATGATTTAAATCTCTTCTTTAAATTTTCAGATTGTCACTATATAGTTACATCTTGTTCTTCTCAGAAGAGGCATTATCCAGAGCTCAAACAATCATTGAAAATTTTATCTTAAATGTCTTAGGAGGTAGAAACCACGTCTATCTTGATCCTTGCTCATGGTATACTTCTGCCACTTATTAGGTACCTATAATTACTTGTTCAATGAATTGTGTAAAAATGTTCCACCCCACCCTTGGAGAATACCGATTTGCTATGAGTGATAGGCAAAAACTTTAAAGGCATCTTCTAAAAAAGCATTTCCCAAATAAAATTATTTTTGAGTTGTACCACTGTTTTTGGAAGGAGTTCAAGGTTATTAATTAGAAGGGGACAACATTCATTGTGTTTACACATCTGCGTTCTGGCTGACCTGTTTATGTTATTGAATTTATTTATATCTCACCTTTCAAAAACATTCAGGCAGATTGAAATAACAAATACAACAAAAAGAAACCCATAATAACTATAATGTTAATAAAAAGCACATTACTATAATCATGTGTCAGATATGCACAGCAAAAACAGCCCACAGGGTGTGTTCCTTATGTGTGGTTAGCTAAGGAGTGACAGTAAGTAACGAGAAATAGAGAACAAATGAGACTCACCCAGGCTTCAGCACATGTCTGCTTGCCATCTGGCCCTTGTTCCCTGTTGAGTAAAAGAGTTACTTACAGCTAGTAACAATTCAGTCATAAGGAAACATTCTGGGGTGACTGGGGTGACAAGACTCCCAGGTTGATAATAAGTGCAGAGGAAGAAAGGTACTTGCAGGTGTCATCAAAACCACACTGTTGATATGGTTAGCACTAACAGGTAAAGTCAGTTTTGCGATTCCATGTACTATATAAAAGGGAAAACAGTCACCTTTTCGTGAACTAGTATTATACTTAATTTGAAAAGAAGGAAAGGAGAGATTTAGAGGAAGGAAGAATAATTATATCACAAAATGGTCCATCTTTGTCACCAGTGAGCTACACTCAGTTACTAGTCTAGGATAAAAATTATAGATGATGCATTGGTCACACATATACAAATTTCCATTCACATCATCAGAAGGTAAACTTTCTTCTATATTTCAATTACTTTCAATCCAAATCATTCTGACTAGATGAATTTTGTTGAGCTTAGGACTTGCTTTAGAGCAATTACTAATTCAGAGAATGTGTCTACTTGATCCTTTTATTTTTTAGCTATTAAGCAGTTCTAGTAAAAATCACAGCAAAATGTGGTATATCATAAAAATGAAACTGAATGGTATTCAGGGGAAACATTAGTAAATACTCTATTTTTCTCACCTACTTGGGATCACTCTGGTTTGCAAGAATCAGGGCTTGGATGTCATCCATGAAATATGGCATCTATAAGGACATGCCTGCATTCCTATCTACTCAGGAGGTTCCAAGACAAGTTGGGCAGAGAAGTCTGTTAAACTCCATCTCCAAGTAACTAACAAAATGCTAGACCAGAACCTTGGCTCAAATTGTAGAACGCTAAATTGGAAGCAAGAACGCCAAATGAGGACTTAAGACCCTGATGTGAAGCCCTAGTACTGGCACAAAAAAAAGTAAAAGAAAAAGAGAGAAAAGAAAACTCCATGAGTTGTTGTTTATAATTTTTTAATAAGAGCTAGTTAAGTGCTATACTTAAAGGATGAATATATTGCTTGAATTCTGATGTGGCTGAAAATTCAATCTTACCCTTTTAGCTGAGAAGGTAATAACAAAGGTAGTTGCTGCCTCATTCAGAAGGAATTTTTGGTACAGTCCCACTTCCTAAAATCCTTTGTCAATCATTGTTCCTATGAATGGGTTCTAGTGCAATATGTG
The DNA here is from genome assembly GCF_019054845.1 of Dipodomys spectabilis. Classification (NCBI taxonomy): domain Eukaryota; kingdom Metazoa; phylum Chordata; class Mammalia; order Rodentia; family Heteromyidae; genus Dipodomys; species Dipodomys spectabilis. Next base: position 14,485,949 of record NW_024870817.1, read on the forward strand.
GAGTAAAACTTTAAAACTACAAACCTGATCCTATAACTAAAAATGATTTTTTTATATCAACCATGTTTTTTTACAGACTCAAGACCAATTTCTAATCTGAACATATAAAGACTTTTAAATAATTGGCTCTCATTTTTCTAGCCTTCTCTTAACAGCTCTTCCACATCTATCCTGAGTTCCAGCTATAACAAATAAATTCTCTAGAACCATGTATTCTATTGTGTCTCTATATACACCATTCTCTCTGAGGAGCGTGTATTACTTTCCATCTTGTCTGTGGAGAGACTGCTGTACATTTTTCAAGACAATAATTTCTTCCAACTCTTTTTTTTTCCATAGAAGGTTTAGTCTCACTTTCATCTTGTGGCAATACAGACACAAGTACTACACAAAGCAATATATGAAGTCATAAAATACAGAGTATTTGAGCCATTTTAACTTTGTTGTGTTGACTATCAGGCCATTTGATTCCACTAATATGATCACCTTGAGATTTAATCCCAAATAGTGATATATATCTAACTTTATTTCCAAGTTGTACTGTATTCAAGAAAATGAACTACTTAAATAGGGTTTGGCTTTAGTCATTGTACTAGTTAACTAAGGCTGCCCTAAGAAAATACCATAAGATGAGAGTTAAAACAACAGGAATTCATTTTCTCCAATTTCTGGCAGCTGAAAAATCTGTGTTGAAGATGGCAGAATCTTCTCCTTTAACCAGAAATTTCTTACTGGCTTGCAGAAGAAGAAAGGTACTCATCCATAGATGGATGGTGTATATAAATAATGGGATTATATTTATATTCAACATAGAATTGTATTCAACATTTTCCTTTTGAGAAAATTGATAAATCTGTTGATTCTTCTGGTATGAAATAACCCACTCTTACAAAGACAAATATTTTGTGTCTTCTCAGATAATGTGGAAAATATAGAAAAATGTGAAAGAGACCAGAAATATGAAAGGGGAAGGGGACAGAAGGGAGCATAAGAAAGGGTAATAGAAGGAGAGGATATGGTCAAAGTACATTATATGCATACATGGAAATGTTGTAATGGTACTACTTACTTTATTTAATTTACATAGGCTAATTAAAATAAAGAAAAGAACCAAAAGGGCAAGTAAAGAACTTAAGATTGGCAACTAAAACTCCTCTTCTTTGAAGAATCATTCTAATTCTTCCCTTGTCCATATACAGAGACTATTGTAACAAAAGTAAGATAAAAAAAACCCATCTTTTCTCTTCATCCACACATTGTCTTTCCATTGAATATTTGAAGAAGGTTACTTCTTGTCTTTCTCTGGTGTCTTCCCTTCTAAGGACACTAATCCCCTGAGCTAAAGATTTTTTTATGACCTCATATAGCCTAATTACTTCCTTTGAGGCCCCATCTTCAAATACAGTTACAAGGAGGACTAAGCTTTCAATCTTTGAGTTTTGACATAATATTCAGTCCATAATTATCACTTTGTGTCCCCAATAACTATTAAAAGTTTCTTTTTTTTTTTTTTTTGCTGGTCATGGGGCCTGAACTCTGGGTCTGGGTGCTGTCCCTCAGCTCTTCAGCTCAAGGCTAGCGCTCTACCACTGGAGCCACAGCGCCACTTCCAGCTTTTTCTGTTTATGTGGTGCTGAGGAATGGAACCCAGGGCCTCATGCTTGCAAGGCATGTACTCTACCACTGAGCTACCTTCCCAGCCCCTACCATTAAAAGTTTCTAGAATGAATATAAGTGTCTTTGATATGATTAATTGTCACACCGCATAAAGAGAAATGTATGTGAAAAACTAGGTAATCAGTTATCACCCTGTGTGTACCCGAGAAAATCCCTGTTACACATGTCAATTTTATCAATCAATCCCAAATAAAATTCTTTAGGTAGGAATTTAAGTGTCAAGGGGCAGTTCTAATCATAAACAGTCATAGACCAGATCTGTAGTCAGAAAACATAGATTCAAAACCCAACTGTTTCACTTACCATTAATATGCCCACAAAGTAATTTGTTAAAACTTCTAAGCTTCCTTAGAAGTTCCTTAAAACTTCTGCTTCCTTACCTGTCACTGGTGGAAAACTAATAAAGGAGGTAGAAGAGAGGGATAGACAGAGAGAGAGAGCAAGAGAGAGACAGAGAGAAAGACAGACAGAGAGAGACAGAGACAGAGAGAGAAAGAGAGATAGAGACAGAGACAAAGACAGAGAGGCAGAGCGACTAAAAGAGAGAGAATTTAAATTCACATTGGAAATTCTAATATGACATACACAAAGTGATGGGCAAGCTTTCTCAGGAGGTTTCATTGACAAGATTCTTGATCCCTCTCTTCTTTTCAAGTAGCAAGGGCAGCTTTACTGCAAGGCTTTCCCAACCTTACTTTCTCCGCCCCCTCCCCGCCTCATAAAAAAGGCCCTGCTGAACTGACCATATTGGCACATGCCTATTTTTCTTCACTCTCAGAAATCAGGGTTTTATGCTGGTGTTCCACCAGGAAAAGAAGAGTTCTTGCTTATTTTGTTTTCTTTCTTGCATGGAAGAAAACCAGCATACTTCAATTCTGAATCATAGTGAAGTTGTGGTAAAAGCGGAATGAGAATTCTGTACAAGCAAATGCCACATGGGTTACTTGAAAGGATCGGAACATTCATGCTGGGTCACAAGCATTAAAATATTAAAGCTTAAGGTTGAAATAGCCAAACGTGATTTAAGCATGGAGGCCCCTGTACAATGGAAGTTCTTAGTAAAGATCCAGAAAATATCTCGTCGTATGCTATAAGCAAACAGAGAACTGTCTGCCAACATTGAAACATTACTTTGTAGTCAGCCCAAGGAGAGGAAATTGACCTTGACCAACTGCTAATTATTACTTCACCTACCCATCAGCAACTATCAGATCACATTTTAAAATCTTAAGTAAGTGTGTGATATTTTCAGAGTTTGTGGCAGCAAATGTGAGGCCAGGTGGAGCTATAAAGGGAAAATAAGAAAAAATGGCTCCTCACCAGAAAAGAGAGAAGAGTAGGAGAGGACAGATTCAGGTACCCCAGGCTCCCAAACCCCCTGTGATGAAGTAGAATGTGTGTGTGTGTGTGTGTGTGTGTGTGTGTGTGTGTGTGTGTGTGTGCACTCTCAAGTGTATGGCACATCACATATTCATATTATTTATTTATTTTTAAGCAGTCTCACTTCACAGTAAGCCTACAATTCTTCAGTTTCATTATACATTTAAGCAAAGAATACAAGGGTGTAAGGAAGAGAGTTGTGAGAAACATCACTCTGATTCACACGAAGTGAGGATCGAGACTTGGCTCTGTGTTCATTATTGAATGCATCAAAAGCAACACAACACCACAGCTTGAGAAATAGACACTGAAAACTTACACTGAAATGTTTCTCTTAAGCATCATGAACTGACAAATGCAGCATTTAATACATTACTGATTTCCTTGCCACATTTGACAAATGTAAAAGTAGCAATATATAATATAAAAAAATCTGCTTATGAGAAAAATAGCCTAGTAGAAGCCGTGGGGACACTCCCAGCTGCAGGAAAAGTCACTGCCCAGCTACCGATGAGTCAGGACATGCTTTGAAAATCACTTAAATATCCACCTCCAAGTTCTTCACATAGGAGTTCACACAGGCAGAGAAAGGTTTTATTTTTTCTCTTTCTTTCTTTTTAATCATGTACCTTTTAAGATTCATAATTTAGGATGAGCAAAAGGCTCGGCAGGAGGTGGGGATGAATTAAAAACCATAAAATTGATGCTATCACTCTGATTGACGTACCAGTAGTGCAGCATACATTTCCTGTTTGTCAGGAATGAAAGGTGTTCACATTCTGTAATAATACCTAATAATGTTTTGGAAAGACAAACTGCTGTCTGACTACATTTTAGCAGGACTTTTTTTTTTCATTTCTGTCAGCACTGAAATCAGAAGTAAGCATATATATTACAACCTTATATAAAGGATGACCTAGATATTTAATAACTGAAGCTATTCCTGTCCACTATCTGGACCTCCCCAGGTCTCTGATGCTATATTCTTGCATGCTCAAAATCACCATTACAACTTACAGCTAATTCAGGACAGTGTCCTGGGAGCTAGAGGTCCACAAATGCCATAATAAACTTCAGAGGATGAGTATCCTTTGCTCCTTTTAAGCTGTCTCATCACAGACTTGGTCATCTCTATAGGAAGAGGTTTGTCTAATCTGACAATTAACTTTTGTGCAGGGACTGGGAGAGCTGAATCCCTCTAGTAACAAATCATTGACTCAGTAACCATGGACAAACCATTGAACTAGTCCATATCTCCATATCACTGCCTTCAAAACAGCAGTACTTCTACTTGAGGGGCTGCTGAAAAATAAATGCAAAATGCTGGATTCATCACTGGTATATAGTCTCTATCACATAGACCCCCCAAGGATGGATAAGTGTGATAGTTAAACAAAAGTTTTGGGAAGTACTTAAAGTCATCTATTCTGGGGCAGTAATTTGATATAAGGATAAAGAAGGTATCAATGAGGTACCACATCTTAGGTAACTGAATAATATTAGGGTCAGAGTTGGCGGGGGGGTCAAATCTGTGTACTGCTATTCAAGAACTATTCTTATAGTGAAATTTTAGCCAGTATTTGCCAGTTTTCTGTCCTGTAATTACCATCTATTTTTCCTACAGAGTCCTACTGAGGTAGGGACTACTGAGGTTTTCAAATTGTTAACATGTGGGGAAAGAAGAATAAAGAAAAAAAGAAAAATTCAAGAGAAAGATGAAAGAATGTTTAAGTTAAATATTTTTTAAACAGACATTTACTTTGTAATCTCTGGGATTCTGTAATTTCCACCAAGATATTTAGAAACTGCAAGTGTAAGATAAGTGCTACAATTGCTGCCTACTAATGTCAAGTTCGAAGTGTTGGATTGGAGACAGGCTTGGAAGATTTAGGAAGCCTTGGAAAAGTGACCCAAATGGAAAAGCAGGGATATTACACAGAATCTGCTCTTGCAGTAACACTGTTGCAAAGGGATCAAAAGTGCTTTTGAATACAATTTATTGCTGTTGTTTTTCCTAAATCAAATACAGGCTTTAAGCAAAAACAGGTTTCAAGCCTTCTGCTTATGATTGCACTTCGTGTGACTTGACAATGCTGATTTCTGTGTAATTTTTTAAATCCATGTTTGGTAAAATGAAAAAGCTTTTCTACCAGTTCTTCAAAAGTTACGTCTAATAAAATCTGCTTGTTGAAGCATATGCTTACAGATACTGTGCAAATGAAGTTGTAGAAAAGCTCAGCAAAGCCACTCCACTATACCCAGTTGGTCCTTGTTAAAACGTGCAGGGGTTTTGAGGTAACTCTTCCAAGACTCGATTGCATGTAAATCATGGTTTGACTTAATTTTATATTCACTAAAAATGATGTTGAAAACAAAGTGCACATTGCAACAATGAGATGTACAAGTCGTTATGTCAAAAAGCGAACTTTACAACTTTGGCCGGGATTTTTTTTTGGGGGGGGGGGGTGGGAGATTGAATGGGAAGGGATGGGAAGGGGAAACAAAGGAGGAGGCACTAATGCTTGATAAGAAATGTACTCATTATCTTGCTCATGTAATTGTAACCCCTCTATACGGTATTTTTACACACACACACACAAAACAAATTGAACAGATCAAGTGGCAGACCATAGACTGCTGTCTATTTCTTGAGTTAGAGTGACAAGAACTGGAAGGAAAGCATTTATAAAAACAAATCTAATCCTATCAGCTGAAATCTACCTAAATCCACTAGCAAAATATAATCTGGGGAAAATAAGAAGTTCTCTTGACATCGCTTAAAGGTTAGGTTAAATGATACCCATCTCACTATTTGTTAAGTTCCCCCAAATGAAGCTATAAAAATATATATTCACTGTTCAAGCCAGAGGTATTTATCAGAAGGATCTGATTTTTATGACCATGTGCCTTACAAGAAAATGTAGGTACAAATATGCATAAATCATATTTATATACTTCCTACAAAATTAGACTGGCATTAATTAAATGGCAGAAAAGGCAATGAGAGCATTGTTTGGAGAGTAGCTTGTTCCAAGTTCTGATTATAACTTGCTTCCCAAAGAAGGAGCCGCCCACAGCTTAGAAGACAGATGAGAAGATCATCGTCACAGATTTGCTGTGAACAGCTCTGCTTAGCTCTGTCCCTGCCAGACTCAAGGCCACACACACCCTTCCAAGATGGCTGGAGAAGACTCACAAAGAGAGCCCCACTTCTTGCTTCACATCAGACATGGGCAGTGTGTGGTCTTGCCTCTGTATAACTTAAAGCTGTGCTGTTCTGCAGATCTACCTTCGATGGAAGTTTTCTCATCATGCACACCAGTACACCTAACATTGCTTGAGCGTCGATACTGTGTTGGACGTGGAATACTGTGCCTCATTCCACCTCACAGTAATTCCATGAGCAAAATCTTCCAGATTTCATGGAAGAAGAAATTGATACCAAATCATGACAGGTTCCAGTGACAAAACTGACATTTGAATTCAGACAACTATATTCTTCTAGAACATTTCATTCGTCAGACCAACAGAATGAATTTAAATGGTGGCAAATGACCCGTGGATTCAGTTTTTAATAACTCCACTCTCACTTTTAAAGCTCTTCTCATTTTCATCCAGAGTGTGTATGTGTGTGTGTTTGTGCGTGTGTGTGTGTGTATTTGTATGGGCGGGGGGTATGAAAAATTGGTATTCCTCCTACAGTGTGCCACGATCTGTTTGAAGCACTGGGGAGTCACCAACAAGCAAGACAAACCTCTAACTATGTAGAATTAACACTCTATACATATAGCCTCATTTATTTTTTTAAAATAGCCATAAAAGTCTGGAACCATTTTTGTCACCTAAGTTGTGCCCGAGGCAGCCAGAGCTTAGAGTCGTGAAGAAACTTAATACTAGTGGTGAAGGCCATACCACTAGTCATAGGAAAGCTGAGCTTTTCCTCTCAGCCTTCAGTCCATGAATACTGTGCTTTTCTATGCTGTGGGGACCCAGTGGCTGTAGGTTCAGGATGGCATTGACAAGCTGGGCAGGACTTGTAGGGCTTCCTGCGAAGCTAGGAAATATAAACTACATTGCCCCTCTCTTCTAATTTCTGTGTTCCATCCCCCTTTTCAGTCCTTACTTCAATTGTCATTGTCATGCTTTCTGTTCACTATCCATGGACTCACAAGTCAGTTGCAGCACCTCTACCCAGCTCTACCCAAGGCTGTGCTTCTTGTGCACCCCTGTCTACTGTCTCACCTATTCCTCTCTTCTGTTCTTTATATCTCCCACCTCGAAGCTTTGGGGATAATCTCAATTCCCACTTTTACTTTACAGAATAAGTGTGATACATTGCACAAAATGACCAAAGGAAATCCCTTCCATCTCTATATCAGAAATGACCTGTTCCTATTTTATTTCTCAGAATTCCTTGGGTGAGTTTTCCCATAGAAGCGTTTTCCTTGTGGAGTAGTATATTAGATAGTATTTATTTCACATGCATATGGACTAAATATATTCCCAGGGACTGGTTAGCAAGGTTCACCCATGAGTAATATACTTTGAATCCCAACCAATCAAACCACAAAGTGACCTTTTGGCAAAGATGGCCTCAGTAACACATTCCTGTCTTCACTAATACTAACAATAAAGAGTAGAAAGGATTATAAAAGCAAATTTTAAAACTGTATGATTCCCTAGCATTAGGGAGATAGAGCCAAATAATAAAAAAAATGCAGCATAGGAAAAGAAATAATTTAAATTGAAGGGTGGCAGTTGTGGAAGTGGGGGGAGAAAAAAGACATATGTTTCTGATTTAAAGGATTCTCAGGTTGTCAGAGAAGCCCCAAATGTAAAAGTCCCTCAGGAACCTCCTCATCCTAACTCTAATTTCCCCACTAGGAAGTAAATTCCGTGAAGGTCAAGAACACATCTGATTTTGCTCAACATTATATCAGCAATTCTTAATACAGTGCCTCATACCTTGTCAGCACTTTAAAAATGCAATTACTGAATGTAGGAATGCCTTCCTAGATCTCCAGCCATCCCACCATCGGCCTCCTAGCCAGCAATCCCTACACAAGACTAGGGTTTCACATTTGTGCTTTTCCTGAAGGCAGTAGCCTCTGCCTATATTTCCTTTTGGTTCCTCTTGTACTGTTGTACTGATCATCTCTAAAATCAAGGTCAAAATGCATCTGATATGATTCCCCTAGAATGGGAATCTGAGTGGCTGCAGATTCCCAGGGCTGCAGCATGTCAAGGAGAAATAGAAGAGTAGCTGTGTTTTCCCCTGGCTGTCACAGTCATGGACATTTCAAAATAAAGAGTCTCTTGCTCACATTGGTCAAGATAATCAACAGAAGTTGCTTACATTAAGCCAGGCCCAAAGAAACGTAGGTCCCATGGTTTCCCTTATTTGTAATATCTAGTATATGTATGAGTCAAGCGGAAAAGGTCAGATAATGTGATGTCAGGAAAATGAACCCTTAGATGTGTATTTTAATGTTTTTTTTCTTTCATGCATGTGTTTCTAACACCTTTATAAGATTATCTCTTTGTTGCTTTGTATGTCCCTCCTCCACAGTATAACCCCTGCTTTCACTATATTTGATGTCAGTATAACTTGTGGAGGAGATGGGGAAAAACCAGTTGTTTAAGGATACAGGTGGACCTGTTGCAACAATGAGAAGTACAAGTTGTCATGTCCAAAACGAGCTTTACAACGTTGGTGCGGGGAGGGGGGGGGGGGGGGGGGGAGGAGAAGGATTGGGATTAGGGGGGGAGGGGGGAGGCTGGGAAGGGATGTGAAGGATAAACAAAGGAGGAGGCTGCAATGCTTGGTAAGAAATGTACGCATTATCCTGCCCATGTAACTGTAACTCCTCTGTACAGTATGTTCACAAATAAAATTAAATTAAATTTAAAAAAAAAAAAAAAAGAAGTTGCTTACATGGTCACCTTTTAGCAAGGCTTGGGGCAGCAGTCAGTGAGAAAGGAAACTGGATGTTACCATGATGTTAGGCGCCCAATTATTGCTTTGTATCAGAGCTCTGCAAATTAGACAGCTGCTCCTGGACCTGATGAGAAAAATCACTGTGTTTTCCTTTGGGCATAAATTACAACTCCCTTGTGTTTTTGATGAGCTCTGTAAGAGCAGTAAGGGGGGTAACATTCATGATCATCACTCTGATTCTACACAAAACACAACTGTATTTCTTATAACAATGTAAAAGTATCCTAGATTTAAACTTACCTAAACAGATCAGAAAATGGACCAAATAACACTGGTTTGTATTCTTTTTTTTTTTTCTAGGATTCTTTCATTTTATTCAAGATGAAAACTTCACAAATTGGCTATTCATAAATGCTCTTCTTAGGAAACCATTAGAATCTAGACTTTAAAAGTTTATTTCTGGAATATAGTCTGCTTCTAAGGATCAAGTACTATGAAAGTATCATTATGATTACATGAATCTGGGTAAGCCATTTTCTTGTAACTACTTACCATGTGCAAAGATAATAATAGCACTGCCAAAAGCTTGCTTTAAATTTAGTCTTCAACCTGACCCTTCCTAAAATCCCTGCAGATGGTTGTCCACCCCAAGAAGCAAATGGGAGCTGAAATTCAGCTTCACTCTGTTTGCCAATCCCTCTGCTCTGGCTAAGGTTGGCCACCTAGGAGAGCTGCTACCATTTCTTTTATTTTCACAAGGTTCTTTATACATGAAGACTGTCTTTTCCATGTGCCTCCTTCTCCACATACTCTCTAATCTGCATTTGGTCCAACTTTGGCTCTGTTTTTCCTTCCAGAGTCATTGCTGTTCATCTAAACATTCTTTCTGTTGCATAAAAATGCCAGATTCAAAGGTAGAAAGCACACCACGTGATTTCTCCAGGGCCAACATTTTCCCAGAGATGGCTCTAACAGAGGGGACACAAAAACAGTCAAATACCAACAGATATCCTGTCCAAATTCTCTTTTTATAGAATAAGGTAGCTGTACTAAAAACTAAATAAGTCTAATGAGAACAGAATATGAAGAACGGAGCAGAGCTTCAGTCCATAGGAGGGAAAAATACTAACTTCTCTGATATTTTACGGGCAGCAATTTAACCAAATGGGTTGTTTTCTGGACAGGGGAAACCTCTGAATTTAATTCTCAGCTTCTTGAAAAAGTTCAGATTGTCCTCACAATTTTTTGGAAAATATATGATTAATCCTTATTAAGTAATGTAGGTTGAAAAATAACTGTCACAAAAAAATCTAATGCAGCTATAAAACCTGTAAAAACTTATATGCATTCTAACAAATAGCAGTAAAACATTAGAATATTTATATCTTTATTAAAAGTAGAAACAAGGCCATTTAGTTTACTGTTTCAAATAGAGATTGCCCAAAGAGTATACAAATCATTCTGGAATTGTATTTTCGAGCTTTTTGATTGTGATAGCTCTGAGGAATTACTTGGTAGAGGTAGTTGTGCTGCTCCTGTAACTTCTTTAATCTGACCTCAGATGCAATCATACCAATGTTCCCAAAGCAGAAAAAAATATCAAAGAATGAGTGTCTGTTACAAACTGAATTATAACACACACACACACACACACACACACACACACATTGAAGGTCTTACTCCCCATGTGGCCCTGTTTGGAGTTAGAGCCTCAAGAAGGTGATCAAGGCTGAGTAAAGTCACACAGTTGGAGAACTGGTCTGACACAACAGAAAACAATGAGAACGTGGCTGACTACAAGCTAGGAGAAGAGCCTTGGACAGACCGAGCTGATCTCAGATTTCTATCCTCCAAAAATATAAGATAACTTAATATTTCTAGTCTCAGATACTTTGTTATAAGGGAGCTCAAGCTGATAAATATATCCCTCAAATACAATTAAAGGTGACAACCATTAACTTCCAGTAAATGAACAGAAAGAAATAATGTTTTCTAAGAAGTTTATGTTATTACAGCTTTATTAACAGGAATGAAAGCACCTTTACAAGCTGAGTTATTCTATTTAAGAGATATATATATGTATATATATATATATATATATATATATATATATATATATATATATGGAGAAAGAGAGAGGAGGGGGAGGGGAGAGAGGGAGAGGGAGAAGGAGAGAAATAAAAGTTTGTAAGATTCCATTTCAACCAATGACTGGGCACAGTAGTACATGTTTTTTTGTTCCTAGCAAAATGTATGATGAGTATATCCTATGCCTCCTCAGGCATATAACAAGGCTCTAGCTTGAAAACAACCCAAATGAAAAGGGGCTTGAAGCAGACTATCCACTTAATCAAGAGTGAGGCCCTGAGTACAACGTCTAGCAATGCCAAAACAACTTAATTCTTTTTGTTGATTTACAGGAATAATTGCACAAACAGTTATGCTTATGCTTTGCAAGCATGGCTTCAAAAGAAGTAACGTGGGCCATGCATGATATCTCAAGCTATAGAATCATAGCAACATAGAACATAGAGATAGTAAAGATTGAAGTTCAAAGTCAGTGTAGACAAAAGCATTGAGAAACCTCAGCTTAACAATTAAAACCTGGGTGTGCTGACACGTGCCTGTCATCCCAACTACTCACGAAGCAGAAATAGGAAGATTATGGTCCAGGAAGGCACAGACATGAACATGAGACCCTGTTGAAAAAAGCCCTGTAGTAAAAATAAGGATGGGAGAATGGTTCACATGTTAGAATGCCTGTTTTACAAGTGGAAAGTCCTATGTTCAAACCCCAGTACTGCCAGGAACAAACAAGTGAAAAGTAACCTTGCCTTTTGCCCATTTTATTGTTGTTCTAGTACTCCTCTTAAACAAAAAGTTCCCAAGTAAAACTAAGCTGCTGGATTTCAAACTCTTCACGCTCCCTACTCTACTTTCTCTCTTAATGCCTCCCACAGTACTTAATTCAAACATGAGTCATGGTCTACCTTGCGGTCTCTGTACCTTTTGCATATGCTGTATCTATTACCTGAAAGAAAAAAAAAAACAAAATATAGTACAGCTGTATGTAAGAACGTTAATGTGTCAAAACTTGTGTAGATTCTAACAGCAAAGATGACACTATATAATTTGGATTTCCCTCTTGCTCACATTGATGTTTGCCAGCACCAAGTCTATGTGTGTGTGTGTAGAGAGAGAGAGAGATAATTGAATATAGATAAGAAAATTAAGAAATAGTTAATAATTTATTTTGAAACATTAATTTATTATTTGTCCATCAACTTTCCAGAGTATCTAGAATGATCTTTCTATATGACACTTCTCTCTGATTGTCACATGAATGAAAGAGTATTGATGAAAAGAAAAATAGAGAAGCCATTTCTTGCAGGGCCTTCTGTTCATGAGGCATAACAGCAGTATAAATTCTTTAGTTCATGCTACTTTGGGAGCTAAGTTTTACCACTCCACTTTTATTGACAAGAAGCCTGAGGTTTTGTGAAGTTAAGAATGAATCCAAACTCCTACAGCTACGTACAAAGCAAAACTATAATTGAAGCACAATGTTAAAGTTAGGCTCAGTCCTTTCTTTTTCTTTTTGAATTGACTTTCATTGACTCTTTCCTTCTGACCAAAAGAGAAGAGAATGGATTTCCTGGGGGGCATTTAATGCAGTCATCTTTCTTCAGCCAATCTGGAGGAATAGATTATTATCTTTCAGGATTCCTCAGTTATCTGCCACCAGAAGAAAATATTAACACTAAGGGCTCCTCAGGAGTAGTATACTTACCCATCTTTAGGTACATATCAACTGAGCCAAAGCTTTGGAGCCAGTGATTTTTTTTTTATATGTCTGAAGGTTTAGGAGTATAAAGTAAAGAAATAAGGTTCCTTCTGATATCATTTCATTCCTGGTTCCACCTATAAAGTATACCGTAAGTTGAGATTCAGATGAATCTGAGTTACATTTCAATTCTGTCACTTATAATCTATATATACTTAAATAGCTTATTTCAGTTTCCACAACAAATTATGTTTATGGATTTGGACATATGGACATATGGTAAAGGAAGGAAAGACAGACACAGTGAAGGCTAATTTCCATTAGATGTCCTCTTGATGATGACAGTGACTAAACATTCACCAATCATACTATCTCTTCACATGTATTCAAGAAAGCCACATTTCCCCACATCTTTTGCAGTTATGGTTTGAACCACGTTGTGACAGCCATGTTGTGGACATAAAATGCATCATGTGATGATCCTCACTCTCTGCTTCATAGTCATATAAAAACAGATGATATAGACAAAGACTGAACAAAGGCTTTTTAAGATTTCCTTACAAGGGTGAAGAATTAGGATTCCAGAAACATGGAATGAGAAGCTGACTTACACATTGGCTGTGATAGTAACTTGAAAGAAAGTCTTTCATGAGTAAAATCACTAAGATTCTAACCTGCTTTCTATTAGAATTATCCTAAAGAACCTAAGTCTAAAGCAATAACCACAGTTCATCAAAAAGAAAAGAGGTGATGTGTGGCTATAAAATAAAACAACTGATGAGAATTTCTGAGAGGGTTCTTTGAACCATTTTCTTCTCTTCCCTATCACCATTGGCTCACACCCAGCTGGTGCTAACACCTCAATTGTTGGAGACCAAGCTGTTATAAAGAATATCCTCATTCAAATCTCTACCGGACATGGCCACTCAAAGCAGTGGGCTTTGAGGTTGGCATGATAGAAGAGCAGGAGATAAATATCTCTCCACTTAAATACGAAAATGATTGGAAAGCAGAACAGTAGCATAGCAGAAACAAAGAATGTCATGCTAGTTACATAGAACATAAGTTTTCTAGTCAGAAGTAACAGGGGGTAAGAGCAAACTAAAGTATAGTAGATTCAAGGGAGAACTTAAATAGTATAATTGGTTAGGAAAGCAAAGTCAACCTTCAGCAAAATAAAACAACATTAAGAGGGTCATCAAAGGGATGGGCTGGGATCAGGGGAAAGAGATGGACAAATAAAGAGGAGAAGAGGAAGAAAATGCAATCAAGAATTCAAAATTAAGAAGAGGGAGGGATGGGGTGGGTAAGGGAATGATGGGTAAGAATGTTGAAAGGGAGGGATTCCAATCAAGATATATTGTACTCATAAACTGCTTTGTCAAATGGTAATTCCTTTGTACAATTACTTAAAGATTAAAATTAAAAATAGAAGAAACTGAATCCTCCAGAAAATGCCACTATTTCCTGTCCTCTTGCTCCGACACCGTTAATAGGGCAGAATTATGTTTTAATATCCATTTTCTTCCTTTCCTATTTCCCTTTTATGTTGAACTTCCTTCATTAAAAGTACCCCAACTTCCCAACTAATGCCTTTGAATGGCACAATAATTTTACACATGGAGTAAGGGACATGCTGAGAGTCGCTGTCCATCCTCCAGTGAATGGCAGGATAATCCTGTTAACCTTCCTATCAGGAGGTCATTAAACAATTTTGAAAGCTGTTTCTCCTCACAGCAGAACCGCATGTGAGATCTGATCTTTTTAATATAAGCTGTTTGGCTGCACTGACTTAAATAACAGCCCTTCACATGTTTTATATGGTCTCTTCCTTCTCATTCTTAACTTGGCTCCTGAGTGCCTTTGTAACCCATTTTGGTATTCTCCTATGTTTTTCCTCTTTTTTTCTAAATTTCAACTTCTAACACATTTTTCAAAAATACAGCTCCCATTTTCAAGTTCTTTTTGATGCCTTGTTTATCAGTTGTGCCAACACATTTTTTAAAATTTATTTTAATGTACCATCTTACTGGGCATCAGTCTTTTACATTGCTTTGTACTTTGTATTTTGCCCTTACTGTATTTAGCTATTTTCATGCAATATCTGTTTCTATTAGGCAAAATTTATTTGTGCATTCTACCCAAGCCTCTTTTCAGCCCCAAAGATACTTTGCCATCAGTTTTCGTCTTTCCCTCTGTAATTTCCTCTTTTTCTCAGTCCTTTTCTCTCTTCGTTCTTTTTTTTTGAATTAAAGTACACGCGAAGCTATGTGATGTCAGAACTCCTGCATGAAACAAGTTTTCCATTTTTATCTTTTGATCATTCAGTCCTTTCATTCAGCTTGAAAACTTGATTTCCTTTGGCTTCCTAGAAGCATTAATTTTTACCTCCAGGACAGAGAGAACTTACATTTTTAACCACACTTGAAAAATTGGGCAAAAATTGAAACACGCTTCTGGTGGTTTAGCTAACACAAAATGGATTCCTGATCTCTGGGGAAGACACCATAATAAGACCCTCTCATTGAATTAGCAATTCAAACATCAAGAAAGTCAGTTTGCCGGAGTGTGAGGTTTGGGACTTGACATTTTTAAAGAAATGTCTTTGCAAAACCAGGGGCCTAGTTATCATTGGATGAAGGACACTGATTTAATCTCCAGGGGTGGCTGAACCCAATGTCTGGGGTTCTTCCAAACATTTCAAGTCATTTTCCAAAATGTTTTTGAAGCAGCACAACCCAAAAAGATTTTGGCAAGTATGTTTTCCCTTCATTTTAAAACCCATGCGTATTTCAAGGGAAATGCAATCCATATGTCTTTGATTCATTTACACTTAAATCATCTAAATGCCATTGTGTAAGAGCTATTTGATGTACAAGAATCCTGTGAGTCTGTTTTATAAGCCTTTTTAAGCCTTATTTCTTTGAATCAGAAAGTCATGTTTTGCCGGCCCTAAACAGAACTTGAACTGGGAAAGGCTCGAGTTCACTTCTAAACTGAAAACCCGCAAAGTTTTGCGTGGCTTCTGTACTTAGCAATATGTTTCCCCTTGCCTAAAGCTCACAAACACCCAGCATTTTTCTTCTCTGTCTCACATGTAGTGAGAACAGGGTAAATCAATTTTTGAATCACATTTTACTTGTAAAATTCACATTTTGAACCTCAGTTATCTCCCAGGCACTGCCAGAAGTTAAAATAGCAACACTTGAAAATTAGGCTTTTGCTCTAAAAGGGCAAAACAGTCTATAGAGTACATAAATTACTGCTTCTGTACATTTATTTGTTTGACAGGTTTAAGATATAAGTGTGGCTTACATATGGATTTCCAGGATGCCAGATTGGATGCTCCACGAGCTACAGTCACAAATGTAACCTCTTTTTTTAAGACTTATGTTTGGGAGAATAGAATTGGAACAATCTTGCTGTTCTGCACAAATCTAATTGCTGTGTCAAAACAGCAATGGAGTATGATGAACATTTTCATTTTTCTCATTTACTGGCCTTTCCTGTGGCTTTACTCATACCTGTATTCGTAGTCAAGAAGAAAATACACTGTGGGGTTTATTCCCTTGCTTCTTGAAACTTTAAAAAAATAATGTAATGGATTATTAACTAATACGTATGAGCTCAAAATGTGAACCTGAGGTGAAGTTTTGGGAGACACTCAAATACCTATCATTGATTGCTATGGACATAGAAGCATGTCTGGAAAACAGATAAATCTTCCTCAAGCAAAAAGCACTCATGTCTTCAAATGCATGATTTCTTTGTTTTTATTTAGACACATCTTGAGGATTGGGTATAATTGAGAAGGAAGAAATAATGATGGTGTGATTGTCTGTGTAAAAACAGTATTTCAATTTGCATTTGAAGCTCTGGGGGTGGAGATGAAGTTAAAGAAAAAGAACAAAATCCAGGTGAAACTAATTATTCCTCATACACTCTCTGTAGTTCCCATATATGATAAGCCATCATATTTGTGTAATCAAAAGGACTATGAAATTTAAGTTTTTTAAAAAAAGGATTTGGGCACTAAATCTAGCAAACAGTTAATTACGCTGAGATAATTAGATAGCAGAAAGCATTGAATTTAGTTCTTTTCCATAGTTAGTTTTCATCAACTACCAACTCTTCAGAATTCTCTGCAGGCAGAAATTATTAGTATTCTATTCTTAGGAAAAATGGTGCATGACTGACAAAGAATTAAACTTTCAAAAAGTATGACAGAAGCCTTTATGTTGACCTATCCTTGTATTTTCTTAAAATACAGATTTTTCTTCCTTATTAAAATTTGGGTTCAATCCAAACCAGCTTCAAAATCTAAGTTAAATTCAGAAAATATATCAGTATAGGAAAATTCAACAGACAAACACAAAACAAGCAGTTTTGAGTACCAATTTAAAATGCAAAACAAGGAATTTGATTTGTAATTTGCTACCATTACACCACAACTAACTAGAGTTGATAAGAATTGTGCTTATAAAATCAACTCAATAATTCTGATTTTGATTAAAATGGCTAGTGTTCTATTGTAGAATTCCTTGATGGAATGGGAGAACTTCAACTTGAATATCATTTAAAATGTTGAAGAATTGAAGGGCAGCAACACTTCCTGGTCCTCAATTGCTACTCTCCCCCTCACTCTTATATCTAACATTGACTTCCACCTCCTAAACACACTTCTTTGTCTTTCATCTCAGCATGAATGGGTGATAATCTTCAGCATCCACATGATTCTCAGCCTATTTACTTCATTGATAGGGTCAGAATAGCTAGCTTTCTGCTAATGCAATCAAAGTTTCAAATCCAAGGAAACATAGACAAAAACAGATGACAATGTAATCAGAAGTCTTGCAGTGTAAGAGAACATTAATCAGCCTACAAGTCTCATGAGAGTAATTCCACCCCTGGGAATTATACTTCATCTTATTATAAATGGACCAGAAAATATCTTTAGAATGCTCTCTGACACGTGTGTTTACCCACCATAAGCACAGACTCACAGTTACAAAAATACAATACATACAGTCATACAGGCATACTGACTTACACACACAGACACACACAGACACACATACACACATAAACCTGTATTTCTTAGTAAGCAAGATTTTTATAAGTTCTACTTCTAGAGGGAGTTTTGCCTCTCAAATATTTTCAACTATACATGTGAAAAGTTTGTGCCTGATTTGGAGGGGAAGCATGTATGGAGACTCCTTTAAAAGAAAACGAAAAGAATGGAAATGAAAAGGAATATTTTATACAAAAATTGGATTCTTTATTTTATCTAAATCTATTTGTTGATGCAAGTTTGCTATCTTTTTACTAATACCTGACTTCTACTCATTGTTTAAAAACTTCACTATGGGCTTTGCTTTAGCTCTCAAAATACATAATCTTAATTTTTACCAACAAAAAGCCTAAATGATTTCAAAACTATGTAATTGTCCTGAATGTATATGAAAGTCTCATAAATTTATTGTTCATAAAATAAATTTGCAATATATGCATAGGTAGAAATTTTTAGGAATATCAATAGGATTAAAAGATGTAAATAAATAATGTTACTTCTAATCTTTTGTACCATAATTATTTTTCACTTTTCTAAGAAATCTTCACTTCTTAGCTGTTACTGATTTTTCTTGGTTGAATTTGCTGCTCATAACCCATATCACCAATTCCAGTAGCCCATGTAGATATCTATTCATATTTTCACCTAAATTCCTCAGTTGATTCTAGAATCATACTAACTCTACCATAAAATTTCTCTAGGGGCTGGGAAGGTGGCTCAGTGGTAGAGTGCTTGCCTTGCATGCATGAGGCCCTGAGTTTGATTCCTCAGTACCACATAAGCAAAAAGAAAAAAGCCAGAAGTAGCGCTGTGGCTCCAGTGGTAGAGCGCTAGCCTTGAGCTGAAGAGCTGAGGGACAGTGCCCAGGCCCAGAGTTCAGGCCCGGACAAAAAAAAAAAAAAAAAGAAAAAAAAATTCTCTAAATTTTGGACCAGTAAATTATATCCATTTCACTCAACCTTAGAATTAACTACCATCATCCGGGTAAAGATCAATCTTTCTGCTATGGTAAGCTTGGTTTGAGGGTTGATCCAGAACAAGTGAGAACCCCAAGAGGTCTGACACAAAACAGCTTTTCTGGGTCATGCTAGGACATTATAACATGATAACAGACTCTCTCCTTACAAGATGTTTACTATGCCAAGATGAAAACTAACCAGGAAATGGGCAATCCCATCTCCTATCTTTGGGCAACACCAAAGAAAGCACAGGAGCAGTTAGGAGTATTTTGTAGATTCAAACTTTTCTTTCCTTCCTGCCTTCCTTCCTACCTTCCTTTCCTTTTTCTTGTTTTCATTCTTTTTTCTTTCTTTCCTTTTTTCTTTGTTTCTTTCTCTCTTTGTTTCTTCTTTCTCTCTTTGTTTCTTTCTGTTTCTTTCTCTCTTTGTTTCTTCTTTCTTTGTTTCTTTCTTTCTTTCTTTCTTTCTTGTCTTTTTCCTGTGTACAGCATTAGGATATGGACTCAGGACCACAAGCTAACAAATGCTTTACCTTTTGAGCCATACCCTCAGCTCTTTTCTTATTCTTTAGTTATTTAACAGATCTTGACCCTCCTATCTAGATCTTCCACACAGTTGAGATCTCAAGTATTTACTAATAAACATGATTTATGGATTAAGATTGGGTTTTGTTAATATTTTTGCTTAGGGGTGGCCTGGAATTGTAGCCTCCCTATCTCTATCTTCCATGTAGATGAGATTACAGACATGAGCCACTGCATCCCAGCCCAGACATGTTTTGAATGACTAAAAATATTCTTATTTTGACAATATTTATATCAGTTAGGTATGTGAGAATTCGAACTTAGTGCCAGTGGTTTTTGGATAGTTTGCCTAACCAGCTGTATAAAGGATGTTAGTTTGTTTGATTTGATGAAATACCTGAGAAAAATTACATAAGAAGCTGAACTCCAAGAATGGAAACAAGAGGTTTTTATAATGTACTATCTGTAGTTATTGCTTTTTTCTTTTTTTTCTTTCCTTTAGTTTATATCCTGTTGTCACTGTTTTTAATTTCTGTACTTTTTGTCTTGTATATAAGTTTGATTTCTGGAAGGGAAGGGGAATCACAGAAACAGTGGAACTAGGGGTGAACCAATGCAACAGTGACACTCACTAGTTGTAAATGAACTTTCCAACTTGTGAGGGAGAGAGGAGTCAGGGGCGTGAGTGGGCAAAAATGAGGGAGGGGTATAACATTGTTCAAAAAAAGTACTCATTAACCTTACTTATGTAACTGTAACCCCTCTGTACATCACCTTTACAACAAAATAAAAAGGAGGAAAGATTTATTTTGCCTCTTAGTTTCGGTGATGTTAGTCTAAGATCAACTGGCTCCATTGCTTTTAGGACTGGTGGTGATGCTGGAACATTATCGAAGAGAGGATATGAAGGAAGAAACCTGCTTATGTTCCATCGGGGTGGGGCTGGGGTGAAAAAGGACAGGGACAGAGACACAGAGTGGGGAAAAAAAGGGCCAGGGACAATATATAGCTTTCAAAACACACCTTCAGGCCTGCTTTGAAGGTGGGTTGGAGATGCATGAAAAATCTAAACATAGAACTACCGTATGATCCAGCAGTCCCACTTTTAGCATCTACCCAGAGTATTATAAGTCGTGATATAGTAGAGACACTTGTCCATCCATGTTCACTGCTGCACTATTCATAATAGCTGAATTATGAAAACATCCCAGATGCCCTACAGTAGATAAGTGGATCAAGAAAATGTAGTACACACACACAATGAAAGTTTACTTTCCTATCATAAAGAATAATATTATGTCATTTGCAAGGAAATGGATGGGTCTAGAAAAAATGCATTAAGTAAATCAGGCTCAGAGAGACAAACATGTCCATACTTTATTTTATTTTCTCATATATGTAAGTTAGATTTTCTCATATATGTAAGTTAGATCTAAAATACTCTGAATGATGGTGACTCATATCTATAATCCTAACTACTCAGGAGGCTGACATCTGTGACTCACAGTTCAAAGCTAAACTGGCAGGAAAGACTCTGATAATCTTTTATTCAATTAACTGCCAAAAAACTAAAAGAGAAGCTGTGGCTCAAGTAGTAGAGGAATAACCTTGAGAAAAATTCCCCAAAGACAGTGCCCAGGCCCTGAGTTCAAGCGCCAGGACTAACATCAAAAATACCAAACAATACATGATAACATACACAGGGTCATATGTATATATATACAAACGAACTAAAATATGGTACAGAGGAGCAGTTCAAAGGTATAACTCCTCTGAACAACTAATGAGCTATTTATGAAATGAATACTAGGAAGTGAAAACATCTTTTGGGTGGAAGGGCATTGTGAAGGGCACAGAAATGGAGGGAAAAAAAGGTGAACAGATTATATGTAATGTAGTTTATGTGAAAAATCAACCACGTAACTTGAGGGTAGGGATAGGGGTGGGAAATGGGGGAAAATGAATGAAGGTGAGGCATTGATCAAGATGAATTTTCTCATCAGCTCACTTCTGGAATTGAAAACTCTTAGTACACCTAATTAATAAAATACATAACTATTAAAAGAACACAACTACTTATTCTAATCAGGACTCACTGCCTACTAGTCTAATCAGCCTCAAAGCCACCAATGGATTCATCCACTGAATCAATCACCTCTCAACATTTTCTGTAGCTCAGGACTAAGTCCTGAATAGTTGAGGCTCTAGGCTGACTTCATACCCAAACCATAATGGAAAGGAAGGATGGGTTACAAGCTATATTTCAGCACAAAGCTCTTTTTGGCCATTTACATGACACCTTCTTTGTTCTGTTTCTTCCTCACTCCTTTTCCCTGTTAATTAATCTCAAGACAAAAATACTGCCCCTTCAAGGCTCTGTACAGAATGAAAAATGCTCACTCCATACGGTTGTAGACATTGATCCTCACATTTGGCTTTCACCTCAAAAGGTATTACTCGCCTTGAACTACTCATGAGTAAGGATATCTCATTCTCTTATACCCTAGTTCTATGTGAATGGCAGAGTGATGTACTCCCCCATCCCACCCTTCTGCATTTTGACCCAGGTAGCACATATTTCCTATGGGAATGCTCTTTACGCTTACACTCAGTTTAAAAAACAAAACAACAAAAACCTCTTATACTCTTATGCTTCCTCTTTTCATGTTATTTTAAATGCCTCCCAAATGGCAGGTGTCCATGTATCAAAGGCTTGGTACCCAGTTGAAGGCACTGTTGGGAGATAGTGGAACCTTTAGAGGTGGAGCATAGAATACATAGACTCACAAATAGCCTCAAGTTCTTCACAACTATGTATGTTTCTTAACTCTCTCTCATCCAAGATCATACTGATCATACCCTTATTCTGGCTTTGAGTTTGGGTGAAGAAATAATACAGTTCTTTAGATCTCTGTGGTAAATATTTGTACCCCTAAACTTGAGATTGCCTCTCTGCATTGCTCATAGAAGTGTCACATCCTTCTATCACTTCCTTGAAATCTGTCACTATGCATTAAATACCCAGATCATATTCTCTTGTTCTCCATAGCAAATTTCAATCCTTGCTTAAGAGACAAAACTGAAACTGATAAATGTGTTAGAAACAATCGCATGAAAGAAAAAAACTTGAATACATATTTTAGGGTTCATTTCCTTAACATCAACTTCTTTGTTGCTTCGTATGTCCCTCCCCCACAGTATAACCCCTGCTTTCACTGTATTTGATGTTGGTATAATTTGTGGTGGGGAAGGGAAAAATCAAATCATTTAAATATGAATACAGGTGGACCCATTGCAACAATGAGATGTACAAGTCGTTATGTTGAAAACGAACTTTACAACTTTGGTGGGGGGGGGGGAGGAAGATTGGGTGAGGGGCAGGGGGGATGGGAAGGAATGGGAAGGAGAAACAAAGGAGGAGGCTACAATGCTTTATAAGAAATGTACTCATTATCTTGCCCATGTAATTGTAACCACTCTGTACAGTATTTTCACAATAAAAAAAAAAAAAAACTGAAACTGAGGTTGCCAGTTCAGCTAACTCAACCTCAAAACTGAATTTGCTTTATGTACTGTATATCTGATGATTAACCACATCCCAGTCAAAAACAAAATAGCATTCTTCAGTTCCATTTTCTCTTTTGCCCACTGCAAGCAGGATGCCACCCTTACTTTCTGTTCTTCTCTTGTTTTTTTTTTTTAATTGTTAGTCTTCAGATAGAGTCAGATAGTCTGACACTTTCTTGTCTGGAACTGGCCTTGGATTATGATCTTCCTACTTATTCTACCCACAGAGATGGAATTGCACATGTGAACAGCACAGGGTTGTTGGCTGATATTGGGGTCTGGTCAACACTTTATATGGGTTAGCTTTAAATGGGATCCTCTCAGTCTCAACCAACTGAGTAGCTGGGGTTTAAAGGCGGAGCCATCCTCCCTGGTTGGGGTTTTTTGTCTAAATTTTATTTTCTTCTCCTAAAGTTTTTTCCATCATGTTGTATTAAAATCCATCTCTTCATTAAGATGTGAAGATGTTCCCCTAACCTTTAATGTAATTTGCCTCAAATTTATAATGCATACTTCATCAACATAATTTCTTAAGAAAGAAAATCTGATCCTGTCACTCCTTGAATCTTTTAAAGGTTTTCAACACCAGGGAGCATAGCTACTTAGAACTAGGGCCCTGTACACCTGATATTCTTTTCATGTAAAGTTTTACAATTTATGATCCAGAAATACTAATCTACTCATAGATTTGTATTTTCAACAATCATTTTTTACCATTGAATAAGAAGAATGTCTTCATTCTTTTCTAGGATAATCTCATTCTTCAGATATTTCCAAAGAATCTCCTCTGCAAAAAATTTTCTGAGCTCTTTTGTCAAAAATAGTGAATCATTGTTTCAACATATTCTTCAAATGATGGATCAAACAAGGGAAATCAAGGCAAGCTTTACACAAAATAGACATTCTAAACTGAGATTTAAAAGTTGAATGGCCTTAGGTCAGGTATATATAGTTGGAGAAACTGTGATTTCAAATGATTTCTAGTTATTATGGAAATGTTACCCTCATTGATGAATTTGGTATATGGAAATGAATTTAGCAAAATCAATGGGCTATGAAATGACCCAAGGCAGAGTATGTGGCCTCAACCTACATTGCAATTACTTACCATATACATATGAAGTACTTACCACATAAATAGGAAGTGTCTATAAGTTTTTGACAAAAGGAGGAAAGAAGGAAGGAAGGAAGGGAAGGAGGAAGGGAGGAAGGGAAAAAGGAAGAATGGGAGGAAGAAAGGAAGGAAAGAAGTTATTTACTATAGGTAAGATATGGAACCAACCCAGATGCCCCTCAGTAGATGAATGGGTCAAGAAAATGTGTTATATATACACAATGGAATTCTATGCCTCCATCAGAAAGAATGACATTGCCCCATTTGTTAGGAAATGGAAAAGCTTGGAAAAAATTATATTAAGTGAAATAAGCCAGGCCCAAAGAAACATAGGTCCCATGGTTTCCCTTATTTGCAGTAACTAGTATGTATATGTCTGAGTCAGGCAGAAAAGGTCAAATAAGTTGATGTTAGGGAAATGAACCCTAAAATATGTACTCAAATGGTTTTTTTTTTCTTTCATGCGATTGTTTCTAACACATTTATAAGATTATTTCTTTGTTGCTTTGTATGTCTCTCTCCCACAGTATAGCCCCTGCTTTCACTGTATTTGATGTCGGTATAAGTTGTGGAGGGGAAGGGGAAAAACAAATCATTTAAATAGGGATACAGGTGGGCGCATTGCAACAATGAGATGTACAAGTCGTTATGTAGAAAATGAACTTTACAACTTTCGTGGGGGGGGGGGCGGGGAGGATTGGGGCAGGGGCTGGAGGGGAGGAGGATGGGAAGGGGAAACAAAGGAGGAGGCTACAATGCTTGATAAAAAATGTACTCATTATCTTGCCCATGAAATTGTAACTCCTCTGTACAGTATTTTCACAATAAAAAAAAGAATTTTGGTACTTTGATTTTTGTCCTATCAGTTTTCTCTTATGGAAATTCTAAACAATATGCACTTATAAGCGATTCTTAGACTATCACTTGCTACCAATGATCATTGGTCATATAAATCAATGATCACAAGAGACGAGATAAAAAGAGTTATAATAATATTGCCAGCAATTTCAAACTGAGACTAAGACAGATTCATAATTAATTTCTCTATATTTATACTATAGTAGATAAGAGCTGCTAACAATATGTATATATACATAAGATATATGAATATACATATACCATACAAGTAGATATCCATTTATGATACATGTGTATACTATCCAACCACATTCATAATTAGAAATGAAATATCTCCTTCATAAAAGCAAAAAATGCATCTCTAAGTGAACAGATCACATTGAATGAATTAATTGTATTTATGTATTCATGGGAAATGTCATGCATTCAAAGGTGAATAAAACATGTATCCTGACCTCTAGAATTTAAATACTCCACCATAAACAATTATTTATATTTACTTCATAAATAATTATTTCAAAAATAAAGGATGATTGAAACTAGATCAAGGGGAGAATGTATCTGTCTGGGAAGATTTGGAATAATTCATTGAAATTTTCAATAAGTATTGATTATTATTCTGAGAGGTAGGGTATGTAAGATCTGAACAAGAAAAGAAAGATAAGGTCATGAAACTATTTTACATTTCATAAGTGATGGTCTACTAAAACATTGATGGGAATGAGTATCAGGAGCTTGCCGGGCGCTAGTGGCTCATGCCTGTAATAAGGTCATTATTAGTGTTCTTCATCACTATCTGATTTCATTCTCATTTCATCTGAATGTCTTGCAGTTCCTATTTTCTCACTAATTTCCCAAACCACATGACTAATTCTGTCCAGTGAGTCGTTAGTTGAAGTGACCTTTGTGATTTCTATATCATGACTCCTTACCACTACTATGAAATTCTAAAGCTATTTCCACATGGTTGAGACCAGCAACATTGAAGATGGTGATTGACTCTTTAGCCAGGGTCTTAGAATTATTGCAGTAAACAGAAATGCTCTTGCCAACATGAAATAACTACCTATATTTCATGAGAAATAATCCTTAGTTATTTTTAAAAACTTAATATGTATATAGCTTGTTATTAAACATAGCCTAGACCAAACAAACTGGTATAAAAAAGTGGAATCTTCCATTCGTTAGGCATATGTGACATATTAAATAAAGACATGCTAAAAAAATTTGGAGGGCTATACAAGTCAATTTGTAGAAAAGAATGAATTCAACTTAAGTCTTTGGAGGTTGTTTTGTAGGCAATGGAAAGCTGTTAAAAGCTTTCAAACAGAGAAATGTTATGAACAGAATTGTGCTTTAGGAAAATTAATCAAGGGGGCTAGAGGATACCTAGGAAGCAAAAGACACTTAGAAGCAGGAAAACAAGTCATGGTATTGTGAAAAGCCTTAGAAGTCATGGTGTTTAAACTAGAGTAACAGCAGTAGGAACCAATTTGGCAGAATGAATGGAACAGTAATTTGCAGGTCTTGGCAACTGATGGGACTCAGGGGACTTATAAATCATCCCAAGCTTTTGAGGCAGAGTGGTTGTTAAGATAGTGCCACTGCCACTTACTCAAATAGGAAGCAGGGAAGGAGGAATAAACTGGAGAGGAAAAATTGCAAATTTAGGTCAAGTATTACCTCCAGTTGGTGATGTCCAGGGGACACTTGGAAGCCAACCAAAGGTATATTTGAGATACGGAACTATAATATACAAGAGGCTTAAAAGAAAGAGAAGGAAGAAAATCAAACACAGGCCTTTGGATTCATATACCTTAGTCGTTGAAAGAAGAAACAATATGAGTAGGAAAAGGAAAAACGTGCTGACTAGGAAATCAACCTTCAAACTATTGAGAAAGAAGTAGTATAAAACAAAGTCATGGTTTCCTCATTATACAGATAATATAGTTGGCAGGTAAAATTAATGAAGCAAATTATTACATGAAAAAACATACTATATCTCATAGTTATCTTAGTCTTCCTGTACTAGGCTTCCTGTACACCATGTGTAGGAATTATTATTATTATTATTATTTATTATCTTTAAGTAGCTGTACAAAAAAGTTGTCATTCAACAAAGTACGTTCTGAATATAATGTTTCTTGGTCAATGTCTCCTTATTAGATTAGATATTCCTTTGGCCTTCCCTGCCCCTCAGCTGAATTTATGAGAGGCTCATAAATTTTTGTTTTTGGTTTTGTTGAGCCTATTCTCTTTATCGATAACAGAACCATTAGCCCCATCTCTAGCCTACAGATAGTACTACCACATTGCCAGCCGTATCAGTAAGAACACTCAAAAGGTGAGTCTCTCGGACAAAACCCCATAGTTTACATGAGACATGCACCTTTTCTTAGAAAGAATCTAGGCCAATTTCATCATAGATTACATCCTTATTTGCTCCAGTCAACAATAAAAAAGTCAGTCTTCTTGGATCATTCAATACCCATACCCTATTTTACAAATATCACCATAATTTGTCCTACTATAAACCCAAGCTTTTTAAATGTTTCCAATGAAAGTTATGATCTGTCAAGAGCAAAACCTCCTGCATTTTCAAGCATGCTTTTTCAAGCATTTCATTTATCTTCTCTAATACAATATTGACCTTCTCATAAAGGCTCTCTTTCTCCCTCATCTCTGGCAAGTGGTAATAGTTCTTATCTCTATGTTCCACAGGAACTGGCTATGTATCCTGGAATGGTCAGCAACGCATGAATTCGTGATTCTCTTGTCTCCTCTGCCTGAGTGCTGGGGAATTTCTATTCCCTTTTCCCAACCCATCTTTCTCAGGACCATCAGATTACATTTTTTGTAGTTGTTTGTTGGAGGAGTTTTGTCATAGTTTCTGCTTTGTTAAAAGCATGTTAAACATAAGTTTGTAGTAGTCATGTCTGGTTACTGTAACAAATATCCAAAATAAATTGACCTGAGAAAATAAAAATACATTGACTTCATACCTTTGAGTTGAGTTTATAGTCTATGAACTATTGTCCAGTTGTTTGGGACCTGTAGTAGTACAGTAAATCTTGGAGGGAAGCTTCTTGAGGTATCTTCCTCTTAACGAGTGGAAGAGAAATTAGGATTCCAATTCTTTTTCAAGGGCATGCCTCCCATGAGCTAAGATTTCCCTCTAGGACACATCTCTTAAAGGTTCTTAACATCTACAAAAGCAGTAAGTTTTGGATTGAACCCGTAACACAAGTTTCTTCAGAGGAAATTGAAGATTCAAAATAAATAGGAGAGCTTAGGTAACAAAAATAAATTTAGACATAATTTTTATTAATTTTCCTTTGAGGAACATCAGGAAATGAGGGGGCACCTAGAGAAGGCTGAAAATTCTGAAGATTTTCTGTTTTATTGCATTGCTTTGGTTTGATTTCCATAATGGGGAAATTAAGGCAAGTTGAGTATAGGTAAAAATTTGATTTATAGAAAGGGGAGATAAGATATAAAAGGAGGAATGTCTTTAAGAAGATGAAGGAACGATCTGGTATATAAGTGGTAAATTGGCTTCACTTCTTATGCTAATGGTCCATTTTTGTTATTTTAATGTCCATGTAAATTATGGAATTTGTATCTAACCAATTATTTTGTCATCCCCAATTCAGTAATCAGTTCTCATAATCCTATTATATATATTACAATAAAATCATACTGGAATGATTTCCAAAGTGTAATCTCCAAATATCTCACTCAAAAAAATCATTCAACCTTATTGAGACACACTACCCTTAAAATTTCCCTTTTCATATATATGAATTCATTTCTTTCCTAAGATTGAATGTATTAGTCCAGAGGTTCACATCATTATAAATATTCTTCTGCCTACAAATCTCCTTTCTCTTTATGATACTCAATTTGGAAACCTCCAAAACTGATAAAGAATAATGTGCACAAAATTAAAAACATAACATGATAGTAACAATCTTACATGCATATGCAGCTACATATATCAAGTGCATTCATAGCAAGGTGGGCATTACATGTGTGTATCCCTAGTTAATTTACTTTTGTACTACCCAAACCTACTTCACTGAACTTCAATACCTACTAAGTCCTAGAAAATGGTTCTCACTTTAAGAACAAGTTGACTTTTAGACCAGAGTTTACCAACCTGGGTTACACATATTTCGATATCCATTTTGCTTATTACCTGAAAATAAATTTCTCCCTTCTAACTAAACCACTTCTCCAAACTGCTTTGTACATCTCCCTCTTGTTAAAATTGCCAACCATGTTGTCAAGCCATTGATCAAGGAATGAGTATCTGTCATCTCTTTGTTGTTTTTTTTTTTGGGTCCGGACGTGGGGGCCTGAACTCTGGGCCTGGGCGCTGTCCCTCAGCTCTTCAGCTCAAAGCTAGCGCTCTACCACTTGAGCCACAGCACCACTTCCGACTTTTTTTTATCTTTTTGCTAATGTGGTGCTGAGGAATCGAACCCAGAGCTTCAGGCATGCAAGGCAAGGGCTCTACCACTGAGCCACCTTCCCAGCCCCTCTGTCATCTCTTTGTAGAGCACAACCAAGTGAGCTTTCAGGAGCATGTCTTGTTTCATTCACTTTTCTTGGCATTTCTACTACTGGTGCAATCACTTTCTGGCTTGCACTCTTCCAATTTCGAAATGCTGATACATCCTAAGGTCTTATCATCTCTTCCTATCTGTGAACAGTCTTTGGTGTTTCTCCTCTAGCTTCATGATTTTCAAGTTGATATCTTCAGCCTTAACCTCTTTCCTGAAATTCAGATTTTTTTTGTTTAAATCAACTGCTCCCTCAGTGTTGTAATTAGATAGTTCATATGCCCTTAGATCTAACATAATTAAAAAACTCATATCATCAGCTTAATTTGTTCTTACCATTGGTTTCTTGTCTCAGTATAAAGAACCATCATTTGTCCAGTCACATAAAGCTACAATTCACACACTACTTTTTAAAATTTTTTCATTTAGATTAGGTTTTACATAAATTTCACAGGATTGTGGGATAGTGATAAATATTACAATATTGTGGGACAGTGATATTTAGCTAAAGTCACAAACACATTTTAACCTTAACAAGGCAAATTGTCATTATCATGGTCTATAAAGCTTATGAACTCTTGAACAAACTTAAACACTACAACTATTTTTTCCAAATCGGGTAATATGTACATTTCTTTCCTTTTGCTTAGTGTAAGATGTTCCCTCTTTTTCTCTCATTCTCTCCCTCCTATCACTGCCCTTGAGTTGTTTAGCTCACTTTCATCAATGTCCACTGCACAGATGGGCTCCTCTACTATATTTTTTTACCCTTTTCCCTCTGATTCTGAACCAACCTTCTAGCACATGTATATACCATTACATATTACTTTTGATTCATTGCTTATCTCTACATACACAGTCCCATCTTTGAAGTGAAACCCAAACTTAACGACATCTTATCCTCTTCAGTCTATTCCTCTATCCCGTTTCCTTTATCTCCTTTAAACTACAATGTCCTTTCAACTTATCTTATTGCTACCACTCTTTTCTCTACAGTAGCCAACGAGAACTTTGTTATATAACATTCAATTATTAATGTCTGTAAACTTTCTCATAGTCCTTCAACATTCCCAGAATGAAATTTAAACTTAAAGTACTCATTTTCATCAACCAGATCTTGTCTATACTTCCAGTCTTATTTCATAATACATTCCATAATATGTGTGAACATAAGATGTTCCACACAACAATTTATCTCCAGTGCCCTCCTTCCACTTGGTAGAATTCATCAAGGCTTATTCCTATCTCAGTTCTTAATTCTAACTATTCTTTTTGTCTGAAAGAAGCTCTTGATCTTCTTGGAACTTTTTTTCCTTCATTTGATTTATACCTGTCTTCAAAGATCATGGACCTAGAAAGACTTTTTTTTTCCTGACTAACCTATCTTTGGTA
This sequence comes from Dipodomys spectabilis, assembly GCF_019054845.1. Taxonomy (NCBI): domain Eukaryota; kingdom Metazoa; phylum Chordata; class Mammalia; order Rodentia; family Heteromyidae; genus Dipodomys; species Dipodomys spectabilis. Next base: position 14,516,778 of record NW_024870817.1, read on the forward strand.
TTTTCTCTTTCATGTAGAATTCCTTTGTGTTATTCTATTTTTCTTAATTTGTAGCCACTGTAAATTCAAGTAAATAATTTACTAATTTGAATTCCTTCTACCTCCATCACAAGTATATAAGCTATAATAAGATAGTGAAACATTGTTATAAATGTATATCTCCTAGTAAACATTAAGTTTAGTCATCTGTTAAATCAATAGGTAAATAAATTACCTCAATTTTAATTAGTAATTATTTTTAAAATGTGAGTATTTCAGAATCAAAGTTTTGACCCTATTTTGGTACTATTTTGCCTAAGTAATATACTCAATTTGTTTTCATTTTATGTAGAAAAATCTAAACTTAGTTGCTTTTTATATATTAATCCGTGATTTCTGCTGTAGAAATGTATTTTTTATAAATCATTTTTGAGTCTTTGATTAAAGATCAAAGGTATCAAGTATATAAATTGAAGCATCTCTGTGAATCTTTCCCTTTAATATAGTCCTTGTAAAGCACAAATTGAACCCAATAACAATCATTCAAGGTACTATTTAAAATTTCCACTAAGGGATAAATATAATTTCATTTAATTCAGTAAAAGAGGATGCCACAGACTTTTAAGACTGCTTTTCGTATGATAAGAACTTGTGGTGGGCATTGTGTTTTATTTGTGGAATATATAGGAGATGAAAATAACATTCCTTACAAGAAGAGCTTTATAATTTATTTGCTGCTGTAAAATGTATACACATCAGCATTTCTTAGAAATATCTGAACCACATATGAATTTGAACATGTTCATAAAACTAACAATATGTTTGGAGAAGGAAGGAAAAAAATAAGATAATTGTTTTAAAGGGGACAAATTTACTAATAGAGATATATTTCTGGACTTTCCTGAGTTGTAAAAGGAGCACCTAGTGGAGAAAGTGAAGCCTGCAGGGACAGGCGCAGCTTCTACAAAAGAAGAAAACTAGGCTACTTCAGTGAAAAATAGAACTATTAATAAATCCTTAATACAGACGAGTGATTTTAGGCTTAACTCAGCTTTCACTCAATTTCCAAATAAACAAGAAGATTCCAAGACTAGATATGGTAGATCAAATTTGGTCATCTGCCAAAATGCATTAGAATTGCAAGAATTCCTGATAAATAGCAGCCTAGCTCCCACAATTACAAACTATATAAAACTTCGAATATTCTAGCAATGAAGATTTGAAACCATGCATATAGCTAGATAGACAGGTAAATAAATATATATACATATGCATATATGCATATTTTGAATATATGCATATTTCAAAAGTAAAATAGAATTGAAAACATTTTAGCACTGGATTCCAGGGAGGACAGAGACCTTAAAGTAAGCCTAGAGTTCAGGATTGATTTACCTATAAGACAGATGCTCTTCCATGAGAAGGCTACTCATGAATGGGGATCAATGGTATTGCCTTAAATAGAGTAGTGTGCAGAAATTTCATTTACCTTAACTGAAGTGATATTTAATACATGTGTATATTTAGTTAACCACTGTTTAAATTAATACCAAGAGTCCTCTCATCCCATAAGTTTTCTCCTAATCCTCCTTCACTTCTATGTATCAGTTATTATGTCTTCTGTCATCATCAATGAATTTTGGTTACTCTCAAACTTCATAAAAATGGAATTTTTCATATATATTTTTATTGTAAAGATACTGTACGGAGGCGTTATAGTTACATGAGCAAGGTAATGAGTACATTTCCTATCAAGCATTGTTCCACCCTCCTTTATTTTTTCCCTAACATTCCTTTCCTCCCCAACTCCCTAACTCTTCCCTACCTCCCCCTGCAAAGTTGTAAAGTTCTTTTTCAACGTACTGTCTTGTACATCTCATTGTTACAATGGGTCATACTGTATCCTTATTTCAGCATTTTGTTATTTCCCTTCCCCTCCCCAAATTAGAAATGTATATACAAGATTCAGGATACCAGAATCAAATACAGTGAAAACAGGGGTTGTACCATGGTGGAAGAACATACAAAAAGCAAACAAAAATAATCACATAGTGCATTATAAATACAATAAAAAGAACAGCAATAAAGATAAAAACAACTTGTGTCTCTATCTTGGGGTTCATTTTGCTTAGGCATCAGCTTATATAGGGTCATATGTACATAGTTTTGACCTCTTCTGCTTGTCCTAGACAAATACTAGATATTGCAGATAAGGGAAACCATGGGGCCTATGTTTCTGTGTGTCTGGCTTACTTCAATTAATATAAACTTTTTCAAGTCTTTCCATTTGTTAGAAAACAATTGGGGTGATGTCATTCTTTCTGATGGAGGCATGGAATTCCATTATATATATATATATATATATATACCACATTTTCTTGACCCATTCATCTACTGAGGGGCATCTGTGTTGGTTCCATATCTTAGCTATGGTGAATAATGCTTCACTAAACATAATTGATCTGATAGCTTTTGTAAGGCCTTATTTGTGATCATTTGAGTAAATGCCCAAAAGTGGGATTGCTGGGTCATGGGGGAGCTCTATGTGGAGTCTTCTGAGGAACTTCCATTCTGCTTTCCAAAGTGGTTGAACAAGTTTACACTCCCACCAACAATGCAGTAAGGTTCCCTTCTGGCATATTCCCTCCAGCATCTGTTGTTATTAGAGTTTTTGATTATAGCCATTCTAACTGGGATGAAGTGGAATCTCAATTTTGTTTTGATTTGCATTTCTTTTATATCCAGAGAAGTTGAACATTTCTTCATGAGTCTATTGGCCATTTGCCATTCTTATTTCCTCTTCAGAGAAGTCTCTCGTCTCTCTTTAAGTCTTTAGACCACTTATTAATCAGGCGTTGTTTCTTTGAGGATTTGTTGTTGGGGGATTTAATTTTTTTAGTTCCAAGTATATTTTAGATATGAGACCCTTGTCCATTGTATGGCTAGTAAAGATCTCCTCCCAATCCACAGGTTTTCTATTGATCTTGCTAGCTATGTCCTTTTCTATGCAGAAGATCTTCAATTTCATGCAATCCCATTTGTTCAAAGTTTCTTTGGTTTGTTGTGTTTCTGGGTCTATATTAAGAAAATTTCAGCCTGTGCCAAGGAGCCCTAGAGTTTCTCCTATTCCTTCCTGTAATGTTTTCAGGGTGTCTTCTTTAACTTTGAGGTCCTTGATTCATTTGGAGTTGATTCTGATGCAGGGTGATATATAAGGATCTAGCTTTATTTTTCTACAAGTGTT